>NC_140590.1:378632599-379347599 GCF_964204655.1 Triturus cristatus | reverse complement strand
AACGAAATTTGTTGTAAAAGCATGCGTGGTAAATGCATATGCATTGTAATGCCATGCGTTGTAATGGCATTGCGGAGTAATGGTAGTTGCATTGTGATGAAATGCGGGGTAATGGTAGTCGTAATAATTTCATTGTAATGGGTGTTTACCGTTCTGGTCCTGCCTGAGTCTCGCTAATTATTGGGGAAAGATCACTGTGATAGTTGCAGATATCATAGAAGATGTCCTATGTGATTCAGCCCACTGCCTCCTGAGCAATTTCCCGCACACAGAAAAACACGAAAGCCACCAGTAGATTCTAGGACTTAGCTTTTATACAGGCGATGCAGGAAATCACTAGGAACTGGAAACAGCAGGGGAATCTAGATTGCTGGCTTGGTGAAAGGAACTTGAGCGATGGGCTGACTACAAATGTGCAGTGTTGCTTCGAGAGGCTAGATGTGGGCGGGGATCCATTGACTTTGCCAGAGCCCGGTAAATATTAGTAGAAGCGTAGAAGAACCCAAAGACGCTCCCACCTTGAATCATTGCCCAACACACCCTAGAAAATACTAATTCACTGAGTAACCAAAATTCCAGCATAGAGATTAGGGAGAGCAAAGATTATCCATTGACCTATAGGAGTTAGACCTGAATTATAACCCAACAGCCTCGTCTGCAGAGGTACCTCACATTCCATCTAGTTTGATAATCTCTGTTCACGACAGAGGGAGGAATGTGGGTAATATAGAGGAGAGGTTGTTTTTTTATTGCTTAATCTATTGTGTTCTGTCAATCACTGGGGAAGTAGTACAAAAATGCATATCACAATTAGCAATATCTTTTTGTTTTGTAAAATCAATAATATCTGTGACGTGTGGTCATAAGATGTGCATGTCGGGGTGCAAATGATAGTGATGCTAAATTTAACTGCCAAATGTCTGTTTTTTTGATTTAGTTCAAAACTTTAACGTTGTCTCTGAGAAATTCAGCTAACTACAACATTACATTAACCGTAGTTTTTTTGGGGTGAATTTCTGAGGTTTTTTTAAAATCGAAAACTCATATTATTACACCTGACTATAATGTTACTGAAACCTTTGGGTTTATTCAGGCAATTTCTAGGATTTAAAAAAAATTAAATATATTTAAAAATGCTTAGGCACGTCTCCAACAATGTTTGCACTGAGAATGTTCAACTTCTTAGTTTTTGTTACTCACATATACAGATATATTCCTAGCATAGTTTTCATGGTCTTTGTATGTATCTTTACATAAACTTCATATTTATATTTCAGAAAGACACTGACCAATGTTTCCTATATAGTAAATGTGTTTTCACTACGTACATCTGTTTTTAAGGTGTGTGATCACTCTTGTGGGAGTCTTGGGAGATCAGAGTTATTCCTTTTGTTCTAATATGTTGTACAGGGTTCTTTTTCACCTGGTCAGTCATTATTGAATGCTATTTAATAAAGTCAGTACAGTATGTATATTGGATTAATTATTTTATTTACAAACTTACTGCTCTCGCAAGACTATTGTGGGAGCCAAGCACATGATCCCTAGTGTGGACTATGAGGGAGCTGTACTTCCTGTCCGGCTCTCGCAATCCGCTCATGAGATCGTACAATTGAAATTAGGTTCATAACACTTTATTTTTGTAGTTCTCAAAAAAAGTAAGACATGAAGTGTTGTTTAAAGTAGAAAAACATACAATGTATTGTTGCATTCGAGATATTAAGAAAGTTCTATTTTTTTACAATCTCTCTGGCTTCTCGTGAGACTCCCAGGTGAGGAAAGACATCCCAAGGAAGAATTGTGATTGCTTAATAGGGATCTTTTTATTTAGCAAAGAAAGAATCCTTCCTAGTTGCATCATTTACCTATTGGGTTTTTCTGTGATGACACCTTTTTGGCTACCTCTCTGACTTTGCTAATTTTTTGTATTCAGAATGTTGTCATCTGATAGATGAGAACCCTACACCTGTTCCTGCAAGTCAGCCACCCAGGCTATCCTAGGTCTGGTATTTTTTTCAAATGAGGCCTGGTAGGAAGAAATTATCTTGCAAATATGTAACTTGTAACCTATGCAAAAAGTATAGCAGGGGCAGCCGGAACAAGCAATATTCCATGAGTGTCACAGGGATGTAGCGGCATTTGAGTGCTATGCACCCTGAACGTCTTGTTTGGGCTGAGTTAGCCAGTGCTGCAGAGCTTGATAACTCATCAGGGGCAACCACATCTTTTCAAACTGGTGACACTTCCTGCCCAAGTACTCACTGCTCAAGCAGATAACAACTCTGCTTATCTGTGCAAGCAGATTTATTCTTCTTGGACAAACCAGGCTGCCCAGGCTTGTCCTGGATCAAAAATGTCCACCTAGGCAAGTGTTTTTTTAAAAAACATTTTTTTCTACTTTTCTCTCCTTTTTGCTTTGAAGGTGGGTTTTTTGTTTCTTTCGCTTTAAAAAAAAAAAAAAAAAAATAAATAAAGTTAAACATGTTGAAAAAACAATCTGAGCTATCCCTGGTTCTGCACCGAATCACATCACAGCATTTCTTCAACCATGCAATAAGAATAGTAACTATTGGTTGAGCCTTGGTCCTGTTTGTAAACATTTTAAGTCATCCCTCCCCCAAATACGATCTTGTGAGAATCTTGCGGGATCTTAAAACACCTTGTGGCAGGCCAAGTAATTTTCCTTCAAGTGTCGCGGGCCTCTCGAGATTGCACATGTCTATGCAGCAAGCTTTGCTCCCAGTAGCTTGTGAGCTACTCTCGCAAGGGTCTCTCAGAATCACAACACAGGTGTAGTAAAGTAGTATGTGGGACAGAGTATATTTTCCACTGAAACCTATATCTTACATGACGGGTGTCTATAGTGGGGTGACACTGGCCTCTCCACACAGACCTGTTTCAAATAACATGTGTACATAGTAGTGTGAATGGAGGGGCTGGCCTTTCCAGGGAAACCCCTCTCTTGGATGATGGGTGTGTGCAGTAGTGTGAGAAGAGACCGGCCTCTTCCTTCAGATCTCTCTTACATGAAAGGTGTGCATAGTAGGGTGTCAGCAAGGACTGCCCTCTCTTTCCACATCTTTTTCGCAGATAACAGGAGTGTGTAATAAAGTGTGTACGTGGACTGCCCTCTCCTTCCAGGCCTCTCTCTCAGATGATGAGTTTGTGTAGTAGGATGTTAAGGAGAGAGACTGCCTCTTCACTAAGTCCTGTTTCAGATCACTGGTGTACGTATTGGGGTTTGTACATAGACTTCCCTCTTCTATCAGACCTGTGTCTCAGATAATGGCTAGGCGAAGTAGGGTGTGTGTATATGAACTACTCTCTCCTTCCAGACCTATCCCTCGGATGGTAGGTGTGCGTAATAGGCTGTATGGAGAAAGACAGGCCTCTCCAGGGAGACCTCGCAGGTGACACGTGTGCTTAGTAGGTTGAATACATGGACTAGCCTCTTCTATCAGACCCCTGTCTCAGATGATGGCTGTGAATAGTAGGGCATGTACTTGGACTGCTCTCTTCTGTCACAACTCTCAGATGACTGGTGTGCGTAGTAGGGTGTATGGAGAGGCTGGCCTCTCAGTTGAGACCTCGCTCTTGAATGACAGGTGTGCCTAGTATGCTGTGTCTAGGGACTGTTCTCCCTGCTAACACCCCTCTCTCTGATAATGGATTTGCATAGTGGGGTGTGGTAAGAGACCATACCCAACTCACAAATCTTAAAAAGCTGATGGGCGTAAATAGTACACTCTGACCAATACCATATCCTGTATTCCTCTTTCCTACAGTAGCAAGTATGTATACTACAGTCTATTCGAACATCACCTACTCCTTTCTACTGTTAATGATCCTGTGAAAATCTCACAAGATTGTAACTTTTTGGGGGAAAATATGCGTAAACCTACTTTTTGGGGGGAGAATAGGCATTAATCAACTACTCATCATAGTACTTATCTCTTACACACTTCCTCTAATAAACACTGACCACAATATACATTTCTACTAATGGAGTGTATTCAGAACCTATCTACCCATTTTTACTATTCACAATCTCGCGAGAGACCTGCAAGATTGTAAAAATTAGTTTAAAACAATATACATTTATTTTCTTCATAGTAGTGATCACTTTGATGCCTACTCTCTAAACTTAGGGGAACAGCATGCCTTTCTTCTGCCCCCTTGTATAGCTTTATTTCATTTCCAGAACACCTTCAATTTTTCACAGTAATAACGGTCATTTAATTTCTAACAATCCAAAAGCTAGCCAATCGGAGCCCTGGCTGGAGCCTCTCTCTACCGCGAGAGCATGAAGGCTCATGGAAAAACAGGCTTGTCGACCAATCACAGGCTTCATTTTTTATTTTGCGCTCTTTTGTGAGTCTTGCGGGCCTCTCACGAGCCCAACTTCCAAAATATACAATTATTTTTTACCTTTAATATCTCAAAAACAATTGAACGGATTTACACCAAATCGTAAAAAGCCCAATCTGCGAACCAATATCTAGCTTCCTTCCAAATTAAATGTAATTCTGTTCAGCAGTTTTTGCTGTAGTTGTGTCTAAAGAAGTCAATGGAAAATGCATGGGGATTTTGTTTTTGGATCCCTCTATTTTTTTCTCAGCCCCTGACTGATCACCCCGAGAGTTTACAGGAAGGAGCTGAGGTGGATGAACTGTTTTTTTGTGAGACTTTCGTGAAGGTTCATCAAAAGGGGCCAAAGCTATTAGCAAACTAAAAAAAAAAAGAAAAAGCTCTATCTATGGAAAAGCAGACCTAACTATAACTACCTAGTGGCAACCGCCACTAGGTAATATAAACTGGTAAAAACAAATGTCACAGGGACATTATAGTTGGGTTCAGATTTTACACTCACAAAACCATACAAATTCAGCAGTTATAGTTATCTCAAGTAAATATAACTCTTGCCCTAAGGTAACGATAACTCATGCCCCCGCTATGCACAGTTTTCTCATCAGTAATTTCACTGATGTCATAGAAGATGTCATGAGTGATGTAATATGTGGGGTAATTAGCAGTGCATGGCGAGGGTGTGAGTAACTTAAATATTAACTTGTCCCACTTGCCTCCCCTCCCCAATCACACAGCACTTGTCGGAGGGAGAGTGGGAGGGAATCACCTCAGACTAGTGGCTTCTGTCCATTATCGTGCATGGTTATTACCTAGAACTCCTTTCAACACCACCAACCAACTCATCCTGCAGGCACATCCTCAGAAAAGGCCACCTTCCGCTGCTACAAGAAGAGGTTCAGAAGCTCTTCCTTAAAGGAGCGATGGAACAAGTACCCCTACATCATCTGGGCTAGCGGAGTACTGCTCAGGGTGGACTACACCTACAAGTCCTTCTCCTGTACTTCCATTTGAGTGTCCCAGAGATGGATTTGTTCGCCTCTCATTAAAATGCAAAATGCCAAAACTTTGGCTTCAGATTTCCAGACCATCCATGGGCAATGCCCTATGCAAGCACTGGTCAGGGGTCTTTGCCTAACCTTTTCCCCATATTCCACTTCTCCCATACGTAGTCAGGAAGCTTTGGCAAACATTCCTTACACTCATCCAGGGGGCTCCCAACTGGGCCATTGGTTCTCAGTGGTCCTAGAGATGTCTTTCACTTCCCACAAGAAAATCCCCAACACAGAATGAAGGTAGAGTCAAAAATCCAGGCTCAAGGCATCTCAACCTAGCACTCTGGCTCCTGAGTTCCTAGAATTTGGTTTCCTCAATCTACCACAGGAATGTATGGGCATCCTAATGGAAGTCCCCTGACCCACTGAAAGTTTGTCCACTATTGGATCTCTAAGCACGTAGGCCCCCTTAAACTTGTGGTCCCGGATATTATATGCTACCTCCTTTATTTACAAATAATTAAGACTAGCCTACTTTTCTTTATGCTTGCACCTAGCTCTCATTGGCTCATATATGCAGAACAGTGAACACTCTTGACTTTTCATATTGCCCTTTATCAAGGCTTTCACGGAAGCCTTAAAGGGTTGTCTCACTGAGGGTTCTACTGGCCCCTTTCTGAAACGTTAATGTTGTCTTTATGAGGCTTATGGACACTACACTCTTTCCCCTTACTATTCCTCTGATGGGAGGTCGCCTTCCTTGCAGCTATTACACCGTTACAGTATATTAGTGAATTCTGGTCTCTCACCCTTAAGGATTCTTTCTTTCAAGTTTGATAAGGTCCTTCTCAGGACTAACCCTTGGTTCCTACAGAAAGATGTCATCTTTCCACTCAATCAAACTTTAGAGCTCCCAGTCTTTTTCCCCCGCGTATGTCACACAGTTGACGTTAAATGTGCCATAATGTGTTGCATTGACAGGACCAAACTCTTTCAGCACACCCAACAGCTTTTTGTTGCTATTGCTAAACCCCATAAAGGTCCTCTTAAATCAAAGGTAGGTATAGTCAGGTGGGTAGCAAAATACGTTGAGATCTTAAAGCCAAAATAACCTTACGTGCCCCTCCCAGGTCACATCCACCTGTAAGGAGGATGCAATAATGGTTTTCTTGGGAAATATCCCCATAGCTGACAGTTGCAACTAGCTACTTGGTGATCTTCCTGCATTTTCAGGCATTATTGCTTTGTGGACATCCTAGAACCTCTCCAAGCTAATTTTCCCAATAATTATTCCATTGAATTGCCAAAATTGTTTATTAATAAACTGATAGTTTTGAAGCTTTGCAAAATAAAGCCCTGTTTTTGACTACCTACATGTTCTGGCCAAAGCACAGGCTCAAAACTAACTTGCCAACTCAAGGCGGAGTGTAACCCACGAAACACCTATGCATTAGTTGAGGATGGTACATTCTAGGCAGCTATCAGACCTGTGAGAGTAGAGCATTTGTTATCTAGCTCAGAAACCCCTTACATCCTTTATGAACAAACACAAGAAATCCATTATTTATATTTTAAAGTCTTTATTAAAAATGAATTTCCTAATCTAGTATATGTATAGATATACCTGTACAAGCAAACACAATAAGTTAATTAGCAAAGTATTAAGAACTATTGCAACAATGTGATGGTATTTCAGTAATTCATTGCATTGAATGATTGAACCAACTTTTGTTAACCTACGCCCCGCCTAGCCAAAGGTGCCCAACTGAGTTTCTTGAGGTTGACACTAGCCCACATACCTTAGCTGAGCCACAAGACTGATCTTTTCTATGATTAGGCTTCTCTCTGTCTTAGTTTTGGTGTTCCCTGAGCTTAAATGCCATGCTGGAGCTTAGTAAATTGTCCTCGTGCTTCCTAATGTTGACGACGTTTTGTCCCGAGGTACATTTATAGGGTTATCATCAGGACAGTAATCAATTTGCTGAGCATAACCAGATCCTATAAAAACAATCTACTAATGAGGAATTTATGTAATGGGAGAGGGTTGTTAAAAAAAACTGGTATTAGAGGATATTCACAATACCCAAATTGTTTGTTGAGGGGCATCCTTGAAAAAAAAGGAATGAAGGAACAGTTATTACCATTATTCAAGAAATGACTGTTTCGTGCAGTAGACACATAATGTGACTTACTGAAAGGGAATCTGACCCAGTCCAGAGTCTTTAAAAAAGTGGAACAATATGGCGCGAAAAAAAATCTTGGCCCCAAGGTGAGATTTGAAAGCCAACATAAAGTAACCAGAGGAGAAAGGTACACTTACTCAGTGCGGGGCCTAAATAGATGTAATTTCACTGTAATGAAAAAGGTTCACCAACACAGATTAAGACAATTCTGGCTTATGTGAGCTTTCAGGGGGCTAGAAAATGATTAAAATAACAATCAAAACATTGTGCTGTGGCTCAGAATTGTAGAGAAAACAAAGAGAATAAAAAGCTTACTGATTGCACCACTTTGTGGGTCCCTGAGGTGAATACAGAAGAATAATTCTCTCGAAGCATCCCAAGTGAAAGATTGAGGTCCCCAGAGACTGAGATAAACTGAGAGAACGTAAGCGCAATAGTAAATCTCTGTTTCAGAGGATCCCATGGATGCAAGAGCCAGAGTCTGTCCGAGAAGCCGTCCAAAGGATGAGCGTGGGAGACTTATTCTTTACTTCATATGTCCGGACAGGAATGCAGAAGCAGTAGGAGAGACAGGGAATGAAATGCGATCCAATATGCATAGAAGGAGGACTTGTCAATTCCAGGCACAGTCTTAGAATGGAGTTAATCACATGACAAAGACCGGGCAGATTAGGAATACAGTACAGGTAAATGATGTAAGTAACGCAACTGTATTATAATTAAAGCGTACAATAAATTATAATAATACTTTTAAAGTGAAGCAAAACAATATTGCTCAGATAAATAAAAAATCCTCCAGTAAAATATAATAGCAATATGTTAAAAATACAGCATAACGATATTGCACATGATTAACGGTCAATACAAATTTTTCCTGATATAAATCACGAACTATAAGTAACTAGATGCATTGCAACAGATTGGTAAATATATCAGTGGTTTCAAAAACCATAAAGCAGGGTGACATTGCTCAAATTTGTGATCTCGTAAAATGAGCAGGATAAAACCCTTCCTAGGGGTCGTGCAGAAAAATGTACATGCAAAGCGCATTGATCTGATAAACTATGGCTCAATCATTTAGCTAAGGGGACAGACCAATCACTGGTTTTAGAAAAAGTTACAAGTGGATGGATATAAAATCTAAATCTTGTCAGAACCAACCTGTGTTGGTGATTCTAAACATATTTAAGATAGGATTGTATACATAGTAAGCATCATTTGGTAGTGGATGACAGAGTTTAGCTAGTTCTACAGATGGCCTTTGACCTTGAGACAGGGATATACAACACTTTTTTTTAAATTATTTTTTTAACTCCCTCCTGCTTATGTGGTGTAGAGAGTCGGGGTAACCAAAATGTACTGGTCGGCCTAATTCCGGGTCTGTCATATTCATTTTGACCATGGGATTTGCAAAGATAGTGCCGACTTACGACAGTTATTGGTATTCTTTAAATTTAGGGTGCTATCCTCGTAGCTCCAGATCTTATGCCATAGCAAAATCGATTGGACGTTAAATATATAGGCTAAACATGGAATGCCGATTTCCTTCTGGCAAACAAAGGAGGAGTTATCTTTAGGAACCGCAAGGAATCACTTAAAGGCATTCTCAGCCAATTGTAGGGATTTGATGTTACAGTATCCCTACACTCCTGTCCCATACAATACCACAGACACATTCTAAGCCTTGTATATCGTACTCATTTCACTCTGGAGTCTCTTGCCAAGCTTAGTTGCAAAATTAAGCAGCGCCAAGGAAGCACTTACAAAGTGCAATTTTCTGGACTCAGTGGCCTGTTTCTGTGAACTATGTGCCTCAAATAAAATCCCTAGGTAAGAAAAGGTGGGAGTAGAATAACATTTAAAGGCACCAACCTTGAAATCATGGCTCTAGGCCAGCATTTCATTATAATTTTTTTACCCAAATGTACATTTAAGGCCAAATTCTGTAAATAGACAAAGCACATGAGCAACTGCTGTACGACAATGGGAGTACGAGACAGGAGCACTTAATTGGCATAGGGGATTGCTGGAATCGGGCGATGTTCGATCTGAGGGCGGTCCGTGCATCGCTCAGTGAAGACTGTTTCCAAGCTGTTAATGTACAGAGTGAACAAGAACAGCACGAGAATACAACTCTGCCTAAATCCCCTCTCTGTGTAGAACAAGAACAGCACGGGAATCCAACCCTGCCTAAAATCCCCTCTGTGTTGAATGCGCTAGAGCATTTTCAACTGAGTCAATAGTGTACCCTAGCCTTGCTACCCTTGTACATCTCTTAGAAAATTAATTACCCATACTCTGATAATGCTGTCCACAGTTTGTCGTGCCCCGCGCAATCATATGTGCTCGATAGGTCGACAAATGGCTAAAACAATTGGCCCCTTTTTAATTTGAGTATATTTCCCAATGAACACGTTTGAGTGAAGACCCTGCTCAGCCATCCCCATTACCCTACGAAAGCCATACGGGAGATTGGATAGAATATCAGTTTTCCCCCTATTTTTTATGTATTCCCAATAATATTCTACCTGTGACTTTCACCAGAGATTCGAGTAGGGAATAGGGGCGGTAACAGACTAGATTCGAACAGTCCAGCTTATAAATGTGGACTATCAAAGAATCAGACCATGATATACAACAAGCACCCGTTACCTTGGTCAATATTGCACCCTAGAATGGTATATTAGTCTTAAGGAGGTCAATAGGAATACCGTCTACTCAGCTCTTTCCCACCCGTGATATTAAGAGCCCTGTTGAGCTCCTCTAAAGAGAAAGATAGACAACAAAGGTCTCCTGGTAGTTCCTCAACAGTGGCATGGTCCAATCTCAGTGATGCCAAAAAAATGGCAGAATAGATCTTTGAAAAACTAGTCAACCAGGCAGTTTCATTAATAGCAATTGCTAATCTGGGGGCAGTTTTGTACTTGAAAGAGGGCTGTTGAGCATTGCCAGAAGTCTGAGCAGTCCCTAGTCTTGCTTGTTTCAAGTTGTGACTCCCAAGCAGCGTTCTTGAACTCTTTGTTTCCTCTCTTTAAGCACCAAACTCTAGTCCCGTTGGTGTGTCTTAACCTCGAGGGAACCTCCTAGGAGATTTATTATTAGCGGCTTTGAGTTGCATATAGGCCTTTGAGCACTTAGAATCAAACCAGCCAGATCTATTTGGCGCGATGTGGGACACAGACTTAGTTAAACATTAAGTCCCTCTAGAAATACAGAGAAAGGCTTCCTTAATTTCATTATAGTTGGAGAAATCATCCAAACGTAACAAGCTATAGTCAAGGAAAGTGACTAGCACAACCTGGGTCAAGCATAAGGAGATATCATTACTGGAGGCTATTTCGATATCAATAGTAAACTGTTATTCCTCTCCAGACTAAAGGGGTAATGAACATTATCCCTCTGGGTGTAATGATCACTCATCGAAACTGAGCGAATAGTAAAATGAGATAATTGTACTAAACTTGTATGATGAGAAGGTGTAATCAATAATTAGTACATCTGCTGTTAACTGTACTATTAAAAGGAGTGGGGGCGGACAGTTCATTAACAAAACCATATTTAAACATCAATTCACTGAACTTGGCCACATATGGACTGTGGTAAAAAGATTGTTCCATATCCTGTATGACCACCATACAACAAACCATTTTCAGTGGTGTTGGACCTGGCACCTTTTTGCAGGGTTATCCCCTACATTTTTGCCTTCCTCCTGTATTTTTCTTACCCTCTTTTTGTTGGCTTTAGGACTCTGGGCACTCTACCACTGCTAATCAGTGGTAAAGTGCATGTGCTCTCTCCTTTAAACATGGTATGATTGGTTTACACCTGTTTGTCATATTTAATGTACCTGTAAGTCTCTTGTACAGTGGTATCGCATTTACCCAGGGCCTGTAAATTAAACACAACTAGTGGGCCTGCAGCACTGCTTGCGCCATCCACAGAAGTAGTCTTTAAACCTGTCTCAGGCCTGCCACTGCCGGGCCTGCGTGCACGGTTTACTGCCACATTGACTTGCCATTTACAGTTAGTTTTCAAGCCTGAAACTCCCATCTTACTACATATAGGTCACCCCTAAGGTATTCCCTGATAGCCCTATGGCAGGATGCTGATTAGGTAAAAGGTAGGCCATGTGCTTTTATTGTGTGGCATGTCCTGGTAGTGACAAACAGCCTATTTGGTTTTTCTCTACAGTGAGGTCTACTCCTCTCATAGGCTAACATTGGGAATTCCCTTAAAGGTACTTGTGGTAATTCCTGATCTGAAAGGAGTGGTGTTGCCATGTTTGGAATAGTGGTGATAAATCATGCCTATTGGTGTAGGTGGATTTTTCATTACTGTTGTAGAAATGCCACTCTTAGAAAGTGAGCATTTCTCTGTGCTTATGACTTTGTGCTTTGCAGCCTGACTCCAATCCACATCTAGGGCAGAGGGATAGCTAAACTTTGTGCATACTTTTCAGACAGCCATCACACGGGGAGGGTTGGTTGTGACAGGGTTGCAACAGCGTTCATCTGCATACTGAATGGTCTTTCTGGGCTGGGAGAGAGGGAGGTGAAGCACACTTACATTTGTATAGGCTGTACCCTCACTTCACACAAAGGGCCTATTTAACCACTGCTGTATGTCTGGAATCAGTGCTGAGTTGAAAGGGAGTGCTGTGCACTTATAAGGTTTCTTTTGAAGTCACCTCTGCATCAAAGACATTTTGAGTACAAGTACAGGGGCTCTGATCACATGTTTTTAGATCACTCCGTGGACTTGTAATCAGACGCTGCTGGCTCTACATTCTGCACCTTGGAATTGCTGTGCTCCCTGGAGGAACCACCATTTTCGACTGCTTGCTTTCTGCTGCCTGCTAGGTTACTCCTCTGCCAAGTGACTCTGTGTGCCGGCCTGCCTAGTGTCCCTTAAGTGCTCCCCAGCTGTTCTCCGGGGACTGTGTGGCTCCCTACCTGTTCTGCCACAGTTACATGCCCACCTGGCGTTGTGAAACTTCCTACAGCTGGGCTGCATTGATGGCAGCCTTAACCCAGCCAGGGAAATCTTTCTAAATGGCGAATGGAGAGCGCTTTATACTCTCTTTTCATTTGTGCAACTAACGCGTGGTGAGCACTTTATTTCAAAGTAGCTTGTGAGGATCGCTTTGCATTTGGTATTACCCGTGTATGGTGAAGCGCTGCTGCATGCCTTGGGTTCCACAACTAGCAGTTGATGATTTTCCCCTCCTCTCCCGCTCCCTCTCCACCCCCACACACACACCTCCCGAGGAAGAGACGGGAGTGTATCTTGTGCTTTGCAGGGCAGCTGTGAATCGAAAAGGAGGCGCTCTCTCTTTGCGTTGCCGAGGCACCGAAGGGCCCATGGTGACACCGGAGCTGGTAGGCTCACCCCCTGGATCAGCGCGATAGCTCCAAGAACAGTGGCCAGCCGGCATTCCTGTGCATTGCAGACTCCCCCCCCCCCCATTTGGCTGCAAGCATTTTGTTTTATTCAGAGGGAGGCCTCTCTTCTTGCCGCAGTAGGCTATCAGCAGAGGTAACTAAAGGTGAGGGCACCTCACCAAGATTCTGCTGCACTGACGTTGATTCCAATGCAGATCGTGGACTCTACCATAATCCATGTAAGAGGCGCCCAGAGGCTTCTGCACCCTACATGGTGTATTGGATGCCGTAACGGGCCTAATAGAAGCGCAAGGACACTGTTGCCTGTGCTTTCATGTCAAAAGGCTGTGAGTTGAGTGTTTTTGCTGTAACCAAGCTGCTACATTTTTATGCTCTGATGATATCACATATGTTGTATTATGCATTGCATTGTCAGGATCATGAATACTATTACAGGACTTGTAAGAAAGTGGCTCTGTATATACTGTTCCCAAAGAGATAGTGTGCACAGAGTCCACAGTCCCCAGAGGTTTGGCAGAGGTTAAAGTTAGATATAACCTTACTCTCTAAAGTGATAGCTTGGTCGAGCAGTAAGGCAGTATCAGAGGACAGTGTAAAGCATTTGTTGTACACACTCAGTCAGCAAATGGTCTCACACTCAAGAACTGAACTCTAGGCCAATGGTGTTTGTATAAAAATATATAGTTTTATTTTAGAACCAACAATGGGTATCAAAATATACTTTCACAGGATGAGATGCATTAGATAAGTACTTTTCAATAGGCAATAGACTTTTGAATATAACAGTTACAGTGGTTGCAATAGGCAACACAATTTCATACACAATAATACATTGAGCTCAATGGGAATTTCTAGTTAAATGCAATTAGTTACTTTAAGGATTACTTTTCTAACCACAGGACTGGATCCTGGATTCAGTCCTGGGACATTTCCTGTAAACAGTTGAGTAAAAGCATTTTGGTTACAGCTGTGATTTTTAAGCAATATTTTTGTATTTTAAAAGAAACTTTTTCACATAGAATCACCAATGTTATCCTATCGTAGGAAATTCACTTAGCAGGTAAGTGGGGTTATTGTTACTTTTTCTAACTCCGTGTTGGATCCTGGGTCCAGCACTGGGGCATCTCCTGTAAACAGTTGGAAGAATGAGTTTTTGTCATAAAGGCGATTTTTAACGTATATTTGTAAGTTTGCAAAATCAACACTTTGAAACTTTTTCAGCAAAAACTAGGCAATGTTATCCTATGGAAGTAAATTCAAATTATAGGTAAAGTATGTTCTCTTTACTTTTGTAATCCAGAGCTGGGCTCCTAGGTTCAGCACTGGGACATCTATCTAAAACGGGTAAGTAATTACGTTTTCACAGTTGGTGTGGTTTTTAAAGAATATTTGTAGTTTGCAAAAATCAACACTTAGGGGAAATTTCACAGAAAAACAGTCAATCGTTTCCTATGGGGGGAAATTGGGTTAGCTGTAAGTATGGTTGTAATTACTTTTCAGGGTCAGTGCTGGGCACCGAGATCCAGCACTGGCATCTCTCCTGATAGCAGGTGAGTATTTTCTTTTTCGTCACTCGGTTGATTTTAGGTGAATATTTTAAAGTTTAGAAACTCCACACTTAGAAGAATTTCCAAGTGAAACCAGTCAGTGTTACCCTATGGAAGAAAAGAGTTATCGGCTTTTGGGTAAGTACTCGACTGGCAGAGTTAAGGTTCTGGGCATAGACTCCGGGGTCTCCCAGGGTCAGGTAAGTACAGTTGTTACACCCTCAGCGGCACAGGGGCAGCCGGTTGCAGAGTGAGTTAGGCCCAATGTTATCATCCTATGGGAGGCAGGGTGCCCTTGGTTGGTGGCTGCTGGCTAGCAGGGCATGCAGCTGTCGGAGCTGGGCTCCTGGTCACTTGCTCAGGGCAAATGGGGAAGTAGAGTAGAGATTGCACTGCCAGGGGCACTCGGGCGGCTGGGTGCAGAGTACTTTTGAGCCGTCGGGCGCTCAATGGATTGCAATGGAGAAGCTCACAAACGAACAAAGACTGCAAGCTCGGGGACGAAGATTCTTCAGGTGTGACCACCACTTCGAGAGGTAAGGTGGGTAGTTGGAGGATAGGTAGGCACCCAGGAGTTGGGCATAGGGGCCGCAGGGCGCCGGGTGCAGGGGTACCTTTTTGTGCGTGGAAATCTGTTGGAGAGGTCCCTGGTTCTGAGGCTGCAGGCGTCGTCGGGAGCGTCGAGGTGGGTCCTTGGGTGCTGGATTCGGGGTCACAGTCGCCAGGGGGACGTCCTTGGGGTCTTTGTCCACTGCACTCAAGCACAGGCCAGGCTTGGCGGGTGAGGTGTGTGTAGGATTCGCGGTTCCTGGCTGATGCCAGGGGTCAGTTACTTGCTTTGAGCAGTACCACTGCTCGTGGGAGTCCCAGTTGCTTAGAGTCACATGGTAGCCAGGTCCTCTGGGGTTTGTGAGGTTGCTGGCCACTGGAGATGCTGGGGTTTAGCAGGAGCAGGTTCGATGGTCGACAGGCCGGTAGGGCTGGGGCCAAATCAGTTGGTGTCTTCCTCTTGTTAGCAGCTGCACGGCAGGTCTTTGTGTTTCTTGATCTTCTTTGCTGTTTCGGAATCTGGATCTGGGGAAGGAAGGTTCAGGGTGACCCTAAATACTAAATTTAGGGGTGTTACAGGTAGGTAAAGGTGGGTACACCCCAATCCTGCCACACTCCTGTGGGAGGGGGGCAGTAGCCTAGTACTGATTGGGCAGGGCTCCCCATCTCCAAGATGGCGAGAGCCCGGAGATGTGCTTCACCTCACCTCCCCACCTGAGGGGTGGGGTTGGCAGAGGCTGGCACACGCCCTTTCCTTCCTTGGGGTTTCCGGCCAGTCTTCCCGCCAGAGTGGGGGTCAGAACCGGTAGGGGCCAGTTGCTGAGTACAGCAAGTGGCCTGGAGAAGCTCACAAAGGCAACATGTCTTTGAAGCTTCCCCTGCCCATCCTGGGGGAGGAGACCTAGCACCTCGCCCAGGATGTGCATTGTTGCAGGCCCAGAAGAGCGGATGGCTCTCTATCCAGGGGTCCAGCAACATGTCTGCTGTGTGGCAGCCTAGGCAGCCCCTCAGACAAGACATGGATTGTAGGTTAGGTTCAGGGGGCATCTCTAATATGCCCTCTGTCATGCATCTTACAGTAAATCCCACACTGGCATCAATGTGGGTTTACTGTGCTGAGAAGTTTGATACCAAACTTCTCAGTCTTCAGTGTTGCCATCATGGTGCTGTGGAGTTTGTGCTGACGACTTCCAGCACCATATACTCTTAATGACAGCACTGCACTTACAGTGCCCAGGAATGGACCTGGGTACTTTAGGAGCACAGGGCTCATGCACCTGTGCCCACACCACTGGCATAGGGCACCCAGCTAGAGGGGTGACTGAGGTATGCCAGGGCAGTGTGTGTTGTGGGCATGGCACACAGGGATGTGTGCCATGTCGACTTTGTTTTGTTCTACACCAAGACACTCAGCCTGCAAAGGGTGTGTGTGTCTGTCTGTGTCTCTGTCAGGGTGCAGGGCCTCTAAGGGTGGCACAATGAGTGCTGCTGCCCTTGGGGGCCTTCTTTAGTCACAAGACCCTGGATACCTAGGGTACCATTTACCAGTGGCTGACATGTGACCAGAGATGCCAATTGGGTTTTGGCTGTTAGGCAGTTTTTAGGGAAGGAACACAGGCCCTGGGCACCTAATTGGCAGGGGCCCAGGGCACAACAAGGAAAAGTGTATCAGTTATCAGGCAAAAAGTGGGGGGGTTACTGCAACAGATCCCACTTCCTGACAGGACTTGCATAATATGTTCAGTGGGTGTGTTTCATGTGTCCCTATTCAATTATCTGTTAAATCAATAGTCCCGATATATTTTTTATGTCAGTCTTCCTTGCCCTGTTTAGGATAATGAATACTATATAATAGGCCTGCATAGTATGTACAGTAATGGTCTTCGTAATGTCTGAAACATATCAGTCGTTCTCTCATTGCCCACATTGGGAGTCTGTGACAATTGCCTGTGCGGCAAAGTAATTATTGGTTGATGTGGTTTTGGTCTATGATTTATGTATAATATGCTTTATATTTTATATAATCTTGTCTGGAATCTCTTTTGTAATGTATTGTCACTGGTTTGAGTGTGTGGTGCAAATGCTTTGCACATTGCCTCTGGTATAAGCCTGACTGCTCTTTCCAAGCTGCCAAGGGGGTGAGCACTGGTTATCTTTGGTGTGTAACTTACTTACTGGAGTGGTGAGTTCAGCCTGGCTTAGTGGCAGACCCTAGCCACAAACCCCGCGGGGGGGGGGGTGTTAAGGAGAACTAGGTCCAGTACCGTTGCTCCCAAGAACTAACTTGTAATAATCACTGATTGGTAACTGTTCCTAAACAAAGCAACATAACCAACTTGGTTACGTGGGAGAGAAAAGAAAATCGAAAGGGAGATGGTCACTATATGTGGTTCCCAGTGGATGAAGGTGGCGGAATTTCTCCTTTAGAAATTAGTGCCCTCACACACTCTTGCAAGTGTCATGCTTCATCATTGGGCGTTGCTCCTCGTGGGGGTGGCGCAGCTGTCTTCCACGGGCCCCGCGCGAGGGCTCTTTGTCGGAGATCTTTTAGGAGACTCTGCAGTTCTCTATGTGGGTGTTTGGACCTTTAAAGGGTTAGTGCAAGTGTGTTAAAATTACCCCGACGGTACCCTGAGGTCAATATTTATTCGTAGGCCCGGAAAGTAAGAGTAAAAGAATTATACAGGGGAGATGGAGCACTTCTAATAACAAATATCTTAGAAGTCAGGGTATTACTCTGCCGCTCTGTGCCTGTGTGGGAATGTGAAAATTGGTCAACATGTTTCGCGCTGGGAAATGGGTCCCTAATGGATCCTAGTGCGCTTCGCCAGGACCGTGTAATGTGATTAGTGAATAAAAATAGGAGCGGGGAAACAACACTCTATATTCCTATGATACCTCTATTCAGGTGTACGTGCGTTATTGGGCTCAAGGGAACATCTCATTCATGTTCCTGTTATTACCCCTTCACAAAGAATAAAATGACTCCTTGGCAAATCCCCGCGGTCTCAATGGTTGTCCATCCAGCGGTAGGGCAGTTATTGGGCCATAACGAAGGGGCTTACTTATATCCATCCCCCCCCCTCGAGACACAGGATTTGCAGAGGAGGCATTCCGTTCCTTGAGAAGGGGTAAAGATTAGGATAGAAAATTTGGAAATAAAATCATACCAATCCGGAATATGAACTTTGGAGCACAACCCTGCCGCATCACAAAATAAAATCCTACATTGAGGTTGACACTAAGGAACCTCTGGCTCTAAATTAAGAGCCGGATGACAATCCAACGCAGTCTAATGAAAGGCCATATGAAGTCCTGATGCTACTAACCCATCTCCAGGGGCCATAAAATCATCAATTGAACCGTCTATCTCTGCACTCTCATTGAGTTCAATCCACAGTTTCCAGTGGTGTTAAACGTTTGTAAGCTGAATCACCAGGATAAGCTTCATCCCACTGCTGGGGAGGAACAAAAGGAGATCTTGTGCATCTGTTAAATGCCTACAGGCGATAGAAATAACCTCATGGTAAAGCAGTGATCTGATGGGGAGAAATCTGGTTACCATGTTCTTCATAAGATAGTATTTACCAGTCAAAGTGTCCTAAAGGGCATAACTACGCAGTTTCCAGAAAACGTTTTAACCCCCTGCCAACCCACTTTACCCTCCTAACCATTCTCATATCATTAAAGAGGGTCTCTGTCAGTCCCGTTTTCTTGCCCACCCAATGGATTGATTTATACCTCAAAGTGTCCCAGGTCTCAAAGTCTTATTGCTTTAATTTAGGGGTATTCGTCAAAACCACCACAAAAAGGGTGGTTCCCGGAGGAAGATCTTAATGTACCCACCCCACTGGCTACAGCAGATCCTGGGCCGCTGGTAAATTGCTTTTCTAATGGTAAAACCAGGTTATCGCTAGGGTTAGTGAATCATGAAACAGTAACATTCCCGGGGGCCCTGTTGTGTAACCTGCTTTTCAGTGAAGTGTTGTGAGGTGGCATTTTTAATTAGGGGTGGTGAAGTGCTGGATGCAGTCTGGCAGTTAGCAGTTGATTTTTCCACTTGTGCAAGCCTCAAAGATAGGGAGTCTAAAAAGTGCTTAAGTAGAGACTAAATCATACATGGAGACAAGCAGAGCGCTAAGCTCACCCTGATCAACAGGAGAGGGTTTAGTATCTCTAATCTTTTCATTGGGCTGTTTGTGATTCAGCAGCTACAGCCCCACTCTCCATACTGTTTCCCGGTGCTCAAGGAGTAGGGCCTGGTGAATCACACGGAGAAATGCCTCCGCTATTGCAGGAGGAAGTTTTAATTTCACCATGATGCCAAAAGTGACAAGAAAAAAAATCAACCCAAGACTAAAAAGAAAAGGCCTGGAGAGCTGCCCCAGCCGTCTCCTGCTGTAGACCGGCCTGCTCTTGGCCCGGGCACACCCATGCTGCGGGTGACTAGGCACGGTGATAAAGCACCCGAAAACAAACATTTCTGCCTCCTTCACCTGCGGGATTGTGGATAATGAAATCCTCCTCTTTGGCCAGCAGTGTAAACAGTATAGGCATCCTGCGCTGTGCGTGACTAGACACGTTGATAAAGCACCCGAAAAGGAGCCACCCAGTCTCCTTCCCCTACGGGATTGTGGATAATGGGGTCCTTCTCCTTGGCCAGCAGTGTCATCAGTGTCCTGCGCTGTGAGTGACAAGGGATGGTGAAAAAGCACCTGAATATATTAAGTAATCGAGGAGAAAACCAGAACAGAAATCAGCGGAGAACATCTTCTAATCCATACTAAACTACAACCACAAGAAGTCTTAATCCAACTTGTCCGGAAAATGTGCAGAACAACTCCAGTTTCCAACACTAATGGTTAAATTAGCCTCCTATAGAGACCTATCCAGGTGGCAGCCGGCTGGAACCTTGGTTTCCTTTTATCTGGCCACAGTTTGTTCCTTCACACGGTGCCGGAATGTGATCTTCCCCCAACCAGTAATTTTAGCAAATGCAGTCAATATGTGCTCAAAAGCAGTCATTTCCCAAGAGACACATACCAATACAGAATACCAACCTTAACACCAGATTTGATTTTGTCAGTTTAATGATTTAGAGACACGGGTATTAACATATGCCAGTGTCAGGTTTTTGTCAGGTTAATGATGTAGACATATTGGTTAGAGTACCTAAATTAATGAGTTCCATTCAACTAAGGCGTCCAAACCAGATGTGGTTGCTGAACATTTCAGTATCCACGTGGACTTGCATCTGTTAAGCATTCCTTTTCTTACCTCCTCTGGGAGGCAATTTTACTTTGTCACTTGCCATACAAAAGACATTTATTTTATTTATTTATTTTAGGAGTTTTATAAAGCACTAGCTGGACCAGAGGGCATCAGAGCGCTTCACAACAAGTAACTTATATGAAAACAAGCAGTGCAGAGATTATAGTAGCACACAGATTCGTGACGAGTAAAATTCAAACAAAGGAGTAATTGAGCAAAAGGAAACATGAAGAGTGCAGGTCACACAGAAAGAGTAGCTGATAAGTTTTCTTGTTCGGGGCGGAGGGAGGGGATAGGATTTCCAGAAGGGGTCCGGGCGGTAGAGGATATCAATGTCACATGACACAGAGTTAGTCAGGTGGAGTGCCAGGTAAGGTACTTCCGTGGATCCTATTGGTTCGCTAGTGAGCGATCGAGGAAGAGGACTTTTAGCAGGCTTTTGAATTTTGCAAAAGAGGGGATCGTTCTGATGTGGTGGGGGATGGAGTTCCAGATTTTGGGCGCGTTACCAGCAAATGACCTGGCCTCGGTTTTTTGTTTGCGAGTTTTCAGCGGGATGAGTAGCAGAGTATTGGAGCTCCTGAGATTCCTGGTCTGGCCGGAGTTTTTGAGTTTGGCGGCCAGGTATTCCGGTTTGCCTGTGTTAAGGGCTTTGTGCGTGAGGCAGGCTGTTCTGAAGCTGGTCCGCATTTCAATTGGGAGCCATTTTAGTTCTCTGAGTGCGGACGAGATGTGGTCGAATTTCTTAGTTCCGGTGACCATTCTGGCTGCTGTATTGAAGATTGTTTTGAGGGGGGCGAGGTGGGATTTTGCTGTACTAGCCAGGGCTGCAATCCTGTAGTCGAGTCTAGACAGCACCAGTGCTTGAGTGGCTTGTTGAGGAAGGGTTTTATTTTGTGCAGTAGCTTCAAGTTAAGGAAGGCGCTTTTTGCGGAGCTTGTAATGTTTGTTCATGTCCAGTTTCGGGTCTAGGGTGATACCTAGAGATTTTACCGATTCCGCCATGGTGAGGTTACCATTGAGAGCATCAATAGCTTTGAACCATTCTGCAGTTTGGGGGTTCTCTTCTTTGTTGGAGATGAGTATTTCCGTTTTCTCTTGATTGAGTTTTAGATGATTACTTGAGAGCCAATGTTGTACCTCTCTGAGCGTGGCGTTGAGTCTCTGGATGTCATCAATGGAGGTGGTTTCAAGATAGATCTGTGTGTCGTCAGCATATAGGTGGAAAGGGATGTTGGATTTTTTGAGTAAGGTGGTAAGGGGTTCAATGTAGATGTTGAAAAGCTGAGAGGAGAGCACTGACCCTTGTGGAACACCCCTATTTACGGGGTGAAGGTCGGACTCAAAGTTTTTGATTTTAATTCTTTGTGAGTGGTTGTGGAGGAAGGAGGAGAACCAGTGTAAGACTGTCTCTTCAAGACCTGCTTTCTTGTAGACATTTCTGAATAAAGCAGTCTGAATCTGAAGTTGGAATTTAAACAGTCTTTTCTTTAATAAATTGCCTGTGACTCTAAAGTAGCTCGTGTTGGTGACATGTTCTCCTGATCATAGCAACAGTTTGGCCATGCAGGTTAAGTCTGTTATTGAGGATCTAACCCAGAGAGTTGGTGTTGCCCACAGTGGCCTGTTTACAGACCAGGAGAGTAAAAGACTCAATCCATGTTTCAAGAGACAGGTTGGATTTTGGTTGGGGAGATTAACAAACTGTCTTTTTGAGGGAATGAGTCTTAAGTGATTGGAAAGCAGGCAGATGGCATTAAGATATGAGATTGTAAGATGCATCTGAGTGTCTTAAGTATATAGATAACGGATCCTAGCATTCCTAAAGAGAGCTTGAATAGGTTCCACATATAGAGCGAACACTATTGGTGACAAATGAAGTGCCGCTTATTGTTGATGGACCATACTAAATAAAGTTACAAATTTTGACCACTTTTGTTCAGTTTGACGAATAAGTAAACCATTTTAACACTGTTCATTCGATGCCCAATTTTTCTTTAAGGGCGAGAGCTATAATTTACTGTGTTGTAGGCAGAGTGTAGGTTAGAAGCACTAGTAGACTAGAGTGTCCAGAGTCATGGAAGCGAAGTGCGTCACCAATATCTTGAAAAGAAATCTCTTTGCGTAGCCCTGTCTGAAACCTGAGTGACTAGAACATTGTTAGGTTCTGTCACAAGCTTCTGGACGCCCCAATTTCGTCTTCTCAATTTGTGTGTCATAGTGAACTTAAGCTACACTATATTAAAGCGCGTCCTGCCCTATTTTGGTTAAGGATATGGAAAAGCAAGGCAGTGTCCCTCACCAGCGATATTATAGTTGACTGTCTTGAATGCGCAAAAGGCATGGATATTCCATGGCTAGCGGAGCTGAGATCCTGTTTACGCAGAATTAGTTCCGGAAATCTTTTTGATAATCCAAATGATCTAGATACTGTAAATGAAAGTTACAGACATCCCTATATGGGTGCTATAACGAGGTTAGATTGGCTGCGCAGTCCAGTAAATCTAGCATAGCTGCGTACCTGACTATTGAGACTGATCGACACATGCCCATCTATCTGACTAAACCTATGGTTTGATGGGAGTGTGGCCTCCTGTTCCGCCTAAGAGCTAGAAAATCTTGATTTTATTCCTTATCCATGTAATGGGCACTCGGGCTAAACCCTATAACTTTTAATTATTTTTTATATAAGTTCTATGAACAATGTACTAAATCATTCCTGCTCCCTTTTTTCAAACAAGCATTTGCAATGCTATAGGTCTCGCATTTGTTAAAGTTAGAGCTGTTGGCGTTGAAAATAACAATGTTTTCTACTTTTGTTTTTATATTATATACAGCGCATTTTTAGATTTTTTTTATAGGTGCATGAATGTAATATCAGATGGTGGGGATGGAAACGCGGTAGAGGCCTTTGGTGGTCCTTTTATCTTGACAGAGCAACTTTCCGAGGCGTGCAGCGCCCGGTTTCTTACAGGAATCTCGACAATTATTGGATGTCACAGTTCTCCAGTATTGGGGTGTCTTTCATAGATTTACATGCTTGAATATTCCCTGTCATCGAAGTGGGAGTCCCACGGTACATAACATAGCAATGTAGTAATAACATAAGCCAATATAGGCATAAAAGAAAGTAAAACCATAGGGTTTTATGGATAGACAACTTGTCACTTCTATAACATATTACTGTCATTATGTTTTAGTCCAAATTCCAGCCATTAAGGCGTCCGCACCCTCTTAATGTTCTCCTCAGAGGCTCAGGCCCTCAGATTTTCTACGGCACGTCGTGTGAAGGGAGTCTCCCTGAGCTAAGCTCAGTTTTCTTCTCATTTCCTCTCAAAGTTAGCTTTAAGATGTCTATTACCAAGAAATCCCTCTTCAGACCTTGTGGAAACTGTGGTAAACAGAGACTTCATTCTGAAGACCCTCACAAAAAATGTATCTATTACCTATATCCTGAACATCAGGTAAAGGTTTGTAAGATATGTAGGACCTTCTCTCAGAAGACTCTAATGGACAGAGAAGGGCGTCTCCTTCTGTGGCTACAGAAGTTGAAGACTTCAGAGAACCCTCTCTCAGATGTGGAGAGTGTCATCAATCAAAACATCTTCATCCTTGAAAAGGACAAGTGACTATCAAAAGGTTTCTCCAAAACCTAAAGTGGTGAAGAAACATCATGTGGATAAGCCCACTATCCAACCTTCAACTTCCCCTCTGAGTCTTTCTGCACCTTTTACGCCCCCGAGATCTGATTCTCAGGCGGCAGACTCCATCTGCGCAGTTTTTACCTCAAAAACTGCCTATCTCGTCGACGAGCTCATCATCGCTTCCTCAGTCTACGAGAGCTGCCGTCGTCGCATCTACGTCGACGACTTCAACTTCTGTGTTTATGAAGTCAGCTATGATCCTGTCGTCAGCATCTTCACCGTCGACGTTGGTATCTGTTAAGGTGAGACCTATTTCGTCTACAATGCCTTTGACTTCGTCGACGACGGCAGGCAAACATATGAAAAACCATTTGTTTGCTTCACCGTCGACAGTGGCTTCGCCGTCGACGGTGGCTTAGCCGTTATAGTTAGTTCAGCTAACTATAACTCGCGCGCCCGCAATCCACTGCTGATGACGTCACATATATTACATCACTCATGACATGGTCAGTGACATCACTCATGACATCACTGATGACATCAGTGAATTTGCAAGGTATTTTAAATGCTAATTCCTAACTATAACGTGTGTGAAACCTATGGTTCTTTTAGTGAATTTGCAAGGTTTTTTAAATGCTAATTTATGATTGTTTTATTATATTTTTTATTTATTTATTTTACAATATGCTACCTATATATATATATATATATATATATATATATATATATATATATATATATATAATTATAGATTTACTGTATCCTGCAATATGGAATGGCTCACCTTTTTTAAAAAAATGTTAGATATAGTTGAACAGCATAGTTAATATCTTCTATTAACCTCTAAACATTTTTTTTTTTTAAGGGTTTTTGACCGTGCGCGTACCGTACGCGTACGGTGCGCGCACGTGTCTTGCATGAGTACGTGCTCCGTGTGCGCATGCATACGTGATTTACGTGCGCATGCGTACGTGATTTACGTGCGCATGCGTACGTGATTTACGTGCGCATGCGTACGGGCGTGCTCCGTGCGCGCGTGTTTTTGTGCATGCGCGCTTGCTCCGTACGCGTGTGCTCCGTACGCGCATGCACGCGTGCGTCGTACGCGCATGCGTGCTTGTACCGTGCGCGCACCATAAGTCATGTGATCAAGAAACAACACATTTCATTGGTTTATAGTAGTTTCAGTTCCAGAAACTTCCAACACCACACCCACTCCCCTCATTATTACTTCTGATTCCCTGGGAAAAGGAGCTGAGCAGCTTTTCTAGTACTTCAGATTGGCAGAGCAGCAGTCATCTTCTGGGAGTGAGCAGGAGACTCTTGTGAGACAGAGACAGAGGAAACAGAAAGATTCTTTTATCTGGCAATATTTTACATTTCCACAGGGGCAGAAGAAAGTCAATGCTCCCAAAGTCACCTGCACTCTTTGTGGTCGTGTCTTATCAAGAGGAGATCCTAAAAAGAAATACTCTTTTAGTATCTTCACTTTGATCAGGCACGTTAGGGATGTACATCCTGTGGCTTATGCTCGAGCTGCTAGAGAAAACCCTCCTGCAGCTCAGCCGAGCACATCCGCAGCAGCTCAGCCGAGTACGTCCTCGGCAGCTCAGCCGAGCACTTCATCTGCGGTGGCAGCTTCACCTTCTTCTGCTCCTCTGGATATACACCCTCTGTTTAAGAGGGTGCATATACGGTGCAATACGTGTAATGCTCTTCTTGCTTTGGGGGAAACCAGCATTCCCCTAATAGATATCAAGATACAGCAGCGCACGTGCGGCACCCTATAATTTTTGCCATTCTTTCCTTCCTCTGTCCCTCAATTAACACAACGGCTCTTTATAGAGCCACCTAACATCTAAACACTTTTTTTTTAGCATTTTCTTTTTGTGCACGCACGGTTCGCGCACCCTTCATTTTTTTTTTTAAATAAAATAAAATGTTTTTTTCACCCTTCATGGTCCTTCAGGGACCTCCTGTCAAAAGGTAGGGGGGTCAGGAACTCTGTACCCTGCCCCCTTTTCACGTTCTCCACCTTTTTTTTAAATGGAAACACACATTTCTTTTTTTAGCATATTTTAACCCTTTCTAAATGATTTCTACCCCCAAAATGACTTCTGCCTGCTAGCATAGCATTAGATCATGTAACACTTGTGTGTGCAGAGACGTCAGAAGTTCAGCACATAATGTTTCTAATCCAAAGAGCAAGAGTACATTTCACAGATGAAGGGAACAGAGTCTTCCTCTTTATCTTTAGACTCTGCATCGATACTTACTTATAGGTACCAAAAAACACTCAATTAACACAATGGCTCTTTTTAGAGCCAACCAACATCCAAACACTTAAAGTTATTTTTTATTTTATTTTTTTTACGATTTTTTTGTCGCATCTCTATGCTTCCCCTGCGCAGGCGTACAAACTGCAGCCATGCGCCAGCACAGGCTCCCTTCCACCATGGTACAAGGATGCCTGGGTGGTGGGGAGATTGTTCTTGTGCAGGAAGGGACACCTTCCTGCACAAAAACAATCACAAGAGGCTTTTTCCTCTTTCAATGCGTGCTGTAGAATGGAGGACGCACTAAAAGAGGAAAAAACGAGGAGAAATAAAAACATTTCTCCTCGTTGTGCCTCGCAACACCACCTCTAGGGTAGCGTAGCATTCACACGCATCTCCAGAGTTACGATTTCTCGTAAACCTGGAGCTGTGTCTAGTTCTTTGTGTGTTGCGTGGGAACACCCACAACAACACCCATGGAACGCCCCTTCAACACACAGTGCTGCGTGTGAAGTGGCTGTATTTATGTGGAGAGGAAAAGTCACGCAGGGTGGCTTTTCCTCTCCTTGTAAATATGAAGGAGCTCCCTGCGCCACCAGTACGTTATGAAAAGTGACGTAGTGGTGGCGCAGAGACCTTGTTAATCTGCCCCAGAGATGTTAAAGAATTTAAGGGTAAGACAGACAAAGGGAGAGAGACAGAAACAGAGACAGAGAGCAAGGAACTGAGAAGGAGTAAGGCAGTTAGAATGACTGAGACACATGGAGACAGGGAGAGATACATGGTTGAAAAAGTAGTGATGGAGGCAGTAAACCTAGGGGAGTAGTATGGAAGGAGTGAGGGAGTTACGAAAGAGCAGTAAAGGAAGAAGACGGAGAGAAGGGGAATGAGAAAAGCAGAGTGAGGAGAAGTGAAGAAAAGGGAGCATGAAAGTGAAGGGGTGAGAAATACAGATATTTCAAACTTACCTGACCAACAAAATAACTTAATTATAAATAAATGTTTTTTTTAATTGCTAGAAAAAAGGATTACATTTCCTAAATTTTCTTTCTCGATAAGAAAAAAAGTATTAATATTTAACAATACATTTTAGAATACAGTACACATATTTTCATATTTAACAAAGTAATTTTTTGCCCCTTTTTTGCTGTTTTCAGAATATATTGAATTTCACTGCAAATTGTGAAATCAATTGCATTCATCACTTAACAGCGGGCAAAAGAATTAACAATCTGAAAGATTGTTTAAAAAAAGCCCTGAATCTCTTCTCAGTAAAACATACCTTTATAGAAATGTAACATATATATTAAAAATATCGTCTAAGAACAATAACGATTTCCAATAAATAACGTCTGTAAATCTTGTTGCTTAAGCTCATACACAAAAATAATATCTGTCAAAGAAGTCCACAATAGAAATTTTTACCTTTCCATGAGGCCAAATGGTAATTTTAAAATTCTTTTTTGGTGAAATATCCAATGTTAATCCTATAAAATCGAAATAATGGTTTCTTCAGATACTGCAATTTGTATCTAAAATTTTGGTTTTAGAAAAATTAAGTAGGAATTTGGTAATTCTGCAGGCAAACGTTGCTTGAAAATCAATTGAGAATCATTACACAGTGTCCAGCCTTTTTCACATTTTAGATAAACTGTGTAATGACCAGAAGTTATAGAAAGTCCATCATGGAAAATTATTGCAACTGCAACAAAAGTTTTTCCTGATATTGATAATTGATTTCCTGTAAACTTCTTTATTAAAGTGTCCAATTTTGTTCCATCAGCTCTACAACGTTGCATCATTAAAATTACATACTGTCCATATTTCTTTAAAAATAACGTTGATAACATGTCTGATTTACATTGAGAACATTCCATGTTTTGATTTTCATTTTTAACTAATTTACTAAAAGTCACTGATTTACTCTCTGGTAATGTTAAATATATGAACCTTTCAGAATCCACATTAGAGCTGCATGTGTTCAAACAGTTTTCACAACTATGTTCCCATTTATAAGAGAGACCAAACATATTTTCTATTGCTACACCTTCATCTTCCAGTACCATAAGCATATACATTAAGAATTCCTGTGCATCTTGCTGGACATTTTGAGTAAACTGTGTACATCCTGAACATACATCTAAAAGATTTCTAACATCAGAAGCACTTTCTATTTTAGTTGTATCATTACTCAGCTTGTCATAAAGAAAACTCAGCAGAGAACAGAATCTTTTTTCATGATTTAATATTATCTGCTCTTGCAAACTTTCAAGATAAAATACAACATTCAGCACTACATTAGCGTAGCACTTGACACCAGAGCTATTTTCAAAATGACAACCAACAACCTCTTCAACATTGTCCTTTTTCTTTTTGCTTGGAATCACATCACTCCTTTTGTTTTCTCTTCTGTACATCCTCATTACAGATATTCTCAATTCTCCTTTTCCGGAAAACACGTTTTTGAAACACAGGATACTGACCTAAATGAGGAGCATAGCTTCTTCTTAATCTATTATATTCCTTTACACAGTTTGCATCAGCACTAACTTTTGACTCATCAAAGTCTATCATGAATAAACCAGATATTTTTTTCACGCGTGACAAAGCAACATATGCCATACCTTCTTTAAACACAGTAGATCCAATGTTTACAAAAGCACTATCTACAGTTAATCCTTGAGATTTGTGAATAGTTACAGCGTATGCTAGAGAGAACGGAAACTGCTTCCTACGTACATATACGTCTTTCACAAGCAAGAAACGAACTGAACAATGACTAATGTCTTTAACCTCTACAATCTGATCAAATTTTATTTTTAAAAATTCAATTCCATCTTTTTTCTGGTAATTAACAAAACCCACAACTTTACCCATAGCTCCATTCACTAAACCTTTTTCTACATCCAAATTACGTCTTAAAATTACTCAACAGTTCATACATACATAAAGATTCTTTTCTAAACCAGCTGTTTTCGATATGTTTTTCTCTAGAGAATCCAATTTAGTTTTCAATTTGCTTGTCAATATAATAGTTATTCCTTCATGCTGTATTTTATCCACAGCTTCCAGTTTTACAATCTCTTCATTTTCCAATTTCAAAAGTTCTTGATTGAATATAGAGCATTCATGTAGTGTTGGCATTAAGCAGATTACAGTATTTTTTCCAGCAATTTTCTTGTATATTTTCTCTGGAACTATTTGTTCTGTTGGAAACAAATTACATAGCAATCGACTCTGTAAAGCTTTTCTGCCATGTTCTGCGAGTAGTCCAATTCTGATATCTTTGAGAATACTTGCATAATCATCATCATTTGCTTGCCGCATATTGGTAATGAGTTCTTTGTACTCAAAGTATGTCCAAATATTCACATTACCTATACTTCCTAACAACTTTTTCGTGTCTTCATGTGTAAGAGTATGAAATACTGGTTGTCCTTTAACTGGAGTGAGCTGCAGTAGATCCCCAAAAACTATAACATGTTTTCCTCCAAATAGCACGTCATAGTTTGTCTTTAGAATTTGCTGCATTCTTAAATGCACCAAGGCAAGCATTAAGTTTGATACCATGCTTACCTCATCAATAATGAGAACTTTCATTTTTTTCAATACTCTTGAAACTTCAAAACATGCTTATCCTGTTAGCTTGTGGTATTGTATTTTGTTCTCATGCTCTACTGGTAACATTAGCAAACGATGGAGGGTAATTCCTTTTATGTTATATGCTGCTAACCCAGTTGGGGCAGTAACAACACAAGACAAAGTTGAATCAGTTTTTTTCTGTAGGTAGCTTCTAATTACTTTAATCAAGAAACTTTTTCCAGTTCCAGCTTGTCCACTCACATACATTCTGATTAGTTCAAATGATGTGCATGTGCACTCTTTATTTTCATGTAGTAATCCATGATCAATTTGTTTTGTGACTTCCTCATAAATTTGTTGTTGTTCATCATTCAGTTGCTGTTCCAAATTTGGTAAGTTTATTAAATCTTTCTGAGCTTGATTCATAGCTGTTTCCACTTCAGTCATGGCTATTGCAGCTTCATTTTCTACGATTGGTTGTCCTAGGGGATCTTGACTGAGCGTCCCAGAACTTTGACTGTCTTGAGAACTGTCTCTAGCTACTTCAGCTGCAATTGTTGCGTCTTGTTCAATTTCTTCATTTAACATTTGTACATAAGTTGTGAAAGTACTGCATTCTATGGTATCTTTGCATGCATTAAAGGAATCTTCATAGCTTTGAAATTGTCCAAGTAATTCATCCTCTGAGCGCCATGGTTTAAACAACTGTAAAAGTGCTAAGTGGTAAAATTCCTTCTTGTCAGTAGTGTCGCAACTCAGCTTTCTGTGATTGGTAAAACAAACAAAAGGAAGTTTGATTAAACATCCTTCCTCACCAATGACTTTATATTTTCCATTGTTGATGTCTTCTGTGGCATTCCGTTTATAAATGTAGTTCTGCAGCACTTCATAGAGACACATGTTCTCAAGATGATGACTTCTCTTTGGGTAATATGTTTCCAACATGTTTGTTCTTAAAATGTCTGTACTTTCAGGTTCGTACTCTTGCTAAATATTCAATTTCTCGAATAGATTTCAGTACCCGATTTCGCATTCCTGCAAGGCCTAAACTTACCCAAATTATTCTTCTGGATTTGGAGTACAGACTTGCAGATGATAACCTATCTGAGCATTCATAAGAGCCAATTTCTCGATGCGATAACATCTTTAAACTGAAACTGTATAGCTTTTTACTGACAGTCTTCTCGTGAGAAATCTCTTCCCACATTTCTTTCAATTCCGTTTTCTCAGATTTAGTGATGTAAGATGTGACATACCGAGCAACAGCAATAGAATTGTCAGCTACATACTGAATATCCATGTTAGCATTCCACATGGATAAAATGACTGGGTTGTAGTCATTTATATATTTTGACTCTTCTTTTCTTCTTAGGTTGTAGGTATTCTTAGGCGATTTTCTTGTAATAGTATGTCGCACAGCTGACATAAAACTGTTTACTCTTCCTTTTTAAAGAACAGGTTGTGGAAATCCAAATCGACATTTTGTGTAGAATTTATCTTTACTCTTGTACTTTCGTCGACAGTATTTTCCACACCGATGACTTTGGAAACGTAAAACTTGCTCTTTTTTTTTTTTTTTTTTTTTTTTTTTTTTGGTTGTAAGACATTTATTATGAACAAATGAAACAGATGTTGTACACTGCGTCACGCCAACAACCCGGAGGCAGGCCGCTATCTGGTAGATTATACAAAGATTACATGTAAATATCTTTAAGGCCCTCATCCGGCCGGTGGATCATTCAGAGGTAAACTTAAGATACAATAAAATCTGCAGTGTGTACTGTACATCTCTAGCGAGTAAACGGTCTTACTTTTGTCTCAGTGCTGCTGACAATTGAAAGATAGCGAAAGTCAATGAAGCCGCCTCCGAATAAGCAGCAGTCAACCACCCGCTACAGCAGCCTATAAAAAGGACGTGTCAGTCAGCACCATGTTTCTCCCAACAGGACCCCCCAACAAGCCAAACCAAAAACGTCAAACATAGGTGCAAGTACTTGGAAACAGCGTTCGTACCACATTTCAGTTCACCAAGGGGTCGCGCGGGTCCGCCACTGGTCTCCCCAATAGAGGGCCAGCCATGTTCAGGGCGGGCTCGGAAAGGTATCCTGGCTGTGTACGAATTAGCGACGGACGGGCGGGGTGGGAGGGAGGGGGGGAGGGGCAATGAATTATCCACAGTCGGCCCAGTAGGGCGGGAGGGGGGGGGGGCAGGGGACTCTATCCGGGTCAGTGGAGGCAGTAAACGCAAAGCTTACGTCTGGGCAGTTCCTGTCAGTGTAAGCGCGGGGGCAGCGGGACCTCTATCGTTAACCTACGCAGCGCGCACCTTTAGCCCATGTCGTCTGAAATACTAGTAGCACGTGAGGTACCGGCGGAGTCAGGGGCCGTGCGTTCTGTAGTCCACTGTACAAACGGGCCCCATATGTCAGTGGGCCTGGAAGCGGTGGGCATGGTCTCCCAATAGTGTGTCAGTTGAGTGTGGCCGTAAGTCACATCTCTGATCCAGCTCTCAAGCGTGGGGAGGGCCGGCCTGCCCCAGTGTATAGCGATCTGTCGTTTGGCGTATAACAGGAGTAATGCATGTAGTTTCCTGTCGCAGGGCACAGTGTGCTTAACATACCCCAGTAACCCCAGCAGTGGAGACGGTGAGTCCCTCCTCCCCGTGATTTGATTGATGGCATTGAAGATCCCTGACCAGTATGCCCCCAGCTTGGGGCAGCTCCAAGCCACATGAAGAAAGGTGGCATCGTCACTCCCACATTTCCAGCAAGAGGCGTCCTCACGTATACCCATGCGGCGTAGTAGCGTCGGAGTGCGGTAGTATCTGTGTAGGAATTTGAAGTGGATAAGCCGCAGTCGGTAACTCGGTGATAGAGCTGTGAGTTGAGCGCAGCAATACTCCCATGCGTCATCCGGCAACTGGTCCCCCAGGTCCTCAGCCCAAGCGGCCTCGGCCGCGGCTACTGTCACCGGGGCTTGTTCCTGCATGCAGTTATATAATCTGGACACCAGTTTTTTAGGGGAGGGCCGTGAGAGCAAGTTTTGCAGGGCTTCTAGTGCGCAAGGCTCTTCCGGGAAGCACGGTCCTATCTTCTTGCAAGATTCCCTAAGGGAATGATATAGTAATGTGTCAGCAAACGTGCAAGGCTGGGCATCCCCATCCGCAGGCATCTCGAAAAATGAGCCATCTGGATATAGGTCAGCGAAGGTGAGAAGTCGACTCCCACGGATAGTGAGGACGTCACCTCTTGCCGTCAAACAAGGCAGCATCGGGTTGCCCCTCAGAGGAACCGCCGGCGCATAAAGCAGGGAGAGACCTGCTCGTTTCCGAAGTTCGCGCCAGGACCAGCGGACCATTTCCACTGTGTCTACATCACGCGACGGGCACGTAACCTCTCCATATAGTGCCACTCGTAATGGCAAGGGGGCGACTACTGCCAGTTCCACCGCCACATGCGGCTGGTAGGGGGTTGGGTAGGCCCAGAAATGTAAGAACTGAGCTTGTGCACAGAGTGAATAGAGCTTCAAGTCCGGGGCCCCCAGGCCACCCTGTCGGAGCGGAAGCGTGAGTAGGTCCCAGGAGACTCTGGCCTGGCCGCCGGCCCACACCAGTTTCAGCAGTAATGAGCGGACCCGGGTGTGGAAGTGCGTTGTCATAGGTAGTGGCACGTTGACGAACAGGTACAAGAATTTGGGAAGGACCACCATCTTGGCCAGAGCAATTCTAGCGACCAGGGACAGCGGTAGCTTATTCCAGACTTCGACCTTTCCTTCCAGCCAGTCCACCGCCCTACCAAAATTCAGCGACCACAACTCCTGTACATCTCGGCTGATCCAGATGCCCAAATACTTGACAGCTTCCGTCTCCCACCTGAGGGGGTAGTCAGGGGCAGGCCTAACAGTGCTCTCCGTAAGGGGGAAGGCCACTGACTTCGACCAATTAATGGATATCCCTGCCAAGCCCTCAAACCTCACAAATTCACGAAGTATCGGGCTCAGGTTGTCTTTAGGGTTCAGGACGTACAAGGTGACATCGTCCGCGTACAGCGAGATCAGTAAGCTTCTAGCACTGAATCCGATGCCCCTGGCAGTATGGTGCTGCCGAACTCGAGCCGCTAGTGGCTCCATCGCAATCGCAAAGAGGAGCGGGGAGAGAGGGCAGCCCTGCCTAGTACCCCTCGAGACATCGAACGGCTTGGAGACAAGACCATTAACGCTCACTCGGGCTCTGGGTTTCGTGTATAGGAGCTTAATAAGGGTCAGGAAGTTTTGGCTGAATCCCATCCGCCTCAGCACACAGAAGAGGTAGGGCCATTCTAAGGAGTCAAAGGCTTTGGTGGCGTCCAAAAACACCACCGCTGCCTGCACTGACGGGTGTAAATAGTGAAGGACCGAAAAGATCGTTCTGAGATTATGTGATGTTGCTCGGCCAGGGATGAATCCCGATTGATCTGGGAGCGCTATCATCGGCAACATCGGTTGCAATCTATCGGCAATAACTTTTGCGTATATTTTGGCATCTACGTTGATGAGGGACAGGGGCCTATAAGAGTCCAGCTGTTGGTCGTCCTTGTCTGGCTTGAGGAGCGTGACAATAAGAGCCTCACGCATGGAGTCTGGGAGGGAATGTGACTCGAGAGCCTCGACAAACACAGAGTGTAGTCTCGGCGCTAGTTCAGCCACGTAGGTTTTATAAAAGGAGGTGGTCAGGCCATCTGGGCCAGGAGCTTTATTGGCCGGCATGCTTTTAATCACCTGGGCGATATCTTGCACTGTAACGGTGAGGTCCATGTATTGTCTGTGATTGTTATTGAACCACACAAGTGCTATGGAGTCAAGGAAATCCCGTAGTGACGCCGGTGTCGTGGGCTGTCTCGAGGTGTACAGAGCAGCATAGAAGTCTGCGAAGGCGCCTAACACCGCCTCTTGGCCTACCACCAGACGTCCAGTGTTATCATAGATAGTGTGTATGTAGTTCGACTGTGTGCGAGGGGCAATCAGTCTGGCAAGAGTCCTGCTAGGCCTATCTCCCTCCCCATATCTGCGCGCCTCTGCCTGCCGCCCTAGAAACCGCACCTCTCGCTCCGCCTCCTCATTAAATGCCAACAGCTTAGTTTTCAGAGCGCCAGCAGTCGCCAACGCTGGGTCAGAGCTAAAAGCAACATCCAGGTCTTTAAGTTCCCCCTCAAGTTTAGCTAGCGTGTCTCTTATGGTGCGTAGGACCCCTGCTTTACGTGCAATACATTGACCCCTTATAACAGCTTTAAATGCATCCCACACAATGGCTTCAGAAGTGGCTGACCCAGCATTCTCAGTAAAATAATTAGTGATATCCTCTCTTATCTCCTCTACAAACACAGGGTCTGTGAGTGCGTGTGGGGGAAGGCGCCATTGGAACGCCCTATGTACAGCGTCGGGGGGATGCAATACCAACATACACGGAGCATGGTCTGATAATGATCTAGCCATGATATCAACATTTGACACCCATGTCGCAACTTCAGGAGACACCAACCAGAAATCGAGTCGCGACCAAGCAGCCTTATGAGAGGTGTAGCAGGTCCCTACTTTGGCACACGGATTTCTAACTCGCCACACATCTGAAAGTAGACCCTCCCTCATGATATCAAAGATCGCTTGGCGCGCTCTAGTGTGCTGCGGTCTACTCACACCTGTGCGATCCGCGTCATCGTTTAACACAACGTTGAAATCTCCCCCCAACACGACCGCCTGACAATCCAGCAATACAATTTTCGCCCAAACATTTCTAAAAAAGTCAGGATCGTCCACATTCGGGCCATAGATTGCAGCTAGGACAATGGGTCGCCCCTGTAAAGCCCCATGGAGCAGGACATATCTACCCTCCGCATCCCTCACCTGAGAGTACTCCCGCCAATCCAACCCTCTGCGAATGAGTATAGCTACGCCCCTCGCATAATTTGAGTAAATGGAAGAGTAAACGTGCGCCCATCTGGAATTCTTCAATCTAGCTGAGGAGGTGACATTCAGATGTGTTTCTTGTAGGAAGCAAATATCTACATTGTGTCTTGACAACATGCCATGCAGCAAGCGGGCTTTCTTGAAGTCCCCAAGGCCTCTAATGTTCCAAGTCCAGATTTTGATTCCTCCCATTAAAGTATTCGACAGTCCCTGACCCCCATCACCCAACCCCGCCCCCGGAAGCCACCCTGGCACCTGGACCCCACATCTGTAGACCTAGCGCACTGAAATATAGGCATGTGTAGTAGCACAATGCACCCAATACGAACCAAAACTCGCAACATAATAAACCCCCCCCTCCACCCCCTACCCTCAGCAACCCCCCAATCAGGTCGTGACATATCCCAGTAACATGTACTCAATGCGGTGAAATACCCCAACATCAACAACAAAGGGAGGCACCCCATGAGGCGTGGTGCGCTCGGCTAACACCCCCGTATACTCGGGGTGGCTACCATCAAACTTTAGCGGTCCTGGGTTCTGGCAGTGCCCCCACCCCGTAATCCTCAAGGTCCGCAGCCAGCCTGTGTCCCAGTGGGAAAGCGGAGACAGCAGCACAAGCCGGTGTACAATGGTGTCGCATCCACCCGCCCCCAATAAGTCAGTTCGGGAGGAGCAAACCTGTGCGAGAGTTCAATCCAGCTTTCAACTGTGAACTTGCTCTTTTAAATTTTTTTCTTCTGTGCTTTTAGGTATAGCACATGTTGCATATCCTTCAATGAAAGATAAAACTGCATAATCAGAATCTGTTCCAAATTTTGGGGCATCTTTGATCCACAACAGCATATGAATATGAGGAGCACCTCTTGCTTGGTACTCTTTTCTCCAAAAGAAATCCACAACTTCTCCAAGAGGTGGATTTTTTTTATTGCAGATGAAAGACATCATAGCCTCAAATCTATGATTGAAATATCTGCAAACATTAACCGGATCCAATGAGCACAATTCTCCTGCTGTCTTGTATTGGATGTTTTCAATATTTCAATTTGCCTCTCGAAAAAAATCCAGTAAATCATCCCAAGCGTACTCTGCACAGCTTAGGGTAAGGAACCATGTAGGAGTTCCTAAATTCCGTAACATACATTTCAATTCTCCATGGCGTCGGTACCAATATTCATTAGTCCCACACTGACAAGCCATTAGATTAATCAATTGAGATTCCAAATGATCATCTCGCTGTTGCACTTTGTTCAGAAAATCCTTTGCAGACACATTATGTAGATGTACTCCAGTTTTCAAAATGTGATTTACTGCATAAGATAGTGCTGATAAGTCACTTTCAAATAAAAGATGGAACAAATAAGGAATACTTTGACGAAATCTTGGATCTTCTGCATATAATCTTGTAGTCCGATACTCAGAAGCAGGAATCTGTACTGGACGTTCATCATATCGTCCACCTTTTCCTGTAGTAAACAGCTGGGGAAAACAACGAGCTTCCAAGCTCTCCTCCCATACACTCATAGGAGTTCATTTTGCTTTTTTCATCTGAAAGAGATCAATAGTGTTTCCCATAACTTCTTTAGAATGAAGAGGATGTATGCTGAAATGTTCATAAATTTCTTCTTCTTTTGACTTATCCACTTTTTCAATTTGCCCAGTTGGGATTCCTGTGTCTGCTAGTAAATGTTCGTCATCTTCATCCATATAAATTGATTCATACCATTTATTATTTCTTTTCAAATATAAATTTGCTCTTTGTACTTTTCGTACATCCACCAGCTCCTGCCAAATTTTCTTATTCTCTGTAGGTACACCATTAATCAGAATAACTAATGGTTCAGTTTCCAAACTATCTGCATCAATTGTTTCAATATTTTTTTTCAAATCTAATGGCAAATAGACAACTCTTCCTTTTAAACCGCTTTGTAAATCTGTAGGAGGTAATTTGCCTGTTTTGGGCTCCATGCGAACTATAGTCTGAAACGGATGGACACATTGAAAGAGTATAGACTTGTACGTATTTAAATCACTAAGCTCTGCAGGAATATCAACCAATTCTAAATTATTATGTACAGCTCTAGCTGGCATTTTATTTTCTTCTAACTTGTTATAACAGTATTTACAAATACGCTGATCTTCACCCAAATCAAAACAATTTTCCAGAAACAAATATGTAGCAAAATCCTTCCACTCATAATTATTTTCTTTTTCACTTTTTTTATAGAGATCAACATTCCTTGTTTGATTTTTATAATGGCTTCTCCGGCAACAAATAAAAGTAATATTCGGTCTTTCATTAGAGATGATAGTAAATTTTGTCATTTGATCTTCAAATGTTTTACTAACAGTGGGTTCTACATTCTCTTCCACATTTTCTTCAATAACTGTGTCATTTCCTGCACTTTCTTGCTCTGGACCAAAGTAACAAAACTCAATATCCTCACAAACCTTCTTCACATCTGTTATAGATCCATGGAACAGAGCACTATTCAACTCATGTAACTTTAGTGCTGGACTTTTAGCAAAATACAATCTTCTCACAAACTTTCTCATTTTAGTATGAGGAACTGCCAGCATCCTAAAATGGTGAAAAACACTTTGACAAACTTTCTTAGAAAGACAAGCCAGAGAATGTCCTTGCAAACCAGTATTCTCTCTCACTCTGCATGGATCTAGTTTTTGAAGCACCTTAATCTTCTGTTTAACACTTTTTTTACTATATTCTCTTAGAAAGACACAAAATTTATCAATAGATTCCTGTCGTACAGTACAAATACTACTACAATTTCAAGTGTACACTGGGGCTTTAGGACGTCTCCCCATAACCTCATCAGCTAACACTTCTTCCTCCTTTCTTGGAACCATTTTCTCCTTTTCCATTACACAACCATCCTTAACTTCATATGCTCGACCACTGGTGTCAACTGCATGCAGCAAACTATTACTTTGAAGATAACTCTCTTCATTAAAAAATGGTTCAGTACTTGAACTATGCTTCCATTCTCCTAAGAACACTTTACAAAAGTTTTTTTTTTTTTCACTTCTCTTTTTCTTTTTCTTTTTGACTTCATTACATTCACTAATTTATCTAATGTACGGATCCTGTTCAAAATTAAAATGAATAGTTTCCTTTTTAACTCCAAAGCCTTTGCAACAATTGTTTCAATATGTTTCTTTTTCTTATAAAATTTGGCTTTTCTCCTATATTTTTTCACATCCTTTAGCAAATTGAACATCACTCTTCTCTGAAACATTTTTCTACGAATGTTTTTAAAATCTATTTTTCTTTTTAAGTCATTCTTTCTTACTTCTGTTTTTACATTAGCATTTAGTATATTCTGTTGATTGTCTTGTTGTTTTCTACTTGAAACACTATTTCCAGTGGATATATTTTTTACATTTTTTCTTTGCTTGAGGATATTTAAAAAAAAATCCTTAGTCTGCTTACCAGAAGGCTTTTTCTTTTTTCCAACATGAGGTTCTTCAACTAATTTTTGTTGTCCAGTTGTCTTCAAATATAGATGTTGTTGCTGTTCTTTTCTCTTTCTTGATTTTATAGGCATCTTTAATTTATTTCAGTCTTGTTCAGCAATACCTGAAAGAAACTAAAAAAAAAATACCTTTATGTAATTTATATATTTTACTATATTTTTTATGAGCTTTTCAAAACATATCATATGAGCTATCCCTTTCCTACGACTGTAAGTCTTACACAATAAAAGCTACACAAATTAAATCTCTGACAACAATTCCTGTGTGCACACAGACTCATGGTGTGATTCTAGGCAGAAAACAATATTTGATTGGCAATTTCAAAGCACATTTACTACTGTGGTTGAACAAGTGATAATTACTGTAAGAGCCTGACACATTTTCCTTATAGTTTAGAGAGGCAGAAAAGAGCACGTCCTAACAGCTACTTGAGAGCATGAGGAACCTGGGTGAGTGATTAGACTAGAGCAAAGGAAATGAGCCTTAGTGATGTTGAACCATTGCAGGAGTGTAAGGAAAATCTACCCTGTTGTTTTCAAATGTGTTAGCATTTGCCTCTCATTTGTGAGATCTTGATTTGTGCTGAATGCTAGCCATCACAGTTCAAGAAAACAAGCTGCCCCTTTCCTGTGAATGCAAGTCTTACAGAACCAGACCAACACGAATTAAATCTCTGACAACAAATTCCTGTGTGCACACAGACTCATGGTGTGATTCTAGGCAGAAAACGATTTTTGATTGGCAATTTCAAAGCACATTTACTACTGTGGTTTTGCAAGTGATAATTACTGTAAGAGCCTGACACATTTTCCTTATAGTTTAGAGAGGCAGAAAAGAGCACATGTCCTAACAGCTACTTGAGAGCATGAGCATGTGGAACCTGGGTGAGTGATTAGACTAGAGCAAAAGAAATGAGCCTTGGTGATGTTGAATGTTGTAGCATTACACACTACTATCTGAAATACCACACAGTGCTGTATACTTAGCATGGGAGTGCAGGAGAAGCAGCTGCCTGTGTGCTAAAAGTATGTTTCTGGAGACTGTGTATTGTCAGGTGCAAGAGAGATCAGCATGGACGCTTGCACAACCGCATGAAGACTGCAGAGATGTATGTAAGAGTACATGTGTGATAACTTTTAATTGCAGTTTGTAACACATAGGAACTACCTCACCCATTGCAGGAGTAGAATGAAAATCTACCCTGTTGTTTGCAAATGTGTTAACATTTCCCTCTCATTTGTGAAATATTGATTTGTACTGAATGCTAGCCATCACACTTCAACAAAACAAGCTGCCCCTTTCCTACGAATGCAAGTCTTACAGAACCAGACCACCACGAATTAAATCTCTGACAACAATTCCTTTGTGCACACAGACTCATGGTGTGATTCTAGGCAGAAAACAATATTCCTGGGTGATACCAGTACACCTTTACTTATGGTGAAGACATACTCCATAATATCTGACAAGTTCAAGGCAGTTAAATATCTTCCAAAACATAAAATGTAAAACACAACTTTAAAACAAGAATCTCATTTACATTTATTATATCAAAATGCCCCACATACATCCCCTCTCAAATTCATAACTCACCTTTAAAAGTAGTTAGTTGAGAAAGAAATGTGGCACTCAAACAGCAGATTATCAGAGCCAGAATCTCTGAACTGTACACCCCTCAGCAGAACCAGTAAATGGCAATGTTTCCCTCTCTTTTTTCACACATACACATGTTAACTTCAAATCGCAGTGCTTCCCACATTTTTTCAAATGGAAACACACATTTCTATTGGTTGCAAATTTCAACCCTTTCCAAATGATCCCTACCCCCAACATGACTTCTGCCTCCTACCATAGCAACAGGTCATGGAACACTGGTGTGAGCAGAGAGGTCAGAAGTTCAGCACACAATGTTTCTAATCCAAAGAGCAAGAGTGCTTGACTTTTCAAACCTAACAGCAAATCCAAAGTAATGTTCTGTGGGAACACATTTTTCTGAACCAATACAAAACATGCTTTTTAAAATTTAAACATACAGCCTAATTTTTAGTGTAGAATGATCTGAAACAGCCAATGAGCTCTTTTTATTAAAATAAAGTTTGCAAGCCTCCATTTTACAACTATCTTTCTTTTCATATTGCCATTCTACTGAAAGACACCTTCTGAGTGCATCCAGATCTCCTTGAAAGATGTTCACAGTGTGGATTGTAGGTCATAGCTATGTCTTCTGGAGTGAAAAGTATGCAGAAAAAAGAGGTATTTTCAAAGACCTTGCTTTGCCAAATGTAGATATTAAATGGATTGGTCAGAGAGGGTTAAAGTGGCACCAATCCTTTCTACATCTTCCACAGCCTGACCTTATAATTGTGCACTGTGGTGGAAATGACCTAGGCACTTTAACTTGGGTAGGTCTGGAAATGCTTTTTAAGGACACCTTTGTGCAATTGATTTCACTTTTTCCACAAACTACCTTTGTATATTCTAATATATGCCAAAGGCAAAAGTGGAACTGGTCCAACCAATATTGTCCGCAGATTGACAAAGCAAAAAAGCACGTCAATAAGTCTGTTTCTGCTTTCCTCAGAGACTATGGTATGGGTTCTATATACCACAACAACTTGCGTTACAACATGCAAGGCATTTATAGAGGAGACGGTGTTCATTTCACAGATGAAGGCAACAGTCTTCCTCATCAGTGATGTCATTTGAGATGTCATGAGTGATGTCACTGACCATGTCATGAGTGATGTAATACGTGACGTCATCAGCAGTGCATTGCGGGCGCGCGAGTTATAGTTAGCTGAACTAACTATAACGGGGGAATTTCTAGGGTTTTGTACGAGTGAAAAGTCCAGCTAACTATAATGCCCCTGAAACCTATGGGTTTTTCAGTGAATTTCTAAGGTTTTTTAAATGCTAATTCCTAACTATAACGTGCCTGAAACCTATGTTTTTTTTCAGTGAATTTCAAAGGTTTTTTAAAAGCTAATTTCTAACTATTCCGACAGAGATAGGACATGTGAAGAAAGAAGAAAAAACGCACAGAAAGAAAAAAAAGAAATGCAGAAAGAACCAACAGAAGTCCTCAAAGACGAAGAAAAGTGCAGGAAGAAGGATAACGTGCAGAAAGAATAAACAGAAGAACAGAAGCCTTGTTGCAAAATCATCCTGTACCCTCAACTTTTTCAGACGGATACTGGTGGTAACCGAGTCTGACTAACCAGTCCTAGAGCCAGTGCTATGTTAAAAGACACTCAGAATACAGTGAAAACACCTACATACACTAGGGAACACTATGCGTTGGGGTCCCCCTGTGATCCGCATGACCTCCTCTGTTAGCCCCTAGTATATAATAGGGCAGGGGATTAAATCTACCTCTTAAAACGCGCCACAGGGCGTGTTTGCACACGTCACCTCAGGCCCCGTCCCCTCACTTACCCACTGTGTAAACACGCCCTGTGGCCGTTTTAAGTTGGGAGATTAAGTCCCCTTGAATCCTGAGGATCCCTAGGGGCAAAATAGCCCACTAGGTACGTCCAGTAAGCGCCATTGCAGAGAGGTGTAAAAAGGGGCACGGCCTGCACCACCTCTGCAACGCAGAGCAGTGGCGCTTACTGGAAGCACCTGGTGGGCTAGTTGGCCCCCAGGGTCCCTCAGGATTGAAAGGGAATTATTTCCCCAACTTAAAACGCGCCACAGGGCTTGTTTGCACATGTCACCTCAGGCCCCGTCCCCTCCCTTCACCACTGTGTAAACACGTCCTGTGGCCGTTTTTAGTTGGGAGATTAAGTTCATTTGAATCCTGAGGGTCCCTAGGGTCCAACTAGCCCACTAGGTACCTCCAGTAAGCGGCACAGAGCTGCGTTGCATAGAGGTGTAAAAAGGGGCGTGGCCTCAGAACACCTGTCTGCAGCGCAGCTCCCTGGCGCATACTGGAGATACCTGTTGGGCTAGTTGGCCCTCAGGGACCCTCAGTATTGAAGGGGAATTAATTCCCCAACTTACAACAGGCCAGGGGACGCGTTTGCAGAGTGCTGCAAGGAGGGGGCGTGGCCTACGGCGCAATGCCGGTCTTTTATTTATTTTATGTTTTTTAAGAAGGAGGGCTGTGTGGCCCCCCTTCTTTTTCTAATTTACTCGCCCTGGGGACCCCATCCCCCAGGGCCTGCACCCTATTTTTTTTTGTTGAAAAAAATTAATTTGGCCCTACCAAGGCCTTAATCGGCCCCGGGGACCCCGGCCCCCGGATCATGGCCTTTTTTAATTTTTTTATTTATTCTTTAGGAGGGGACTGCGTTGCCCCCCCTCCTCAGCCCACTTATGGACCCGGGGACCCCATCCCCCGGGGCCGGCCTTTGTTTATTTTTATTTTTTCAAATATATTTATAGAAACACCTAGGACATGCTGGACAAACCGTATGTACCTATCACCATGATGATTTGCGTGATATTCATTAAAAGGCGACTGCATAGAATGAATCCACATGGAATATATTTACACCGCTAGTGAAGCTCTGACGTGTTTGACGCCCTACCGTGCCTAATCCCGGCGCCCCGCCGGTGGGTACTCTCCAAGTAGACACCCTTGTTGTTTATTTATACAAACATGGGTAGCTATTGACGGGCACATTTAATATACACGCACACCATGCCATTCAAAGGGGATTCGACAAAAATTCGACCAAACTATACAAGAAACCCCCCCTCACGGTTAATAAAACACACATCCACCGCCGGATATGTAATACTTTTTATTTTACTCTCTGGAAAGGAGACGAACCTCACTTGAGTCACAGCGTGCTCCTGGCTGAGCCCAATGCGGTGTTACACCCACCAGTGCCCGCCGAGTGCCTCACACCTCTGTGTTGTATTCCACCAGCTAGTGCGTATGCTATGGCACTCTCTAGCCCATGTGCACTGTAACACCACCCTGTGAAAATGTCATGCCACACTTGCCTGCGCATCTAACGTGCCTTCCTCGATGCCTATGTTATAACGCATAGCGCTATGCCATACATATTACAATCTGGGATCCATATCTTTGTCACAGTGCATATGCAACGTTACACTCCCCAGCACATATTTTATATCACAACTTTAGAGACTAGTTAGGTTACACAACACTGCCCTGTGCATATTACATTCCAAGGCGCATATCGCATAGCACGCGCTAGTGCCTGTGCTATCTTGTGCTCTCCAATGAATCTGTCATTGCGCACAATGTATTGCATATTATATTTCACGCCCCGGTTCATCTTATATCACACTTTTTGGTGCATAGTTTATACCATATACTATATCTAGTTTTAATTTTCAATCGTGCTCTCAGGACTATGTTCTATATAACACTGCGTCCACCTACCCTTTTCACGGGCATTCCATTTTGCGATGGAGGGTGGAGGGTCAGTGGGTGTTTCTGCCAAGTGAGCCCGGAGTCACAGTCACAAACGTCCTCTTCTTCCTGAATAAAAGTGAGATTATGCTGCATACTTGTTCATATTTTAAGTAGTTCTCACAGACACACATTTTAAAAACAATAAAGTTCCTAATACCCTCCTTCTCTGAACAGTTAGCTTGCTGCCCCATCCACCTCCTCCCTATCCTCTGTTGTCTGAATCCATGAACTAGCCTCCTCCCTCCTGCCATGCATGGTCTGATGTGCTACCACTGCCCTCCGTTTAGCATGATGTACCAGTCCGCTCCTCCTGCCCTCCATTGCTCAATTCTATGGCCCATCATTGATCTACTGCTTAGCCTCTGTGCTTAGCTTGCTGCCCCTATTCTCCTTCCCCCTGCCCTCCGATGTCTCTGTGCATGCCCCTGCTCCATCCTTTTTGCCCACCATGTTCCATGGACCTGCCAATCCTATCTACTCTGAGTGTTCTGTTGAGCTGCCACTCCCCTCCCACCTGCCTAGCATTGTCAGATGACTGTAACCTGTCCCTGCCACCTCCACCCTGCCTGTTCACATGCCATGCCCCTATCCCCTTCCTCCTGTCCTCCATGGTCCATTTTACTGCCACACCCTTCTGCCCTCCCTGGTCTGTTGTGCTGCAACTGCTCCTCCTGGCTGCCCCGCGCGGTCTGTTGTGAGGCCCCTTTCCCTGAACTCTCTTGTCTGTGTCCAGGTCCTGACCCTCCCTTCTATCCTCCATGGTCTTTTGTGCATGCCCCTGCACCCTCCTTGCCAATCATAGCCATTGTGCTGCCACTAACCCTCCCGCTTGCCATGCATGGTCTTCTGTGCTGCCATGGCCCCTCCCACCTTCCCTGTGTGGTCAGCTAGCTGCCCCTGACCCCCTCCCACCTTCCCTCCATGGTCTGTGTGTATGCCATCATAGTCTCATTGTTGCTCTCCATGGTGTCTTGTTTCTAGTGCCCATCCAGCCTGACCTCCATGGTCATCTTGCTGCTACTGCCCTGTCACCTTGCCCCCACCCCTCTGTTTCCATGTGCAGACCCCTATTCCCTCCCTCCTGGCTTGTCTGTTCCATTGTAATGCCACTGATCCGTCCCTCCTGCCCTTTATGGTCTGTTATGCTGCAGCTTTCTCTCCTTTCTGTCCATTATGGTCAGCTAGCTACCATTGCCTCTTTCCCCTCTGTTCTCTGTTGTCCATGTGCATGGTCCTGTCCCCTCCCTATTGCTTTCTATGGATTGTTGTGCTGCACTCCTGTCCCGCATGCGCTGTGTGGTGTATTGTGCTGCTGCAAACCCTGATGCCTGCCCTGTAGGGTCAGTTTGGTGCACCTCTCCATGTCCCTCCTGTCCTCTGTTATCCGAGTCCATGTCCCTACCCCAATTCCTCCTGCCTACCATGATCCAATGTACCATACTTGCGAACATTTTGAACTTGGTAAGAGGGAGATTTTGACAAAAAAACTGGGGTATTGATTTTCCCCTTTGAGTCGCATTGAAAAAGAGTAGATTGTAGATAGCAGACAGATGAAATAAAGCCCATTTGAGCCTAAAAACATAGGACGTTTCCTGGCTGGAACGGGTCTGTTGGCATGTATGGTTGTACTACCACTGCCTCTTCCTTCTGCCCACAATGGTCTATTATATTGCCACAGCCTCTCTTGACAGTCCTGTACTGTTGGTTTGTTGCCCCTGCCCCCCTTTCCACTGCCCTCCATAGTCTGTTGTGCTGCCACTGCCCTTCCTGCCCAGTGTGGTCAAATTGTTGCATCTGCACTCTCCTACCTGCCTTCAATTTTCAGAGTCCGTGCCCCTGGCCTCTGCCTCTCAACAGTATCCCAATGAACAACTAGATTGCTAACATTCTATATTTATTACAAAAGTGTGGAACGCCTGACGTCATCTTGATGTTATCAAAACTGTAATACCTAGAGTATTTCATTTAGAAATTACATATATGAGAGGGTCTTATTTGCATCAAAATTATGGTTAGTGCTCTGAAAGACTAAAATGAGGACATATTTTCTGAGTTTTCAAATAGCGGCAAAGAACTTTTAAATTATTTGTAATCTTTGTTTTTTTATCCAGTTGACCACTTGATTAAATGTTGCACCTAGGGGAGAGGATGTGGTGTTACTTCCAGAGCTGCAGACTTTGCAACTGGGGAACCAGGTTGGTGTTTCTGCTTCAGCTCAACATTCTGTGATTCTGGTCAAATCACTTAATCTCCCAATGTCTACAACCAAAATGAATTTGATCTTGTGTGATGTAACCAATGCTCATATAAAGCACTCCAATACCTGACAAGTCTGCACTATATAAAACTGCAAATACACAAAAAATAAGTGTTTTGCACACTTCTGTCATTGGGCTACATGCGGGCTACATCTGGGTGATATTTGTGCTGCATTTGTGCTCTTTTGTCTCTGGTGGCCATCTTGGGAGATTTATTTGTTATGAAGTTTCCTAATTTTCTCATTTACTGCAGTCTCTTCAGTAGGAAATGCTTTCAGTTTTTTACTTTGATTCCATCAAGAAGGTATTCAGATATGTCACACATTTGCCATAAATTCTGAATGTTAGCACTCTAGTTGATCATCAGATCACTGTAGTAAAGCTACTGCTCACCACGGAAGTCTGCTGCTGGTATTGAAAGTGCATGTTTCAGTCTGCATATCAGAATGTTTTAATGAAATAGAAGAGGATTTGAGAAGTCACTCAAAATGTGCCCTAATTTTTCTTTCTTCAGCACTAATCATAATTTCTATGGCAAAATGAACCCCCTCATTGTGTTCCTTTTTAAATTAAATGTTTTAAGTGTTACCAGTTTATTCCAATCAAGATGGCTTCAGGTGTGCCATACTTTTGTCATAAGTAAGACTGTTAGCGCTCTAGTTGTTCGTTAGAACACTCTGGGACATTCTGTCATTGGGCTATACTTGGGCTACATCTGGGTGATATTTGGGCTACATTTGGGCGATATTTGGGCTACATTTGGGCTCTTTTGTCTCTGGTGGCCAACTTGGGAGATTTATTTGTTATGAAGTTTCCTAATTTCCTCATTTACTGCAGTCTCCTCAGTAGGAAATACTTTCAGTGTTTTACTTTGGTTCCATCAAGAAGGCATTCAGATGTGTCACACATTTGCCATACATTCTGAATGTTAGCACTCTAGATGCTCATTAGATCACTGTAGTAAAGCTACTGCTCACCAGGGAAGTCTGCTGCTGGTATTCAAAGTGCATGTTTCAGTCTGCATGTCAGAATTTTTTAATGAAATAGAAGAGGATTTGAGAAGTCAAAATGTGCCCTAATTTTTCTTTCTGCAGCACTAATCATACTTTCTATGGCAAAATGAACCCCCTCATTTTGTTCCTTTTTAAATTAAATGTTTTAAGAGTTACCACTTTATTCCAACCAAGATGGCTTCAGGTGTGCCATACGTTTGTCATAAGTAGGACTGTTAGCGCTCTAGTTGTTCTTTAGAACACTCTGGGAAGCTGCAGTAGAACACAAATAAATCAACTGACAGTCTCTGCCCTTGTTGGATGTACATGTTTTACTGAGAAATGTCAGACTTCATTCTCACATGACTGAGAAAGATGATGTGAATTTACCGAAAATATGCTCTCAGTTTAGCTTATAGATCACCTTCCAAACCTCTGTGGGAAAAGCATGAGAAAATAGTTTCCTCTCAAACATGATTCATGATACCACAGCAGAAGGCTTTTTCACATGGTAAAATCACCTTAGAACACACCACAATTCCTAAAATGAGTATGGTACCATCAACAAATGATTTATAATGTAACTAAAGTCTTAAAACCTTCTATTAACTGCAATGCTTTTTAATGAGGTGCTATCCTGTATATTGGTCCCAAGATGGCTGCCAACACTTCTTGGATGAAGTGCTGACAGCCAATTAGATCTCACGATGAGATGTGTGGTTAGGCTCCGCCCAGATATATATGTGATTTTACTTTTGATTTTCTCAGGAACTACTGAACGGATTTACATCATTTAAGCAAAAGGCACGAGTCTGAACTGAGGACTACCTCTTTGCCAAAATTGGTGTAATTCCGTTCAGCACTTTGGGCTGTAGCTGCGTCAACAGGTCCTATGGGAAAATGCATGGGGAAAACGCGTTTTGGGTCCCCCCTTTTTTCTCGGCCCCCGCCCGACGAATCACCGTGCAATTTTCAGGATAGGAACGGACCGGAGCTGGCCAAAAGTTTGGAAAATTTCGCAAAGATTCATCAATCGACGCCAACGTTATTCCAAATAGAATGTTGCGGATTTCCTATGGAAACACGGGCCTAACTATAACTACCTACTGGCAACTGCCAGTAGGAGATATATATATCTATATTATCCTACTGGCGGTCGCCAGTAGATAGTTATAGTTAGGACCGTGTTTCCATAGGAAATCTCAAAATTCTATTTTGAATAACTTTGGCGCCGGTTGACGAATCTTCAGCTCCTACCCTGAAAGTCTCGGGGGGATACGTCAAGCGGGGGCCGAGAAAAAAGGGGGGTCCCAAAACGCATTTTCCCTATGCATTTTCCCATAGGACCTTTAGTCGAAGGTACAGCCCGAACGGCTGAACAGAATTACTTGAAATTTGGCAGAGAGGTAGTCCTCAGGTCAGGGGTGTGCCTTTTGCATATATGGAGTCAATCTGTTCAGTAGTTCCTGAGAAAATTGCAGTTAAAAGCACATACATATCTATAGCCGCGCACCGTGCACCGTGCGCGCACCTTAACATGCGCAAGCGTAATTCTGATTGGTTGTTACATTTCAGTCAACATTCGAATCGGTCGAAATCAGGAAGTGTCGGCCGCCATTTTGTTTGTTTTCAGTGCGAGAGTGGAAAACGAAGGTGGCGAACGTGAAAAGGGCGCAGGGTAGAGTTCCTGACCCCCTAGCCTTTGTCAGGGGGTCCCTGAAGGACCCCGAAGGCAGAAAAAAACATTTCAATTAGTTTTTTTTTTAAATCGCAGTGGGGGTGCGCGCACCGTGCGCGCATGGTGAAAAACCATTAAAAAAATGTAATACGTAGTTTATTGTAAAATAAATATATAAAAAAAATACATACATAACTTAGCATTTAAAAAACCGTACAAATTAACTGAAAAAAACATAGGTTTCACACACGTTATAGTTAGGAATTAGCATTTAAAAAACCTTGCAAATAACTATAACTCGCGCGACCGCCACTCTATCACAAGGAGGATGTAATCAGTGATGTCAAGAGTGATGCAACTGACCATGTCATGAGTGATGTAATATGTGACGTCATGAGCAGAGGATTGCGGGCGCGCGAGTTATAGTTATCTGAACTAACTATAACGGGGGAATTTCATTGGTTTTTTACGAGTGAAATATCCACCTAACTATAACATGTGTGAAACCTATGGTTTTTTAAGTGAATATATATATATATATATATATATCCATTCATCCATATCCAACCGGCAGTTGCCAGTAGGTAGTTTGTTAGGACCAAAGTTTCCATAGGAAAAGCATTTTTTGCAAATAACTTTTGCTCCCCTTGAGGAATCTTCACGAAATTTTAAAAACACTTCCCCTTTTTGGTTCAGCTGCTGTTTTGAAAGTTTTGGGGTGATGACTCAAAAAATGGGGTCCCAAAACACATTTCCCCCATGTTATGTCTATGGCGATTTTTCATTTTTTGAACAAGACTACAGCCCAAACTGCTGATCGGAATTACACCAAATTTGTCGGAAAGCTAGATGTTGGTCCAGAAAGCGTGCCTTTTGTGATTTGGTGTAAATCTGTTAAGTAATTTCAGAGATATTAAAGTTTAGAAAATATAGGTATCTGAGGACGCGAGCCCTTGCAGTCGACTTACGGATCCTACTAAAATTTGATTGGCTGCCAACACTTCAGCCAGGACCCTAATGAAAAGGCGGCAGTGTAGGAATACCCCCCCCCCCCCCCCCCCCAGAGCTGCTCATTCCAGATTACAGGATTTATGGTTCAATCACTGGCGGCAGCTCAGCTCAACACCATGTGACTTTGGGCAATAGCTCACTTAATCTCCCTGACAGCCCCAGCCCCTTGAGACCCTTAGCAGTGATTAGATTGTGCTTTTCAAGTACCGGATGGATGGATGGACATTAGAGTTAGGAAATGGAATTAATAAATCCTTAGATATTCACTGTAAAAAAACAAAGGTTACAGGGAGGTTATAGTTAGGCTCGGATTTCATTCGTGCAAAATCAGTAAATTTCAGCTGCTCTAGTTAGTGAGCTAACTAGAACTCAAGCACCCGCAATGCACTGCTTATGACCTCACATATTACTTCGGTCTGTTTTTTTACGAGTGAAACCTGAGCCTAACTAGAACGCCCCTCTAGCCTTTGGTTTTGTGTGTGTCTCCAACTTTCTCGCCTTGAACAAAGTCCCTTGTCTTGGGAAACAGACGATGCGGACCCACTTTGCTGGTGCTAGTTTTTTATTTGATAAAATGCCCTGCACCAACCGCCATTACGCGTTTTGGTCTTCCAGAGACCTTGATCACATGACGCACTTCAACTTACTTCCATTACATTTAAAGTGACAGTGCATGATCCTCGTGACTGAACAGCTAATAGACATAGAAAAGTCAGTAAAAACATCAGCACCGATGGACTACAAATAACTGTAATTTCATGACTGTAAAATACATGTGAAAACAGCTTGATAAATATCAATAAATATGCACCAAATATAAAATGAATATTTTAAAAAGGTGCATATGCTGTTAAAAACCGTTAAATACAAAATTACAACTGGAATAGTAAACGGCATGGTGGAACAGCCCACATGGTAAAATGTACACTAAAAGAGTTCTTAAAATAAAAACCCTCTCAAGTGTGGACATTTTCCTCTATCCAAAGCCTGCCCAAATTATTGATTGTGCTATGATGTTGAATTAATAATGCCCAAGTGGGCCTTGTATGACCTTCAATATCTAATCTCTAAGAAAAGTGCATGTGCCTAATAAAGTGCCACCTAAAATTACAAATGTGCACACAATGCAAATAATATATAGTTATTGTTAAAAACAAATGAGGCAGCGACAACAGCATTATATACAAATGTTTGATCGCAACTTGGGATTTAAAGACCGGTATAAAAATCCTCACTTGAGTTAAGACCATGAAGTGTTTTACAATCTAACTCCAGTATATATCTTGTCTCAAGTTGTCTAAGGAGAGCTTCACGGTCACCCCCTCGTCTCATAGGGTGGATTGTGTCCACCACATAATACCGGAGGACACCAACATCTTTTTCATGAAGCTCTTCAAAGTGCCTGGCAACGGGGTAAGCTTGATCACCATTTTTGATTACCCTTATGTGCTGGAGTATCCTCTTGTGGCCCTGCAACTTCGTACTTCCCACGTAACGCAGGCCTCAAGGACACTCCAGCACATAAACTGCAAACTCTTTTTTGCATGTTTTTTCTTAATACAAATGGGCTCATTTTTAAACGGTGTCTCATACTCTGTCTTGTTAATCCCGTATTTACAGGCCTTGCAAGTTGCACATCTACGGAAACCCTTACTAGTATCCAGCCAGGAACTGCTTGATCTTAACTCAGGGCTGCTCTTAACCAGAGAGTTACTCATTGACCTTACCTTCCTGAATGTTATATTGGGTGATTTCGTTAGGTTAACACCCAATAAAGGGTCATTCTTGACCATGGTCCAATTCCTGTTTACTATCCTTCGGATAGCCTTATGCTGGTTGCTATGAGTCAGAATGAGTCTCGATGGTTGTTCAGATGGTAAGGGCTGCTTTGACTGGGCTTTGCATATTAGGGCTTGCGATCTGTCCGTCCTTATAGTTTTTTTCTATGGCTTGATTGATTTCGCCTATAGAGTAGCCCCTAGTCAGGAATCTTCTACAGCTATCTTGTTGGGTTTACGCACATTCGAAGTCAGTGCTGCAAATTCTACGAATTCGCAGCATCTCACCATAAGGGATGCTACGGATCAAATGTGCGGGATGATGACTTGTGGCATATAGCAATGTATTGCCGGCCGTTGGTTTCCGAAACAATCTAGTTTCAAGATTGTTGCCGACAATCATTATTTCTACATCCAAGAAGAAAATGGAATCCCTGCTAAGTTGTCCACTAAAGTGCAAATTTAAGCTGTTGTCGTTGATCTGCTCTATAAAATGGAGGGCACTCATCAGGGCCTCTCCAAATTATAAGCAAATCATCAATGTAACGATATGACCTGTTTAGACAACGTATCAGCAAAAAACACTCTATGGACCTGTTCTTCCCAGAACCCCATGTGCAAACCGGCGTAGCTAGGGGAAAAACATGCCCCCATACATCACTGACTGGTTTTTTACGAGTGAAACCTGAGCCTAACTATAACGTCCCTCTAGCCTTTGGTTTTTTAAGTGTGTGTGTATGTATATTGTGTGTGTATGTATATATATATGTGTGTGTGTGTGTGTATATATATGTGTGTGTGTATATATATATATATACGTGTGTGTATATATATGTGTATATATATATGATATATATATATATATGATATATATATATATATATATATATATATGATAGATATATATATATATATGATAGATATGTCTGTTGCATACACGTTTGAGGGTGACAGGTGGGCCAATCTCTCCTGTAATACAAAAGAAAGAGCAGGCAGTACATAGCTGCTTTTCTGTGTCTTTTTATTTGGCTCAGGCATGATTAACCTGTTTGATAGTATATACCCACCTTCCTCACAATATAGGCGCCATAGAGTAATTCTTTTACGTGCTACCCCCTTCTGTCAATGTCCGGTGCAGTAAACATTAATGAAGGTACACCTCTTGTGTACATGGGCACCTTCTTGTAACATACAAACATTCCATTTGCTTATGATTATATGCATGAAATAAACATTGAATATTTACCCTAACACTTGATAACAGGAACGAGGCAGATAGAATAAGTCAGTCACCAAGTACTTTGCCAAATAAATCATTCCACTGTATACAACACAACTCTATTCTACTCCACTCTACGCTATCACTGTACGCCTCTCAACTGTATGCTATTCCACTGTACTCCACTCATTCTTTGATAATCCACTCTACACCACTCACTCTATTCCAGTCTGTGGCACTTCAAGCCACTCTACTGTATGCCACTCCACTGTACCCCACTCAACTGTACACCACTCCACTATTTTACTGTACCCACTCCATGCTATTACAATGTACACAACTACACTGTAATCCACTCTACTCCAGTATATGCTATTACACTGTACGCAACTTGTCTTTACGCCACTCTTTTATCCCACTCCCTTTTACTGTCGTAAATAAAGTATTACGCACTCAGAATTTCTATAATATCAATATGATCATTTATAAAGCAAGAGGCTGAGTCTGTGGTATCAGGTTCAAAAGGGCTTTATTCCAATAACTCGAGTTATAGGGAGAATAGTTCCATCACCACAAGGGATCAGGACGGGTCTAATTCTCAGAATATTCTCAAACTTTATTCACAGAGTACAGTATATATACATTTTAATAATATACTTAAGCAGGAGTGCTTCAGGCGGAGCAAGAGAGAATGAGATAAGAGCATGTGGGTGTGTAGGTAGGCGTGAAGGTGGGCGTCCACTTGATGATAATAGGTGAGTGTCATAGGTGGGTGGATGCCTGGAGGGGGTTGCGTGATCAGCTGGAACTTTACTGGAACTTTGCCTTACTTGTGCTCAACTCGAGCATGACGTGTAACTGACGTGGGGAAGGGTTGCTGTGCAACCGGGGAGTCTGGAAGTGAGGCCTTCAGTGTCAGGATGACCAGCACATCTTGTATTATCTGATATCTAAAGTCTGGAGCAAGGACTGATCTGTGACATAGGTTGCCCATCACCAAGAGCCGATGTGGCATCTATTTCTTCATTCACTGCGTAGGCCTTACATGGGGGCTATGGGCTTTTCACTGACGTGAGCTTTGCAATCACACAAAAAGAGACAGAAAGGCTAGGCTTTCTCCTTTGCAGACGGGTGGTGTTTATTCCTCCTTCTCCAGGCAGGAATGTGGTTCAGTAGGAGTAAGCAGATAACCGTGCTCAATACTGTCTCGGCACCCCGGACTGGGCCCCTTTGGCTGAGGCCCAAGTGTGCGAGGCCAAGGATACGTAGCTGCAGCTCTCAGAGCGTCTGAGGCCTTGGCTGAGCCACTAAAACGTGCTTTCATGAAATGACACGAGTGCAGAAAAACATGATGCAAAACGTGTAGGCCTCAATGCAGAGTTGTCGTTTCTCTCAAGGGAGACTGGATGATGGCAGGCCACGTTATAGCATAAGCATCATGATAGACAGGCCATGGAGGGGAAATGCATAGGTTACATGCATGTGCACATGAGCGACGGGGAACACACGGGGACACATAGGCCTCATAATTTTTATTTCCTCATTACCTTACTCCGCTCTACCCCACTCCATTGTACACCATTACACTCTACGCTACACCATGCCACTCCATTCTGTGATTCCTAAGTCTGCCATTCTGCTGTGCGCCACTACACTCAATGCTACTCCACTATAGGCTATTCCACTCTACCCCATTTCACTCTACACTGCTCTCCTATATGCTATTCCACTGTACGTACCTACACTCTACACCAGTCCACTCTACACTATTTCACTCTATGCGACTCCACTATAAGCTATTTCACTCTATGCGACTCAACTATAGGCTATTACACTCTATGCCGCTCCACTGTACACTGATCCGCTCTCCCCGACTCCATGCCACTCAAGTCTATGCCACGCCACTCCTCCATTCTGTTTCGCAATATGGCACTCTGTTCACTATTCCACTCTGTCCCACTCCATGCCACACAACTTGTGTGTATGACACTCCACCCCGATCAACGACACAGTACTGTACTCCATGACAGTTTGTTTCTCCACTCTACCACACTGTACTCCTGTCAGTGCAAGTCTACAGACACTGCTTTATTCTGTGCCACTGTACGACATTCTACGCAATTCCCTCTGTGCCTCTTCACCCCAGTTTGATACTCTACTCTGTGACTCTAATCCACACCACTCCTATATGCTACTCTGTGCCACTCAACTCTACAACACTTTTCCCCACTATACCATACTATACTGTCCTCTACTCTATGCCACTCCACTGTACAACACTGTAATCCACTCTGACACACAACACTTTCCGCCAGTCTACTGCACTCCATTGTGCCACACACCACTCCACTCTACAACACTTTACTCCACGGTATTATACGGCACTCCACTCTACTCCACAGCACTTTACCCTGCTCCATGCCACTGTACGACACTCAACTCAACACTTCTCCACTTCACCACACACTACTTCACTGTATTAAACTCCATCCTACAAGACTCTACTACAGTTTTTGCCATTATACCACACTGTACTCCACTTTGTCACTACGCTACACAACCATCTACTCCTCTCTATGTCCCTACACTCCACTGTACAACTCTACGACATGCCACTCCTCTGTAGTGTGCATGACGCCACACCAATTTATGACCGTCTACGCTATGCCTAGACTATGCTGCAGTCCACGCCTCTGTACTGAACAACACGCCACTCCAGTCTGACACTTAACACCTCGGTATGCTATGCCACTACGCTCTGACACTACGCAACACTCTTCTCCACTCTACTATAAGACACTCCACTTAACGATACCGGACTCTACAATTTAAAACCCATATTTATGAATAAAAAACATAAAAATTCTATGAAAATATCTTACGACTATATAGTTCTAGTTGGGAAAACATAATTTATTCTTCATATACAAACACAACTTAAACTACACAAACATTAGACATCCTACATGCACTGTTATCACAAATATGATTAGTGATTTCATAAGTGTTGTTGTAAATGTTATAATTTTAGATGGTATAACTAATATAATATGAAAGGGTATAAGCAGTGCATAGAGAGAGCGCGAGTTATAGTTAATGTATTGTGTCTACCTAGTTCAATACTGTTGGAAAGTGAATTATTAGTAGGGGCAAATGCATATCTGCCACGGGCAATAAGGCCCTAACTCAGTATAGGGCTCAGAATAGGTCTTAGAAAATTATTCCCATGCGAGCAGGTAGGCTTAACTTCAAAGACAGGTATGTAAAGCATTTTTTTAAAAAAACAATTCAGTAAATTATTAAGAAACAAATCACACAAAATCCGACATCAATTTATAAATATAGGAAATATTTTTATCTTTAAAATGACACCAAAACGACAAAACTCCTATGTAGGAAACTGGAAATATGAATTTTTAAAGATTTAGCAGTTTGAGGCATGTGAGCTGTAGATCACATGCTTTGTATAGCCTGCCATCTAGTGTTGGGTCTGGGTGTTTGCACTTTGTTTTTCTTCTAAGAAGTCTTTTCCTGTCACGAAGTCGGTGACTCCTCGATTCGGTAATAGGGTGCAGGGGCATGGACTCCATTGTTAGATTGTTTTTTCCGCCATCTGGTTCGGATGTGAATTGGCACCGTTTGTCAGGTTCCCGTCGACGCGCAATCCTCTACCCTCCACAGTATTTTTTCTCGATCACGTTTCCCATTCTCCGCGTATCATTTCGACTCAGACCTTCCATCGGAAAACTCATGGAGGGCCGTTGGGCCTTCTCGCGCTGGGCTCGCTAGCAGTTGGTGGAACAGACTCCATTCAAGCTCTGTCACGGGTGTCGCCCCAAGTTTCCGTGCACCGACTTGCACAAAGTGTGCAACCTCTGCCTATCCCCGGAACACGAAAAGAAAGACTGTGACCCGTGCCGGTCTTTTCGATCGAAGAATCCTCTCTGTGACTGTCAGGCTCGAAGTCACGAAATGCAACATCGGAGTGGCTCTGCACCAGACATCTTCAGTGAAGATTCCGACAGAGAAGCTCTACACACTCAAGGAGCCAAAGAAGCAGAACATATCTCCGTGTGCGAGACTGACTCAGACATGGAAGAAGAGGAGTAAGCTACACCGGGTCAGCATACCGTGAGTACAGAAACCCCCTTGCCCCAGCAACACAAGACCAAAAAGGCTCTGGTCCTGTCTCTGCCTTCGGGCCAAGGTTGGCACCGAGAAAATGTTTTGGGTGCCACGCCCTCAGGCCAGGCGCCGAAGCACAAGGAACAGCCTTCCGGCTCTAGTCGGCCCCATACCGGTGCTGAGCCGAAACCTTCGGCGTCGAAACCGAAGCATACCGTGGTAACCATTCCGCCGTATTTGAAGAGTAAATCTTCGGAGCCGAAACTTTCGATATCGGAAACGGCGACCAAAGACAAAAAGACTTCACCGAAAGAGCCTCGGTCCGACGTTCCACCTTCAGATCCGAAACAGAGAGAATTGGTAATAAGTCCAGACACTGGACATATCCATGCCAAATTGCCTGAAAAAAGGAAAATGTGCCTAAAGGAGGATTACCACATTCCTCTGAAGAAGAAAAATGTGGCTACTAACCCTTCTCCATCTTACATTCCACCTCCTTCGCCCACTGATCAAAGCTTACTCATCACACCCACAAATTCACCACCATCACCTGACCCAAAGGATGATAGGGATGGGGCTGAGGATAGGCCACATGATACTGGCCCATGGGAAGATTATGACACCGATTTATATCCATGCAGACCCTCACCACCCGACGACAACATAGGATACATTGAGCTACCTAACAGAGCTGCTCATTATCATGGGGTGAAGCTGCATAAGGAGGGTTTAGAAGAGGATTTCTTATTTGAAACCCTAAGTTCCTTGCAAAAAGTTACTCCTACACTGCCAATGCTTAAAGGGATGCTTAAGCATACAGATGAGATCTTTAAAGATCCTGTGAGGGCAAGAATCATTACACCCAGGGTGGAGAAAAAATATAAACCTTCACCTACTGACCCCGCCTACATCAAGGGCCAGCTGCCTTTAGACTCTCGTGCGGATTCCAACGCTCGCAGGAGAGCTAACTCACAAACCACAGGTGAGGCCCCTCCTCCTGATAAGGAGTTTAAATTAATTGATGCCTCAGGCAAAAGGGTAGCGTTGCAAGCAGCCAATCATTTCCGCATTGCTAATGCTCAAGCTTTGTGAGCATGCCATGGCAGGGCTCATTATGATGAGTTAGTGAAGCTGATGCAATTTCTACCTGATGAGCATAAATCAAAGGCTAACGAACTTACTTATTCAGGAGGGTAAATTAATCACAATTACCTCCATTAGATGCGCCTTAGACGCAGCAGACTCAGCAGCCCGCGCACTAAACACTAGCGTACTGCTACGCAGGCATGCTTGGTTGAGAATTTCAGGATTCAAACCGGAGGTGCAAGCCTCTATCCTCAACCAACCATTTGACAAGGAACATCTCTTTGGCCCAGCAGTTGATACTGAGGTCGCCAAGTCCATGGGGGCTTCACCTTCAAATAGGGGATCTTTTCATTGCTCCTTTTACAGGGGTGGCTCAAAGATTATATTTACAGAGAATCCCTCCTCCTCTTACAAGTGCAACAACCAATGGCTCTCATCCAGAGGCTATTTTAGAGGGAACAACGGTAAGGGCAGAGGCAACTCAACATGCACTTTCCCAACAAACAACAAGTAGTGACTTCCTTCTGCTACCCCCGATCATTCCACTCCTGTCGGGGGACGTCTCTCCCAATTTCTACCTGTCTGGAATTCAATTACCTCAGACAAATGGGTTCTAAAAATTATCCAATATGGTTACTGCCTGGAACTTAGACACTCCCCCAAACATTCCTCCAACATCACACGCAATGTCACAAGAACATCTCGAGAAAGAAGCTATAGAACCAGTCCCGTTACAATATCAAGAGGCCGGTGTATACGCCCTGTACTACTTAATTCCCAAGAAGGACGGCTCTCTCGAGCCTATACTAGATCTCAGAGAACTAAATCTATACATTGTCAGACCACTTTCATATGGCTCTCCCTCTTTCAGCAAGGCGATTTTCTGTCCACTCTGGACTTGAAGGACGCCTATTTTCATATCCCTTTACACCATGCTCACCGCAAACACCTCGGGTTCGTGGTAGCAGGCCAGCATTATCAATTCAAGGTGCTCCCATTTGGAGTAACTACCACACCCAGGGTTTTCACCAAATGCCTGGCAGTAGTCGCAGCTCATCTACGAAGAAAGACAACACATTCACGTCTTCCCATACTTGGACGACTGGCTCATAAAGGCCAGCTTGCAACAAAGCGGTCTGTCACACTCACAAAACAGTGCAGTTGCTCAACGATATTGGATTCACAGTAAATCTGTCCAAATCCCATCTCCAACCATCCAACACACAAATGTATTTGAGAGCAACTATAGATACACAAAAGGCTCTCGCCTACCCCAATCCGGCCAGAGTCTGCAATATGCAGACTCTATCGGTTTCAGCCTCAACACTCATTGCCAGCTCGAGTGTTCATGCAGTTACTAGGGATGATGGTGTCTTGCATCCTAATCGTCCCTTAAGCAACACTTTTTAAATGCGTCCCCTACAGGAATGCTTAGCATGTCAGTGGAACCAAGCTAAGGGTCTGTTATCAGATCTAGTGTTGGTAGACGGCCGCACCCATCGCTATCTTCAGTGGTGGAATACACAAAACCTTTCAAAAGGTTGGACCTTCATAGACCCGGTTCCACAGATAGTGCTAACATCAAACGCATCGCTGACTGGTTGGGGAGCTCATCTCCAAACGGACACAATTCAGGACATGTTGAGCTTGCAGCAAAAACAGCTTCACATAAACCATCTAGAGCTGCTAGCGATTTTTCCAGCGCTCAAAGCATTTTAAGTTCATCTAGTAGGCAAAGATGTCCTGGTTCATACAGACAACATGACAGCAATGTACTACATACAAAAACTGGGGGGGACACACTCTTTCCAGCTGTCACAATTAGCACAGACCATCTGGAGATGGGCCATACGCCACAAAATGTATCATCTTGCAGAACGCTTTCCAAGAGTAAACAATCAGATTGCATATCTGCTCAGTCGTCAAAGACCACAAATCCATGAATGGGAACTCCACCCTCAAGTTCTTCTCCTAAACTTTCAGATGTGGGGCTTTCCAGACACAGATCTGTTCGCCACAAACCTACACACAAAATGCCCACGCTTTGCATCCAGGTATCCACACCAATTGTCCACAGGCAATGCACTATGGATGATTTGGTCAGGGATATTTGCCTACGCTTTTCCGCCTCTCCCACTCATTCCATTAGTGGTTCGTAAACTCAGACAGGCGTCCATGACACTAATCCTAGTTGCTCTCACATGGGCCCGTAAACCTTGGTTCACAACCCTGTTGGAGCTCTCGGTAGTTCCTCACCAAAAACTACATCTCACACCCAATCTCCTCACACAGAGCCGTGGAGAGATGAGACATCCAGAACCCAATCATCTCAACCTTTGAATCTTGCACCTGAAATCTTAGAGTTTGGCTACCTCAATCTCCCGCGAGACTGCATGAACATCATCAAAGAGGCTAGACGTCCTACCAGAAGAGTCTGCTATGCAGCAAAGTTGAAGCGGTTTGTGATATACTGTAATAACAATCAAATCAACCCGCTTGATTATGCAATTCAAAACGTTATATGCTATTTATTACATCTGCAGTGCTCAAATTTAGCGTACACATCCATACGGTTACATCTTGCTGCAATAGCTGCATACCTCCAGAACAGACATCATCCGTCTCTCCTCAGAGTGCCTGTAATTAAAGCATTTATGGAGGGACTTAAAAGAATCATTCCCTCAAGACTTCCACCTGCTCCAGTATGGAATCTCAACATTGTCCTCGCAAGACTAATGGGTCCACCTTTTGATCCATTGGACAGATATGAGCTTCAATTTCTCACTTGGAAGGTAGCTTTCCTCATAGCTATCCCATCACTGAGGAGAGTGGGAGAGCTTCAGGCACTAACTATAGAAGAACCATTTTTACAAGTACACCAAAACAAAGTAGTTCTTCGGACAAACCCTAAATTCCTACCCACGGTCATTTCTCCCTTTCATGTCAACCAATCTGTTGAGTTGCCTGTGTTCTTTCCTCAATCCGATTCTGTGGCAGAACGTGCTTTACACACATTAGATGTGAAAGGAGCATTACTCTACTACGTAGAAAGGACAAAACCTTTCCGTAAGACAAAAAACTATTTGTAGCTTTTGCTCCACCTCATAAAGGCAATCCCATGTCAAAATCAGGTATTGCACGGTGGATAGTCAAGTGCATTCAAACATGCTATGCAAAAGCAAAACTAACATTAACAATTTCCCCTAAAGCGCACTCCACACGCAAACTAGGGGCTTCTATGGCATTCTTAGGAAATGTACCCAGAGATTACATCTGTAAAGCTGCAACATGGTCTACACCTCACATTGACAAAACACTTGTGTAGATGTGTTAGCAAGACAGCAAACTAGTGTGGGCCAAGCAGTTTTACATACACTATTTCAGATGATTGCAACAGCTACAGGTTAGCCACCGCTTTGGGAGATAACTACGTTATAGTCTATGCAAAGCATGTGATCTACAGCTCACATGCCTCAAACGGAAAATGCTACTTACCCAGTATGCATCTGTTCTTGGCATGTAGAGCTGTAGCTTCACATGCGCCTACCCGCCTCCCCGGGTACCTATACACATTGCAGTGACATCTTACTTAGATGCATATATACATGGACATCTTTGTACTACTCTCACTAACTCCATTATCACCCTCTGCGGGAAAACAATCTAGCAGTATAGTTGATGCCCATGCGCACTATCCCCGAAAGGAGGAGTCACCACCTTGTGACTGGAAAAGACTTCTTTGAAGAAAAACAAAATGCAAACATCTGGACCTTAAACTAGATGGCAGGCTATGCAAAGCATGTGAATCTACAGCTCTACATGCCAAGAACAGATGCTTACTGGGTAAGTAGCATTTTCCTTACATAGCCCATAGAAACCTATAGCAACTTATCGGGACATCTGGTCCCGATAGACCGGGTCAAAGTTTCAGGCCGACCGCGATGGAGCCCTAAGCGGTTACCCCTCACGGTCAAAGTTTTTTACCTTCTGACTTAGAAACTTTTCTGTAGCTTTTCTTCCCGAGGTCTCTCGAAGCTCTCAGCCAGTCCGGATTCAGTGAGGGTTCGCCGGATTGCCTTGCGACAAGCTCCTGGTCAAACTTATGGAAGTCCGACCTCTGGAGCATTCCAGCGGGACGAACCAAGGATCCAGGCCGACTCGCAGTTGAAAGCAGGCGACTTGGCTCTCGCGGTTGCTCCCAGTCACCTTTTCTCCGTTCGGACTAAAACTTTTACAGAGCTTTTTCTCGTGGGGTCCCTCGATCCTCTTCACCAGGCTGGATACGGTGAGGGTTCCACAGCCTCAGATTTCGCCTACTCCCTGTCAAACTCTGGAAGTCAGACCTACAGAGCTTTTCAGCGGGACGAACCTGGACGGCAGGCTGACTCGCGGTTGAAGGCAGGCGGCTTGGCTGGCCAGGTTTAGTCGGTCCACTTATGGAGCTTTTTCCCAAAGTTGCTCCAAACTTCTGGAACTTCTTCCTGAAGTTCCCCAAAGGGTCCCAAAGTGTCTCAAACTTACTCCAAGGGTCTGGAAGCTCCAAGATGGTCCTTGAAAGTTGAGGACATCAATTCCCACAATCCATTTGGCCAAAACCCTTACAAACCCACTGGTAATGCTCCAGGTTGAGGATTCTAGGTGGTGCTGTTCCAGGTGAGCTCTGTTAACCTGTAGCTTGCAAGGAGTCCACTCTTTAGTCCTTTTACAGCAAGGTAGTCCACAGGGCTGTAGTTCCAGATTGTGCAGAAGGCACACTCTTCAAAGTGCAGGCCTTAGTGATTGAATATCAAACTTCTCAGCATGGCTCTTCTTGCTTTCTGAGGTTTCAAGCAGCAGATCTGAGAGGCTCTGCCCTGCTCCGATATTTATTCCAAGTTCTCTGGGCCAAGCAGGAGGGCACTCCTGTCCAATGGGGGTCAGGGTAACGCCCCAATGTATGGCCACATCCTGCAGTGTGTGTCACTATTTTGTCCCAGAGTGCAACAATTCTAACAGATTCATCATGGCTGATTTTCCAGCAGGTAGAGAAGAGCTGGATAAACACACCACTAGAATGGCTCATCTCTATAGTCTCTCTCCTTTGCATCTGCTCATTCCTTCCTTAAGCCTAGCATCTGGCTGGGTTCAAAAGAGTAGAGTTGTAAATGTCACTGGTGTTTTCCCCTTCCATTGAAGTCCATTGTTTACGACTCCTCCCCCTGCTCTGGCATTTCTGTGTAACAGAACACTACCCTCCCAGCAGAGCTGGTTGATCCCAGCGGCTCTTTATCACCTCTTCAAAGGAGCCTTGCTAATCCACTTAACTCTGACCAATCAGGACAGACCACTGGAAGGCAGAATCTGGGCTCATAGACAGTCTTATAACATCTTGTCTGTACATTGTAGGAGAAATCCAACAATATCATATTGTTGGATTTATTAATACCTTTCTGGGAAGTCTTTGAATGCTATTTGAATCAATCTCCTAGCAGGATCTATTCGTTAATAACTTCTTGCCATGTTAACCTATGTGGCAGGGGATTTGCAATGGGAAGAAATACTTGGGCCATTTCTTCAGCACCAGGGCTTATAAAAACATATTTTCTAAGTACTGTGCCTATATCTACAGGACCCCACCCCTGTAACAACTAGGGGAGACTTTAGGGGTTCTGAATATGTAGAATATAGCAGATCCTCCCTCTACAATACACCTAGCACCAAAGTCGAGTTTGTGCAGCAACTTATCACACTGTGGGGAGTGAAATGTGCAATTTCACTTAACCCAGGGCATATAGAACTCATTTTATATGGGTCCTCCTTATAAATACCTGCCCCCCACCCCTGAGACACCTAGATGAGATCCTGGGGGTACCTAATATGCCAAAACATTGTAGGTTATCCATTTTAAGTGACCCAAACACCAAAGTCGAGTTTGGGTACAATTTACTTTTTAAAAGCAGTCCTGCAACACAGAGCTACTTTTAAACTGACCTCAGGCTTCAGCAGTGCACACATGCAAGTGCAGAAAGGACTGCCTGCTGACCTCTAAACTGCAATGCCCTATTATATACTAGGGACTTAGAGGTAGTTTCAATCCCCCTGCCCTATTATGTACTTGGACCTTATAGGGTAGGTCATGCCAATCACAGAGGTACCCCAACCCATAGTTACCCTAGTGCATGTAGGTGTTTTGACTATATTTTAAGTGTCTTTCAGCATAGCACTGGCCCTGGGCCTGGTTAGGCAGAGCCCTGGGTCAGTTGGAGTCAGTTACCACCAGTAGCAGTCAGCAAAAGGATGGGGGGGCCCAGGGCACAGGATGACTTTGCAACAAATACACTTGTATGATGGTGAACAGGTTTATCTTCATTTAAACATAAGTAGGTTGTGTTAATCCATTCTTCAATGGAACTAACTATGTGGGGAGAAATCCCCGCTTGGGTCACTTGTAAGCCCTGAAGGAAAAAGGGCAGAATGACCTACCATTTTAGCCTTCATGATCCATTTAGAATTTTGCCAGGCTTAGAACCTGTAAATTTAGTGTCTACTAGTAGCATGGTCAAAAGAAATTAATCTCTGAAGTTAGGAATATTACATGGGAAAAGCTGATTTTTTCATTATGGTCTTTGCGATTTGTAATCAATTAAATGTTGACCGTTAGATGCATATATTGTTGTCCATAGACTTTTGTCAACAGTGAAGACAGTTCGATGATGCTCTTACTACCCTTCGATAAACCTTCACTATTATCATCGGCACCCTGTCTTTGTGCAGATTAACAGTTATATGAACACTACCCAGTAAGCTGTTTAGGTTCTTGAATTGTCTTTTATACTTCACATCAGTCATATTTATTTATTTCTCCTATTTCCCTACCCATTTATTTCTGTCATCCAGGTGAACTGGATCTTTTGGCTGGTGAAGTACCTATGTCCAGGTCCCTGGGCACGAGAAGTCCTGATGCCTTTGACATGGCGGCAATGAGTGGATCTTTGTCAGAAGTCTCCAAGCCTACCCGGAAAACACCTGAATCATTTCTAGGGCCTAATGCAGCCCTTGTAGATTTGGACTCCCTAATCTCCAAAACCTCTACCCAGAACGCTAAAACCTCTAACCCTTTCCTCGTGCCAGGTACGTGCCCTGAACAATGCTACACTGTCCAGTATCTAGTATGATATTAACAGTTAAGTCTGACATATAAAGACACTTAATTTAATTGGCCCCCCGAACGGTTTCTGAACCAGTCAGCTCTGGCTCAGATAAAGATGTTGGGGCACTTATCATTTAATCAAGCTTGCCTTGCAAATTACTAGAAACAGTAGGTTCAAGAATCTTTCTTTTTTCAGGATCTTTACATTTGCTCCTCGTATATCTGAAGGCTTTTATCACAAATAAGTTTGATTTTGAATATACAACTGCTACATGACTTGCAATTATTGGATTGTGTGCTCAGCAGCCACATAAAACAGTAGGCTTTAACTTCTTACAAATACATTCTGTTATGGTACTGCAGGTTGCTTGTATTCCTAATTAAGGAGATGTGACCAGAAACACATAGCACACAAAATCAACTTTTTGAAAAAGCGTATGAAGGTTTCTGAATTGTGCTAAGAAAGGATGTTCTATAGATAACGAGCCCAAACGGTAACCTCTTGGATATACTTTCATATAAACAAAGAACCAGTCATGGACAACATAGCCTGTTCTGCAGAGGACTACCCTCTCCAATTCACATGAGATATGAAGGTGAAGTAAAAACATTTTTGAAGGACAATTGAGCCATCTTTAAGATTGTAAACCACAACGTGGGACTTAAAAGATAATTAAATGCTTGTGGTTTTGGCACATTTATATTAAACATTAGAATGTATGCATCATGCTTACTTCTGAACAGCCTGAAGCTTCTGTATTTGGTAAAATCTAATCTAAAGGATGATCTCTTAATGTACTGCATTTGTCTGCTGTGATGGAATAGAACTACTCCGTGAATGCTAAGATGAGTCATCTCACTGCTAAACTTCGGAGTTCATTATATGGTTGGACAATCTTTCTTTGCTCTTATTTGCTGAGTATAACTGTGATCCAATAATTGGGAGGAGGTGCTTATTACACCAACCAAGAAGAAGACATACATCCATTTGATACTCTTGTGTCCATATACATTGTAATTTGTTGAATATCAACTTATTTGACAGTAGCTGCAACAGCCTGATAGGAGGATGGCTCTGCCCACTCTAGCCTCATGTAATTATTCTCACATAGCTCCTGTACCCTAGTCTCTGCACAAGGCATGAGCAGTATGGACTGCAGTATCATGGGGCTAGGGCCAAACTGTCAACCTAGGAGGTGGCTAAAGTAGGGGGAAGGGCAGATCCAAGCCAAAGAACAAAGACACAGACCTGCAAACTAGGAACTTTTCAGATACCTATAAAGGACTGAAAATGTAGTCTGTTGCCAAAACTAATGAGCGAGATTGTTCCAAAGCTGGGAGTCCAGAACACTTCATGTCCTTCTCCCACAATGTGTTTTCCTGAAGCAAGGCAAATCCATGTCATGGTCCTTCTCGGACCATGGGGAGAAATTAGATTAGCTAAGACCCTAGAACTAGTACGATATCTGAGAGTACCTTAAAAAGAATTCTCTGTTTGACCCTAGAACCAGTACGATATCTGAAAGTACCTTAAAAAGAATTCTGTGTTTGATTGGCAGTCAATGCAGTCAATGTATGGTTGTGTTATACATGAGAACTGTACAAGAACGCACAGATTGTCTAAGATTTGTGGAAAACTGACAAGGGGGTGGGTCCTAATATGGCAAGAAAATAGTTGAAATCAAATACACGCAGTACCCTTTCCACCCTCTAATTTAGCAGAATTTATAGAAGATGCAAAAACATTTCATTACATTACAACATTTTAGATGCATTGCACGCCGACGTATGACTGTATTATTCATGACATTAAATTTAACCAAATTTTAATGTGGTAAAACAGAAATACTTGTGTCCTAATCAATTGAACACATGTAATATGTACATGAATTTGTTCACATGCTGATTGAAAACTGCCTGGGCTGGAAAATGTGCAAAAATCTTTTTTCCCTAGCAATAACTGTCCAGCAGTACCAGGTGGTGCTATGTGGCCTCACCTTCAACTTTTTTGTCTAGATGTGACACCATCAAAGTTTACAAGGTGCCATCTGACATGGTGGTGTGGGATCCTTTTTTTCTGCACCTCATTGATGCGAGTTCAACATTGACTTGGTCAGATGTCTTAAAGTTCAGGTTTCCAATCCCATCAGAAATGCTGCAAGCAGATGTTTTGTTGGACCCGCAAGATGTGGTATGTTGAGTCCAAAAATGATCCCTTGGCCCATGACTCATGCTCATTGATTCACCCAATGGTCATCGGGGATCAGGAGATCGGGTTATTCCTGGCCAAAGACTGTATGAGCAAGCAGAATCATTCCACTTTATCTTCACGTAAGAATCTTAGAAGGCAATTGTCTCCCAAATGCACTTTCAACAAGAATACCAAAAATTCCATCGGAAGGAGATGTCCTCTTCTTCCTTGAGGAGTTGGTCCCAAAGCTAGAACCATTATGAGTCCCAGCTTATTCCAAGACACCAGGCTGTTCCTCATCATCAGAGCCAATTGTGATGCTAAAAAAGATTTAGCAGGAGTTCCAGATACAACCTCACACAGGTCGAGTGGTTCCTGCAGTCATGATGGACATCTTCAGGATGGTTCCGGTAATCTCTGGGCTACTAACCAAGTGTCCACCAATTCTGTGGGCTTGTTGATTCTGCTGCCTCTGACCCAGGCAACTCTTAACTGCACCTCCACAGGCTGTGACCCATGAGGTGCTTCTGACCAAACATAAGGCCTCCAAGGAAGTTCACATAGATGCCTTCAGATCATATTTCTCCACTGCCTCCAAAACATTGATGGGCATTCTTGAAGCAGCAGGTAAAAAACATTTGGGCCTGTTTGGGTATGGGCCCTTGGCACATAGCTTCCCTAGGGCCCAGCAATTGCCCGCACAGAGGTACTCTTTGGGTCTGACTCTGATGTTCTAGTCGTGCCTGACCGATTAAGGCCATACTGAGGATGATGATCTAGATAACCTCTTCCTTCTTAGAACACAGATGTTGGCTTCTTCTTGGCATCACAAACACAAGGTGCCTGTATACATCTCCAGAGGGGTACATCCTTTATTACTGTGGCCCTCCTTCAGAGGAAGTGTCTTCGTTCACTACAGTATTACAGAATTCCCCAGAAGTGCTTAGTTGACCTTGATCGCTACTGATGTCAAGTCTGACATTTTGACAGAAATCTTGCAGCCTTTCTCTGCTATTATAGCCCATACTGGCTGTCTGAGAGAAACCGTTCTCAAGCATGGCAGTCCACTGACTGAATACTGGATGACATGAGCCTCCAATGACCCAAAATTCTTGTATTCTCACCCTCTCAAAGCGCATTGTGGTACCCACGAATAATATAATTCAGAAATGCGTGCTTATACAAACCTTTGCTGTCTACATATGTTTATTGCCCCAGGTCCCTAATGGATTTCAGGGCATCCCCAGTTTCATTGTTTATATTCTCTGATGCCATCACCTCCTTGGGTGGGCAGTTGAGGTTGCATGATGCCACCTGGTGGCTCTGGAGTGCTGCTGGGGAAAGGATAGTCCTAAAGTGAGGAATCTGTGGGAAGATCTAGTACCCACCAGAAATATTCTTACTGAAAATAAGTATATTTTCATTCTTATTTTTTTTTTAAACAAGTTCTTCCTCAATGTCTGGTGGCAGTATTTACATGTTTTTTTAAGCGACTCGTCAAAGCTGCATAACTTCATCCTTTAGAGTGCCCATTTTCTATAAGTTGCTGCAATTTTGTTTAGCTAAGGTTTGTTGGTGAATGTCACTGTACTTAGCCAACATCCCAAATTCTGTTCTAAACTCCTAGGCAGCTCGTTTCCTTTTACAGAATGTGTGTAGTCCATAAAAGAAGCAACTGTTAATTTGAGAAAACACCCGCAATCTGCCCGGTAGCTTTAAAGATTTCTAGGTCTTGTGGCCTCCTGCAACCTTGTCCTTGTAATCTGTAGGTAAAGATCATTTGTATCAGGAGAAAGGCAGTCAAAATGCCTGCCTCAAACAAGTTGAAAACTTTTGGTTGTTTAGTCACAGCATCCTACTTTGTTACATAGTGTTCTGTGCCCCAATCTTTATTTTAGACTACAAAGTTTGAACTGCTCTGTGGTATTTAAACGTCACCTGTCTCTGAAATCCCCCACAAACCAAGAAGCCTTATTACAGTAATTTCAAAATACTTATTTTTGCTGCTGAAAAGGAGAAGCCATAATTTAACAAAGACAACACCAGTGTTTTAGAACAACAAATCAGGAGGTATATATCTGAAAGTTTTGAGAGTACATGCCTTGGTGGGTGCCTGGTTTCTCATGATGTGGAAAGTGACTCCTCTGCTATTAAATTCTGCTGAAGTTTCTGATAACCATAATAAGGCTGTTATGGCCCGAAACTTCAGCTCTAGTAAACTTGTGCAATAATAGCAGGGACATAGTGGACAAAGGCCTTCAATAGTCTCTACCTCTTTATGTAATCTCTGAACTTGAGTGGTGTGGTGCTTGTAAGGTTGAGGTTTCCTCAGTTTGTCTGAGGAATTCATAGCTGTCCTTTATCTTGTGACTCATCTACTGTTACCCGTACCCAACAGCATCTCATATCAAAGTTCCTACCACATTAGTATACAGGTACCTTTGTTAGCAGAGCTTTCACCACACCTGTGTTAAAATCTACCCAAGCAGTTTAGGGTTTAGGTTATACTTCCCTAACCAGACAAAAGGGAAATTCAACTCTTAATGTAGCCTTACCTGGATAAACCTGTGGAAGCTTCCCACTATAATAGCTCTGTCACTATGGACTTTGTAACCAAATCCACAAAATGGCACCTTTTACTCCATATTTAAAAAAAAAAAAACAAATAGAAATATTTAGTCATGCTAACCAAATTTACCAACTTAACTTGCATTTCAGTGGCTGACAGTGGATCTTGGTAGTGCAATCTATTGCCAGTCCTCCAGTTTCAATTGAAAGACATTCAATATATTGTTGACTTCAAGCAACAGGGACTTAGTTATACCTTACTAAGAGAACAGTACTAAAATTGTAGTAAAAGCATAAGATGGCTGCAAAGCAACCATAGGTCATATAAAAACCCCTTCCCTACCTGATAACCACCTAGACACATTTGTGCTTTGAAACCACAACACATCACTGCTTACTTTAGTATCAACTTGTACCCCAATCCTCATCCTCCTTCCTTGTCTGTCCCCCTTTCTATGCTAATCTGTTCCCTAAGCACCTGTTGTTTTCCATCCACCTTCTCCTAGTTCCTTCTCATTTTACATACTCTTTCCCTCTACCTGCTGGCACCCTGGCTGCCATGTCGTCCCCTCATGCCTCAATCTCTGTCTTGTCATCCTCAATCTCTATCTCCTCACATTCACTTATCCTACTTTCCCTAGTCTTCCTCTCATGTAATATCAGTTCTCATGCATTGAACCTTACGCTTTAACTGAATCACACTCCTTCCCACCAACACCTCCCTCACTACCCCAGTGTTTTCCTCTTTCCCCAGTCTCCTTATATTTGGCATTAACCATCTGCTCATGCAAATTGTCTTTTAACCTCGTCACTCCCTTCTCCTCCTCCTCACCCAAACCCTTTCTACCACTAAACCCACAAAATAAAACACTCTCCAAGCATACCTATATCCTACTCCTTTTTTCCTCTCATTCACCTCTTCTCTTGTATGGGCTCATATGGTCCATCATTCTTAACCTCTCCTTCTAGACTCTACCCTACAATCTGATTCTCCCCCCTTTTTAATTCACCACTCTCCCCAGACATCCTAACCCGTTAATGAAACTGTCTGACCTGCTGGAATAAGAGGCTAGGTCTTCTCCTTCTTCCAGTCAATGCAAATATATCAACTATCGAGCATGTCTCACCCTAGTCAAAGATCTAACCATTTTTCTTGTGTCCTCATTAATGCAATTTGTGAGCAAAACTTGCACTAAAATTGACCTCCTGTCAGCTGTATTTTTAAACAATCTTTATTAGCATATTGTACACAATTATTGTGGAGGTACAATTGCCAAATGAGAATTAGTAATTAAAAAAAAAAGCATATAAGAATTCCATGGGTTATTAGCTATCAGCATATTGCGACTATAAAAGTTAGTTAAAATTAAAGTTTAGTTGGACCTTAGTCCACTAAACTATTTCTTTTCTGAATAGGCAACAGTTTCCTCTGCTCCATATTCCTGTGGTTAAAATTAATCAATTAAAATACATTTAAACAAATGTAATATGGTCAATACCCTACTAGATTCCTCAGTTTTTAAAAGTTATTTACAATATCATTGCCACCCAAATAAGATATCATAATTCCCATTCTGACAGAAAATCTTTCCTTCTCATTTACCTCTCCACTTGTTTACAGCTTCTTAAAATCTACCTATAGAACAGGCAAAATCCAGAAACTGCATCTCATATGAAATTTCTTTGCTTCCGACCTTGTTCTCTTATCTTATTTATTTGCAACAGGCCTGATTTGTATTTCTTTAATTTTCAAAGTTGTTTTTTCAGACCTTGGCTCTGAAAATAAAACCCTCCAATGCGCGAACCTCAGCATCAGTTATCCACATTGGTTTTGTTTTCTGTTTCAGTGATATCACCAGACAGTCAGCCACTTTACTTACTACTCTATTATACTAATCCTCCTATGTTTCTTTATCAACATTAATTCCCGGGTCTACCGACAATTTCAGCTTTGATAAAAGGGCAGGATGTCACTCATTTATGCGAGATGCCAAACTTACTCAATTTCCAAGGGCAATGCTATGTCCCTATTCAGAGTCACAAGTTTTAATGTCATATGTAAATGCCAGTGATCACTTCCTCACCCACACGATCTGAAAATTATTGAAAAGATCATAGAACCATATTTGCATTAAGAAATTATCAATAGGACCTTGTAAATTGCCTGTGGAAACGTTTTGCTAGCTGGCAAATCAGCTTGAGTTCTATCATTTAAGCAAATACTAATTCTGCTATCGCCTGTTGCATTTTACAAGCCACTTTCCATGGAGGACATTATGGGAACTTGGCCGTTGGTATACTATAGGCTTCCAACATATCTGCTTGGTCAGTATCTGTCCTAGCAGGTTTATGGGGAATTTTGATATGCGCCTAAATGCAAACAGGAGCTTGCTCACTAATCGCACACAAATTACAGATGCCTTTCCAGAACCATGATACGGCGTCCCTACTTGATAACATTGCATCATAAATAAGGCTCCCTGTTTTCCGTTTTTACTGATTTTTACAGATAAATACAGACAGAAAACCATTTATTTTCTTGTCTGTATTTATTTTTAAATGTATATAAAAACGGAAATTGGGTGCTTTTTGAGTGATTCTAAACACATTACCATGACTGCCAGGCCAATAACTGTGTGTATTGATAGGTAAGGGGGTTAAAAGGGAAAGGAATTTTAGTAAAGAGGCTTAAACAGCAGTAAATATGCACAAAGCTGATATTGAACTGTGCATGTTTTCATATAAGTGCATTGATTTATCTCCTGCGGGTGCTCATATCACTGAAACCGGGCAGGCATTCAAGCATGACTGCATATTTATTGGTTAAATAAATGTGTAAATATCAGTTTCAGCTTTTTTTTTTTTCACAATATCCATAATAAATGTGGATAAATACAGATAAAGTTGACAAAAAATAAATACAGATAAATACAGACGGAAATGTCCCAAAAATAAATACCATAAAACCGTGAGCCCTAATCATAAATCACGATTAGCATACAAATATATAATTGTCGCTTGCAATCAGTGACATTTTGTTTTACATTTGAAATGTGTTGCCACTTTTTGTGAAAACTAACGTTAATATTCCCCCAGTCGCCCAACCTGGACCTTTATATTGAGCCTCACAACAGTTTTGCAGGAATCCATTAAAAAAATTATTCCCAGATACCCAGGTCTCTTGTAAGCAAATTATAGAATTCTCTTGTATCCTTTGATTCCAACAGGCCTTATCCATCAATCTCCTTGATCCATATATGTTCCATGAGATTATCCTTAGGCTATCTGGTGTATCCCTTCCCTGGTCAGTTATACTGAAATTAGAACCATGATGATTCTCAAGGCTGTAAAATATGACTCAACCTGAAATTCAGACACAGTTGAGGTAGGCTGTTGGTGTCGTATCCAGCAATCCAACAAGGAAACAGCTAGGACTCCGGCAAGGCAAGCACTTCAGCCACACCACAACACAGAAGGCCAGAAAGGTCCAGGCTGCTGCGCAGCCTTGCAGCACACAATTGTAGTTTCAGTTCGCAAGCTGTCGATCAGAACCTGCGGTTGGGGACAGCTGGAAAACAGCGAACCATAGCAAATTGGCGGGAACAAGTACGGCAGAAATATTGTTAAACGCCGAACGCTCAGCACTACGCTGGTGTCACTTGAGAGACGAGGTTCTCACTTGGGGAGAGACTGTAAGAGAGGTGGTTTTGTCTTTAATATGTACCAATAAAAGTGACTATGCATGAATAAAAAACATCCAGTAAGAAGGGGTTCTGGCCTTTGACCCGAAAACGCATACATTTACTCTCGTAAAGGGGAAGAAAAAAGTTGAAAGTCAAATCCTAGCATCAACCTGTAATGGGAAAGGATGGATGTGGGTCCTTGTTGTTAAGATCAGCTGTTGTGAACAACAAAAAACTCCTTAGGGGATTATTTCCAATCAATTTGTGTTTTAACATTTAGACATTCAAGGTCATTCAAGATCCAAGCAAACCATATCAATTGGTAAATGTCATGTTCGAGGCATATGAGCTACAGATTACACACTTTTGCATAGATCGCCATCTGGTGTTGGGTCTGGATGTTTGCACTTGTTTTTGTCCTGGAAAATCTTTGGAAGTCACGAGGTATGTGACTCCTCCTTAGGATCATAGTGCTCATGGGCATCGGCTCCATCCTCAGATTGTTTTTTTCCGCCATCGGGTTAGGATTACGATTCCAGTTTCGGCACACAATCCTTCACCTTTTCGACGGTATTGTCTCGAACGCCACCCCTAATCGGCGCGCATCTCTACCAATCTTCCATTCCGGTCGTCGAAGAAGGCCTTCGGGCCGAACTGAGCCTTGGCATCTGGCTCATGGAAAGGACGCCATTTAAGAAGTGTCCTCGATGTGGGTCGAAGTTTCCCCACACCGACCTGCATGAAGTGTGTAACCTCTGCCTCTCTCCTGAGCACGAGGCTAGAGACTGTCCCGCCTGTGCCTCCTTCCGCTCGAAGAAGACCATCCGGGATCGACGAGCTCAAAGGACCATGGCTCGCTCGTCGAGTTCGATCCCCAACGACATCTTCCACGAGTGTGTCTATGCCAGAAGAACGAGTCGAAGAAGAGCTCATCAGCGCCTCCGAAACAGATGATTCAGGCGTCGAAGAAGTGACTCCAGCTCAACGGGTCGTAAGGTCAGACGTCGACCCCCGACCCACTCCCTACAACAACAAAGGCTTCGGTCACACCTTCGCCTTTGGGCTCAGGTGCACACAGACCCACTGCTTCCCATGCCCCGCCCTCAGGCCCGGCAAAGAAGCCTATTAAGCCTTCCGCCGCCTCGGGCTAGAGTCTGCCTGCTACCGGTGCCCAGACCCAATCATCGGCACCGAAAAAGAAGCCGCACCCACCCTCGGGCCGACTCCTACTACCACCCCGAAACCTTCGAGACCGAAGACTCCAACTAGTGACTCCCCGGCACCGAAAAAACACTCGGAGCCGACGAGGAAGCCACTCCCCAAAACTTTGGACTCACGCTCTTCTGAACTGAAAAAGGCATTGACACCGAACAAATGCACAGAGACTGACAAATCGCATGGCTCCAAGCCCAAAACAGCTCCGCAGCCTGCGCTGAAAAAGCCCTCGATGCCGACATAGTCGACACCGAACACCCAAAGTTCCTTGGAAGAGCTTTTTCAACCAGACCCTCAACAAAAACCTTTAACTAAAGACCCTAAAACCGGTCAATTGACTCTCAGTTCCAGAAAGAGACCACTGAGCCTGCACCAGCTCCACCACCTAAAAAGAGGGATATAGCCACATCACCTCTTAGGGTACCGTCTCCACCTCCACCTCCCCGACCTCCGTCTTCTACGCCATCCCCTCCACCAGTAGATGACGACGACACATATGATGACACGGGATGGTGACAACATACCACTAGATGACCCCAGTCCTCCAAGCTCCCCTGAGCCCTGGGATGACTATAATACGCCTGATGTCCCTAATGTCCCACAAGAGGACATCTATCCCTCTAGGCCTTCCCCACCAGAAGATACCATGGGGTGTAATCAGCTAATACACCGGGCTGCCCAGTACCATGGGGTCGACATCCATACAGATCCAGTAGAAGATGATTTTTTAATGGACACTTTCAACACCACCCAAAGGTCCACATTCACTTTGCCCATGCTCAAAGTGGTGATTAAACACGCTACAGAAGTATTTAAAGACCCTGTCAGGACTAGAATCCTCAATCCTAGAATTGAGAAGAAATACAAAGCTGCCCCTACAGACCCAGCTTACATCAGGGGCCCTGTTCCATTAGACTCCATGGTAGTCTTAAATGCTAGGAAACTGGTTAATTCGCAGTCAACAGGTGATGCAGCTCCTCCTGACAAAGAGTCTAAACTCCTGGACGCCTCTGGCAAAAGAACAGCGTCCCAGGCAGCTAATATTTGGCGCATCGCAAATACTCAAGCCCTGTTAGCCAGATACAATAGGGCTCACTACGATGAGTTGGAGTCCCTGCTTCAACACCTCCCAGACAAATACAAACATAAGGCCAACGACCTAATACAAGAAGGTAAACTTATCACAAACACCTCTATACGGTGTGCTCTTGACGTAGCAGATACCACGTCCAGAGCAGTGAACACAAGCGTCCTTCGTAGGCACGCATGGCTGCGCATTTCCGGGTTTAAACCGGAGGTGCAAAGCGCTATACTTAATCAGCCATTCGACCAGCAACACCTCTTTGGCCCTAATGTTGATGAGTCCCTTGAGAAGAGGAAAAAGGACACAGATACAGCCAAATCAATGGGAGCCTTGCAATCGCAAGCTCCCAGACGTTCTTTTCGTCGCTCATCCTACAGGGGCAACTCCAGGGGATACTCGTCTGATACCCCATCCACCTCCTACAAGTCTCCCACCCAATCCACCTTCACAAGAGGTTACCACTGAGGAGGATACCGAGGTAACAATAACAAAGGCAGAGGGAAAACTAACAACACCCACTTTGCCTCCACCCCTGCCCAATGACTTCCCTCCGCTTCCCCCAGACCATTCCACTCCTGTCGGGGGAAGACTACAGCAGTTCCTTCCTGTCTGGACCAACATCACCACAGACAGGTGGGTGCGACAAATAGTGCAATCAGGTTACTGTCTCGAACTTACCTCTACCCCCCAAACATTCCACCCAAACAGGATCCAATGTCAGCAGACCATTTGTTACTCCTCAAACAAGAGGTGTTTTCCTTACTACAAAAAAAGGCAATAGAACTCGTTCCCCTGCACCAACAAAACAAGGGAGTTTACTCCCTGTATTTTCTCATACCAAAGAAGGATGGCTCTCTGAGACCTATTCTAGACCTCAGGCCACTAAACAGTTACATACAATCAGACCACTTCCACATGGTCACACTTCAAGTCCTCCCTCTACTTTCACAGGGCGACTTCCTGGCCACCTTAGATCTCAAAGACGCCTATTTCCATATTCCCATACACGCTGCTCGCAGAAAATATCTCAGGTTTGTAGTGGACGGCCAGCACTATCAATTCAAAGTACTCCCTTTCGGAGTCACAACAGCACCAAGGGTATTCACCAAGTGCCTAGCAGTAGTCTCAGCCCATCTACGAAGACAACACATTCATGTCTTCCCATATCTCGACGACTGGCTCATAAAAGCCAACTCGTACAACCAGTGTGTTCATCACACTCATGTGACTATCCAATTACTCCACAACCTGGGGTTCACAGTAAACCACACCAAGTCTCATCTGCAACCCTCTCACATACAACAATAGCTCGGCGCCACAATAAACGCCTCAAAAGCGTTAGCCTATCCCAGTCCACCAAGGATAGCAAGCATTCTCGCTCTGCAGTGGTGGAACACCAAAAACCTTTCCAAAGTGTGACCGTTCCTAGAGTCAGTTCCTCAGATTGTCATGACAACGGACGCATCGCTCTCCGTCTGGGGAGCTCACCTATTACATCACACCATACAAGGCAAGTGGACACCAACAAAAGTTATTCCACATCAATTACCTGGAATGACTGGCCATATTCCTAGCATTAAAAGCATTCAAAAAACAAATATCGGGCAAGGCTGTCTTAGTCCGCACGGACAACATGACAGCCATGTACTACATCCAGAAACAAGGCGGGGGACACACTCTGCAGTTCTCCCAGCTAGCACAAAACATATGGAAGTGGGCTATACCTCAGAATATATTTCTCTTAGTCCAACACGTCCCAGGAGTCCAAAACACCATAGCAGATCTGTTAAGTCGTCAAACACAACAGATTCACGAGTGGGAACTCCATCCACAAGTTCTCCAACCATACTTTCAGATATGGGGGCAACCACAGATAGACCTTTTCGCCACCCACAAACGCCAAATGCCCAAGCTTTGCCGCCAGATACCCAAACCCATTATCCAAAGGCAATGTGATAATGGATTAACTGGTCAGGCAGATTTGCGTACGCTTTTCCGCCTCTCCCACTCATACCACTGGTGGTGCGCAAACTACAGCAACACTCACTGACTCCAATTCTAGTTGCTCCAACTTGGGCCAGACAACCGTGGTACACCACATTGTTGGAACCCTCAATAGTCCCGCACCAAAGATTACACCTCTCACCACACCTCTTAAGCCAGAACCGTGGAGAGATCAGACACCCAGACCCAGCTCAGCTGAACCTTGCGATCTGGCTCCTAAAATCTTAAAATTCGGTTACCTTAACCTTCCTCCTGACTGTATGAACGTCATTAAGGAGGCTAGACGTCCTACCACTAGAACCTGCTATGCAGCGAAGTGGAAACGATTTGCGATATATTGCCATAACAATACCATCAATCCTCTAGATGTGTCTATCCAACACATCATAGCCCACCTTCTACACCTACAAAGGTGCAACTTAGCCTACACGTCTATTCGGCTGCACCTTGCTGCTATAGCAGCATACCTACAAAATAGACAACATTTATCGCTATTTAGAGTGCCCACCATCAAAGCCTTTATGCAAGGCCTCAAAAGGATAATTCCTCCCAGAGTTCCACCCTTACCTGTGTGGAATTTAAATATCGTGCTTACACGACTAATGGGGCCCTCCGTTTGAACCTCTACATAAATGTGAGCTACAATTCTTAACATGGAAAGTTGCTTTCCTAGTAGCCATAACTTCTCTAAGAAGAGTTAGTGAACTACAAGCCCTAACTATTCAAGAACCATTCTTACAAATGCATCATTACAAGGTGGTTCTCCGCACTAATCCTAAATTCCTCCCTAAAGTAATTTCCCCCTTCCACCTTAATCAATCTGTGGAGTTGCCCGTTTTCTTCTCGTAACCACACAGTCGCAGAAAGAGCTCTCCATACTTTAGATGTTAAAAGAGCATTACTTTATTATATTGAAAAACGCAACCTTTTCGGAAAACCAAACAACTTTTCATTTCGTTCTCATCACCACACAATGGCAATCCCATATCTAAGTCCGGGATAGCCAGATGGATTGTTAAATGCATACAAATTTGCTACCACAAACCAAAACGTACTTTAACTGTTCCTCCTAGAGCCCACTCTACAAGACAAATAGGGGCTTCTATGGCATTCTTAGGCAACATTTCATTAGATATCATCTGCAAAGCAGCTACGTGGTCTACACCACATACATTCACTAAACACTACTGTGTAGATGTGCAAACGAAACAACAAGCCAGTGTGGGCCAAGCTGTACTCAAAACCTTATTTCAGACTTCTGCAACAGATAATGGGAACCGCCGCTAGACGTGGGACTGCTATACAATCTATGTAAAAGTGTGTAATCTGCAGCTCATATGCCGCGAACGGAATATGCTACTTACCAGTATGCATCTGTTCTTGGCATGTAGAGCTGCAGATCTACACACGCCCACCCGCCTCTCCGGCTTTTTCTGTTCCAGCATTATCTTATTTAGATACACTATACAAGGGCATCTTCCTGTTTCTTACAAAGCTCCATCATTTCCCTGCTGGGGAAAAACAATCCGAGGATGGAGCCGATGCACATGCGCACTATGATCCTAAGGAGGAGTCGCATACCTCGTGGCTTCCAAAGACTTTCCAGGACAAAAACAAGTGCAAACATCCGGACCCAACACCAGATGGCGATCTATGCAAAAGTGTGTAGATTTGCAGCTCTGCATGCCAAGAACAGATGCATACTGGCAAGTAGCATATTCCTTATGTAGAAAGACTCTTAAGGGCATAGAAAAAAGGCAATTATTCTGTGCTACTAACATTTCATCTTTCTAAGCGCTGATTAAAAAGAAAAATTTAACAACCCTTTATTCTAGATTTCCTAAAATCAGTATACAGAAAAACCATTGGAGATTGGCTAGGCTCGCCCCTTAGCGTGTACATTCAGACCAGAAGGGTTTTATCCCAAACCGAGAGATACAGGACTGCTCCTGTATATCTCTCTTGGCACTATAGATCTCGCCATAGAACGATCTGCTCCTTTGGCTGTAGTAGTGTTGGATGCTGCTAAGGCATTCGATTGAGTATGTTGGGTCTTTCTTTGGGAGGTTTTGAGCGTAATGGGATTTGGCCCTAAATTTCTTCACACGCTGAAGATGGTCTAGGAAGAGGTGGGCAGTCAAAATATCGAATTTTAAATATCGACCTACAATTGTATCGTGTTCACAATATCGTAGGGACAGAATATAGATGTCAAGAATATCGTTGACCAGAATATCGACCTAAGGTAAGTAATATTGTGTTTTTTTTATATCGAAGTTAGTAATATCGTAAGCAAACATTTCGTTAATATCGATATTTATATTAGTGTTATGTATTTTAGTATGTATTTTATATGTATGTTTAACATTTTTTGTAATGTATTTTAATTATTTCTAAATATATGTATTAAGTCCATTTTGCGTTTTAGTATCAGAGCGGGTTGTGGGGGGAATAGGGTGGAAAGTAATTTAATAATTATATATTGATTAATATTTTTTAATTTATAGTTGATAAATAATTTGTTAATTCAGAATTAATTAGTAGTTAATTTTGATTAATTAAATACTTTTTCACTATATTAATTATACATAATGTATTCTTTTATTTATTGTTAATTAGTAATTCATTTGTATTAATTGATAATCAAAAGAATTATGTTAATTATGTGTAGCGGGTTGTGGGTTTATAGGGGAACAGGGTGGGAAGTAATTTAATAATTCTAAATCAATGTTTTAATTTATTGTTATTGATAAATAATGTATTGTTAATTAATTATTGGTAGTTAATTTTGAATTGAATAATTTATATTATATGATTAATTTATTATTATTTTTAATTGTTAATCAATTTATTATTAATTGGTATTGAATTTTTATTAATAAATTAGTAGCAAATTAAATTGTGTTCTTTTGTGTGTTAATGGGGAAATAGGGTGGGAAGTAATTTAATGTTTAAGTAATTAGTTTAATTTTATTGGTATTTATTAATTTCTTAGTAAAAAAAAATAATGTTGTTTTACAAAAAGTATTTAATATGTATGTTAATTTATGCCCTACGCTATCCAACACTTTCCCTACTGTTGCACTCCCTGGGGTGGGAATAGTAATTTTCACCCCTACGCTAGCCAACACTTTCCCTACTGTTGCACTCACTGGAGTGGGAATACTAATTTTTACCCCTACGCTATCCAACACTCTCCCTAATGTTGCACTCACTGGGGTGGGAATAGTAATTTTTATCCTTACGCTATCCAACATTTTCTTTAGTGTTGCACTGTTTTGAGTTGAAATATTAATTTTATTTCTTCTGCTATCTAATATTTTTTATATTAATTTTGTTAATGTAGTATATAATTAATATTAAAAAGTTTTAAAAAGTTGTTTAATTTGTTATATATTTATTTAACTTGTATTTATATTATTGTGTAATGTGTATATATGTATGTTCGAGGCATATGAGCTGCAGATCACACACTATGCATAGATCGCCATCTGGTGTTGGGCCCGGATGTTTGCACTTGTTTTTGTCGTGGAAACGTCTTTGGAAGTCACGAGATAGGTGACTCCTCCTTTGGATGATAGTGCGCATGGGCATCGGCTCCATCTTCAGATAGTTTTTTTCCGCCATCGGGCTCGGATGTGTTTCTCGTGCTCCTGTTTGGTACCGTTACCGATCCTACTTTCGACACGCAATCCTTCACCCTTCGCGGTATTGTTTTCGATCGCTAGTCGTCGCGCATCCCTTCAACATCGAAGTCCTCGATTCCAGTCGTCGACGAAGGCCCTCGGGCCTACCTGGGCCTTGACTCTTGGCTCATGGAAAGGACTGCATTCAAGACCTGTCCTCTATGTGGGTCGAAGTTCCCCCACACAGATCTGCATGAGGTGTGTAACCTCTGCCTCTCCCCTGAGCACGAGGCCAGAGACTGTCCAGCTTGTGCCTCTTTCTGCTCCAAAAAGACTATTCGAGATCATCGAACAATGGCTCGCTCGTCGACATCCATCCCCGACGACATCTTCCACGAGGGTGTTGATGTTCCAAAGCAAGTGCAGGCCGAAGAAGGACTCGTCAGCACCTCCGAAGCTGATGACTCCGATATCGAGGACATCACTCCTGGGCAGCGGGTCGTAAGTAGAGACGTCGACCCCCTCCCCCCACCACCGAAAAAGGCTTCGGTCACACCTTCACCTTCGGGCTCAGGTGCACACCGAGAAAACGCTTCTCACGCCCCACCTTCGGGCCTGGCAAAGAAGCCAACAACTAAGCCTTCCGGCCACTCGAGCTCGAGTCAGCTTACCGTCGGTGCCAAAACCCAAGCGACACCGAAAAAGAAACCGTCGTCCTCCGCCTCGGTGTCGACTACTGCCTCCACATCCACGCACCGAAATCGACTACAACCAACCCCTCGACTCCGAAGAAAACATCGGAACCGAGCAAAAAGCCGCCCCCGAAAGGTTCACATGCTCCACCTTCGGAACCGAAAAAGCAACTGGCTCCTACAGAGACTTTAAAACCTCAAGCCTAAAGAGCACAAACCTGCCTCGGAGTCAGTGCCACGCAAGTCTATGGAACCGAAAAAATCGGTACCGAAAGAACAGCCTCCACCAGAAGAGCTTTTTAAACCGGACCCCAGCCAAAAAACTCTTCTAAGAGATCCAAAGACTGGTCAACTCATTCTTAGCTCCAAGAAACAACCACTGGACAAGCCTACACTGGCTCCACCATCTAAAAGAAGAGATATTGCAACTTCTCCTCTCAGGATCCCTTCTCCACCTCCTCTTCTGCCTCCACCTCCCCCACCACACCACTCTCCTCCACCATCTCCTCCACCAGTGGACGATGATGCTACCTCTGATCACACTGGGACGATGCAGACGATGAGCCAATAGAGGATCCTAGCCCACCTTCTACCCCAGACCCCTGGGATGATTATAACACACCAGATGTCCCTAACGTGCCACAGGATGACATCTATCTCTCTAGACCTTCCCCTCCAGAGGATGCCATGGGTTTCAATCAGCTAGTCCAAAGAGCTGCACAATACCACTAGGTCGACTTACACACACACACACACACCCCATGGAAGAGGATTTCTTAATGGATACTTTTGATATCTCACAAAAGTCCACCTCCATCTTACCCATGTTGAAAGGGGTAATTAAACACGCACCAGAGGTGTTTAAAGATCCTGTTAGGGCTAGAGTTATTAACCCCAGGATTGAAAAGAAATATAAAGCTGCCCCATCAGACCCAGCATACATCAAGGGCCACATACCGTTAGACACCTTGGTAGTGTCCAATGCCAGAAAGAGGGCTAATTCTCAAACCACAGGAGATGCTCCACCTCCCGACAGAGTCTAAACTCTTAGACGCCTCTGGTAAGCGCACAGCATCCCAAGCAGCTAATATATGGCGTATCGCCAACACTCAAGCTTTGTTAGCGAGGTATGATAAGGCTCATTATGACAAGCTAGAGACCCTACTACAGCATCTTCCAGAAAAATATAAAACGAAGGCTAACGACCTAATACAGGAGGGTAAGCTTATTACCAACACCTCCATCCGCTGCGCTCTAGACGTAGCGGACACCGCCGCACGAGCTATCAACACAAGCATCCTGCTGCGTAGACATGCTTAGCTACACATTTCAGGTTTCAAACCTGAAGTCCAGGCTGCCATTCTTAATCAGCCATTTGACCAGCAACGCTTGTTCGGACCTACAGTGGATTCATCTCTAGAAAAGATGAAGAAAGACACTGACACGGCTAAATCAATGGGAGACCTGCAATCGCAAGCTCCTAGACGTTCCTTTCATCGCTCCTCTTACAGGGGCACCTCCAGAGGCTACTCCTCAGATAACCCATCTACATCTTACAAAACTCCCACCCAAACTACATTCACCAGAGGTTACCAAAGAGGAGGCTACAGAGGCAATAACAACAAGGGAAGAGGCAAGACCAACAATACCCGCTCTGCCTCCACCACTACCCAATGACTTCCCTCCGCTCCCCCCAGATCATTCCACTCCGGTCGGGGGAAGATTGCTACAGTTCCTTCCTGTCTGGACAACATCACCACAGACAGGTGGGTGAGACAATAGTTCAGTCAGGTTACGGTCTAGAACTCATATCTACCCCGCAAACATGCCACCCAGACAGCGCCCAATGTCACCAGAACACTTATCGCTGATAAAGCAGGAGGTAATCTCCCTCCTACAAAAACATGTAATAGAACCAGTTCCCCTGCATCAGCAAAACACAGAAGTTTACTCCCTGTACTTTCTCATTCCAATGAAGGACAGTTCTCTGAAACCTATACTAGACCTCAGACTCCTAAACCTATACATACACTGAGACCGTTTTCACATGGTCACACTTCAACAGGTCCTTCCTCTTCTTTCACAGGGCGACTTCCTTGCCACTTTAGTTCTCAAGGACGCCTACTTTCATATTCCCATTCACACCTCTCACAGGAAATATCTCCGGTTTGTAGTGGACGGTCAACACTACCAATTCAAGGTACTCCCTTTCGGAGTCACCACAGAGTATTCAACAAAGTGTCTGGCAGTAGTCGCAGCTCAGAAGACCGCACATTCACGTCTTCCCGTACTTGGACGATTGGCTCATAAAAGCCAACTCATACAATCAGTGTGTACATCACACTCATACCACAATCCAGCTACTCCACAACTTGGGGTTCACAGTAAACCATGCAAAGTCTCACCTACAACCGTCCCACATACAACAGTACCTAGGTGCCACAATACACACCTCAAAAGCACTTGCATATCCCAGTCCAGCCAGGATAGCAAGCATACATACCCTCATAACCAAATTTCAGCCGCAACACTCTTTTCCTGCTAGACTGTTCATGCAACTCATAGGGATGATGGCCTCTTGCATAATTATAGTACCTCACGCAAGACTCCAGATGCGCCCTTTGCAGGAATGCTTAGCACGTCAGTGGAACCAAGCTCAGGGTCATCTAACAAATTCGGTGTTGGTGGACGGTCGCACTCGTTGCTCTCTGCATTGGTGGAACACCAAGAACCTTTCCAAAGGGTGACCGTTCATAGAGCCAGATCCACAGATTTTGCTAACAGCGGACGCATCGCTCTCCGGCTGGGGAGCTCATCTATTACATCACACCATGCAGGACAGGTGGACTCCTCACCAAAAGATACTCCACATCAATCACCTGGAATTACTAGCCATATTCCTGGCATTAAAGGCATTCCAAAAACACATATCAAGCAAGGCTGTCCTGGTCCGCACAGACAACATGACAACCATGTACTACATACAGAAGCAAGGCGGGACACACTCACTACAGCTTTTGCAACTAGCGTAAAGCATATGGAGATGGGCTATTTCTCAGGACATTTTTCTCCTAGCCCAACATGTCCCGGGAGTCCAGAACAATATAGCCGATCTGTTAAGTCCTCAAACGCAACAGATTCATGAGTGGTAACTTCATCCTCAAGTTCTCCAACCATTTTTCCACATGTTGGGGCAACCAGATATAGATCTCTTCGCCACACACAAACGCCAAATGCCCAAGCTTCGCCGCCAGATATCCACACCCATTCTCCAAAGGCAATGCGCTATGGATGAATTGGTCAGGCAGATTTGCATACGCTTTTCCGCCTCTCCCACTCATTCCACTGGTCGTGCGCAAACTGCAGCAACATTCACTAACTCATCATAGTTGCTCCAACGTGGGCTAGACAACCGTGGTACACCACATTACTGGAACTATCTGTAGTCCCACACCAAAAACTACACCTCTCCCCACGTCGCTTAACCCAGAACCGTGGAGAGATCAGACACCCGGACCCAGCACAGCTCAACCTAGCGATCTGGCTCCTGAGGTCCTAGAATTTGGTTACCTTAACCTTCCCCCTGACTGTATGAATGTTATCAGAGAGGCTAGACGCCCCACCACTAGAGCCTGCTATGCAGCCAAGTGGAAAAGATTTGTGATATATTGTCACAACAACATCAATCCTTTAAATGTGTCTATTCAACACATCATAGGTTATCTACTGCATCTCCACAGGTGTAACTTAGAATACACATCTATTAGATTACACCTCGCTGCCATCGGAGCCTATTTACAAAATAGACAACACCTGTCACTATTCAGAGTACTTACCATTAAAGCGTTTATGGAAGGCCTCAAAAGATTAATTCCTCCCAGGGTTCCACCATCACCTGTGTGGAATTTGAACATTGTTCTCACAAGACTAAAGGACCCTCCATTTGAACCTCTGCACAAATGCGAGCTACAATTTCTAACATGGAAAGTCGCTTTCCTAGTGGCCATTACTTCCCTTAGAAGAGTCAGTGAGCTACAGGCACTCACTATCCAAGAACCATTTTTACAACTACATCATAACAAAGTGGTTCTCAGAACTAATCCACAATTCCTTCCTAAAGTTATTTCTCCCTTCCATCTCAACCAGTCTGTAGAACTGTCAGTGTTTTTCTCGCAACCACAGATAGTCGCAGAAAGAGCTCTTCACACTTGATGTTAAAAGAGCACTGCTTTATTATATTGAAAGAACAAAACATTTTTGCAAGACTAAACAACTTTTTGTTTCATTCTCATCACTACATAAAGGCAACCCCATATCAAAGTCTGGGATAGCAAGGTGGTTTGTCAAATGCATACAAATTTGCTATCACAAAGCAAAACGTACATTATCTGTTCCTCCTAAAGCCCACTCTACACGAAAGATAAGGGGCTTCAATGGCATTTTTAGGGAACATTCCCCTAGATGACATCTGCAGAGCATCTGTATGTTATGTTCTACACCGCACACATTCACAAAGCACTATTGTGTATATGTGCAATCTAAACAGCAAGCTAGTGTGGGCCAGGCTGTACTCAAAACACTATTTCGAACTACTGCAACAGATACTGGTGGTCGCCGCTAGGGATGGGTACTGCTATACAATCTATGCATAGTGTGTGATCTGCAGCTCATATGCCTCGCACGGAAAATGCTACTTACCAGTATGCATCTGTTGGCATGTAGAGCTGCAGATCCACACACCCCCACCCACCTCCCCGGCTACCTTTATCTGTTCCAGCATCTTATTTAGATACAGCATACATGGGCATCTTACCTGTTTCTCACAAATCTCCATAATTTCCCTGCTGGCGAAAATCAATCTGAAGATGGAGCCGATGCCCATGCGCACTGTCATCCAAAGGAGAAGTCACCTATCTCGTGACTTTTCAAAGACAAAAACAAGTGCAAACATCCGGGCCCAACACCAGATGGTGATCTATGCATAGTTTGTGGATCTGCTGCTCTACATGCCAAGAACAGATGCATACTGGTAAGTAGCATTTTCCTTATAATATATATGATATATTTTTTTTTTTATAAGTTATTAAAATAATTATAAATTATTAAGTTTATATATTATATGTATGTTCAATTTATTTTTACATTATATATATATATATATATATATATATATATATATTATATTTTTTAAACATTTTACACTTTTTTTAACTGTATTTTAATTATATATGTTACTTTATTTTACATTCTTTTTAAAACTTAAATAACAAACGATATTTTTAACCATGATATTTTTGACATCGATATTTTTTTCCCGATATTTTTGTACTTGCCCTATTGTAGATAGGATGTCGATATTCTGGATATCGATATTTCGCCTCCGATATTTTTGACGTTGATATTCTTGTAGTTGATATTCTGTCAGTGATTCCTATGAAGCAGCATCGGCTAGGATTTTTTTTTCATGGCACATTAACCTCCAGTTTTACCATACTAAGAGGGACACGGCAGGGCTGGCCTCTCCCTCCTCTTCTTTTTGATACTTGTATAGAACTGCTTGCTCAACAGCTGAAATTGGATGCTTCTGTTGTTCCATTCAGTTCTCCGCCCTACAGTTACAAAGTCGTGCTTTACGCCGACGATTTATTAATTTACACAGCTGATTATCTAATATCGATTCCGAGGGTGGAACTATTGGCGGAATTTGGCTCCCTCTCAGGTTATTTACTAAACACTGCTAAAACTGAGGTTATGTGTTGGAATATCATGGATTGGGAGGGGAAATTGAGTCCCAATTTTAGATAGCTGGGCATTACAATAGTGGGTGCAATAGATGAAACTACGCAGCTTAATTTGTTAAGTGTCACTAAAGAAATTGACCGCCTATTAATTACATGGAAAAATCTCCCATTGACACTTTGGACGTGTTGACTTAATAAAAATGATCATCCTTCCCAAATCGACCTACCTTTTTAATGCCATCCCCCTTGGGTTTCCCAAACAAGGTATTGATAAAATCCAAGAGAAGGTTGTGAGCTTTATTTGGGCACATAAAGGCACTAGGCTGTCTTGGAAAAAACTTAGACGCAAGTTGAATAATGGGCCTTACCTGATTTAAACTGGTATTGTGTTGCTTTCCAATTTAATATTTGACTAGAATACATATTGTGCTTGTATCCTTTACATAGCTACCATATTATATTGCATTATAGGACTCTTGGAAAACCTTGAAGATGGTCTCATGGATGTTTAGCTCTTAGACTAAAACATTCGACAATTTACACATAGCCCATAAAAATTAGAACTATTTGTGTAACAGGCCTTTGTATTTTTACTTTAACATTTTTGGTTATTGGGTTCAATTGTAATGTTCAACAGACAGGATCTGTTGTAGCTTCAACTGTATCAGACACTTGTAAGTCTTATTTGGTGGATAGTTGTAATATATGTGACCTTTTGTTTGTTTGGACTTCCTTGTCTTGTATAGGTGTATCTGATAGAAACTTCTAGCCGCAGATTCCTTACCGTAAAATATTCCCCAGGCGTCAGACTGGATCTGGGAATTTTCGAGCAGTACCCTTGCCCGTCGTTAGGTGTCATCATTCAGATCTGTATAATCCAAGACAGAAGTGATGTGAGTGGTGCATATATAGGCACCACCACAGCACACTGAGGGCAGGTTTTTTTTTTGGCTCCAAACAACTTGTTACATTGAGCCTGACTTGTATCTCAGTCGAAATTAATGTAACTTGTTGCAGTTGGCACCTTTTACAAAGCTGCCACTTTGTTGCCTTTAAACTCCTGTCCCTTCTTGGGCACAGGGTTCCACAAGACAGCTCTCTGCCTTTTTGGAGAGACTTGCCAATGACTCCCAGGAAGGAGAATGATGAGGGATCGTATTCCAGGGAGGTGTTATCGCTCTCCTGCAAGAAACCACTTAGGTGTTGGCTCCAAAAGGCAGGCTTCAAAGGGAGGAGGGCTGGCCCATTGTTTAGGCAGACAGGCTGGCATGGGGAGCTGAGAGGGCAAACCAGTTGCCAAACCAGTTTCCCGAGGGGTGTATAGCCCTGAGGTAGCCAGACCCCAAAGGTGTGCTAGGGAGGTCTGAACACCGAGGAAGGGGCCTTGCCATCTTGGGAATGGGTAGAATGGTCTAACTTGGAAAAGCCAGAAGCCCAGGGTGTTACCCCTCCACCCCCCACCCCGAATAGATGTATTTTCTGATAGTCTGCTACAGGTGCTTTCAGTCTGGTATTGTGAAAGGTCAGTCCAGGTTCATCAGGGATTTTTACATACACTGACAAAAATGAGCACACACTGTCTCCCTCTGTTTTGAAAGTCCTCAGAAATATTGGTTACATATTGTTTTGTTTTCTCTTAGCACTCGTACCAGCCCGCATTCCTCTTCTTTTCCACTGTCCCTTCAGCCCCTCTCATGCACCCTGCTTGTCGTATAATGTATTTTAACATTATACTAAAGCCTGATTATCGGAAAATCTCCCCCCACCCCGTCTTACTGACCAAGCTACGCCCCTGCAGATGCCTCACTCCACAGGAAATGCTCATCAGATGGGAGGGAACCTAGTATACCATTGGCTACCAACTGCATCCTACCCTGACGTCATTTTCTGAGTATAAAGGGGGCACTCAGATCTCAACCAACCTGGAAGAAGGACTGAAGGAGGACTGCCCTGCTTCACCAGGGCACCAGCAAAGAGAGGCTGCAGAGTCGAAGACTGCACTTGATGGCCAGCAAAGAGAAGGAATGTGCCTGCCGTGTCCTGCTCTAGGGGGAAGCGGTCTCCAAAGCCCGGTCGAGCCAAGAGAACCTCAAGGGCCAGCTGGCTTGCCTCGTGTTCGCAGTACAGGGACACAGCAGCTAAAGAAGCCTGCTGGGGCAAGTTAGTAACCCAAAGTCTTCATGCCGCTGGGCAGCACCAAGGACCAAGACCCTACGCACAGAGTTGCAGCCGAGTTCACTAACCTGTGGGACCCTTAGACTGTGAGTTATTGACCCTGGAAGGATTGGCCTGTCACCGTGACAATGGGCGACTGGTAGTCCAGTGGTGATTGGGCTCCGGCCAGACTGGAGAAGACTTCCTGGGACGTTGACTCTGCATCCATGACCCCCTCACCATCTTCATGGACTCTGGTATCTCTACAGAAAGAACCCCGTCAACCGCATCACATCAACAGCATCCTTGGAGCATCTTCAGCATCCTAGAGCATCTTCAGCATCCTTCATCCCCTGCATCAAGACCACTCCATAGGAATCCATTGCTACATTGATTAAGTGCCTGAGATCGCTTGAGGACTGCTGCTTCTGTGAAGTAACTGTTTCTAAGGACCTTGCTACTCCCCTTGACTAGCTCCCGGATGGAGCTGGTTGCCCCAGCTACTTCTAACCGACCTCACTGGCACTTAACTAAGCTTTCTTAGAAAAAATTTCTTAGTGTCAAATTTGTTGATTAGTCTTGTTTGCGGTTGATTGAAATTGCTTTGGTTTATTATTAGTTGCAAAATCTATAGCTTGTGAACCCTCAGGTGGATGTTTTTTGTCCTAGTGTCTAAATTCCCATAAAAATATGTTTTTATAAATTGGTGTCTGATTTCTTGAGTATTATCGATTTCTTCTTCAGTTGTTTTGGTGCTGTTTTAATGCTTTACATTTGATTCTCTGTGTAAGCCTTGCTGCTCAGGGTGAGCTAAGATTTTGACAAAACCTAAGGGTCCTAAAAGGGGTTGATAGGTTTATTACACAGTGAGGTCGCACAATCACACCATATAGTACACCCAATTTCCGCACATGGACACAATAAAGCTTCATGCCTATCCTCCAAAATGGTGAGTCCAGGATAAGATACCAATGTTTCAGCCTCTATCTTGGATTTCTGTAAGACTGACTCCTCCTCCATCCTTCTTGTGACAAATGCCCATTGGCATATCAGTGCTCTGCAGTGGTATCTGAAGTTCCAGTGGACCCACATCAGGGGAATCTCTCTGACCTCGTCCAAATCTGATGGTATAGCAAAAGACATGCAGTGGTGGCTAACAAACCACGATTGGGTCAGCAGCAGACCCCTCTCCCATCTCCAAATAGAGCTGACTGTCATGACAGATGTGTCATTCATGGGCTAGAGTGGCAAGTGTGCAGAGGTGGAGATCAGAGGACTCTGGCAGAGTCCTGGCTTCACATAAACCTGTTGGAGCGCTGGGCGAACTGGTTGGCATTGAAAGCCGGTCTTCCTTCAATCAAAGAAAGGCTGGCGCAGGTGTTCATGGACAACACCACGAGATGGGGTACTGCAATAAACCGGGTGTGTTGGTGTCGTGGACCCTTTATCAAGATTACTTGCGCTTCCGGACAGGACTGAAACATCAGGGAATTTCCCTGGTGGTTCAACAACTGGAGGCCTCCCTGAATGCCAGGGTGGACAAACACAGCTGTCGATACCTAGCAGATCATGAAAGGCGACTCCGAAGATGGTGCAAGATCCCTTTCAAGAGTAGGTAGAGCCTTGGTTAGATCGGTTTGCCACTGCAGAGAACTTGTAATGTCAGCAGTTCTGCGCACTGGATATTTCAGGGCAGTTGTCGCTTAGACATCTTTCTTCTCAAGTGGAACTCCTGCCTCCTGTACGTCTTTCTACCAATACCACTCCTGCCCAGAGTTCTCAAGAACGACTGGATCCAAGTCATTTCTGTGGCTCTGGATTGGGCATGGTGAGTCTGGTATTGCAAGCTCGTGAGCATGACCTTTGGTCCTCAGTTCAGACTGCCCCATCAGGAGGTTCGTCTGTCTCAGCAGCAGGGCAGGGTCCTGCACCCGAACCTGCACACGATCTGCCTTCATGCTTGAAGATAGAGCGGTGACAGTTGACAGCTTTTGACCTTCCTCCTAAAGTCTGTGATGTTATTCTGGCAGCTAAGTGTCCCTCCGCCAAGACGGGTATGTATATGCCTGCCATTGATTAAAATTTGTGGAATGATATACAACCAAGGATGTAGATCCTCTTTCTGTGCCCTTGTCCCAAGTTCTATTGTTTGATTTTTCTTTGTCCCAGCAGGGCTCTGCTCTGGGCACTGGTGAAGGTTACTTGTTTGCTATTTTGACATTCTTGCTGTTTCTGGACCAACCTTCTATGTTCAAGTCACCCGTTGTGACTAGATTCGTCAAAGGTCTACAACACGTATCCTCCCAGACCCTTCATCATGTCCCAATAGGATCTTAATGTGGTCCTGACCTTTATGTGCGTGCCGTTCAAGCCGCAGCACAACTGCCCACGCCATTGCTTATCATCAAGACTGCTATTTTTGTGTGCATTGGTTCAGCCAAGATGATCAGTTAACTGCAGGCACTCCCTGTGCACCCTCTTTAGAATAACTTTTACCTAAACAAGCTAGTTCTGTGGACCTGCGCTTCCTTTCTCCTGAAGGTTGTAACACCTTTTCATGTAGGTCAAAACTTCACCTTGCCTCCCTTCTTTGCTCTGCCTTACACTTCAAAAAAAAAAAGAAAAAAAGAGGAGAGACTCCATCTGGACCCCAAAAGAATGTTGTCACTCTACCTAGATTTCACAAAAGACTTTCCGGGTGGAGGAATCAACTCTTTGTGGGGTATGTTGGGTCTAAGAAAGGGAAGGCTGTGCTGAAAGTGGCTAGTGCTCTGCATAAAGATATGCTGTGCATTGGCCAAGAAGCAGCCCCCTGAGGGCTTGCGTTCATTCTGCTAGAGCCAAGGCTGAGACCACTGCTCATGGACTCCCTGTTCTGGACATGTCAGGCAGTACATGGGCCTCACTGCACATGTTCGCTAAACATTACTGTCTAGATGGTCAGGTCCATTGTGAGTACTTTACCAGTTCGGTCCTGCAGGACTTGTTGCTTTTAATCTATTCGCAGACCGACCTCCAGAGAGGTATTGCTTGGTTATCTAATTTAAGGTAAGGACTCTGCAGCTACAAGTCTATATCAGATGAACAAGTTACTTAACTTCGGGAATGCCTTATCTGGCTGAGATTCTATATAGACAGACTCCTTATGACCCTCCCTGATCTGCTAACTGATTTCTTACCGTCTATGCCATTAATGAGATGATCTATTCAGCTGTCCTACACTAAATCTGTATGTTGTAAACAAGATTTTAGACAAACAAGGGCCTTTAGTAACTATCACCCTTCATATTACAGGATACATACACTTGTATAATCTTGAATACGGCAGGATACGCATATGAATACTGAGAACACGAGCACAATATGGTTCCAGTCTTGATCGATCCCATGATTATATTGCAAACTATTCGAGCTGCACAGGGCAAAGGTTATCCGATATACACTTTCCAAACCATGAGCCCCAATTAAGACATTATGGTGTAGTTTTTGGAGAATTTGTGGGAGAACTGTTTTTGTATGTTAGATAAGATTGTCATGTTCTAACCTTGTTGCAAGATGGCCTCCAGGATTAAATGGGAAACTAATGGTGGGATACGGGTGGTTACCGCCACAGACATTGACTTGCGGCTAGCACATGACATGAACTAGTGGTTCCATTTATAGATGTCCTGGTTCCTCTTGTGAATAATGAAAGGATAAAGTCTAATTAATTTTAGCAGTCCCCCTATTGTCTGATTTTTGCTGATCGCGTATTGTCTCTGTTCTAAGATGGCGCTTCTGATTAGAAGTGAAACTGATTATGCCGTAGGGCCACTAAGTGGGAACAGCTTCCGGGACGCTGTCAGCGGAGTGCACAGACAACTTCAGGACGCGAGACACAGATTAGCTTTTTAAGCGGGCTTGGCAACTGGGGTCTATTGGTTACAGAGGTAAATGCGAATGCTCGGTCCGGGTGTGAGTCCTATATTCAGTTGGTCTGACCGATGGTTGTGATTGAGTGGGAATGTACAACCAGTCAGGACGCATTTATAGGTGTTGATTTTTAACTGTAGGAGTTAAGTGCACTGGCAGATTCTTTTTCACCTATTAAAGTGCGGTATAAAAATGTAGTGGTTGAAATTTGAAAATACAGTGAAGGAGTTTTGTAACTTGGGGTAACGTGCACATATTCACTTTTCGGCGTGCAGCATGGGTGTAGGGGGTCCCGACCCTCTGATTTCTTCCAGTGATTTTCTGGTAAGAGTCCACCTGGCAACTATCCATTAAATACATTATATACTAAAAACATTGGAGAATTTAGTGGTTGCTCACTGGATGTAACGTTATACGTATAATTTCTATGCTATTGGCTTCCACCCCTCTTTAGGTCGAGCCTAGCGCAGCGCGCATGCGCTGCTCTATGGGAGGCTTCTTGTGAGCACTCCAAACTTCCCCTAGACTTCTCCGTGTGGGTCAATTAACTCACACACATTCCATTGGCCTTTGCGTGTGGCTTTCAATAATGAAAGCACGCAAATGGCCAAAGATGGGTTCATGTCCGCCAGCTGCATTCCTGGATCAAGTTACAAATTAAAACGGCGCGGTCGTTTTTTTTTTTTTTTTTATGGTGTCCAATTTTAGTAACAGGAGCACGTTTAGTTCCACGTACAGCGCATCATCTCTGTGTAGTATTTTAACAAATTAACATAATCACTCTTGCTACTTAAGACTTCGAAGCATAAACCTAAGATATGTGGCTCTTCAGCTCAATGCTTGCGACAAGAACAATTCACACCCTGAAGCGGCACTGCTGTCGTGTCATACTGCTCTTTGTCAAGGCATTACAAGATGAGCCCGAGAAGCTGATCGGGTGCATTCCATCTGAAGGCGATTACAGTGCCTGTTACAGCCTGCTTCCTCCGAATAAGAGCATCTTGCAGCAGACAGCTCTGGATCGGGGATGAAGAGGAAGGAAGGTGGAGCAAAATATAACCAGCCCAGCTAGTGATACTCGTATCCATTGTCCTTGCTGCATAGGGTGCAAGGGAAGACCGTTCACTGACAGAGCGCTGTGGAGCTCAGTCCTTCATCCCACCTCCCTTGCTGCTGATAATGCGAGGCCTGAATGATGCATGGCAAACTAGGCTTTCAGTGTAAGGGTTTCTGAGAAACTGCAGCTATCATGGTGAGTGGACATCGTACAGTGTGAATAGAATGTTATCACCGCTTACATTTTGGCTGTCAAACGTATGCCCTTACATTTCTTCTACTTCAAGCTATGGCATGTTCTCTTAAGCTGAGAAAGGAATAGAATCACATTTCAATTGGAGAACGTATTACAAGAACCTACTGACATTACTGTCTTAAGAAATAGGATACGGGAACTCTCCGCTTTCCCTTTAAAATCTTGTTTCCACTATGGCATATTGTATTTCAAGCCGGCGGAAATGGTATTGTGGGCTCATAAAAACATTGAAAACGTGTCTGGGAGATTTAGAAATACTATCTGGGACAATATGTGAGTGGTATATAAAAGACCTACGTCCAGTAAATCGGACTAAAAAAAGCACACTACAGATGATGAGGGTTGTGCTCTAAAATCCTTCAGAAAATCAAAGCTGCCTGATTCGCTTTTTAAGATTCAATCAAACACATGTATAGTACAGTCGGTAAACGGGGTAGTTGCTGTGAAAGGAAGAATAGTAAAATTATTACGTTTTCGGTGCTGAACTCTGGTTTAGTTTAGCCAATTAGGGAAAAACACACGGTAATCGCTCTCAAAAATCCTTTGTGGGAGTTCAGTTAATTTGCAGATGTTCGTTAATTATGAGGGGGAAAAAGCTGAGGCATGAGTCATACTGCAGTTGACACACTTTGCCACACCCATCGTGATGGAATGTGACTTTTTAATCTTTTATTCTACCTTTACTGCGTTGTTACAGCTGTGGCTCAAAAATCTGCGTTATTGGTTAGTGAAAGTTAATTACCTACGATTGACCGCTGGCTGGAGTCTGTTCATTTAAACAGCACATCTCTCACAATTTACTACCTTTCTAATTGTCATCAAAAACTTGAGGCCTGAGTGCCATGACTTTTCCTATAGTGGTAAATGCCACTGTCTAAAGCTAACCAGCAATTTTAATTAGAACTTATGATTAATGAATTTAGCAGAAAATTTTCAGATGTGCAAAACACGGGCTTATGTGTAAACATTCACCCTCTAAATCAAATTTACACTACCAAATGTGAGGTTACTCACTAATTTTTTTAGTTTAGTTTGATTTCACAAAATTTAGAATACAAGGCTGTTTTGGGGCAGATTCCAAACCGACATATTGGCAGCTTTTTATCATCCCAGCTTCCCTTAATAAAGCAGTGTTCATAGTCCTCTTGTACCTCGGCATCTTACTAACTAGTTTCTTGGTTAATCGTATTCTGAGAAACCGCAGTGAAAAATGTTATAAAAACATGTACATGTTGATTAAATCGTGTCCTGCTTTTCTGGTGACCGTTTTGTCTTGCAATGTAAGGCTGCTCTGAGTTGTGATGCTCATGCAATATGAATTGCAGTTTTGTCACTAGACGCTCATGGCTTCGCTATTCTTTTATCGCCTGCTGAGCCTTCATTTTTCATACCTCTTTCAGTGATCTGCTGAGCTTTCCTATTTGACTTATTCATGAAATGGTTTTACCTTCAACATTTAGTACATAACGCCCGTTCCTGTTTTCACTTCCTCTTAACCAACCCTGTTTTTTTTTTATCAGCACTTTTACTGAATTAGATCTAGTAAGCAACCCAGGACATGGTTCGCCCTTGTGATGGGCTCCTCAGCCAGGTATAGTTTGGTTCCTGTGACAGTGTTCATGGGACACACGTCTGGACATAACCGTCCCACTTCGGGCAACATACAAAAGTATACAAAAGCGGCTATGCCTCAAAGTGGGTCCGGCTCAAGAAAGACCGGTATTGGAAGTTTGGGCTGGACTGCTCCTATTGGCATAAGGTAAAGTCTGATTTGCCAATTGCTGGGTCCAACCTGAGGTGGCATGGTGTGCAAATTAACAATGGATTGGGATTCAACCCGAATAATTACCAGTGATTGAGATTAAATCAAGTATTCTTTCCATCACTTTTTATATACTTTAATCATTTGCCCTAAGCAGGATAGGCGGTTACTCTGCTCACACCCCCAACATCCACATATGTTTACATGCATGCAAATGTGAAAGGGAGCATTTCGCGCAGCAATAAGAAGCATGCAGAAGAGGCAAGCATTTCATCATAAATTAGCCTGCATAACACAATATATAGCAATTGTACAGCTAATCAATACCTAGCAACGCAATACATAGGATAATGTGCTGCATACCCTTGAGGTGGATTTGAGTCCCTTGCCACAAAATTATCAGCAATGAAACATGGTTGGCGTTCAGGTTAAGATGGTCTAAACGTGTCACTTTGTTTTAACAGGGTGCTGACACTATCAAAAATAAAAGATAGATGTGATAGGTGTCTAACTCTTTTTTAACCTTGGGAGAGTGCACTTGACCTCCTTTGTATAATGGGGCTTTAGAATTTAGGGTTTTAGATTGATATCACTTTAGTTCACACACTTTTTCTTTCTCAACTTAAACATAGTTGGGAGTTAGGTTTTGTTCCTTTGTCAGAAAAGTACTAATGATGACAAAGTGAGAACTGGTGAGCACATACCAGCAGCTCCATTGTTGTTGCTTACGTGAGGTGCTTCCTGACTCACTTCACTTTTTTGTAGGACCCACTTAGTTATTAAAGAATTCTGGGTCCCCGGCGTAATTTGGTTTGTTAGATTTTGTAAATGCAATGACACATAGGGGTGGGTATAACTAGATAGTCAACCCTGTGCCACTGAATAAGTATGGGTGTGACCCCACCCGCCCCTTTCTGAAAATTGCACTTATGTGTTAGCGTGTAACCAGGCTTTTGTGTTTGTGATGAAAATTTCTGATGCCAAGGTACTTGAAGGGTGATACACTCCCAATGTAGTGAATTCCACCCTAATCAAAGCTCTTTCATTGTTGTTAGGCCCAGGGCCAATGGGTAGATGCAAAATTTGTGCAATTTCCCCCAGAGAGCAAATGCAGCAGTTAAGTCTGCTAGGATCTGAGCTAACTCCATACTACTTCCTTTGTGATCCCTGAGCTAGGTAAATATTTTATTTGTGTAGAGGGAGACTGAGTGGGTCCCGTTCACTAGAAGAATAAGCCCTAACTCTCATTCTCATTGCTATTGGTTTCATAGCCAGTACAAAAAGCAAGGCAGATAGTGGGCAACCCTGTCGTTTTCCCCTAGCAATTATTAGTGGAGTGGGCGATGAGTTTATCTACAGGAACTCGAGCAATGGGGCTTGAGTAAAGCATATGTATTAGATGAATTGTGCGGATCCCAGTGCACGATATCAAAGCCTTCTCTCAAGGTCGATGCTAAGGTCCACGGCTAGGCCATCGGAAGTAACCTCCAGTACTCTATAAAGACGTTGTAGGTTAAGTGAAGAGGTTCTATGCGGGATAACCCCGAGCGTCTTAATTGTGGGAGAATCCGTAAAATTCAGGAGTCCAGGATCTTGTAGTATGAATTTAAAATTACAGTGAGTGTCTAAGATGAAGGATCTTCGTGGTCTTCCCAGGCCTCATGGTGGAGACTAATCGGGCCTACCAAAGAAATTGTGGAAGTCATCCTACTAATAGGGATGCTTTATAAAATGCTGCTAACGTCGAAGCTAGGTATTGTGATTGCAGTTATATAGCATTTACTACCACTGGTGTGGCGTTGAAGCAATTTGCCCTGGGAACCGCAGTGCTCCAGAACCCAAGGTTAGTGCTGTGGGTTTTGGCAATTATTGGGATTAGTCTTGAGCACTCAAGCAAACCCTTCCATGCAATCATCCCAGTTTATTTTTGTTATATTAAAGTAGGTGGGGGTGATTTATGATCATTAGTTAGGAGGGTGGAGAGAGGTATGTGACACATGATTGGTGGGATTAGTAGATGAGTTAGAGAAGGTTAGATATTGTTGCAGGGCTATGACTTTAAGAGGAGGCGAGTTTGAGATCTTGCAAATGGGTTTTGGGCAGTTTGCAGGAATACAGTAATAGAGATTAAGGCAAACATGCTTGTGACAGAGTAGGTAGTGCTCAAGGAGAGAAAGCATGCCGAAGATGGAAGAGCCGGAGAGAGCAGTTTGAAGGAAAAAGGAGAGACGGCAATAAGGTTTGAGTAAAGGTCATTTTTTCATGCCACAGGTTAGGGATGTGGCGAATCTCTTTTTTGAGATAGCATGCAATTTAATAATGCAAGACTGTAGGAAGAAACTTATTTGCATGTGAAGAAGTGATACATTAGATATTTTTGACAGGCACTGTAATTATGCAAATCATCTTTCTGCTGCTAAGTTACTGCTAGACCACCACTCCAGCCTGGTCAACTGATAAACTCCAGGGTTAGAAACGAAAAGTAATAGCTGGATGAATATTTAGTCTGTGTAAATGTTTGATAAACATCCTGTGGGAAACCATCAGTCTCTGGCATCTTGTGTGTTGAAAGATCATGAATAGGTGCTTTATCACTTGGGAGGGCATCTGAGCATCTGTTTTCCCCTCTTATGGGCTGGGACCTGTGGTAATGGGAAATCATGGAGAACGACTGTAATCTGGGGACATGATTGTCTGTCTGGTTCATTGTAGAGCTTTGCATATAATTCTTGAAATGTTAGGAGGATGTTTCTTTGTAGCTATACCACAGGTTCAGGAAAGCTTTTATGTGCTGTAATTGGGACTAGAGACATTTCGCGAGCAGTCAGCCAAGCTAATAAGCCCTCCACTTTACCCCTACATTCATGCACATGAGGCATGTATTATGTGTATCATAGACACCTCAACCTTTCCATAATTAAAGCTTCATTTGGGTTGGTGGGTTGATATTGCAAAAAGGCGTTTTTCAGGGCCCTGCCACCAGAGCTGTCGAAGTGGAATAGCGTACCGCCAGGAATTGAAGTCCATGGTATGTTGCAAACCCACTTGCATTGTTCCAAGAGGGCCTCACAGAGGTGAGGGCCGTAAGTGCACCACAAGCATTCTGAGTCTGGAGACAACCTCTAGTGCTGGGTCTGGACAACCAATTTGTGTTGTGGTGGGTGCCAGGCAAAGTGTTAATCCTGGTGGGTCCCAATAATACCCTGCACTTTGTCCAACACATGTAGTGCGCATTGCTTTGGTATAGCTGGCCCCTGGCCCGGTTTCCATGGGTTGGTCAAATCCATCAGTGGCTTCTAGTAGGGCTGCTGTGAGAGCACAGGGAGGCCAAGGTAGTCTACAAAGCAAAGGATTGTTGTGGACAAGGTAAGTCCTGTAGGGGGAACCCCAGAAGACAAGAAGATCCGATCAAGCTACCGAGCCCAAATCTGCTGGTTGGCCCCAGATAGTCAAGACACCCGCAGGGTCTCAAGTCGATCTTAGTCTGCTAAGTTCAAGGGGGTTGTCTGCTCCGGTCAGCTGGCTGGAAAGGGGCTCTGCTGCAGCGTGGGAGCCCATATCACACTGCAGTCGGCTGCCAAGCCCCACCAATGTTCACAGCCTCTGGAGTCCCAAAGCAGCGCCTGTTCTCCTCACTGTAAGCCGCCAGGGCCCCAGGCAACCGCTGCTGCACCAATTTGTACAGGGCAGTCGCCCAGCCCCGGCCATGCCACAGATGTCAATGTCAACCCTGTCCCTTGTATCCACAGTGGAGACGTGGTAAACCCAGCGTTAATCTGGCTCAAAGGTCCCAATAGGTTGCTCTGCCTGCCCTAGAATCCATTTGGGGCCAGTCTGTTGCTCCACACTGGCAAGACCTGACTCTATGATGGCGGCTTAGCTGGTCTTCCTTGGCCACGCCTGTGACTCACACGTACTCCAATGTTCAGCCAGTGGTATCACTGACGACGACTCAGATAAAGTAGAATGTGGTGGGATTCTGTGTCAGCTCTATGGGATGCAGGCAAGAGCAGACTCAGAGTATATCTGCCATGTTATTCCCACAGACCACTCCCCAGCCTCTTGCATTTTGTGTAAATGTTTGTAACTACTGCAAATTTCATCCTAAATTCTGTTGCATCAAAATGTGAATCACGTCTCGTACAGTGTTCTCCTACCCCCCTGTTACATTCTCTTTTCTTATTTAAAGACCTCAACTTCAAAATCCCATATTCCCAGATCTCTTTGTAGACCTTGTCTGAGAAATGACAATAAAACATCCAAATGTCATGGGTAGTTTAATACGATGTTTGATTCACATGATCTACCCATCCCTTAATACATTTTTAACATGTTTTTGCTGACTCTACTTTATATGGTGAAAGGATTCACCCACACTTGCTAACATACCGTGGATGAAATTTCTGCCCTAGAGAACCGTGTCACTGTTACCAGCAAACAACATGTGAATGTGACCTGGTCATATCATAACTTTATTCCAGTAGCCACTGACTGTTCTTTTGTTGTTTAACTACATCATTAAATTCATTAAAATGCGTAGAAACTTTGGCAGTGAAAGGGTTAACGTCCGACTACCTTCCACCCCAGCAAATCACATTTACCCAGCAAACAAAATGCTGCCAGATCATGGAAACTTCGTGGAATTTGCTATAGTCATTCTCAACTCATTTGAGCCTAATGACCCAATAGTCTCACCTCCACAGGTTTATCCCTGGCTGACTTTAGTCCTTAACAAAATCATCCAAGGAAAAACTACCACCACTTCACACCACATTGGAATACTGTTTAAATGACCCTGAATTGAAATCACTAAAATTGAAAATAAAATCCCTTAAATGTAGTTGGCTGTCAAACCCATAGACAAACTGAACTGCAGTATCATTCAAATTACAAATTTGCAGTCCGAAATGCAAAAAGACAATATTTCTCCCACTAAATTATTCACACTTGAATGTTCTTTCTCCAAAACCATCCCCTCACAAGTATAATTTCTTTGCAGATCACTTCATATTCAGAGACTCGAGAAATACTTCAAAGATAGCTCCATCGTGGGTTGCCAGCCTACCCACTTATCTGCCCCATACTTCCACACACTCTACAGTCTTTTTGCCCTGTGTCAACAGAGAATTTCACTAATCTTGTAAAGGACTATGATGTTTTAGGATCATTGGAGATTCCTTGCGTAGCCTGGATATTCTTTGACTTCCTGATTAGCAGTTGAGGTGCCTTCTCGGCCTGAACTATCAAAAACAAATCATGGAATGTGGCATTTTCCCTGAATCTCTCAGTGCCTATATTAAATCAGCCAACTACAGCCTAGTGTACAATGGCCAACTCCTAGAAAAATTGATTGAAAGAGCGGCCTATAACCGACTACCACCCTTGATTGAACTTAATGATCTGCTTTCTGACATTGAAGCCGAATTCTGCACAAATAGAAGTACTGAATCCGCACAAATCACCACAAGGGATGACATCAAGACAACTATAGACTCGAACTATGTAGTATCTCTTCTCCTTTTTGATCTTCCATTAGTCTTTGATACTATTCTTGATCGTGCTCTGCTCCGGAGATGGATTTAAATCAATTGGAACACAAAGCGCTTTACAGCACTAGCTTAAATGCTTCCTGCCTAACAGATCTTAATTCTAATTCTGCAGCCTCATTCTATTTTATATATTCTAGCAGCTCACGCTGAAGGCTATTGGTGAGAGTCACTTCGGTTTTGAGTGCAGTCACATCCAAGTAATTTTGCGTAAAATGGTTCCCAGGGCCAGTGGCTTGTACCAGAGGGGGAGTTGTAACATGCTGTTTGTTGGACAGTTCAGAATGCAGTGTTGCTTGAATGTTATGCAAACAAATTTGGTGATCAATACCTGCTGTGCTGTACCAAAGAGCACATGACTGGGGATTTTTAATTTTTTTAACACAACTACACCCAAACAGCTGTATTACACTAAATTTGGCAGAAAGCTAGATGTTGAACCAGACAGCATGCTTTGTGTGACTTGGTGTAAATCTGTTCAGTAGTTTCAGATATATTTAAGTAAAAATAATATAGATATCTCGGGACACAAGTCCTTGCAGTGGACTCGAAGATCCTACTAAAATTTTGATTGGCTGTCAACACTTCAACCAGGAAGTGTTGGCAGCCGTCTTGGGACTATGCTTAAAGCAGAGTCCCACACAAAAAAGTAAAAAAATAATGAAGAGGGGCCAGTGTAAGAATACCCTCACCTCCCAGATTTGGTGGGGGTGGGTCCCACAGGGGCCCTGATGGGCGCTGAAAATATATTTTTTCAATTTAATTTTGCAGTAAATTCGTGGGTGGACCCTCGGAAAATAATATTTTAGAAAGACTTTCAAGCTCCATGTGCCTGTTTTTTATGAAGCCCCTGGCAGGCCAAATCCTGGTGGCAGTGTTTTTTCTTTTTTTTGTTTTGTTTCAAAGACCTTTATTGGCGTCAAATGGGTTAATACACAGCATGGTGCCTACATCCCAGGCAGGCCGGCAGTGTGCGATAACGATCTACGTTTAAGGCAGTGGAGGTGGAAGGGGAGATACACAGCAAGCCGCCTACAACCTCGTCGGGCCAGCCGCGTAAGGGGGGCAATGATCTTAAGTGGCCATAGCAAAGGTCTCGAATATTTATGCTCTCAACTGACAACAAATAACCACTCATCCTCCAATACTAGTAGGATACAAAAAAAAGTCTATATTCAACAGTTCTTGCCCCATAGGTTCCTATATATAAGGTGTCCCATGTCCACATCCCAGTTGTGATGTCCGATCTGTTCTAGTGACCACCGTTTATCAGTGTTCTCCCCCTCCCTATGTGCCACTCCCAGTAGCGCGAGAGTCTGCAGGTGCTTCGCTAGTTGTCATGTTCCAGCAGGTAAGCTTGGAGGGGGGCCCAGATATCTCGTGGGCGAGACGAGGGTGGTAACAGTTCTGCGTAGATATTGAGCTGCTCTTGACAGTATATGAGGTCTCGGAGCCAGTCCTTAAATTTGGGGGCCCTGCCTCTGCTCCATCTACAGGCAATGCGACGTTTAGCTAGAAGGAGTGCCAATGAAGCGTATCGCTGAATTTTAGCAGGTAGTGGTTCTGTGTACCCTAAAAGGGTGGTGATGGGGTCTTCCAGCATGTGTCCCTATCATTTGATCCAGAGCGAGCATTACTTCTCCCCAATAACGGCGGACAGTCCCAAGCCAAGTGCTTGAAGTCCACTGCCTGTTCTCCACAACAATCACAGTGATCGTTATCTCGCAATTGTAGGCGTGCAGGCGTGAAATATAGCCGGTGAATACATTTGTAGTGTATTATACGCAGACTGCTGCTGGCGGATACTGCTCCAGTTTGTCGACAGCAGAAGAACCATTGTTCTTCTGTAAGGGGTTGTCTTCCGGCACGTGTGTTCCTATCATTTGATCCAGAGCGAGCATTACTTCGCCCCAATATCGGCGGACAGTCCCAAGCCAAGTGCTTGAAGTCCACTGCTTGTTCTCCACAACAATCACAGTGATCGTTATCTCGCAATTGTAGGCGTGCAGGCGTGAAATATAGCCGGTGAATACATTTGTAGCGTATTATACGCAGACTGCTGCTGGCAGATACTGCTCCAGTTTGTCGACCGCAGAAGGACCATTGTTCTTCTGTAAGGGGTTGTCCTAGCTCCCTCTCCCATTTAGTCTTAGCTGGCGGGGGTTGTACTCTCATTCCTTTTGAGTAGTGCGGTATAATAGTGACACTACATGTTCTGGGGTGGTTTGTTGTAAACGGGCGTGGGGGGGCATGATGGGAGGCTCTTGTGGAAAACATGAGGTGAGGGTCCTCATGTCCTGCCTAAGCCAATAGAACCGGTCTAGCGGGGTGGGAGAGTTGGCTCCACAGAATTCATCACTAGTGCGGAATCTCCCTTTTGTATATAGTTGTCCGCAGGTAAAGCTGGACAGTATACGTAGTAATCGGCGGCATCCCCCTTCCTGTGTAACCGAGAGGTTATGTCTCCCTTGTGGGGGTAATAAAGGTGAATATATTAGGGGACAGTGGGTCCTGCGAGCCAGGTCCTTCCAAGCGCTGATGGTGCATTCAACAGTGGTAGAGGCTGAATGTCGTGGGACCGCGAGGATGCTCAAGTATGCTGAACTTGGTGTGGGGGTCATACAGCCAGCCTCTACTGCGAGGTGAGGCATATATGGAGGAGGGTTCATCCAGTAGGCCCCGAAGTGCGCCTGAGCGCATATGAAGTTTCCAAATCAGGGATTTCGAAACCTCCTACGGCGAAGGTTCGTGTGAGAATATCCCAGCTTAATCTGGCTTGCTTCTCTCCCCATACTAGACAACTCATTTGGGTTTTAATTTCTTTAAAAAAATGGCAGCTAGGAGCGTTGGGTATATTCGTAAAAAGGTAGAGCACTGTGGGAAGTATCATCATTTTGATCAGTGAAGCTCTTCGTGCCATGGAGAGGGGCAGCGCAATCCATCTAGTAATTTTGTCCATGAGGAGAGCGAGTGTTCGGCCATAGTTGGACCGCATCAGTTCCGCTCGGTCTTTAGAGATGTTAATCCCGAGATATGTAAGCGAGTCTGCACACCATTTGAGTGGATAGTCCGGTTCAAATCGCGTGGTAGCTTCCGTAAGGGGGTATATCTGAGATTTCCCCCAATTGATGTTAACCCCAGAGAGGTGGCCAAATCGGATGAGAAGTCCAAGGATGGGGTTAAGGCTTTCGTTTGGGTTCCGCAGATACAACGTGAGATCGGCGTATAGAGAGATCAGAATTTGGCGTTCCGGGTAGATCAAAGCATGGTCTCGATAATGTTGTCTGACTTTGGCCCCAATGGTTCATCCGCTATGGCGAAGAGTAAGGGCGAGTGGGGGCATCCTTGACTGGTGCCCCTAGCTATTGTTAAAGGAGAGGATTGGACCCCGTTGACCATTACTCTAGCCTGTAGGCCAGTGTATAACAGGTTTATCCACGCCAAGAAAGGAGCGGGAAACCCCATGCGCTGTAAGACGAAAGCCAGGTAGTCCCACTCCAGGGAGTCGAACGCCTTAGTGGTGTCCAGGACTAATGCTGCGGTGTTCATATCGTGATCAATGTCCTAGAGGACTGCAAACAGGGTACGCAGGTTATGAGACGTGCCTCTATTTGGCATGAAACCCGATTGATCTGGGAGCACGAGGGCAGTCATAAGAGGGCTGATGCGGTTGGCGTTCAACCTTGCTAGTATTTTGGCGTCGACGTTAATTAATGAGAGGGGTCTGTACGAGTCGCAGTACAGTGTCGATTTACCTGGTTTTGGCAAGGAGATTATGCGCGCCTCGCGCATTGTAGGGGGTAATATGCCTGTTTCACATGCCTCTTCAAATACATGTCGTAACACAGGGATAAGTAAATGGCGGAATGTTTTATAAAATTCGCCAAGAGACCGTCTGGCCCTGGGGCCTTGCCTGATTGGAGTTGCATCATGGCAGAGATTATCTCCTCATCTTTGTGGTGTGCTAACAAAAATTTCCTCTGCCCATCACACAGCCAAGCTATGGCCGTGTCCTCAATAAAGGGGGTGAAATCCACCGGGCCAGTTCTATGCGTTTTATACAGGGCTTTGTAGAGGCTGCGGAAAGCTCCCACAATCTCGTGGGTGCCTCTATGCAGATGACCTTCGTCGTCCTCCACTTCAAGGACCATATTAGAGAAGCAAGGGGTGGGGGGGCATCAGTGAGGCGAGTGCCTTTCCTGGACGTTCACCCTCTCCATATCGGCGTGCCAGATGGTATTCCCGCCCGAAACTTACATTTGCTCTGAGCCGTCTCCTGATAATAGGTGAGCAAGCTGCACAACTGAGTGGGGGCATCCTGCAACATAGCCTCTGTGCATTTGAGCTCTGTTTCCAATTTGTGGAGCGGATGTCTTTAAGAATTCCTTCGCTTTTTGCAATACAACTGCCCTGGATGGTGACTTTAAAAGACTCCCATACCGTGGAGTATTGCTCAACCGAGTTTTCATTTTGCGGGAAGAAGTCAGTTATTTCTTGTTCTAATTCCTGTTTGAATACAGGGTCCAGTAGGTTTTGTGAGTTTAAGCGCCAGGAGACAAAGGGCGAGTCAATATGAGGGGGAGCGAGGGCGATAAGTGTTGGGGAGTGGTCGGAGTATGTGCGGGGGAGATATGAGGCATGTGTCAACCAAGAAGCAAGATCCCTGGTAAGGAGCCAGCTATCTATTCGTAACCAGGAGGCACGTGCAGTTGTGTAGCAGGACCCCGCCCGAAGCTGTGGGTCTAAGTGTTGCCAAGCATCAATCAGTTCATATTCCTAGACTATCGCTTTGAGGGTGTAGTGGGCCTGGGAATAATGGTGCGGTTGTGGATGTGAGCGGTCCAGCTTGGGATCCAAAGTAACATTGAAATCTCCCCCCCCCCTCTCCCACATCACATGCTTAGACCTGATATCTGCAACTTTCCCCCAGAGCACCCGAAAGAATTCTGGGTCATCAGTGTTTGGCCCGTAACAGGAAACAAAAGTGATAGTGAGCTGCCAGTCTGCCCCAGAGGATATTGTAGCGGCCCTGTAATTCTTCGTAGGACCCTATGGGGGTGTAGGGGAGAGAGCGTTTTACCAGTACAGCTGTTCCTCGTGCATAAGAGGAGTAGGAAGAGAAACGTGTTTAAGTTGCCCATCGGGATGCAAAGGTGGTGGTAGCATTGGGGCTAAAGTGCGTTTCCAGAAGCATTGCACAACGAATGTTATGGAGATCCAGATATGAGAGTATGTATCGTCTTTTGCGGGGGTCACCCAAACCTCGGACATTCCAAGTTAGGAAATTGTACACGGGGGACCTGGGACGATCGTTCATGGTGGCAGTGTAGTAGGTAGCTAGCAACCTGTGGGCAGTTTGTGTTCTGACGCTGCGGTGTAGGCATGATCATTAGCATCAAAACGTTGGTGAGTGGCGTGAAATAACTGTGTCTTCCAACAATCTGACATGGGTTCTCCCTCCCCCCTCAGCAGCCCAACCCTGCCGTGGCACAGTCCCTCCCCCCCCCTTCCCCATTTCGTCCCTTGTGCCAAGTTTCTAACTTGGGAAGATAACCCAAACCTCAACATAACTACTAAATACAGTGTTTAGGGTTCACCTGTCGGGTGGAATACTAGAGGGCAGCCAGAGTCGCCTCGCCAAGCGAGGGTGCTCGGGCAGTATTTGTAGATGTTCATCTCATCTTAATGTCTGTTTCGGATTTCTGTCTCGTTGGAGCCTGCCTGCGTCGCAATGTCGGGCGTGTGCGGCATCTCGGAAGTCAATGTCCCGGCACAGTTAGCGAGGTACTGATGTTGTCATAGAAGCAGAATAAAAGTACCTGGATTGCGACAACGACATCAGGGGACCGTGTATGGTCCGGGACTCGTCGATGCTGGCAGGTTTTTATGCGCAGTGTTTGTGAGAAAGTGGCTCTGTATATACTGTTCCCTAATAGGTACAGGGTGTACAGAGTCCACAGTCCCCAAGGGTTTGACAGAGGCTAAAGTTAGATATAACCTTACTCTCTAAAGTGGTAGCTTGGTCGAGCAGTAAGGCAGTATCAGAGGACAGTGTAAAGCATGTGTTGTACACATTCAGTGAGCAAATGGTCTCACACACTCAATAACTGAACTCTAGGCCGATGGTTTATATATAAAAAATATATGCTTGTTTTATTTTAGAACCAACACTTGGCATTAAAATATACTTTCTCAGAATGAGCTGCTTTATATAAATACTTTTGCAATATGCAATTAACTTTTGTAAACAGTTACAAGTGGTTGCAATAGGCAACACTATTTTAAACACAACAATGCATTGAGCTGAATGGAAATTTCACGTTATTTGCAACAGATTACTTTTAGGATTCCAGGATGGATCCTAGATTCAGTCCTGGGTTAGTACTTGGAACCAAGTGATGAAAGTCAACTTAATTACTGTGATGATTTTTAAACAATATTTAGCTATTTTAAAAGTTGACACTTAGAAAATATTTCAAAGAAAACAGTCAATGATTCCCTATGGAAGAAAATTCAAGTTGCAGGTACAGTATGTTCTCGTTACTTTTGTAATCCAGTACTGGGTACCTAGACTCAGTACTGGGACCTTTATCCAAAACAGGTAAGTAATTACGTTTTCAGATATTATACGATTTTTAAAGAATATTTAAAGATTGCAGAAATTGACACTTAGAAGAAATTTCACAGAAAAACAGTCAATGATTTCCTATGGGAGAAAATTGGGTTACTGGTAAGTACAGTTGTAAGTATTTTTCAGAGTCAGTGCTGGGCACCAAGATCCAGCACTGGGAGCTCACCTAAGAGCAGGTGAGTATTTTCGTTTTCGTTACTGATTTTTCGTGAATATTTTAAGATTTGAAAAGTCCACACTTAGAAGAAATTTGAGGAAAAAGCCAGTCAATGTTACCCTATGAAGAAAATAGTTATCGGTTTAAAGGCAAGTACTCGACTGGCAGAGTTGAGGTTCTGGGCATAGACTCAGGGGTCCCCCAGTGTCAGGTGGGTACAGTTGGTTCACCCTCCGCGACTGTAGGGCGGCCGGGTGCAGAGAGAGTTAGGCCCAATGTTATCCTACGAGGGACAGGGGGGCCTTGGTTGGTGGCTGCTGATTAGCAAGCCACGCGGCTGTGGGAGCTGGGCTCCTGGTCACTTACCCGGGGCAAGTGGAGAAGTAAGTAGGTGTAGTGGTTGCACTGCCAGGGCCACTCGGGCGGCTGGGTGCAGGGTGCTTTTGAGCCTTCGGGCGCTCAATTGATTTCAATGGGAAATCTCCGGTTTAGAAAAAGACTGCAAGCTCGGGACGAGGATTCTTCAGGTGCCACCACCACTTCGAGAGGTAAGTTGGGTAGTTGGAGGATAGGTAGGTACCCCGGGATTTGGCACAGGGGGCCGTGGGGCGCCGCGTGCAGGGGTGCCTTTTGGTGTCGGGAAATATTACCCTCTGTTGATCGCAGTGGGGGGGGGCACCTTGTTCTGAGGCTGCAGGCTTCTTCAGGAGTGTCGAGAGAGGTCCTTGGGTGCTGGACTCGGGCTCACAGTTGCCGTGGGGTCGTCCTCGTGGTCTTTGTTCACTCCGGCACTGGCCAGGCTTGGCTGGTGCAGTGTGTGCTGGGTTCGCGCAGGGATTAGAAGTATGTTTTGAGTAGAGCCTCTACTCATGGGAGTCCCAGGGGCTTAGAGCCAAAAGGTAGCCAGGTCTTTCGGGGTTTGTGAGGTTGCTGGCCATAAGAGATGCCGGGTTGGAGCAGGAGCAGGTTCGAGGGTCGACAGGCCGGTAGGGCTGGGGCCAAAGCAGTTGGTGTCTTCCTCTTCTTAGCAGCTGCAGGGCAGGTCTTCTTTCTTCTTGCTCTTCTTTGTATTTCGGAATCTGGAATCTGGGGAAGGAAGCAACATGTCTGCTGTGTGGCAGCCTAGGCAGCCTCAGAGCAGACGTGGATTGTAGGTTAGGTTTAAGGGAGCATCTCTAAGATGCCCTCTGGGGTGCTTGGTACATTACATCCCACACTGGCATCAGTGTGGGTTTAATGTGCTTAGAAGTTTGATACCAAACTTCTCAGTCTTCAGTGTTGCCTTTATGGTGCTGTGGAGTTCGTGTTTGGCGAGTTCTCAGCACCATGTACTCTTAAATGGCAGCGCTGCACTTACAGTGCTCAGGAATGGACCTGGGTACTGTAGGGGCACAGGGCTCCTGCTCCTGTGCCCACACCATTGGCATAAGGCACCCAGCTAGAGGGGTGGCTCATGTATGCCATGGCAGTGTAGGTGATGGGCATGGCACACAGGGATGTGTGCCATGTCGACTTTGTTTTGACATACACCCAGCCTGCAAAGGCAGTGTGTGTGTGTGTGTAAGGGTACAGGGCCTCTAAGGGTGGCACAATGAGTGCTGCGGCCTTTAGAGGCCTTCCCTGGTCACAAGGCCCTGGGTACCTAGGGTACCATTTACCAGGGTCTGACATGTGGCCAGGGTTTGCCAATTTGGGTTTTGTGTGTTTTAGGGAAGGAACATAGGCCCTGGGCACCTGATAGGCAGGAGTCCAGGGCACACTCTGTCAAAGTACATTCAGCAAGTCAGCAAAAAGTGGGGGCATACCATGCAAGAAAGATGGCACTTTCTCACACAGTTTCCTTCTCGTTTGCCACAATAGTTTGTAGTGTGCTGCTAGACCGTGAGCCCCCGCATGGGCTGCATGTCCAGATCGCTATCTGTTCTACCGGTCGTCTTGCAAGGGTGGGGCCGAGTTAGTCAACGCCAGAGTTGCCGCCACTACCCTCAGGTAGGTGCGTTGGAGAGGATTGACCTGCAGGTTTCTTGGGCAAGATCTTGAGGAAATCCTGGACGTGTTGTGGGTTAGTAACAAAAATGTTGTGTCACTTGGTGCATAATTTTCAGTCGGGCTGGGAAGAGCATGACATTAGGCAGGTTAAGCTGTTGCAAAATTTTTTTCACTTGAAGGAACTTCCGTCTTTGCTCCTGTGCTGCCATGGTGAAGTCAGGCTAAATCGATATGTCTGTCCCCTCGTATCGGAGTTGGCCATGTTCTCTGGAGTGGTGGAGGGCTGTGTCCCGGTCCGGAATAGTTAAATAGTTTATCTATTATCGGGCGAGGAGGGGCCCCAGGGGCAGGTCGGGCGGCCAGTGATGGATGCGCCCTCTCGACAACAAGGACCAGTGAGAAGACCTCCCTGCCAAACAGTGTGATGAGGAGGCGTTACACATATTCCTCCATCTTGCCGGTTGCTGTCGACTTAGGCACGCCTAGGATGTGTGGATTATTCCGCTGAGAGCGTGATTCTAAATCTTCATTTTTGGCTGCTATCACCTTGAGGACCCATTCCAATTCGAGTGTGCGATTTGCCGTGGTAGCGGAGGTGTCCTCTAGGTCAGAGATCCTAAGCTTCGCCTCCGTCAAGCGATCGTCATGCTTCTCAACCCTGTGAGTGAGTCCATCCAGCCTGGTGATTATGGAGTCCATTTTTGATTCAATTGAGGTTAAGCTAGACTGCACCGCCAACAACAGTTCCTTCAGATCCTCTGTAGAGGTAGTTGGGCGTCAGGTAGAGCGTCCTCTGGCTCTGTCTGGGAGCGGGCGGATTTGCGTGAGTCGAACTTGAGTTTCGGCTGGCGTCCGTCTGGTTTTCCCTTGGCGGTGGATTGGCCAGTTCCAGGGAGTGTATAGGGTCCAATAGGGGGCCTGCTGGTGAGTGCGGTGCTCGCTTCTGGCACTCGGTGGCCCCAGGGAATGGAAGAACGTGGTGATATTCTCCCAAGCAGGGTGACAGCCACGCGCTCAGCGGGATTCCAATCCTGTACTGCGCGCAGGGCCTGTAGGTGCGCGTTAACGCTCAGTGTTTCTAGATGGAGCGCGGCCGCACAGGGGGTGACCGTCAAGGAGGTATCTTATCTGGATTTGCTCCTGAATTCCTATGCCAAGAGGCAGGGTGTGGCAGCTTCCTCCGCCCTAATGTACAATGTGTGGGCAGCCGGGTAAGGCCTTAAGTCTTTATCCGCGCCCTATGGGATTTGGCACACACTGCAGGTTCAAATCTCCCATACGTCTTATGTTTACGGTGGGGGGGAGTAGGTCCTGCAGATCCGGGCCCCCACGACGGTCGCTTCAGTCGTCTCCCGGGCCTCCCGCGTGGAGCACAGCAGTGATGTCCCTGCAGTGCAGGGAAGGCAAAAGAGCCGTGCAGGCCCCTGGGAGCACAACGGCGTGTCTTCGTGCTAGTCAGCCCGACCAGCAAGGATGCCCCCTCCCGCAGCGGGTCGCAAAGCGCAGCCACACTGCGTGTTTGCCCTGTGGCCTCTCCGGCCGCGGCGCAGTGACAGGGCGTCTAGCGGGACCGCCACCAGGCCTGGATGTATCTCCGCTGCAGGGCCTTACCTCCCGCATGCCAGTCTGCAGGTTAGTGTGGAGCGAGGTCGCCCCAGCAGTGTAGCGGGCCTACATTGGTCAGGCAGGCCTCACTCGGCCGTCGGGGGCAGCGTTCCATGCACCGGGCAGTCCAGAGGATATGTACCGGGCACCTTCCACAGCCCACACCAATCCGGGAACGTGCCTGGGGGCTGCTCCGCTCCACTGTCGCTCCTCACCTCCGCAGCGTCTCAGGGGGCCTCGGCGGCTCAGCTGCCTCCTGTAGATGCCGCTCCGCAGGAGCCACGGTGCCGCAGCGCTCCACGCGGGTGTAGCAGCGGTCAGGCAGAGACCGGCCCTGCCGTAGCCAGCGATGTCTTCCGATCCGGAAGGTTTCTCTTTCCAGCCGATCTCAGCTGTATCACGGCCTCAGGTAAGGGGTGCTCGGTCTCGCAGTCTCGTCCAGGTCATTAGGGCGACTCCGCCGCCATTTTGCGATGACCAACTGCGGAGGCTGAATCGCGGCAGTGGCACTCCCCAGGCGATCAGACAGTCGCCAAATGTGCAGCCGGATGTCTCCACGCTGTCTGCTATGCGGTTGCGTTGTCTGGTGCTTAATAGAGTGTGAGATGTAAAGGATATAAGGCACAAGAAGGCCCGAGCTGCAAGAGCCTCACACGAGTGCGGCCATCTTGCTTGGCGCCCTCTAGCGCCCCCCTGGTGGCAGTGTTTATTAATTATGCAGGGGGTGTTCACGCGGCACCACGCAGGGCAAACAATAAAATTAGTGCGGCCTCCCCCTGCAGCACTGGGGACCACAACCTACCGAGGCTAATGTATTAAAAGGGGCGGAGCGCAGACCCCGCCTCCTGCAGCCCCCGGGGCCGCCACGTCCCTGGGGCTTGAAATTTTAAGAATGCGAGGGGGCCGCTCAGCCCCGGCACGACCACCTCCCCGTGGCTTTTTTAGAAATGCAGGTGGTGCCACCTCCCTGGTGCTCAAATAATATAAGGAAGGGGGTCCGTTGCGGACCCCTGGGCCACCACTTCTCCAGGGCTAAATGAAACAAAGGAGGGAGGCCGTGCAGCCCCCTTCCTGCAGCTATAGATGGCCCTGGGGACCGCCAGCCTTTGCATGTTACCAGCTCTCTCTGTGTCAAAGCATTGCCAGGCCCTGCAGTACCTTGAGAATCCCCCTGCAGTCCCCCACACTAGAAAGTGGGTGCCATGGGTGGACTTGGTCCCGAGGCTGAAATCAACCCAGGCGGGAGGCTGCAATTGCCCCCTCCCATTATTTATTTTTAAAAGAAAAGGGTGGGTCCGGGGTATGGGATCTCGGGGATGAAATCGGCCCTGAGGGGGCAGCTCAACATCCTCCCTTTTAGTTAAAGTAAAATAAAAGGCAGGTCCCCAGGGCCGAAATATTACTCTCACTAAATTATTCACATTTGAATGTTCTTTCTCCAAACCCCCCTCCCCTCACAAGTAAAATTTCTTTGCAGATCACTGCAAATAGGCCCTCTCCCCTATTTAGAATAAGCGTGGCCCCGGGAGATGGGTGGCCAGGGCCAAAACCAGCCCGGGGAGAGGACCGAGTGCCCCTCGTCCCCTATTCAAAATAGGCCTGGCGATGGGTTCCCCGGGGCCAAAATTGAAAATTAAAAAGACCGGCATGTCAACGGAGGCCAGCCCCCTTTCTTCACCACTCTGCAAGCGCTCCTCCTATCTCACTGTTTGTTTGGGGATGAAGTCCCCTTGGCTGCTGAGGGCCCTTGGAGGCCAACAAGACCTCATGCAACACAGTGGGATTGCTGAGAGGCCTTCGGAGGCCATGCCTCCTTTCTACACCACTCTAGCGCGCCTCCTGATGCCCTACTTGTTGAGGGATGGAGTCCCCTTGCCTCCTGAGGATCCTTGGCTGTCAGAAACCCCTTCTGAAACCTCCAGTAAGTCCCAAGCAGCGGGATTGCTGAGATGATTTGAGGCCATGCCCCTTTTCGCCACCACTCTGCAAACGTGCCTCCTGGTGCAGTGCTGGTTGGAGAATGAAGTTCTCTTTTGCTCCAGAGGGTCCTTGGGGGGCCAACTACCTCTCCTGTTTCCTCCACTAAGCCCCACACTGTGATTGCTGAGAGGTCTTTGGTGGCCACACCCCTTTCTTCACTACTCTGCAAAAGCACCTCCTGGCGCACTGCTTGTTGACCCCTTCTGTTACGTCTAGTAAGTCCCGGACTGCGGGATTGCTGAGAGCTGGTTGGAGACCCCGCTCTCCCCCCTTTCTCCACCACTCTGCAAACGTGACTACTTGTTAAAAAACCATAGGTTACAGGGACATTATATTTAGGAATTCACATTTAAAAAGCATTGGCATAGCCAATAGGTCTCGCCTTTGGGACATTATAAGTGTTTACCCATGCAATAGTTGATGTTGTTGCACCAAGGATATTGTGCTGAATAACTAAATACTTATAAGGTCCCAAAGGCGAGACCTATTGGCTATGCCAATGCTTGTGGTTGGTTGTTTTGGTCTTGTGTTCTCAACATTAACGTTTGCTTGAATTACCATTAAGTTTGAGGTGGAAGTAGTTGAGACCTGGTGGAAATAGATCGCATGAGAGGTGCTGGGGATACCTGAGGGGGATACATGATAGTTCTAGATAGAGAAATGATAGTTATAGATCAGAGATCTTCCAAATGTCGGGTGGCCCCCTCAGGGGTCTAATTTTATAGGGGGCACCACCCTCTGGCCACGTGTAGCACACATTCTGCCCCTGGGGAACAGAGACAGATAAAATGCCGAAAATAGCCGTGTGTTTTTAGTTAAACAATGGAGAGTGGCAGTGGGTCACTCTCCTAGGGGACCATCAGGAACGTCTTTTACATTCATGGCTTGGCTGGGAGTAGGTGTCAAAGTGAGGGATAGAGGGTTTCCAAATAACCCTCAAAGTCCCTCCCCAAACCTATATTTGGGATAAACCATTACACTATAAAGGACACCAAGCTGTCAATAATATGTAAGCAATTGTGTATTTTATTGCATTTTTTAAAACAATAAATAAACTTAAGTGCAGTGTTTGAATTGTTAAATATGTTCGGAGCTGCCAACTTGATCCAGTAACTGTGTGAAAACATGTTTGTTATTCTTGGCTCTCCAATGATGTTTTTTGCTGAATCAAAACGTTTGAAGGTCATTGCTACAGATAAGAGTACAGGTAGGGGATTGCTATTTTCTGAAAAAAGATGCTATGCGTAGTTTGTTGAAATAGTGAGCAAACCCATTAGTAAGTATCGAAAGTTCGAGAAACAGACAACATGCAGTTTTAAATGAGTAGAGCAAGCAGTTTCAAGCGGCAGTGAGTTAAGGAATCAGAGCATGTTGTTCATGACATAATTCGATGACCGTGAGTCCGATTATTTTCATGCAGATTCTTACAATATAATGGTAAAATTCTAGTGCACGTATACGAGTGTTATCAAGACCGCTTCCAAATGTGCGCAGAACTCTAAAATTCACAGCCTACTGAACGATTCTTGGAACAACCCAAATGTCAGACAAATCAAGACCCCCCCCCTCCCCCGTTCTGCTGAGAGAATTCAAATTAACGGCCAGAGCTGCCGAATAAAAAATTAAAAATTAAAAAGTGTAATGTAATCTAGTGCTTGTGTAAGGAACATTTCCAAGGCCCCCACACATTTATGCATTTTGTGCTGTTCTTGGGTTTGCTTTTTACTCTGCAGTCTATTTTTTATTTCCACATAGATGAATGGCCCAAGTCAATCCCCCACCAGGGTATCGTACTACTGAAATGTGTCTTCTCTCTGACTCTACTTACGAGAACTTTTATATGCCCAGCTGTCTAAGTGTTATGGTTAGTCGGCTCACTATCTTTAATGAATTAGCAAGATTTGAACTCGAAAAAACCTGATGCTAAAAAGAGGAAGGAATGCCTCTAGGTGGCGCCCCTGCACTGCAATAATATTCAGCCCTAACCTGTTGAAAATATCATGAGGCGAAAGGACTGAGAACGTACATGAAGAGATCACTGGGGTTCATTAAGCAAAATGAACCATTGGGGCCATATGAGGCCTGGGCCAGCGAAGCGGAGCTCTGCATTGGAGCAGCCGGCGTGATGCAGGCCTGTGATTACTGACTTGTATTAATTAAGCTTTCAGCCTTAGCCTTTCGCTCAAAGCCTAATATAATCGATATAAAGTTCTAATGGGTAATATGTTAAAACATGCATCCATTAAAAATAATAATCATGTGAGTCCGCGGCCCACGTTTACAACATAGTTCTATACGTAAAAATTGCAAATATGAAATCAATGTTTTTCTAATCTAGACTGCTGTAAATTGTCGCTGGGCTGGATATAAAACAGAACGCAGCTTCATCTCAAGAAGACCGCGCTAACATTTTAAGCTGCATCCTGCAAGCGCTCTCTTCAAGAACGAAGGAGTGGCTGGTGTGTACTTGTAAAACACTCCGACCTATGTCTGCAATGGCAAGGATTCTGCTATATAAACCCAATAATTAATGTAAACCGTAATAGTAAGTCAGATTATTATTCACAAATGGCATTTGCTCATGCGCAAAATGGGCTGAGCATGTGCTCGTTGCTTTCAGCACACGTACAGACTTAAGTGCGAAATCTGCCCTTGATGACGCTCCAGTGGCTGTTTAAGGAGTGCGTCATTGAGGAATGCCTCCCAATGTGTCCTTGATGCATCTCTGACCTTCTTAAGAAGTCTGAGCCTGAAGTCGAGGGGCAATGGGCACACTGCTGGCACTGCAATCGTGTGTTTGCTGGCCCGGGAGTGGTGCCTGCGTGTCTTGCACGCAGTCTGCTCTTTTTCGAAGCACATACTCCTGCTTGTGGCGCGCCCCTGCGTGCTCCCACAAGGTGGATGCCGCCACAAGCACGAGTATGTGCTTCGAAACAGAGCAGAGCAACGGCTAAAGGTCCTCCTAAGCAGCGCATGCACACTGCGTAGGCGAAACCTAAAAACCTTAGAAATTCACTGGGAAAAAAACAAAGGTTACCGGGACATTATAGCTAGGAAATGGAATTAAAACAAGCATTTGCAATGCATTTGGTCTCGCATTTACAAGAGTTTGAGCTATTTGCGTTGTAAATGACAATGCCTTTTATTTATGTGTTGCTTTTAAAACCGATAAATTAAAGGCATTGTAATTTACAATGCCAATAGCTTAAACTCTCACAAATGCAAGACCTATTGCATTGCAAATGCGTTTGGAGGGGCCATGCTATATTCTTTTTATATAAGCGTTAGGAGAGAGCCTGAGGCAGGACAATGCTATTTGAGAAAATAGTGCTTGGATGCTCTAATTAAAGCCTAACCAGTAACAACACACAAAAATAGGGGGTGTCGCCATGGGAGTTAACAAAATGAGGCAAGCCACAGTTTACAGTGGACAGTGACCTAAGCCAATGAAAAATATGGGGGGAGAGTTGGCGGATCTTCAAGGCCCTACCTGAATACAGCATTGCTCACAGAGCAGCGCATGAGCTGCCTGGTTTGACCTAAAATCCTTAAAAATTCACTGAAAAAAACAAAGGTTGCAGGGATGTTGTAGTGGAGCTCAGGTTTCACTTGTACAAAACCATGAAAAACAAATCATAGCAATCCTACACTCGTATGATCTCGCTGCGACTGATCCGTACCTGAATCATACAGGTGTATAATGCCTCACAACTCTGATAATAACCGGTACTCGCAATCCTCATGGCATACTCTTATGATAGAGATAGACAGTATTTCAAATGCTCTTTTTCACCTAAGCCACCATTGGCTCTGAATAAACAACCTACATTCAAACATACCGTTTTGTAAAAATTAAAATAAACCAAAAATAGGAGCCAATACAAAAAGACAAAAAAGATAGAGCAAGCAAACCATTGGCTCTCCTCTTAATCCATAAGTCTGGATATCGAACTATGTTATAAATGTTCCATAGAATCCCAAGTGTTATGTAATCCAAAGCAGAAAACACGAGTTTAATAATAAAGTAAATGTTTGTCGGTTCAAGTATATCCGTATGCCTGTCAAACCACTGACTAGTAAAGATCAATAGTTAAGCAACGCGATCCCTCTGTAAATAATTAAATCCGACTTCCTATCTGGAGGTAGTTTTGTCCAGCCAGTACAAGAGAAAAGATACGGCTGCTCAAAACGAATAGTACTTCACTGATAATCCTCCTTATCATTGCGGAATGCTCATATAAATTCAGAGGTAGCATCCGTATACAAGGGCAACTCTGTGTTCCAGTTGACGGGAAGAGAACACAAGAACAACTTGGGGAATCCGCAAGGCAGTAGCCGGAGGAACAGCACCCCTGCTGAGATGCACAGAAACCAAGAGAGCTCTGTAGAGCAATGGCGGATTGACAGGCCGTCAACCGCCCGATACTTCACACTGGTTCTCCTTCCAAGGAGAACGGAGAAAGAGCAGCAGAACGCGCTGCACTCAGGTTAATGCCAGAACCCGTGGAATAATACACGATGCGCTTCAAGTTACCCGCGGAACGGGCTTCCGATACCAAACAAAGAATTACACACACTGGCTCGCGTGCGTGGGCGATATTTATACTCAACTCCTCTCTTCCATTTCGCCCAGACTTCAGGGAGTTGTGGTCCTGCCATGCTTCATTTCAGGTAGGCGCAACCGGACTCCGATCCTGACAGTACGCCCCCTTTCCCAGGTGCCTCCTAGACCCAGGCTTGTTGGGACACCTCAAATGGAACAAGCGCACCGCAGGAGCAGCGTGAATGTTGACACGGCTCCTAGGAGTCATCTTCGGAGGATTAACCCTTCCAGGACACCAGATGCCACAGCCTGCCCCTTCAGATGCCCATCCAAAACCACAGAAGGGACCGCCCGACAACTGGCACCCACAGTGGGCTTCAATAGACTGCAATGGAATACTGGATGGATGCTGAGATTGGCCATATGTTTCAGTAGCTAGGCCACAGGATTGATTCTTTTTAGGACAGTAAATGGACCAATGTAACTGGGATCGAATATGCTTCGCACCCTGAAACGTATGTTCCTTTTTGATAACCAAACACGGTCACCGGGTCGATACAGGGGGCCTTCCTTACGGTGTCAATCAGCCCATTTCTTGTATGAGTGCTTTGCTTTGTTCAAATGGAAGCCAATCCTTTTGTGCACAGCTTGCAGGTTTCTGACATGTTTCAGTAAAGTCTGTTGATCTGCCACCTCGCCAGGTATGGATACCGGCAGCACTCGAGCATGGAACCCATAATTAGCAAAGAACAGGGTCTCTCCAATAGAACTGTGCAAGGCATTATTATAGGCTAACTCAGCCAGCCACAACAACACCACCGATGAATCATTGGCCTCTTTCGTACAGCAGCGTAAGTACTGTTTGAGGGTTTGGTTTAATCTCTCGGTTTGTCCACCCGTCTGCGGATGGAAGCTCGTGTATAGCGCAGGGTCTATTTGCAATGCCTTGCACCACACCTTCTAGAATTGTGCTATGAAGTGTGGGCCTCTGTCGGACACAATGACTCTAGGTATGCCATGTGATCGAATCACATGAATCAGTAATAACTGGGCCGTTTGCCCTCCTGTAGGTAAGGTGATACAAGGTATAAAATGTCCCATTTTGGTGAGACTGTCCACCACGACCAGATGGCGGTGTAACCCTGATCTCCTGGCAACCCTTTGACGAAGTCCATGCTGATATTTTTCCATGGTTGTGCTGGGGTGGGCATTGGCATCAACCTCCCTTTTTGTTTTGCATGTTCTCCTTTAGCCCTGGTGCAGGTCTCACATCGCGATACTCGGCCCTTTACATCCTCACACAACAAATCCCACCATAAGTGACGTTTGAGCAGGTGTTTGGTCTTTAGACACCCTTGATGTCCAGCAAGAACCTATTCGTGACACCAGTTAAAAGCCTTTAATCGGAGCTCTCGATTTGGTAGGTATAGTTTGTTCATGAAAAAGGGCAGACCTTACGTTAGCTTCCGATGACTATCGCATTATGCCCATCTCTTCCAAGAGGCAGAGGATTTATGCTTTTTTATTTACTCAAGGAAGTCCTCCACCTTAATTACACATAACACCTTGTTTAAGCTAATGATGGCATCCGTAACCCCATTCTTTGGTCCTTCTTCTATGTCTTTTCTGGTTATGGTGTCTTCCTTTTTGTTTTGGGACCCAGGTCAGAATGTGACCACAAAGTCGTACTCCGCAAAAAACAGCATCCATCGCATCTGTCTCTGTGTTAATTGCCTGGCAGTTTTCATATACTGTTGATGTGCCCCCCATAGATACTGTCTCCATTCTTGGAATTTCTTCTTTATTGCTAGCAGTTCTTTTTAAGCAATTGTATAGTTGACTTCTGCCAGGTTCAGTTTGTTGGATAAATATAACCCTGGATGTAATTGACCAGTCAGTCGGTTTCGTTGCGAAAGAACAGCTCCTATTGCTAAATCCGAAGCATCTGCTTCCACCATAAATTGACTATCCAGTTCTGAATTTTGCAATACCGGTGCTGTTGTGAAGGCAGTTTTCAAGAGTATGAATGCTTCCATAGCTTCCGAGGTCCAATCAAAAGGCGCTCCCTTTCGTAGAAATCTAGTGATAGGGGTCAATACTTGTGAAAAATGTGCACTAAACCTGCGATAATAGTTGGCAAAACCTAAAAAGCATTGCACATCACGCACGTTCTTAGGAATTGGCTATTCATGTACCGCCTGTACCTTTCTTTCAGCCATGCTCAAACCCGACGGACCCAATATCACACCTAAGAATTCCACTTCCTGAACCTGGAACTCACATCTGCTTAACTTGCAGAATAAATTATATTCTCTTAATTTCTTCAGTATAAGGAGGACATGTTCTTAATGCAGATCTGGATTGAGGGAGTAAGTCAAAATATCGTCTATATAGACTACTACAAACTTATGTACCTACTCTTTCAGGACGTTATTAAAAGAAACTGCCGATGGGGCGTTGCAAAACACAAAAGGCATCACCATGTATTCAAAGAGGCCATACCTAGTCTTGAATGCCGTCATCCAATCATCCCCTTCTCGCATTCTTACTAGATGATAGGCCTCTCGTAGGTCTAGCTTAGTGTCCACAGTGGCCTCCTTGACCTGATCTAGCAGCACAGTAATGAGTGGAAGAGGGTAACGGTTCCTGACTGTGTTTTTATTCAACATGTGGTAGTCTATGCACATCCACAAGTCGCATTTGAGATCAAAAAAGAGGCAAGGCTGCTGGGGAACGGGAAGGTCTTATAAACCCAATTTCTAAATAGTGATCTAAATATTCCTGCAAATGCTTAGTTTCAAGTTCGGACATTGCATAAACTCTACATGCAGGTAACATGGCGCGTGGCACTAAATCTATTTGACAGTCATATTCCCTGTGTGGAGGGTGCATTTCCGCCTGTTGTTCACAAAAAACTTCCCTATACTGTGCTTAGATCAAAGGCAACGCCATCTCCTGCTCAGCAACTATGGCAATACAAAAAGGGTGCGCCAATGATTTTACATAGGAAGTTATATCTCGTAAACAAGCTTATTGCATACTTCAGACAAAACTTCACTGTTTTGTGCTTCCGTATATGGTTGGGTTATGCCGCCCTAACAAAGGCATTCCCAAAATGACTTCATATTGAGGTGCCTCTATGATGCTCAACGTAATTTGTTCAACGTGTTCCTGTGTTTCGCCTGCTACCGTTAACTCTACTAAGTCTGTTTGTTCGTGATGGGACTGGATTTCAATTGCTTGCCATCCACCACTAACCCCAATTCGACCGTTCCTCTGGAGATGCGAGGTAGTTCCAACCTCTCTACCAATCCACAATCAATAAAGTTGCCCGTGGCCCCTGAATCAATCATTACCCCTACTTGGTGTTGGAGCTGGTTAAAATCTAATCTCATGGCAACCAAAACATGAGATTCGGTGTCAGTTCTAGCCAGGGAAAGGATAGACCAAATTGGATTAGATATAGAAGTCAAAGATGACACCTTATCAGAGTCCATGGTTTCGCGTTCTGTCTGCAAAACTGAAACAGCTAACTTCTTCTGCAAAGAGAAAGAGCCTTGTGACCTTTGTTTAGTAGGACATTCCCTCACGAAGTTCCCGCTCTTACCACAATACATACACAATCCGTGTACTCTGCGATTCTCCCTTTCTTCCGTGGTTAAAGGAGACCCAGTAGCTCCTACTTCCATTGGCTCTGTACTCATCTTGACACTGGGTACGTTTTTCTGGATCCTCTATCAAACCGGGCATACATTCTGTCACCTTTCCTTCTATCTTCCCCCTCTTTCTGTCAACCTGTGATCCAGACTCAACGTTAAGTTCATTAAATCCGTACAAGTAGACTGTTGTGGCTCTATCTGTGCCAATACGTTCTTCATTTCGTCCCTAAGGCCTTGATAATAGAGGGACATTCTTTTTTCTTCTGGCCAAGCAGTTTCGGCCACCAAACTGTTGAAAAAATTACATAGGTCACCAAATCATGTTTCCCCCGTTAAGTCTAACAGTTCTTTATCTGCACTAAAGGTAGCAGCTCCTTGGTCAAAAACCCTTTCGAATTCACATCTAAAAGCATTCCAGTCCGAGAGTAAGTGATCGTTATTTCTCACTAAAGATACTGCCCAATTGACGGCATCCCCAACCATATAAGAGCAAATGCTACACGAGTGATTATTCGGAAAGGAAGCCGGTTTGCATGAAAAATGCAACATGACCTGTGTCAAGAATACTTGTATCTTATGGGAATTGCCGGAATATCGCTCAGGGTTAGCTTAAAGGTATGGGTGGAGTCACATTATCTTGTATTTGTGAAGTTTGGGCCGATGCATCAAACGGTTTCAGTTCAGCTTCTTAACTTTTTCTCTGAGAGCTGTAGTTTCAGCTCTGGACGTAACCAACTCTTGTTGTGCTAGCGCATGAAGCACATCCTCTAAGTAAGCCATCCCAATGGATCACCCTGATTGGGAGGAGTATATATACTTGGGTGCGTAATTGTCAGGTTTCAGGAACCCCACTGAGAACTCCTCAGAATCCAGGTGATGCAAAAAGACGTCCATCTCTGGACATCCCCAACTCGGATAGTAAATCACAGAGTATTAGGGCGATCAAGCGAGGGAAGGGAAAGGGAAGGAGCAGCTCGGAATGGGAAATCTGTAGAAGAGAAAGACCATGATAAACAAATCATAACAATCCTACACTCATATGATCTTGCTACGACTGATCCGTACCTAAATCATATAGTTGTATAATGCATCACAACTCTGATAATAACAAGAACTCGCAATCCTCTTGGCATACTCCAATGATAAAGATAGACAGTATATCAAATGCTCTTTTTCACCTAAGCCACCAATAGCTCTGAATAAACAACCCACATTCAAACATTCCGGTTTGTAAAAATAAATCAAAAATAGGAGCCATTTCAAAATGATAAACATAGACTACGCAAACCATTGGCTCTCCTCTTAATCCATAAGAATGGATATCGAACAATGTTATAAGTGTTCCACAGAATCCCAAGTGTTATGTAATCCAAAGCAGAAAATACAAGAGTTCAATAATAAAGTAAATGTTTGTCAGTTCAGGTATATCCGTACCCCTGTCAGACCACTGACTAGTATAGAGCAATAGGAAAGCAACACGATCCCTCTGTAAATAATTCAGTCCAACTTCCTATCTGGTATTAGTTTTGTCCAGGCAGTGCGAGAGAAAAGATACGGTTGCTCAAAGCGAATAGCACTTAATTGATCCTCCTAATCACTGCGGAATGCTCATATGAATTCATAATTGTTCTAATAAAAATGACCGGGCAGTGATCTAGGGAACCAGAGGTAATAGTTTTAAGCTTAGCCAACAAAAGATCTTGGCTAATTGGAGCACTGGGGAACCAGGCAGGGCAAATGTCTACAGTGCAGGTACACATAACGGATTCAGTGGGGTGGTAGGTGGAAGAGTAGTCAGATAGCTTAGAACATAGCTCTTGACTGGTATATATGGTAGAAGTGGGATGATAGGCTAGACTATTAAGACAGTGAACATCTCCTATACAAAAGAATACACTCCTTGTAGTATGTGGGCTTTGTGAGTCTGACCAGGCTATATTTGCGTAATTCAATTTTTGTAGAAATTTATTATCGTAAGTGTAAGATCGTCCTCGGTGCAGTTCTGACTATTTACAATCACGTTTGGCAATAAAGAGATGATCAGTGTACCAAGCTGTGGATGGCATAACCCAGTAAGATTTGCAATGTTTCATGGAGTTAATGGCATCCACAGCATTGGTAAGCCAATTATTGAACACAACTCTTATAGAAAAGGTGTTATCAGTCAAAGGATTAGGCATGATTGATTCAAGAATAGGACAAACGGTTAGATTTGTAGCTTGCACCTAAGTAGGGCCAGTTGAGCAGGTTGTAGGACAGGCTGCATTTTTTGTGGGTGATGGAGTTAAAGCTGTTGAATAAGACAACCTTATGATCAGTCCAAACACCCTCAGCTGAAGATAGAAATGTTTCAAGCATGCAATGAGCAAAGTGGATCATCATGTTTCCCTCTTGAAGGGTGGGCCCTATTACCGAGTCGGATTAAGCAAGTTGCAAGGTCTCACTGATTGTAGAGTATCAGTATCTGAGGAGTCCTCAACGTGGAGATCAAAATCACTTGTTATGCATTTTGTATATTACATGTTTATTTTCCAGTCAGTCCCAACTAAAGCAGGGCTATTTTACAAGCGGACAAAACTTTAATGAATGCAGAAAGGGGAAAATAGGATACACTTTGGTCTGTAGGAAAAAAGTATTAAATTATGTAGTTAAGAATACTCTGTTTCAGCTAAAACAGGCTGTTCTTTCTTAAACACTTTCTCTATAGTGCTCAAATTGTTGAAGCTACTGCAAGCAAGGCACAGCTACAAATGGTTCATGATTGTGGCACTCCTTTGTACGCGACTCCACTATATGGTATTGAGAATGTTCAATTTTCCCAAATAGACTATTCTTTGAAACAATGCACAGTTATGTTCAGCTGTTTAAAAACTTCTTTAGCTATGTTTATTTGGATAAATATAATCTGTCGCTCTAAGTATTCCTAGGCTATTTTCAACACCTTAGGTCACCAAATTCTGTTGCAAAGGCTGGTGGATATGAGATTGTGGATAGATAATTTAGCACATTTTATTTTTAAATAAACAGGCAAGCTGACATCTGAGTGGGCAAAATGACTGTGTGAATCTTGTATAGTATTTTTGCCATCAAGACTCCTATTTGTTGCCTTACTTTTTTGTCAGTAAAAAAGCACTACATGATCTTTAGAAGTGTTTTTTCACCGTTTTTCTGAAGATACGCAAATCTTTTTTCTACTAAGGATGCAGAGATTACTGAAGAAATGGATTGATGACAAAATGGCTGGATCTAAGTCCAAAACAGAGATTCTTGTATTGGAGACAGAGTATGTCCTGAAAACATATAGAAGCCAAACACTAAATTCTTTGACTTGGCACTTTTGATATGTTCCCAAAAGAACAAGTTAAATCTTTGAGGGTGTTCTTGAATTCAAAAATATATTAGACAAACGGGTTAATTCTATAATTTTGCCACTCAGATGCAATCTAAAAGTACTTTAAGAAGCTGGTCTTTTTTTTCATGAGTGGTACAGAACATTTCACTATGTAATTCTCTATGGGGCAATTAAGAACAATTTCAGTAAACTCTAAGAGCGAGTGCCATAATTCATACTCTGTAGACCATATCACACCTATGCTCTGTCTGCAACAGTTAATTAAAATCTTTAACTGTTGTTCAGAAGTCTACTTTGACACATCCCGTGTGACCCACAGGAAAGCGTGAAATTGTGAACTAGGAAGATCACTGTAGACTCACAATAACAATTTCTGTTGGCGCCAACCATTGTCAGTATGAGTTGGAAGAAACTTTCCCAGTTCAAGTTACCTTGTAGATTAAGCTACCAGAATCCATGAGATGTAATACATTATTGAATTTGTTATGTAAGATACCAGAACAAGTTTGTTCTGATTACATTCAAGCACACTTTTTTTTTGATGGAGCAGGTAATTGACCAAGCATTTTTAGAGCTTCATAAGAAAGAGTGACTTTTACTGCTATTGAGAGTGTCACAGAAAAACCACCAACTCCTGGAATATAGATTTACTGAACCATTCTTCCATCTCTCAACTTAATACAAAGGATGTCAGTACATAGTCCCACAGCATAAAAGCAGCATCTGATACTTTATAAAGTTATTTTTCCTATACTATATAAGGTTGTTATAGTGGCCTGTCCTATGCTGTAATTTGCAGCTTAGACCCTTGGCCACAATTTGTAGTATCACTCATTACAGTTGTTCTGATTCTCAATGCCATGTTATGCTGTTCTCCAGTTAATTATGTCAAAGTATACACATTTTTGAATACACAAAATAGTGCGATTAAATGTAAAGTAAATTAAAATTTAAAAAAATCCTTGCTTTGTTTCACAGTTTATTCTCGCTTTCTACCGTCCATCTTATTTCTATATTCTTCCACCTTGACAGTTTACTGTTCACGTTTCTTCAATATATGTGATTTTGGGCTGTATTGTTATTGCAATTTTTATTATCACTAATTTAGTTTCCATTTTGTTGTTTTTTCTTACATTGTATTTGCTTCTCATACATTTTTGTATTGCTTTCCAGGGGCAGTTACTTCATCTGCAACAAATCCGTTTCAGCCTTCCCAGCAGACAACTCTCACCTTAAACCAACTGCGTGCCAGTCCTGTAATGTCACTTGGACAGCCTGTCAGCCCTGCTCCTTCCTCGATTCCTTTTAGCTCAGTCTCTCCTATGATGTCCATGTCCCCAATGGCACCTGGAATGTCCCTGGCGTCTGTGCCCACCATAGTTGGTATGCAGCAGATGAGTGCTGCCCCTCAAATGCCAGGTTTACCTGTAGCTACCATGGGAATGCCGATGATGCCACCACAACAGATGGTCACACAGCCAATGGTCCCTAATAGTTTGTCAGCACAAACTGTGACCAGCACTAACCCATTCCTCCTATAATGAATTCTCTATGTGAAGGATAAGGTATTGGATTTTGAGATGGAAAAGAGGACAAAGTGGGGCGAGTGCTCAAACGTGAGGGAAGTAACTGCTGTAAAGGCCATAAAAATTCCCTGTACCTGCACATGCCAGCTATCTTCTTCACAGCCATTCCTTGTCTCCCCCAGTCAACCACTACATCGACCAAACCCGCCTGTACCAGAGACAAATTGAACTGGAGTTCATATCCCGGAAGGCATGAAGTGGAATTGTTCATTCTAACGTTTCTCCCCACTCCCTATCTTTAAAGTGTCAGAAGGGTTGCTTGTACATCTGCCTTGTCAATTCTTTGGTGAGCAGGACAAATGCATGTTTAGCTGTCACATTGAGATGGAGGTGAGCTAAACTGAGATAGAAAGAATATACAGTTTCTTGAGGTGGTTTATGATTTGCAAGAGGATGTGTAAATGCCTGAATCCAGGCTGCTGTCAGGGTGTGAAAGGAGAACTTCAGCAAAAATATCTCCTACTTCATTAAAGTTTGACCAACACTTCCATTTGAAAATAGGATGGTCCTATAGTGCGCTGGGGTTTCTTATGTGAGTGCTGCGCAAACAGGTTTAAAATACCACATAACGTCAAGTGCACTGGGGAGGTAGAGCTCTATCTAGTATTACTCCAATAATCCTATTGAATTTCCAGATCAATGATGTTTAATGCACACAAATAACTGCCACAACATTCAACATTGCATCCTTCTGGGTTTATTACATTGGTTCAAGCCCTGTTTTTGCTCTCATTTTTCCTCAAATGAGCTCACTTTCGGTAAGAGTTTGTGCAAAGGTGATTTTAGTTTGGGGTGTAATAAACATTACAGTGCCTAACCCCTGTCCTAAAAGCAAAACATTTCGAGTTATAAGATAGTTTTCTTGTGATGGTTTATATTCATTATTATCCCTTGATGCTGTTATCTTCATAGCCATATGATCTCCACAGCTGGATTTGAGATCATAGTTTCACTGTTCTAGTTATGGTGAGGAAGTTTATTGATCTACTGAATATCTTGATATTACAACAAATATTGAAGATTTAAAGCCCAGCGAAACATTTGACTGGTGATGTTGAATAGAAAATAAGACATCAGCCCTTTTCAAAGGCCCGTAAAAAAAAAAAAAAAAAAAAGTCAGTTTTCTGGTGAGTGAAAGGAGTTAATTACTAAAAACAAATCTCATTCTAAGAAAGCATAAATAGTTGTTCATTCGAAAACGTTCCCTAGAAAGCATATGATGGAAGTCTGTAGTTTAAAAATGCTTTGTCTACCACACTGAGGAGCCTAAAACGTCATAACCCCTTCACGGTCATTCATACCTTTCTGATAAAAAAAGACTGAATTCAAATATATTTTTAGTTGATCATACTACACCAACAAAATAATTATTCTAGATTACATTTTTTACATTCCGGATATAAAACTGCTGTTCTTTGTGATATATTGTCCATTTCAGCTACACCCCAGTGGATTGATACTAACCCTTGTATATTACTTTGAGCTTATCTGCTTGTTCAATCTTTTTTTTGTTTAGAAATGTACAATGTTGTTGGATAAAATAATTACCCAGGAAGATTACTGTTGTCGTTCAGCTAGGTAGTACCCCCAAAAGAGTGCACCATATTCTGACAATATTTTCCATTCCATTATTTTAAATGATCAGTATTCATTTTTAGACCCAACTCTAATTCTTATTTATATTCTAACAAACATGATTTTGTTGGCACATTTTAAAAAGTTTCCAGATTTTAATTGTGAGAAAAGCTCATTGTTTTTAACTGCATAATCTAGGTGATACTTTTCTATCTCCCATAAATTCCCATGCTTGGTTGAGGGATTAACCAGAGTAAAATAAGGTTATTGGTTTACTACTATAATAAATAAATCTGTGCAATAGGGAGTAAGGTGCCAATTGTTCTCTTAACTGCGCATGAACTGTGTAGTATAAGAGTCTGAATATATGTGCTCTCATCTAATATGATTTTAGAACTGTTGACTTATTCTCATTTTCAATTGAACTGATTTTCTTAGTTGAGTTTTTAGTTTTCTCCACCACCTAATTTTCTTACTTCTGCTTCTACTCCATAACAGTGGTATTGTGAATGTTTCTGATGTTGATGAGTTTATCCTAATCCATTCTCTTAGGGACATCGGTGGCTAAATCAGTAGTCAGGCATGTTTGTATTGTCGTTTTCTCAGGTGTGTAGCATGTGAGAACTTTAAAACATTAAGGTCACAGGGAGTGATTAAGAGTAAGTCCACCTTTTCTGTGGCTACTGTGCTCGCTTTTTACAGGATCACTTTGTTAAACAGTCATCTATTGTACAAATCAACATGTAATAGTAAAACAATACTAGCTCTTCGCTTCACATAGGACAGCAGGCTTGTCTGGAATTTTTTCAGAGCACTCTTTGCAATGGGTTCCCCTGTGCTCAGAAAATTGCAACTGATGACATGAATTATCAAAATATTCTCCCTAAAGAGGATTATCAGACACCAGTTGAAAACTATGCCAAAGGCTCTTTGGTGCCAACAGCATATTTTACTCCTAAAGCTATAGTAATGCCAAAATACTTTTCTTATGAGTAGGCCTACACCTATAGAGCTCTATTAGCCAGGAAATGTTAGGACTTTGTTGCAGTGGAGATCTGGCTTAACCTTAAAATGAACTAGCAGTTCATTAGCGGCTTTACACGTGTTAATATCATTTACCTGTGGTGTGTGATGAGAAAGTGCAAAACTACAAAAGATCCTCCCGGTTTGAGAAGAACTAGCATAGTCTTCACCACGAGATATCTGTTTATTTGGCTTGATCTAGAGGACAGCTGAAGTGCAGGAATAAGAGCCCAAAGCAAAACAATTCAGTATACCTGTAGCCTCTTATTTTAGCTGGTTTCCAAGCATGTGGTATGGCTTTGTGCTCTCCTCCTTGATAGTCTCTGCTAGTACTAATGAATATGGACAGAGAAAACAACCATTTGCGTCCCTGACATGTTCTCCTGCTAATGAAGTCTTTTACCATGTTACCAGAATGCTAGTTCTCCACTTCTCGTGTATTCTACAAAAGGAAATGCTTCATCTGAAGCACTCTGAATACAATCCCACATCTAGACATTTGAATGGTAGCTACACGGAGATCACTTGTACTTTCTGAAAGTATTATTGGCTTTATTTTTATTTGCGTTGACTTTCAGATGAGGCCAAACTTTTTTAGCAGAACTTGCACATTCAACATATATTCCATGTTTGGGTCAGCCATGCTATAACAAATGGTGTTGCTAACAACAGCGTTATTTACCCGACGCAAGGTCAAGTGATGCACGATATGTAGACCACTGGGTCATTGTCCTTACCATGCACTCTTACGTCATTTTCATTCCTCCATAAGAGTTCTAAACTGGGCTCTGCGGGGTAGGTGAGATGGCTGGTGGGTGTGTTATGTCCTAGCTCAGTGGTTTTTAACCTTTTGACTTCTGTGAAATCCCACTGAATCATTACTTTAATTCGGGGAGCCCCTCCCCACCCCCCCCCGCGCCCCCCAGGTCATTAGTGGAATTTGTATAATTTGGACCTCAAAACGATACACAAAAAATCTAAAAGAAGAATACACCAAACAAATGCTCAAATATTTGAAAATGTTGTGTAATTCACAATACAATATTGAATGGTTTCAAACTTTCAATGTGGCTTCCTTATTTGTATATACTTTATTAACTTTGATTAATTTTAATATTTAAATTTGTAAAGCAGTTGTTTAACCTCCTGAAAAGGCCATGAGACCCCAGGGCCACAGATTTAGAACTGCCCTAGCTGAGGGATGGGTTTCTTTTTAGTCAGTAAGTATTGGGTGGTCCTGGACGTTTTCCTTATATATAGTTATTTGGCCTCAAATGAGAATATTCTGTAGGCACCAGTGCTGGTGTATCATTGTTAGAGGCTTTTGGATTTGAGTTGTGTCTAGCTTTTGAATACCTAACTTCTGAAATGTTACAGCTTAGACATGGTTAGAGCATCCAGTGACTGCAAGTCAGAATACCAGTTCTCAATGAAGGTATGTAGCCAAAAGAGGCATTTTTAATTAAGGCCGGCATTACGTTGTGTTTATGACACTGGGAATGAGTGCTAATCCACTACTGTTATTTATCAGTCTGTGAACCATTTTCTGCAATGGCTGCTCAAATCGGTTAATGTAAGAATTAATGTAGGAATGCTGCGGCAAGGTCTCTTTTGAATATGGGATGCAATTCTTTAACCAGATTCTAAAAAGTGCACTTTTAGGCAACATAATACAAACAAGAAAAAAAAATGTTCAAAAGTAAAATGCATCTCCGTATTCTTACTAAAAGCTAGGCGGGCCACTTAACACAATAGTGATTCAAGTGGCCCCTACTGGAGTTTGTACAAAGTATTTTTAAAATCTGCAGTCCACATGACCCATATTAATAAATGGTGCTAACAAAGGCAGGGGTGCAGTGGATTAAAATAATCGCACGCTCTTGGGGGGGACTTAATCCTTCACAAGGCTACTGTAGTGCTCTTCTGTCCCCATATCTGCATATCTGGCTTCACAATGCAAAAGTGGTCAAACTGTAGTACTGTTTGCGGGGAAACAGGTGATTCAAAATCATTGACAAGCTTCTGCTTGGTCAGACTTTGTTGAGCAGATCCCATTTATGATCATTCAGAACTGCTGCAAATGCATAAATAGCCTTTTTGATTTTCAAACCATCTATCAAGTCTAGGCAGTGATAAGTACATCTGGCCACACCATGTATTAAATCTAGGCATCTGGCCAAGCAGAAGTATAAACAATAAATTAGATAGGTTTCTTACATTGGCTTTGTGCAAGACAACCCATTGTAAGTGGGAAATTAGGAAGAAAAGAAACTTCACAAAATAAGGTAATGGGTGGTTTAATTCAGCCAGAATTGTGTCCCTAGTGTCGAGTATAAAAATTAGAAGACTTCTGCGGGGGTTAGGGTGAAATAAGAGCAGGGAGCATATTATCTCAGGTCTTTGATGGTGAATCAGATGGCTCTGTGTATTAATAATGAAGTCTAGGGACTTAAAATGAGTTATCAACATCTGATGTTTTCTTCAATAACTTTGACTTTTAATAATATCTGGATTGGATTGAAATGTAAAGTCAGTTGTTTAATCCAGACCAGATCTCTGACTGTGTGTACAAATACCATTTTCAGTTTTTCCGTCAAAAAGAACATTTGATGGAAATCTTAGAAAGCATTTTATGTGGAAATTGGCTTTTCTGTGTTATTTATCTTTGTAAAATCACCTTTGTGGTTATTCTTAGTCTTTGATGAGTAAGGCCTTGACCGTTATGGACCATGATATATTAGTGTACAGCTACCAGCAATGAGTTCTTCTGAAGGAACTCCTGTTATTGGCCCTTCGACTCTAAGTCTGTATTTTCAGTTTGTTAGGCCTCCCAAGTGTCTGTGTATAACCATATCCCTGTCACTATTATAAAAAATATTTCAGAAATATTGAACTGTCATATTGCATGAACATACGTCTTAAAGGAATATCAGCAAACTCCTAATTGCTTCCAGAGATTTTACAAATTCAGAAAAATACACCGGATAAACAATTGCTGTGTTGAGCCATGTTTTGTGTGCAAGGCATTATGAACTATTTTTACATGCTTAGTTTTTCCAAATATAGCCACTAAATTTTACATAGGTTTACAGTTTCCCCTGTTCTACCATACAATGTTAAACAATACCTATTGCTCTTTTTTTTTTTTTTTTAAATTAGCTATTGGGTTATTGGACATATTTTCAGTATTGATATTTAAACTTCCTGCATTTTTTTTTTGTGTGGAAATTATTCAGACTGTGGTGCACATGAAGGCAGCATTTATAACCAGGAAATTGATCCATTTATGCTATCAATTTAAATGCTGTTCCACGTTTGGTTTTAAATGTTCAAATACATTAATTTCTCACAACTGTCCACAGATTTGACTGGAACAGTACGAATGTGGGCATCAGTAATGCTTCCAGTACCTGTGATGTTGGTGATATTTTAATTGCAATTTTGTAAACCTGGTTATTCAGGTTAATGCATTGTCTTCATTAGAAGTGTGAACAAAATCTGTGGGATAGGCGAAGGTTTTTTAAAAATTAAAAATGTGACCATCGCTGTTTGTGATAAGGAAATACAGAAGTCACGTGATGGTGTGTTGTGCCATTGAGAATACAGAATTCACATGATGATGAAGTATGATTGCGAGGACATTGAGTGTCAAACTTGAGTGCTTTACATTGCCCTTATGGCAGTTCTATTACTGCCTTTAAAAAGAAGTGTTGATTATGATATGTACACACTGTCATGACCCATGATCGCAAGAGCATATATTTATTATCTTCAGAAACCTCCGATTAGCCCAAAAAGTTATTGTCCTTGAATAATAGCAACTTCTGAAGCATGAGAACTAGAGAATCCGTTAATATTTTATCGGTACACCTTAGTTTGAGATCTTCTTGAACAGCTCTGAGAAAAGTCATTCCTTCATCATTTGTATACTTTAAGATCATTAAAAGGAAAAGGTGTTTTCGTTTCTTTAGCCATATACCATTGTTAATTTTGCTGTGTTTTATACCTATTGCACCTTGGTCATTTACTTAAGAAAAAATAAACCGCCTTGGCACTAAACAGAAAATTCAGGACAAATAGTTCTTTACCCCAACCAGGAATTGCCAGTGGCTCTCCTACAGATCTGTACTGACTGCTTAAAGAGATGCAGTGCAGGGGGTTACAAAGCGAGCTGCCACTCACCTAGAATGATGGACATGCCTTGCAACTGAAATTCTAGGTCCCCACTGACAGAAATCATAAACTTGGCAAAAGCAAACAAACTAAGTGTCGAGCCCACACCTAGCTTTCAAGATTAGCTGATGTTGGATGTTTTGTGAAAATGTAATTGAAAGAACATACATAAAAGGGACACTTGCATTTAGGTTCACCCATATATCTTGTGTAATTTCGCAGGAGATTAATTTGGTCTGTATGCATTCAGTTTCAGACCATTGGTTTTCAATACATTATTTGTACAGCTGTAAACGGAATAGTTTGTCCGTGTTAATCACCATAATAACCTAGTCTTGCTGAAAATTCATGTTTTAATTTTAGCATCTTCTGTGGTTGAAGTATGCCAGCCTGCCCATTTTCCAACAGTAAAGGTGAATCATTTTTTTTTATTTATTTTTTTACAGTTCATGCAGGTTGTTCAGCTTAGTTGTGACATGCATTTTCGTAGTAGAAATAATAATTTCCCATCCAGCAAACCCTGTGCCCCCAAAAGCTTAATCTACTCTTGCAACACTTTGTTGTCTTGGGTACTGTGGTGTTTTAATTGCATCCACGCTGTAAAGAAGAATTCTCATCTTTACTTGGTTTAATATGTGAATGGAAACCTGCAATTACCTAATAAATTAGGGTAATCCCTGAAAGGACTATTAAACAGATGGCCTATTTTATTTTCTGACAAAATATTCAGTTAACAAATACCTCTAAAACGGTAATATACAGTACTTTTGTAGTAGGATCAGTTCTTTACAATGCCAAAGTGTATTACTTGAAGAATCACAGCTCCCAATTTAGCATTCAAACAAAAAAATTGTTAAAGAGTAGAGCGCACCACGTATTCTACGTAGAAATAAAAGAAAAACAGCCATAAAATAAAACGTAGAGATCGCCCAGGACACAAATTATAACCAAGGAATCCATGCACAGAACCATTACACCTGCCTCTCATAGCCCACCTGAAATTTGATTATGGAAGGGTGATACACTATTTAAGTTGGGACCTTTTGTTATTTGGTGAAATTGTTTTTTTTTTCTCCACATGCTCTGTGTGGTAAGGATGAGGTTTGCTATATAGATTTCCACCAGAATTAGGACCCTTGAATGACTCTTATCCAGTCTCATCCTACTCAGTGAACTATACCTTAAAGCATGAGTGACAATGTATTCAGTCATCAGACAGAATTCCTAATCCTGTCAGCTAAATTTTGAACCTTGTTTTAGAAGATCGTAAGGTTGCAGCCAAAGTCTCATGTGTATCACTCACCCTCTGGTTCCTATACGATAGTGGTCCTTGGTGTAACCCCTTGAAGCACCCATTTTTAGGCTACTACTCTCCCTCATTTGTGTCCACCTCGATTCTGTGTAACTTTTTTTTTTTACTACACAAGATGCATGAGTTTGATACACTTGTTTTTTAGGGAGTTAAACATAGCATACCTGCTTTCATGGTTTTAAGATTCTGACGGACTGCTGGGTGTCATAGCTCTAGCTTGCCCTATTGTCATTGAAATACATGTGAAAATAAACACAATAACTAAATAAAATAGCTTTTCCCTTCATATATGTGATCTCTTCAAAAGCATGTTTTTATTTCCTAATTGTGAAACCTCATCTTCATAGTTGTCATTACCATCAGAATTTGATTACCATGAACTGCCATAGCATAATTGTGCTCCAAATTAATTGTGTGCTGATTTTGATTTCCTAATCTCATGAAGTGAGTTGTATAATCCGTCAACCAGAAAGGAATGCCTAGCATGTCTTAACTTTGGTTTTGCAGCTTGGTGGTAGCAATCAAACATTTTTGATTGTACATAATCTTTTTTTTTTTTTTTTTTTTTTTTACCTTACATGACCTGTGTTGGCAGATATTATTTCAGGTACCAGAATCAAGCGGGCACATTTCCTTTAATGCTTCAGTTTGAGAGCCTACTGATTCTTTTACACAGAACATTCAAAGGAGCTTTCTATTGATTCCCCATTTTGTGTGTGTTTGCATAAACACACACACACACACACACACACTGTTCACTGGATAGGCCAGTCAGGCAGTACGTTGCTATATAAATACGATTCTCTTCCCATGTTTTAAACTTTCCTTTGGTGTAAGCTTCTGCCGAACCTTAGTGGGTGATGCTATCTTCATCTTGATTGTTCTGATGCTGTTCCTTCACCAATGTTCAACATTGTTTCATGCCTTTTCTTTTCAGTGTTTGCACACACATGATGTGAATGGTGGAAAGCTGCAAAAACCTATGTTGATCGAAATTAGTATCCGACCTGGAGAAATATACCAAAACTAGAGGTCATCTGGAAAACTGGTTCCCATCCATTTTACTGATATCTTAGTTGCTTTTCAGGCACATGTTGTGTACATTACCATCTGGCTGAGAAGTGTGGAAGTTGTCCTTCAGTTCTTCATTGTGTTGTTGCGCAACTGGCAATCGCCACTAACATGCAAGCAACTTTATTGCAGTATACCGAGATGTGTGCATTATGTTCTGTGGTTTCGTGTATTTGTCTGGATGCTGTGCTGTACATTACTTGCTTTCCGATCTAAACAATGCAAGTTGATTCCAGTCAGGCAGATGGTTTACTTGGTGCTGGTAAGGTTTAAACAGTGATAACTTGCCTTATTTTCCGTTTAGACTGGAATATTTTATTTAACCAGAAATCAATTTGCTAGTGTCCTGCATATCACTAATTTCCTTGCTAATAGATTGCTCAAATTCCTCTGGGCTCGTAATTCCCATACTTTTCTCTCCATGCCAATATTTTCCAAATGCTGGCAAAAACCACAGACTGTGTGCCTATCTGCTCCTCCTAGTGGCAGAGTAACACCTGCATATCCTCTTTCTTTTTCAAACAGCTTCGTCTCTTACAATCTGAAAATGTTATGTTGCTTGCAACTTTCTCAGAAGACTGATTTATGTGATGTGCATAAACATGTGGGTTTCAAGGTTTGTCTGCAGTGTATATGAACACCTGAAGTTCTCAACTGTCAGGCTGAACATCATGAAAGTCCTAAGAACCTGTGACATGAATAATGGATGCTTGCCCACATATGCAGGAAGGTGCGTGTTATGATATCGACCCAGAAAGTTAATAAATGTACTGAGAATTGTAACATATATAATTTCCACTACAGAAACAAACTCCAATATGTGACAGGAAAAAAAGTGGTTACTTCAATGTTAGCAGTACATTTTATTGGATTTCCATGCAATGAGAAAACATTTAGCAGTGGGTTTTTAAGAGATGAGAGCGGATTTAACAGTATTTTAAGCAATAGATGGAACCATTGACAGTGAAATCATGTTATGGCTAGTAAATAATCAGAACATTACACCAAGTTGTACAACTCTAATATCAGACTGTCAATGGACAATATAGGATTTAACTCGCATGGAAAATGGACCACTCCAGATAACTTTTCTTTTCACTTCTGGAAGACTTCTTTCATTTTTATGTTTTCAACCATGACACTCCTCTACTTTGGATTTGTTCTCTTTTGGATTGCTTCCTTCTCCACTTTTTCCAGAACTCACCAGTAACTCTTCATCCAGCCTTGGGTGTTAATCTGCATCTTCTGCTCAATTTATTGCATTAGAACAAATCCAACACTAAACCTTTTGTGTTTCTTACGTGTTACTAAGAAGATAGCTGCATTTTGGGATTGTGGGAATATTGAAATGATAAAAATCAGCCTGTTAATAAAGCATTACTTTGATATAATGTTTTGAAGAGGTCAGTTGGTACCCTAAAGTTGAAGTTGTTTGCTAGTGGATGGGCAACAAATTGCACCTTTAAACATCACACTTAAGCCAATTGTTTGATGAAAACTTTTAAAATAGTGTATGGTCAAAGGAAAATGTGTACTGCAGCTTAGCTTGTGCTTCTGAAAATGTTGTACTTGGCTGAGCTGGGTTTGATGTTCACTTCTTTTGTTAAGAAAACTGTAACAAAGGGATTGAGGCAATTTTATGTCATAATTTTGAGATTTGATGGAGAGTTATTTTCTTATATGTCCACCATAGGGTTACTTTTCTTATCGCTCATGCTCGTAATTTGGAGGGTGAGCTTTTCTGCACAACAATCAGATATTAAATTGGAACTTTTAGAAGATTAAAAAAGGAAAACAGGGCAATTAAGTTAGTGTGTATTTTGGTGGGAGAAAGTACAGGTATCCAAGTATTGTTGCTTTCATGTATTTAACGTTTTTATTCTCAAATTGGTTTTATTTGTGCAATACAGTTTTATCCATAAACCCACTGGTATGGGTCATCCATTATCTTCGGTTTTAGGTTAAATAAAACTGAATTTACATATTCTTCTTTGGATCTGGTAGCTTGTAACTTTATAGAAGTGTTTTTAATCTGGATGAAATGAATACAGTGCACTTATGTCTACATAGAATTTTAGTGCGCAGCCTTCACTGGCACACCTAAATATTTGCCAGGAACAGACAGAATCTTGCATAGGTCTCTTCAGAGACTCAAACTTTATTTCAGAAATCGAACATAGTCATGTATTTAAAACTAAAACTTTGAATCTCCCCTATTTATGCTACTCTCTGAAGATTCACTTTTCATTGTATAGGCCAGTCTTTCATCCTGTTGGAGATAAGCCACTCATCGCCAACAATTCTTATTTAGAGATTGCTGAATTCAGATTTACTCCACTGCCAAGCTCTCCTAAAATGCTTTTGTTAAAATGAAAATGTCAATGGTGTTTAGAGGGGTGGCCATTGTGATGGATTACCTCTAACTGGGAGGCATGCTAAATGTATTAAATTATTTGGAAGATACATGTCTATTCTTGCTTAATAAACAAAAGGCATAGTTGTTTTGCTGATGCCACTGTACACAAGAAACTCTTAGGTATGAGGAAATTGTTAATGCGTTTTCCATGCCTAAACAATGTTTTTACCCCAAACATGGTCATTGGTTAGAGTTGGCCATACCCATAGCACAGATGGACATAATTAGGGCCTTGGAGGCTAAGGCAAGCAAAGAAATGACTCCTTTCTGCTACTGATTAAGATGAGGAATATAGGATATGTCAATGATGTGAATGGCAGAATTTTAAAAGAAAACGTATAGGAGATTATTTCTACGTTCTTTGTATTTTGTGCAAATTCCCTTCGCTGTGCAAAGTTAATTAACATCCTATAGAGATCATACTGAAGAGAAATGTGGATCCGTGTATTAGGGTACTTTCAGCCTGTGTAGTCTGTCCTTATGCCTTGCAATGTATTTACACTTAATTTCCTTACCTATGGTATTGTCTGAGTTCCTTATTGTGAATCCATCTACATTTCTCAAAGATTCATACCTTGAATGGTTAAGAAGCTTTTTTTCATATCACTTTGTAAAAAATGTACATGGTATTCTTCGTTGTAGAACATGTTTTATAAAATTTCAGATAGCAACAGAGATATAGTTGCCTCTCGAGAATTCTCAGTGAAATGTTAGAATATCATTATTCACAATTGCCCATCATTTCAAATACTGTGAGAAATTTGTAATACATTTCTGTATTGCTCCTGGATACTTTTGACCTATTTAATAAATCATGTAATCGTTTGACTACACAAGGAATCGAATTTGCTATGATCTCTAGCTTCTTATATCCCCAAACAGGCACCCTTCGGTTCACATTGCCCAATTGCTTTTGTAAAGCATCTCGTTTAAAGTATTTTCCTGTTAGGTGTTAATATTAAATCCATAGCATTAAAAATGTATTTTGTTATTTGTGTGACCAATAGTTGGTCCAAGTCAAACATTGGTCTGTACTTTTTGAATTTCTGTTTCTGTTGCTTTTTCATAAAGCTCAGACACATATACAACGCTCTGCATAGCATGCAAAAACTCAAAGTGAACAAAGATTGCATTACCTCAGAGGTTTAGGCTCGAATTCTAGGGGTTTAGCTTTCAGCACTAAATAGTTAGAACCAGAATATGATTAGGTGAAATGTGAAGTCATGTAAACCTACTTATTAAAGGGTAGACCGAAAACAAGAAACATTACTCCTCTGAATGGGAAAGAAGATGTAAGGTTCCAATGTGTAATTTCTCTGTTTTTATCCTCTGGATCATCATTCAGTTTACTATTAAAATGAAGGATAATCTGTATTTATACATTTGATCTCCCTTCTTTCCAACCTACTTTTTACGGATACTTAAATTTGTAGAAATACATCATGCTGTCTTTGAAAATATTCCTAACCCATTTGGGTCAAATTGTTTTATGTTAGCGTTATAACTTTTAATAAATACATATTTTTCTGAACTGTATAAAATGCTAATTTAGTAATGGTTTAGCCCTACAACGCTGATGTATAGATAGAATTCAGTACTCTCTCCATATTCGGACAGTATAAACTGCAATATGAAAAAATATAGCAATCCCAGTGTTGTCTGACTTAATCGCCATGTCAGTATTGATGTGAATATTTTGTAATCTGTTGTCATGCTCTCCCTTTTTCCCAACTGGCTGGGAAATGACTATGCATGCAAAGAAAATGCTTTGTCTAAAAAGAACACTTTGACCTTAAAAGAATTTCGATGCTCCCTTTACAAATGTTAAGTTACAGTGACCCCCACTGCTTTTGTGTGTCACCGGTTTCTACACCTATTTTCTTTCTCTGTCCCCGCCTATTCTTTGGCTCTGTGGTTGTTTCCATGATTGTCAGCAGCACTGTTTTTGTGGATGATTTTTAAAAAATGTTTAGCTCTCAATTACAGACTACTTTACCTGTAAGTTTTTGAATGGCCTATTGTGTAAAACATCAATACTTCCAGTCATCTTACGTCATCCCATGGCAACCATTGTTGGTTGCCTTTCTTGTCTGTTATTTGCCTGCTTATTATTCATTGCCTTTCTTCCTAGTCTTGTGTTTTTCCTCTCGTAGAACACCACTTCTTTACCATCTTTTTGATTTAGCGACTTGTGGCCTTCCAACTGTTGAGTTCAGGGAACTACTTTTTAGGTCTTGCCTAACAGACTTTGCAAGCTGAATGATTGCGAAAGACCTATTGTGAACATACAAACTGCCAGTTGTTTACCATTGGGTGGCTTATCACCAGTCATTTGCTTGCTTCTTACTCAATGCCTTGCTCTCCTCCTCTTGTGTTTCTCCCACCCCTGAAGCATAGGCTAAATTATCCTTTTAACTGACTCACTTATAGCAAACAACTTTTTTCTATTTGGTTGTTCTTTTATGTTTTTATTTTGAGCTAAAATTAATTCTTTTATTATTTACCAGCCACTCTTGGGTAGTGGAGCGCACTTGGGTGATGATGCATGTGTCCCTACTGATTGCTTTTTCGCACCGTTTTTTTTTTTTTTTTTTTGCTTCTGCTGTACAGCATTTGCATTGGCAAAGTTAATGGGATTTAAATGTGTTTCTCGCTCTTACCCCTTTGTGACTGCTTCTGCTCGCTGACATTCAAAACTCACCTAATCTTTCCATGCTGTTTCTCCCTACCTCTAGCTTAACCCACTTTTTTCTGCTCCCGCCCCTCCCAGCTCTTCCGTTCTTCCCTCAACTCCTGTTCAGTGTTGCGTCACACTACCTAGTGGTGTTGACGTGCTTCCATTCCCTTTCCTCCGTTGCTCCCTCATTCCTCCCCTGCTTCCTCATTCCTCCCCATTCCATTGCTGTCTACTTTTTTCAGCAAGCAATTGCAACTTGATACCAACCTAACTTTTAGATTGTTATTGTTGCTGATACTTAATATGATTGGCAAAGCCATATGGTTGGCTAACTTCTTTCAAAGGTGGGGCTTGTTGGAACTGTCAATGCTTTTTGGATTCAATTGGGCACAGTATCTCCCTGTGCCACATATGCCAGTTTCAATAGGTTTCAAACAGTAGATGACATGTACAAACATATATTAGTGGACAATCCTTCCATGGGCTCTCACATGTCTGGTGAACTAACATCCACTGGGTTTGTGTTTAACTGCAGTGGAAATATTCAGGCTCAATGAAACTCCCTCCTATTATTGCCCAGAGTATAGCTAGTACATAAGGACGGCCTAAAGAGCAGCATCTGTTGCACCTAGTTAGCCGGGTTTCCTTAGTAGGTGTGAATAGTATGCTGGAAAGGCTAGTAGGTACGAAGGCAACCTTAGGGCTGATGCCCTAGCGAGTACAACTCGCAGACCTGTCCTATTCCATGCGGGGTATTCTTGCCACTGACATCTACCGAATTTGCCAGGGTTGATCAGACTTCCCAGGCCAAATCTCCAAAAGGGATTATTGGACTAGCATTATCTTTCAGAGTTTGAGCCTTTCTGGCTTCAGGGGCTCGTTTTCATTGCGTTGGTACCAAAGATGTATAGAATCTGAGCGTTGTTCCTGAAAATTCTGAGAACAGTTCATTCTTTGTTAGTTTTTTTTTTTTTTTAAAGTCACACATGAAGAGTATGGACCAAGTTATGGATCTGTGTCTGCCTTCTTTTGCTCCAGTTTATTGCTAAGGCCATTGCATTGTCAGGAAGAAATAGAAACAGGAGAAGAAAGGCTAAAAATGTAACTTGGTATCTTTTCTTTGGAAAAAAGTTCAATAGGTCATCCTCGTCTGTAGTGGTAGAGAACATTGCTGCCTTGTACCCCACTCTTCTATTGTTCCTGCCTCCCTGATATTCATTCCTACTAAGGAAGTAATTAATATCCTACGATTAGGAGTTTTAGGCATATTGGTGCTTTGTGGACTGAATTCAAACCAGGCATCATCACTCCAGCAAAGGAGGCTGTAAAACGCTTCATTAGTTCTCTCAAGACCTCCGCTTTCCTGATTTGGAAAATAGTTATTTTTCTAAAAAGAACTAATAACTTGCTTAAGGTTTTAGGGAAGTCCTTCCTGAAATCCTATGAAATGTTGAAGTGCCTTGACCAGTGTGGCCTAATTTATATCCGCACATTTTGAAGACCGCTTCTGCGATGACCTCCAGTTATTTGCGTCAGTGCCAGGACATGCAGTAGGCTCTTTCACGCCCCCAAAAAAGCCGCCTTGTTAGAGGACTTCATTCGTCCTTCACAGAAGTGAGAATTGGATGTGGACAAGCCTGAAAGATGCATTCTTTACATACTGCCAGATATTTTCACTATGTAATCCTCTAAAGCCATGAAGACTTTAAACGGTGGCTATCCTCCAAGCCAGTTTCCTGTGACCTATTTTCACTTATTTCCCTCTGCTACAGAACATTCATTGTGATGTATCAAAGCTGCAATATTAAATTAGCTGTTGGTGACATGGTTTAGGCATTGATTAGTGCTTACTAATTAAAAGCAGCGGACTTAAAATGTAGAAGTTCCAAAGATGAAACATAACTTAAGATGTGTTGCCTTTCTGTTCAAGATGCCTATGAGCAAACTCCTTAAGTACTGGGGACAGGAGAGTATGGTAAGGCATCGGGTCTAATAATCGTCTATAGGAAGTCAAGTCAGTTCCCTTTGGCAAGGATTAGTACGAACCCCTGCTAACTTGAGAACATGCCTGTTTTTGGTACGTACTGTTGCGAAAATGTCACATGTAGCAAATATGTGAATAGAGCACTAATGGTTCATAATGGTGTTCTGGGATGACCGTCCCCAATCTCTCATAGGGAAGATGGCTCTTTGTAAACTGATGCTACTGTACACAATGTCCCATGTATAGATAGTGAAGATTTTTAATTTTTCTATCATTGGTCTAAATATCAAACGTCACTGGGATGGTAAAGTGAAGATGGCATAGTCAGTTCTCGGGCAGCCACAAGAGCAAAACAAGTTAAGCCTTCCAATAATTTGAGTTTTTTATTTTGTTTTTGTTTCACTGCTATAATTTGCCTCCCACTGTGATGACATGGACAAATACCTGTTGTCTGAGGAAACGTCTGGTATTCTTTAAAAGGAACTCAAGGAGGAGGGCAGGTTGAGCTAATTGGCTACGATTGTGATAGCATTCCATCATTTTTTTTTTATAAGGGTTAAAGTTCAACGTAAATAAAGTGTGAAATTCGCTCCTGATGCTCCAGTTTGGGCTAGGAAGACATATGCAGTATATTCTAGACACATTTGAATGTCTACTGGAGAGAACAAGCATTTTCAATGCAAAAGGTCTTGCATTTACACGAGTTTGAGCTATTCACATTGCAAATAACAATGCCCTTTATTTTTTTGTTTTTAAAACTTAAATAAAAGGCATTATCATTTACAATGCCAATATCTTAAAGCCGCGTAAAGCCTGCAGCTGTGTGGCTGGGTGCATTCCCAGCCACCAGTAGTCCATCTGCAGATGTATTTCTGTTTGTCTGCAGTTGCTTTTGGTCATTGCCTAGTGTGCTTTCTGCTGTCTATGGCGGAGTGTTTTTAAACTGTGCCTGAAGTTTCCACTGCGGAGTGTATTTTTGGTGTTTGCACACTGTTGCTTCTTGTAGAGGGTAAGGCTGGATTCTGCCTTCTGTTTGCTGAGGCTGGGTTTAAGTTTCATGTGGAATGTGTGTTTTACCAGCGTCTGCCAGCGGTGGATGCCTATGCCCACTGTGCAGAGCTCCACACAGGTGAGAAGTCTGCACAGGGGTAATATGTTATGTTATTAGCATTTGTAATGTGCACGGCTACTCAGGAGTGTCCCGGCGCGGGAGCCAGATGATAACATAGGAGCAAGAAGAGGAAACTGCAGATTAAATAAACAGAGTTTTAAGTCGCTTCCTAAACAGCCTAGGATCTTGGGTGCTGCGTAGTGCATATGGCAGAGGGTTCCAAGCTTCTGCAGCCTTAAAGGAGAGGGAGCTACCCCCCATCCTTGCCAGATGGAAGCGAGGGATCGCAGCCAGACACTGTGAGGCTGAGCGCAGTTGTCTCCGTGGCGCATAAAAGCTAAAACGTTTCCTGAAGTAGAATGGGCCAAGTCCGTGAAGGGCTGCATGGGCTAGGGTCAGAGCCTTAAATTTAACTCGTTGGACCACGGGGAGCCAGTGCAAATCATGTAAATGTTGTTTTATGCTTGCCCTTCCCGCTACATCAAGCAAGACTCTGGCCGCAGCATTTAGTATTGTTTGCAGCTTCAATTGGTAACCTGGCAAACCAATGTACAAAGCATTGGCGTAGTCAATGCGTGAGACGATCAGGGTGCGGGAACTGTTTCCCTCGCTGCCCTGGGTAACGGGGGTAAGAACTTCCTCAGGGATTTCAGTGTTCCAAAACACTGACCTGCTAATTTCTTTGTGTGTGAAGAACTGAAGATCTTCACTGGAACAGACCCCCAGATTTTTGACTGGGGAACCCACTGATTTAGGTAAAGGGTAGTCTGTCGGCCACAGTGCTTCCCTAAACTGAGGTAGAAAGGACCCATACAAGAGAATCTCCAACTTACTTGCACTTAAGCTGGGCAGCTGTGAGCCATTTGAAGACAGCTGTTAGACATTCTTTGGCCTGAGCCAGGTCAGTGTCTTTATCCTTCCAAGTGATGAGGAGCTGGGTATCATCCTTTGTGTTGATGCTGCTCTGCTTTCGGTGGCGCCCTTGAATGCCAAGGCACAAAGCATTTCCAGTGGAGCCTGGCAGTGTCATGCTGCTGTTCTGGGTCGGACTCTGGCCATGGTAAATAGGGGCGCCCCCGTCAAATCAGCGATCTGCCCAAGATCACACAAAAAGTCAGGCAGGTGCTGAAGCTCGATTTCAATGGCATGACCAGGCAAGTAGTCATGGCAGCTGTCCTCCTGTATACTAGTAATTAGACATGGCTGGGATACAGGAGCCTGCTGCCAAGCCAGACTGGTCAGACTAGGCAACAGCTAAATGTGTTACCACAGAGGGGCATAAGGGGTGTAATTTGTCAGCCCCCGGCTACAGGCCATCATTATTTTTAACACCTTACACATACAAAGCACCAGCAGTGCACCTCAATCTTGTCCCGTCCCTACCCTGTGTGCACGCAGCTCTTGCAGCGCGCTTTGTTTCTCACCTGGACATAGCTTGTGCAATGACAACACACTGCAACTGCCGTTCGGTACCGCACCTACCGGTACACAGATACTCCCAGTTGCCCAAATAATAAATCCAGAGCTGTTCTGTACAGGGGGCTCCAAAGTAGGTTTGGCCGGGCCTTTCGAAATCCTAAAACGGTCCCTGTCTGTTTGCTGTACACAGACTGACCCATGCTTTCTAGGCCCCATGCACACGTGTTTTAAGTGCTGGAAGTAATGTGGGCAAGATGCCGAGCGAGGAAGAGTCCTCTTTGGATTCCTCAACGACCCGCAGCCACGGACGAGTAGGCGAATTTGTAGTTTCTTGCTGCCATGGATGGTTTTAACCACAAGGGAGCTTGTAGAACAAGCGCAGCCTAAGCGGACCGAGCTGAAAATAAATAGAGACTGCAGCATCAGTGAGGAGAAACGCTCCCTTTTGCAAGGCAAAATAAATAATTGAATAAATAAACAAGCACGGCCGAAGCTGACCGCGCTGAAAATAAAAGGAGACTGCATCATCGTGGAGAAACGCGCCCTTTTGGCCAGAGGAGACACACAATTGCCTACCTACTAATTGAAGTAGACAGTGTAACGCCGCAAGGAAACGATCCAGCCGCTGGGAATGATGGGCGGGACTTCAGGTCCCCTTCTGAAAGCCTGCGAGACCTGAAAAAAGGTGTGCGCACTTGGATCTGTGTTTGGTGGAATTGCTACAATTTCAAAACCTTAAACTAAAATATCTTATTCCCACGGTCAAATAACTAACGTGTGCTGATTTTTTATGATTTTTAGATACTGGTGGGTGGTAACCCCATTTCAACCCACCATCTAGAGTTGAGCAGTTTTGGGTGTGGGAATGGTGGTAGGAGGAGGTTAAGATTTAAGCATTAATAGCAGTGTAACCTAAAGATAAGCTGAAAGTGTGATACGTGTAATGTAGATTTGAACATAACAAAGGATGATCCTACTTAAGAGAGAGCCTATTTGCATGTTTTGAATATATTATGTAATGCCATTCAATAGGTTTGGCATATTTTGCTGCTTAAAACATATTGCACTACCTTAACTATAAGAAGTAAGCATGCAAATCCCACCCAAGTGCTAGCAATGTAGAGAATGTGGTGCCGCTTTTTTCACTTATTCTGGGAGTGTGATTACATTTGCTGTATCCTGGAGGGAGTGGTAAAGACAATGAGTTCATTGGCTGCCAAAATGATAGAAGACACTCCGAAGTTGTCTGTTGACTGGTTGCTGGGCAGAAAAAGATTAAGCAGTTAGAAAAGACATTGTTTTTACTAACTAGTGACCACATTGTAGTTGTTAGGCATGCCCATTGGGTCCTGTTAATAGAAAGTTGAATAAGGGAATTTATTAAATGGGATATGGCAGAATTGTGTGCTATTTCTAATTTGCTGATGAAAGGCTTTGAGAACACTTCAGATCACATGAAAAAAACAGAAATGTGTTCTAGTCCCTGTTGTACCCTCTTTGAAGATCGATGCTGTGCTGAAGTACATCAGATAGTAAAGGTTAGTTTAAATGTAACAGGGCACGCTGTGTTCTCTCAGGTCTCTTCCTAGTTCTTAATTTTTTTAAGATATGCCAATGAAAAGCATCCTTTGTGTAACATCTTCCACTCTGATATTTCCTTTGTGTAACCTCTTCCACTCAGATATATTCACCTATGTTTCACTGTGGGGCTGGCAGAGAGGGAATCTCCTTTTCTCGATAAACCACTTTCTTTCTCTGTTTTTAGATCTTCTGGGACTCTAGGTGCTGTTGTTTCTTGCCTTCTCAGTTTTAATTGCTTCCTGAAAACCAACTTATTCACGCAGTTCTCATCACATAAGATGTGTGCTTGGCTAGAAAGGATTACTCCAGAAAACATTCGAAAGGCAAATGACTAAGATTTTGTTATGAGGGGCTAGAGAGGACTTCAGATCTCCTAAAGGCAACTTCTTGATTTACATTATGTTTGGTCTCCACGAGGGCTAAAGTAAAAGCCAGGCAATTGATATATTTGCCTCTTGTAACCTTTTCCTTCAAAGAACTAAAGCAGGTGTCATTTAGTGATCGTTATAGCCTCCTGATAAGGACTTTTTCCTAGTTTGGGCCTCGTTCCTGAATAGGTCTTTTATTCTCACAAGCTTCTCTGACATAGATTTGTTAATTTGTAAAACTGTCCTTTTCATAGCAATAGCTTCTAACAGGCTGACTGGCAAGTTTGTGTTTTTTCTGAAGAAGAAAGATGGCGTTTGGACGATCCCTTCTTTTATTACAAAGTGGTTAATGGAATTTGAGTTGTCAAGTAATTACCTAGAAAAGATCAAACCCTTCATGCGTCTCTATTTATAGATCTTATGATATCAAAGAAGTTAAATATCCTCATGTTTTGCAAGCCTTACTATCTGGATGGATTCTTGTCTAGTATTCTGTAGTAATGATTTGCTTGAAATGTCGATTGATGTACGCTGTCCCACACCCCCTACAAACTGTGAACCTCCATGCACCTTACTGCAGTCCCAGTATTGACGTCCGTATTCTAAACTAGTAGGAAGAAGGCTGAGAAGGACAGCAGACTAAGGGCAAGTTATAGTCATGGTAATGCTGGTACTCTAAATATTTGTGCTCCCGCATTCTTAACAGCTGCATACTCATCTCCTTATCAGCATACACATGCTTGGAAGAACATGTAGGACCTGCCTGAGGTAGTTGGAGCCGCACACAAGTGGAGCATGTGGAGCAAAAATAATGAATGGAGGCAACCTAGCAGTTTTTTTAGTGTGACCATGTACTTTAAGAGACTGGGTTTTTTCAGTCCTGCTTGCTGGCACATTCAACTCAGAAGAGATTTTGCTGGAAGAAGAGCACTCACTAAGAGTCTAAGAGTAAAAGAAACATCCCACTACATCTTTCTTAGCACTACGAGTCCTATTTTACAAGAAAAATGTCACTTTGAAAATAATACTGCAAGCATGTGATATGTTGGCTACTGGAGCGCCACATTACACTATTGCACAAGGCAGTTTTTCAGCACTTTTGTTGCAATTTAGCAACACCGCTAAGGGGTGCCTTTAGGTTGATGCTTTATTTTGCCTTATGAATGCACTAGCTGTGACTAGCGCCTGTTCATGTTTTTTACTCTGTCCCTTTCCATTTGCTTGGTTAATTACCAGTGTTGGAATTCGTCTAGCTTTCCAATTCTTCAAAATGCCACAATTGCACTCCTCCAGCTCTTCATTCTTGCCATAGTAACTGGAGTCAACCAATATCAACTGCCCCCTGTCTGTGGACTCTCTACTCAAATACACTTGTTCAGGTAGAAAAGGCACTGTTTCAGGAAAATGTCCTTGCCGGGTCCTTTTTTCTTGAGAAATCTGTGCTGAAAGCTATGGTAATGCTAGATTTAAAAAAATCCCAAAAGCAGACACATTTCACAGACTTGCTTCAAATGTATACATTATTTTTATTATTTGGGAAGAAAGCTGATTCTCTAATTAGATGTTTGTGGGCAAACTCAGTAATAAGGTAATTCTCCTTGCTTGCTTGGCCATGACTAGCTGGATAAAAGTTCCTTGGGCAAAAAGAGTTGCAGTGTGCATCTTAAATGGAAAATGAAATTAATGTTGCGGAAAATAAACTCCTGAAAAAGGAACGGGTATCATCCTATGTGATTTTATTTCATCTGTGAAATATACTTGTATGCATAAAATGCCAAATGAATTAAACAATTAAAACAATTCTTACAGTGTATTGGATTTCACGTGTCTGTTAAATTATTGTTGCTGTGGGTCGACTAAAATAAGACTATCGAACGAACTCCACAGGCACCAAAGACGACTTATCATACACACACGTTCCTTTCTTTACACAGTGGTCCCCACCGAGAAATCAAGCGGAAAGGGAACATTAGAAGCTTGCAAGGAATAGAAGGTTATGCTTTTAGAGGTTCAGGTTGTACCGCAGGCTCTTCAACACGACCATCTAGCCACAGGCAAACATTTACTTACAAAACATTTTTTTTTTAAATGTTACAGCAAATGTGGGGCTAGGTTACTGTTCTATGTACAATTTGACAGTCACTTTACTTAAGTATAATTCTAATTTGTGTTGCTGCAACACACAATTTATTTTTCGTACCAAGTTGTATTTACGGTCAGTCATAATATACGATAATTGAAATGATACTCTATTTGTGATGCCACAGTATTTTGGGAGAATTCCACTTAATCACATCTCACAAGGGAAGGAAGGAATGAAGAACGTGGCAGCCTGGATGACAGACAGCTGTTTGAAGCTCAACTCAGAGAAGACCAAGGTCCTCATCCTAGGACCCTGCACCTCCGCCTGGGACAACACCTGGTGGCCCTCTGCCCTTGGGAACCCTCCTACTCCTACAGACCACGCACGAAACCTCATCATCATCCTCGACTCCTCCCTCTCCATGAACCGCCAGATAAACGCTGTTGCCTCCACTAGCTTCAACTGCATGCGCATCCTCTGTAAGACCATCAAATGGATCCCCCGACTGCAGAAAAACCGTCACCCACGCACTCATAACCAGCAGACTGGACTACGGCAACGCCCTATATGCCAGAATCAACAGAGCCCTGCTACACAGACTCCAGACCATCCAGAACGCCGCCCCCAGACTCGTCCTCAGAATGCCTCGTCACAAACACATGACCCAACACCTATGAGACCTCCACTGGCTCCCCATCGAGAAGAGGGTCACCTTCAAACTCCTTACCCATAGAGACAAATCCCTCAACAACATCGGACTCAAATACCTCAACGAGAGAATATCCTTCCACGTACCCCAGAGGAACCTCCGCTCCGCCGACCTGGCCGAGATCCCCCGCATCCGCAGAACCAAAACAGGCGGAAGGGCCTTCTCCTACATCGCAACCAAGACCTGGAATGAGCTCCCTGTGAACATCAGACCCTCCCCAACCCTGCACTCGTTCAGGAAGGATCTCAAGACCTGGCTCTTCGACTGACCTGGAGCTGCCCCCTCCCCCCTAGTGCCTTGAGACCCTTGCGGGTGAGTAGTGCGCTTTAGAAACCCCTGATTGATTGATTGACACATCTGTTATCACCAACTTACATTTATATTGCCCACACTTATAATTTCCACTTTAGTAAGACAGTTCAAGGCTCCCAAATTGCAAACCCCCTTGCCCCCAAGGGGTATTGGGGGCGGGCCATTAAGAAGACTATTAAGCAGAGCATGATTTTGTATCAATGTGATTCCAGAGGTCTTACATTAGGGGTAGTCCCCTAATCTTATATCCACCTTGTAGAGCAAATTGTTCAGCCATTGGACAGTCCAATCAGACCGATACGAGCTCACCGTCTCATTCCAATAATAAAATGTTCGGCCCATGCTTCTAGTCTTCTTGTGCCCTTTCTCAATCACATAGTTGCAAATATGTTTCACACCCAACTCATCGGTTAGTTGTGAAGGGTACAATTCAGTTGATTTCCCTCTTTATGCCTTCTGTTGTCAGATTAGTTTAGTCCCTTCATATTAGCTTGGTAGTGGTAAACTGAGTTATTGGCCCTAAAAGCATTCATCCCTGGAGTAATTCCGAAGATGGCAATGGATCACACTGCCAACTCCACAGCCATTCTCTGTAAATAAAATCAGAGGAGCACTCACTTCCAACAGCTTTGCTGACCGTTGCTCAAGCCAAGCTTTTAATAGTGGCCCATATAATTGAAGTTCATAACTAGAGAGCAGACCCTTCAGCAGTCATGTTCATTATCTTCATGAGAGGAAATTTCATCAAGAAGTCTTCAACACAATCATTGTGCCGAAGGTTGGCAGTTTTGCAACCCATTAGAAGTTGAGGTGCAAGCATTTAATATAATCGATAAGGCACCGGTCCATGCTTTCTTCAGAGTCGCCTGGTGCTTAATTTGAGAGGGATATTGACGAGCTAGTCTTGCGGACCAACCCTGTCTCTCCAGAGGATGGACCTGCTATCCAGGATTACAAAGAAAGGCTGTGCAGCTACAGATTTCAGAGGTGTTGGTCTTTCTATTAAAAACTTGAACGTCTGGCAATTGGCAGTGATGTCTGTACAGTAACAGTACAAGTAGCTGAGTATCTGTAATAGGTTCTATTAAAGAATATGAATCTTCTGAACAGCTTGCTGCAAGACATCCAGCACAATCTGTAAAAAACTGCATTTGCAAGACTTGCCTTGCAACTTATCATAGCAATAGGAGTAGGAGTTAATGTCCTCTGTTAATGACAAAAGATGTCATTAGTTTACTATAATTGATTTCCTCCTCTAAGGTGTTCTTCAATGGGTTTGAGTTTGAATCCGGCCTTAGTCCCGGCCTACTTAATTCACAAACCCTGTTAAGGCCTCTCCTCCAAGCAGCTTCAGCTGTTTGTTGTTGATGACCTGTTGTCTCCCAAACCTTAAAATATATACATATGTTCGGCTTTGGAGCATTAACCTTGCTTTTGATTAGCTGACCACCTTATCCATCTCATTTCTCTTTTTCTTATTTAGTGGTTTTCCTCCCTACTCTTTGTCCTGATTCTGGAACGGTTCACTGACAGAATATTGAAACCTAAAATATCCCCTCACCAAAATATTGAGTCATGAATATCGATGTCAAAAATATCAACATCCTTTATTTATAATAAGTACAAAAATATTGGGGGGGGAAATATTGGTCATTAATTTAGTTGTACAAAATGTTTTTTTTAGATATATATGAAATAAAATAATAAATATTAAATGTATTAAATAGTAACATTAATTTAAAAAAAACAGATTTAATATACATCTTAAATATAACAAACTTAATGTAAAGTTAAACACGCATATAATTAATATACATATATTTTAAACAATTAAATTAATAATTTAAATATATTTAATAATTTAAAAATAATATAAAAATATAACTAATGTATATAAACATATACCAGTAACATAAAATCTATAACAAAAAACCCATTCCAATTAAATTCAAACATTAAACCATTTACATATCTTCAAGTTTAGTACAAATTATTTTTCAAATACAAATATTAGAAATATAATTTAGAATAAACAAAATGTAAATTATAACAATAAAAAATTAATTATAACATTTAATACACAAACTATTCCCACTACAATTTAAACCAAACTATGCAAACTTTTAAAGTAAATATATTAAAAAATTGCTACTCACACTCAGCTCAGCGCAACACATGAATATTAAAACGTGATGTACAAGTAAGTGATAGATTGCACATAGGTAATATTTACTGCACCCTTTCCTGCCAATACAACACCAGGGAAACTGTTAAAGAGCAGAGGGGTAAAATGTACTATTCCCACTCCACTGAGTGTAACATTAGAGAAAGTGTTGGATTGCAAAGGGATCAAATTAACTATTCCCACTCCACTGTTGACAACAGTAGGAAAAATGTTGGATAGTGCAGGGATAAATGCACTATTCCCACTCCAGTCATTACAACAGTAGGGAAAGTCTTGGATTGCAGAGGGGTAAGAATCACTGTTCCCACTCCAGTCAGTTCAAAATCAAAACAAACAAAATATCATCAACTACATAAAAATGTGTTTTTTAGAGTAAATAAAGAAAATATAAATATAATGAAAATAAGAATATATTTAATATTTAAAATGAAATAAATCACAAATATATTAAATAAAATAACAAATTCATCCAAATAAATATTTTTAATTAGAAATTATTCATTAACAAAAACATTAATCATTACATATGTTCAATGTATTTACTTCTTACACTATAACACCACACAACCCATGTCTAAAATCTAAAATAAAAAATTATTTACACAATTAACATAATTAGCAATTAAATGATAATTATTAATTAAAAACTAAATCCAATTCATGAAAATTAACTTCCCGCCCTGTACCTCTTTAAACCCAAACCCCCACACAAAAAAGTCATTAAACAATTATTAATTAATAATTATCAGCTAATTATTATTTAAAACTAAATTGCTTCCTACACTTTACCCGTATAAACCCCACAACCCGCACCTAAAATAAATTGGTTTCCATATTTGGTTATTAATTAATAATATAAATTAAGATGTAAATATAAATTAATTAAAAACAAATTACTTTTGCCCCTATAAACACAAAACCAACACCAAAAAAAATTAAACCGTAAACATAATTAACTATTAATTATCAACTAATTAATGAAAAATAAATTACTTCCCACCTTTTACTCCTATAAACCCCACAACCCATGTTTTTACACAATTTCCATAATTATCAATTTATATTAATTCACAACAAATCATTAATTTAATGTAATTCAATTACTTTCCACCCTATTCCCCTTACAAACCCATAACCCGCTACGGTACTAAATAATGCAAAATGTAATTTAAATAAAATTACTAAATGTAACATGTAAAAATGTAACATATATTAAAAAACAAACAATATTTATACAAAAAATACATCACATACATTTAAAGTATTTACTAAAGTACATAACACTAATTTAAAAAATCAATGTTTTTTAAACATCTATATTTTTGAAAAAGATATTAAGGACTTCTACATTTTAATAATCGATATTACTTCCCTTAAAATCCAAATTCTTGTACACCGTATTCTTGCTGTCGATATTTATGTGTCACGATATTTACAACTCGATAATTGTCAGTCGATATTACAAACATGATATTTTGTCTAAATATCCTCTGGAACATTTCTTTTTAGCATGTTCTGATTTAGTGACTTGTATCCCTCAACTGCTTGCATTCAGGAAGCCATTTTTTCGTTTTCTTTAAGCAGTCCTTTAGTCCTTTGGAGTTCATGGTGCTTTGCTCTCTCATTTTTTTTCCTGTGTGTGTGGATTCCCCCTACAGCTATCCCCATAAACTCCGTGTTGCTCTCCCACCTGCAGCCTATCGCATTGGTACCACACCCCAATCATTTATTTACACAACCACACCAACTATTCTCCGCTTTTCTTGCTCATTTCCAACATTTGTCAACTGCTTTTACTTAATTTGCTCAAGCCTTGCAACTCTGAGCCCCCACCGCTGTCTTTTTTTTTTTTTTCTTTTAGTTTTTGGAGGTCCTGGCAGCTGCAATTCGATACAGTACTTTCCTTTTTGTATTGACAGTTTCACTTTTTTTTAAATTTAATTCTCTAAGATTGGAGTCTTTCACCTTTAAATTCGAAATTTAAATAAACAAACTGCGAAAATCATGATGTATTCATGCCCATGCCTGATAACGTTCACATGAATATGTTAGCACACTGTGGCCTTCATAGCATCATAACACGTGTGATGTTTATGCACCTATACTTCATTGCACATCTATGCTGAACATCATTGGTATTATCAATAACCTTTTGTTTTTGCTGGTGATGAATTGCATTGGCCAAAAGCATTACCCTCCACCCAAGAAAAAAGCATTGTCAAAGCCAGTAGCTCCTTACTCGTTTTTAAAAGACTAATGTGATTGGCTTTGTCAGGTTATTTTTGTCATCATGAGACATATTACTACTCCTCACTTTTGTATGTATTTTCTTGCCAGTGTGTGGAGAAGTTGGTCCTAAATTGCATTTCTACAATGGGCGCATCCCAGATAAGGATATGCAACTTTACATGATATGTCAATTCAAGAAAATAAACATATATAATAATTTAATGTATCTGCCAACCCTATTTATGTAAAAATGAGAGCACCAATGGTGAATCGTAAGGTATTGGCACTATTAGCAAAACAACTTCCTCCTTTTGCTTACTCAGATATGGGTATATAATACAAATAAAAGCTTGCTCAAGTAGATTTAACTGACACTAAATTAAATCTGCTTTACATGATAATACTGATTCTTCTAATTACCATGCCAAGAGAAATCAGATTTAATTAAAGACACGGAGGATAACATTATGCAATAATCTTTTAATGCAAACTCCAAACAGCCACTTTAAAATATGACATCGCAGTGTGTATTGTTCTAGTATATAATACAGTCAAGCTATAATAGGCATGTGGATAAAGTACTTGGCATGTAACATGAAGATTTGCAAACCTATGGTAAAAAGGGTGATCTTGTTGAACAAAATGACAGGAAACAGAAGATCTTTCGAAGATGAATGAACGGTGAACTAGGATACAGAAATTTGCATACACCGGATCGTAGGCTCAGCAGACGTGGAGTCTTCCAGGCGATTGTATCAGAGGTTCCTGGATTATTGGGAATTGTCTGAAATAAAGGATTATCAGAACAAATTTGTTACGAGTAGGAGTTAAACTTGAGTGAGTACTCTAAGATTACAAGTCAGATTAAACTTGAGCAAGTATTCTAAGATTTCACCTTTCTTTTTAATGCATACAATGATCAATGAGAACACAGAATTAAAAATATTACCTTTAAAAATCTTCATTTGGTTGAACATTAAGACTATCAGTGCAAAATTAAATCCCAATTGTTTTTTATTATATATATATATATATATATATATATATATATATATATATTTCCCTTTTTATCTTTTCTTGCATTGGGAGGGTGGGATAATATTAGCATCTGTGTCTTTAATGAAATCTAGATTCTCTCGGCATGGTAATTAGGAGAATCGCTATTTCATTACAAGATCAGAGGCTACCATTATGCATGTTGGTAGCGCTCTAGAACTAAATTTGACATGTGTGCCATTGGCTTACAGTAATGCTAAAAAAGTAGGGAATTTGACCAATTGGCGACTCTAAGGATGTCTTCTAGTCTGCTGCCTTTCCAGAGGGATTGGTTTGTCATCGCACCTCTCATGGAATGTGCTTGGAATCTCTTATGGTCGATGCCTGCTAATTGCATAGATTATTTTACCCAACGAGCTATTGTAATGAAAGTCACTGCCTTGAAAGGTTTAACAAATGGAATGAGAAGTTGGTAAACACCATCTGGGCCATGTTCATTCATTCTATAATCATGTTCTTTCATGCATTCTACCACACACAGTTTTTTGCATAGATCAAATTTAGGGTAAAAGAGTCAGACATTTTCTTGGTTCTTTGAACAATTTCAAATTTCACTCCAAAAGAATTGTATACCATGATTCTTACCTCTAAGGCTTTAACATCTGACACTTTTCTGCAGGAGATTAGGCATAAAAGAGGCTAGTTTAAAGGGAAACATTTTTTTGCCTAAAAATCTATTATTTGTCCAAGTTGATGTCCCAGAGAGATTCATATTTAGTTTTAGGCAGTCTTCGCAATCTTATACTTTTGAGAATTCTACAGATCACATTTTCCCCAATGCTTCTGCCATTAACTAAGTTGTGACCAGCTGAGACTGCTGATCTGTAGCAATTCAGAGTTCAATAAGTGAGGCCTTAGTCAAATTGTTCCACTATGAATTTAGAGACTTAAACTATAGGTGCCTCCATGGGATTCAGGTCCCTTTCCAGGCATCAGCAAACCCATTTCTTCTAAATTGAGTTGTATCTCTTATGCGTTCCAGGAGTCCAGGATTCTCTGAGTAGCTCCTCAACTCTTAACGAAAGACCTGACCTCTCTAGATTTCCTGATATTTTTCAGGCAAGAAGGTTCATAGTCCCTGCCGAGATCACAGGGTGTTCCTCACCATCCGTGTCTGTTAGGAGCCCTCTTGCGGGAAGGAAGAAGGGTATGTTGCATGCCAGTTCCAATATTGTTGATATCCATGCTTGAGATTACCAAAAGGGAGTTATTAAAATTAGTGAGCAAGCTTCCTGCCTGACTTTGTGGAGGACTCTCTGGATCATGGCAAAGGGGGGAAAAGCATAAGCATGACGACCCTTCCGAGGTTGAAGGAAGGCATCCACTGTTAGAGCACCCAGGTTTAGCATCCAGCTGAAGTATTTATCTAGCTGAGCAGTGAGTCTCCTTGCAAACAAGTCCAAATTCAATGGACCCCAATGTAAATGTAGTTATCTGAAGATAGAAGCGTTCACTTTTCTATCACAGTAGTCCTTCAGGTATCTGAAGTTCTAGTCAGTTGAGAAATTGGCTTTCCCCGGTAAATACTCTGCTTTGAGTGAGATCCTGTTTTCTTGACAGGACATCCACAGTTTCTGGGCCAGGTTTGATAGGTCCCTGGATTTTGTGCCACCTAGGTGGTTTATATATGCGACAGTTGAAACACTGTCCATCTTCAGCAGAACTGATCTGCCCTTTAAACAGTGTTTGAAACTCATAGAGGCATGAAGCACTTTGGTCAATTCTAGGACGTTTATGTGGTGGGCTCTCTGTGTGGGACCAGAGTCCCCCTGTATTCTTGGATCGCAGGCGAGCGCCCCACCCCTGGAGACTTGCATTGGTTTCGAGAATCTGATCCAGCAATGATCCAAAGATTGTACACCCATTCCATGCATCTAAGTCCTCCAGCCACCAAACCAGTTCTTCTCTCCCTTCTTGACCCAAGGAGATTCTGTCTCTGTACCACAGACCTGCTCGTAGAGTTTTTGCTTTTACTCTGAACGCAGTAGTTAAGGGGACCGGGGAATATTGCTTTGATGGACAGGCCCAACAGTCTGGCCAGTTCCCTCAGGGTTAGAAAACAATGTTTCAGGACAGAACGTATTTCCTTGCGGATTTTGACAGTAGGAGGAGAATAGAGTCTACTGTATCTATGGAAAAACACAGAAATGGCAGCATTTTGAGGGTGTTACAACAGATTTTTCTCAGTTAATTATCAAACCTAGATCTTCTAAGAGGAAAATTGTTCTCTCTAGATCTTTGAGAATTTGCACTTGGCACTGCGACATTACGAGCATGTCGTCCAGATGTATATTAAGACTTATTCCTCTCTCTCTGAGGAAAGAGATGACTGCTCTCATTACTTTTCTAAAGCACCAGGGGGGCTGATAGTCTGAAGGAGAGTGCCCGAAATTGAACAACATGAGTTTGCCATAAAAATTGGACGTGGCATTGATATTCCTAAGCCATAGGGATGGCGAAATTTAGCATCTGTGAAGTCGAGTTTTACCAGCCAGTCTCCCTCCAATGAGATGTCTCTTAAGATGTGTATATCCTCTATCTTGAAGTCTGTAGACGAGGAACTTGTATAGGTTTCTGAGGTTTATGACCAATCTCCAACCTTTGTCTTTCTTTTGTATTAGAAATAGTGTACTTATAAAAACCTGCTGGTTCAGTGGTACTTCTATTATTGTGCTTTCATTAGCATGGAGCAAATCTCCTATTCTATTACTCTCTGTTTATCTGGAGTCAGACTTAATTCCTGGGGACATGGAATTGGTAAGGTGGTTGTAAAAAATCTATCTTGAACCCTTGAATCGTATCCAGGACCCAAGGATCCTGGGTTATTGTTTGTCATGCTTTGTGAAAGAATTTGAGGCGACCTCCCACCTGTACCTGGAAAGAAATGAAAGGGGGGAGATTGGTACTCACTGTTGAAGGAGGAAGAAATCTTGGAGTGTCCTCTTGGGCCTCTTGAGCAGAACCCTCTGCTGAGTTGGGGGTAAAAGGCTGGTGATGCTCCGTTCTAGAAGCCTTTGCCGAAACCCCTTCCTCTGAAATTGGGCCTGAATGAGGCGCAGCAGGGAGAAAGGCCCATTCTTCTGGCCCGACCAAAAACACTGAGTTTGAAAACCCTCCACATGTTTGACTGGGCTTTGTCCAGAGCAGTAAAGGTAGAGACGTATTTAGTCAGGGATTTCATCATACCTTCTCCGAATAGGAGGCCTTTGGGGTTTTCAGAAGGCTCTTTTATAGCTAGATCACGTAGCTTGGAGTTTATTATTGATAGGATCACTTTACAGCTTTACGTATTTATACTTGCATTAGCGTTACCCAGCAAGTTTAGAGGCCTTTGGCTCCAGCCCCTAAGGAGAGTGACGTCTAACTGGTGTTGGTTCAAGTGGCAATTTTCTGCCATGTCAATGATCCTAGCTAGTGGGTCTAGAACATCAAGTAGGCGGTCCTAGCACATTTTTAGGAACTTTTACATGCCCTTTCTTGGGTCTCTTCCCAATTTAAAAAGGAAAGTTATGAGCACTGTTCCCAATAAGCCGCGCGCGCGCCCACCGAAGTCACCCCAAGCGCGCATTGCGCTGAATTTAGCACGCACACACCGACATCTCCTGTAAAACCGTATTCATGTTAATTGCGGCACCCGTGTGCGCTGCAATTAACATGAATACTACTTCAAAGGGACACAATCGGCCCGCAGCTTGCACTGTTAAGAAAGGAAAAACTGTCTCCAACACAACGTGTGCTTTAGGACACGCTGTGTTGGAGACTCTGCTTTTCTTTTCTTAAATGTGCACAGCTACGGGGCCGATTGTGATCCTTTGTTTGAGTATAATGTTAATTTCGGCGCCCCTGTGAGCTGCAATTTACATGAACGGTGCTGGACCCTGGATAAGGACGCACAGCCCGCCCTGGGGAACTTCAGCGCTACCCCTGGATGAATGCCCTCTCCCCGCCTTAAGACTGATTGGCTAGTTTTGGGAGCCACGCCGGGGGACCCTGGACTCGGACCTCACGCAGGCAGGTAGGTGCCGTCTTTACTTACAACGGCATTGGGCTCAAAGGGCTGTCTGTGTGTGTGTGTGTGTGTGTGTGTGTGTGTGTGTGTGTGTGTGTGCGCCCGGGCTGGGACAGCTTCCCTGGCGTACACACATTATCGTAGCCGCACCCGAGTACTTCACAGGTCTTTAAAAGACCATTGATATGTTAACAAGGCTTTGTTTATTTTTTCACCCCTTCATCTCCACATGGCGAAAGGCGACACATCCTTTCATTGACAAGGGTAACCTTTGCCTACTGTCCTTCTGCGTGGATATTTCTTTTTCTATGTAGCACAGGAGAAAATAAGCTTGTTTATTCCTATTCACCTTTCCTGACCCCTGCAGCTGCTTATCACATCAGGCTGTGACACAAAGTTTGACTAATGGAGTAGTAGGAAAGAGAATGTGTTCCTATTTGTTTTTTCTTAAAAAATCTGCAGAGACCCTACTTTGTGTGCGCTTCATTTAAACAGTTTTTATCATTATCATGGCTGATGCAGGACAACAATCAGACAATACAAAATGCCCAGATAACGCAGGTGATTTATGATCCTGCTGGAGAGCAATCATTTGTCTGTTAGTAGTTTTTAAATGCAGATGAACTGTATTTTCTGTGGAAGCTCAGTGGGTTACGCCTTTGTCACAGAGATCCTTGTGTTACTTGTAGTTCAGAAGTTACAATCCTAACATAGGACAGTGACCAATGAACTGTCATCAAAGAGCAGCACACAAACATGAATGGTATAGTTAGAACTTCGCTTTTTTTGTTTTGTGATATAGTTAGAACTTCCTCAGTCTTTCATTATTCTAATGTTGTTAAAATGAGTATGTCTGGGCAGATATTCATTTTTGTCAGTAAAGCTGACCCCCATGGAATACTCTTTAAATCCTAAGGTTGTGTTTCCCCAGACCAAACCAAACCCTCTTAAAACATACTGCCCACCAGTATGGATGACATGTGATTCATACACCTTGTAATCCTCATTGACTTATGTGACATTCCCTGTAGACTGATTTAAATATTTGTATGATGCATAGTCTCTGTACAATGTGTGCGTGGTGTAAAGTACTGACACACACTACACTGATATGAGTAGCGCTATACAACAAATGAAATGCATATGAGAGAGGGGCTACGGAGCGATGAGGGGCACTGGTGGAGGGTGGCAGGGAGGGAATCTGAGGAGGAGGTAGCGGGAGGGGCTGTGGAGCGAGGAGGGGCACTGGTGGAGGGTGACAGCAGGGCTCGAGTCGGGGTACCACGCGGGTGGATGGCGTCCCCCCCACTTATTTTACCGGGAGCTTGATAACTGGAGCAAATGGAGCCACACATTCACTCTTTGGCCTCTCTGGGGCGAGATCGGAGCTTATTCAGAAAGCTGCTCATGCGCTGGCTTCTCTGATGCAATGGCATCTAAGGGGTGAGCGAGGGGAGGCAATGAGTCTGATGGTGCAAGCCACCTTTCGTGATGTCATTTCCTGTTGTCCCCCCACTTCTTTTTTTTAGGACTTGTGCCCTGGGTGACAGTGAGGGAATCCAAGGAAGAGGTCATGGGGTGGAGGGGGCGCTAGGATGTGATGAGGGTCACTGGTGGAGGGTGGTAGTGAGGGAGCCTGAGGAGGAGGTCATGAGGGGGAGGGGCTACAGAGAGATGAGAGGTACTGGTGGAGGGTGGCAGTGAGGGAATCCGAGGAGGAGGCCATGAGGGGGAGGGGCTATGGGGAGATGGGGGGCACTTGTGGCGTGAGACAGTGAGGGAATCTGAGGATCAGGTCAATAGGGGGGGGCATGGAGGACGTCCCTAGTGTGCTTCACATCAGACTTGCGTTGGAAGTTGGGGTGGGGCAGGTGCTGCAGCATCAAAGGGCATAGAAGAGACTACATTTCTTAGGGGACACGGAGAGCCTTGGGGAGAGCTGAACCTGGGTCTGGCCTGGCTCTAAGAGCCAGATCACGAGCCGAGCCATAAAAGATGTAACTCTAGTAACAAATGTGAGGAAAATGGTAGACCAGAAAACGGAAAAACATGGATTTTTCATCATATTAAAGTGTTTCAATGGTGAGTAAACGATTATTTCATGGAACTGAGTGATGTTTATTGAAAGTAATATTTTTTTATAACATGAAACATTCAAGAATACCGCCGTAGCTGTATGATTTTGCCACAAATTTTCCAAAACTTGTTAGCTTCGGGTGAGGTCCTGCTATAAATGCAAACACAGCCTGGCCAAATTGCTTTGTACTAGTCACCTTCAAGTGAATCCAGTGATCCCACACCCAGCAGCACTAATTTCTGGGGACCGTTACATATTTTTCCTAAACAAACTTTCATCCAGAGCCACAGACAGAAAACCATGCACATCTTCTGAGCTAAGCTTTGAGGACCGGCACTTATTGTTTTACAAATTAAGCACTGTTTCCCGCAGTATTTGGCAATTGTTGAAGTTGCCAAATGGAGATGAACGCTGCAGTCTACAGCAAGAAGATTCCATCTTTTCACAAAAATTAACTTTGAGCGGTTGACACAGCTGCACATAGATAGCTTTCGCGGGTGGCACCCGGTGCAACATTCTGTGTTTTGGTGCCCTCCTCTCATAGCTCTCTTTTCCACAAGTTCACCTACTGCCACTCTCCCAAGAGTGCCCCTCATCTCTCCATAGACCCTCTATCATATATATTTCATTTATTTTATAGTGCTTCTCATACCAGTTTAGGATGTTGGATCACTTTACATCACGCATATATTACACAGACATGAAGTGTGTAAATCAGAGTACAGGAAATGTTACATAAAACAATGGGGATTTAAAGGTGTAGGACTATCATGTCATTCATGCTAGCAGAATGTATGTTTTTAGAGTGTTTAATAAAAACCATAAAACTACACTCCAAACATCTCCTACAACAATATTAAAACAAATACAAGGGTCATATTAGAGTAATCTTAGGCACCAAAAAATTCAGCAAGAAAAAGGTCCTCAGCCTTGTGGTTGTTCAAAAACTCAGGATTTTGAAAGCACAAGTCTTGTTTGAGACTCTGCATTTATTTTGTTAATAGAACGCAGCTGCAGGGCTGATTGTGTGCCTTTCGAAAGTACTCATGTGCAGCGCCTTGTACATGCATAACTGCTGCAGCGAATAGCATAAATACTTTCAAAAAGGCTCACAATCTGCCCCGCAGCCATGCTCCTATTAACTGTGATGGCACTTGACTTGTGTGAATGGCCCTCTTCCACACTACATGTTTTCCTGGACGCCACACATTTCACAAACTATCTCTGACGGGATATCCACACATTACTCCATAGCTTGCACATCAAATTATAAATGTTATGTAATTGTGTATATATGCGATCTTGTATAGGCTCCTAACATTTCCCCACCCTATAAACGGTGCTCAAGTTGAGGATCTTTAGTAAAATCGTATTACGGTACCACCATTGGAGTCCTGTGCTTTTCTGAATCCGAAGTGTACTTGCCTGTGTAACCAATTCATGTCTTGGCATGTGTATCTAAATTGAAAACCTGCTTTAAGACCATTCATGTGGTGCTGCATGTGTGGAAATGAAAGTCTTTTCACTTTTTTAAGCAGAAGTTTGGAGTGATATTTGGCACTGCAACCCCACGCGTGGTCTGGTTCCTGGTGCACATAGTCTTGGTTGTAGCGCACAGAGACCTTACACTGCCGCACACAGAGGAAACAAATTAGAGGGAACATTGGTTATGAGTTCCGGGTCCAGGTTTGGGGTTAGGGACACCTTATTTAGAATGACGGGTCTGGAGCATTCGGATCGTAGGAGGTTTCATGTCTCCCGCTCTAGTGAGTTTCTTAGCCATTTGTAATACATTTGGCCACGTGGTCTTGGGGTCACCACTTCTATGGTGTTTCATGTTACCAGGAAAAAACATTTCCTGTCCTAGAGGGTCTAGAATTATGTCTTTGGATGTGGAGGGGGGCTGCCTCATAAAGGAAGGCATCAAGTCTAGGACTCTGGTTGAGATCAAAAATTTATTCATCTAGTAAGTCCTCATTCAGAGGACTAACTTAGTCCACCTCTAAATTCTTATAATCCGTGCAGGTACTGGTGCTGTTGTGCGCACTCAAAGGGACTGTCACGTAGGACACCCAACATGCTTGAAGTGCTTATACCTCCTCTGGTTTTGATGTGCTTGGACCTCCTCTGCAGTTTTTAGGGGTTTGGACCTCCTGAACATCTTAAAAAGCTGGAAGCTAGTGGGTTATCGCTGGAAGACGTGCCCTCTAGATGTTTGTTTTTTTTCATTCTTTTTCCTGTCTGTTTGGGGGCTTTAGAGTCTCCCTCCGACATTGACTCCGGTTCAGGTTCCTCTTCCGAGAGGATAGATCTTTTAATTGAAATTACCTGTTGGATGGTCTCTCGCACCCAGGAGCGCATTTCTTGCTGAATCAGTTTTTTAATAAGTTCCTCATTCAGGTTTTGAGGATTTTCTGAGCTTTGGCAGTCCTCAGACATCTTGGGTTAATATTTTTCTATTTTGTGTAAATCTGAGCAATTTAGGACAGGAAGGTGCTCTCTAAGTGGGCTAATTTTATATATATATATATATATATATATATATATATATATATATATATATATATATATATATATAACATTACCTACTGGCGGTCGCCAGTGGGTAAATATAGTTAGGACCTATTTTCCATAGGAAATCCACAACATTCTATTTGGAATAACGTTGGGGCCGATTGACGCATCTTCGCGAAATTTTCCAAACTTTTGGCCAGCTCCGGTCCGCTCCTATCCTGAAAATTTCACGGTGATTAATCAAGCGGGGGCCGAGAAAAAAGGGGGGTCCCAAAACACGTTTTCCCCATGCATTTTCCCATAGGACCAGTTGACGCAGCTACAGCCCGAACTGCTGAACAGAATTACACCAATTTTGGCAAAGAGGTAGTCCTCAGTTCAGACTCATGCCTTTTGCTTAAATGGTGTAAATCCGTTCTGTATTTCCTGAGAAAATTAGGGTAAAAAAGTTAGTGATATCTATGGCCTCGGAGGATCGGCGCACCCTCCCCGCACGCAGCTCGCACGAGCTGAATGCTAATAGGCTGCCAACACTCTGAATCAGGCAGTGTTGGCAGCCATCTTGTGCCTCGGTAGAACCGATGCACAACAAAACCAGAAAAAAAGGCGCAAAACGCGACAGACAAGGGGGCAGGGTAGAAACACCCTGACCCCCTAGGCCTGCTCAGGGGGTCCCACAAGGACCCCCAAGGCCCCCCAAAAAAAAACGAAGCGCGGACTCCCGCGCTTAGTTTACAATTAGCCCCCGGGGGGCCAAGTTCCGGGGGCAATTTTCTATAGTAATGGGGGGCCCGGAGGGGCCCCCCCAGCCCCGGGCACCGCCACCTCCTGGGGCTTTAAGTTAATGTATGCGGGGGGCTAATGGCCCCTCCCGCAGCCCCGGGGACCGCCACCCCCGGGGCTTGTTTGTTTTTGAGAAAAAAAAAACCTGTGTGAGGGGGGGGGCTTGCCCTGTGGCGCGTTTTAAGTTGGGGAATTCATTCGTCTTCAATCCAGAGGTCCCCTAGGGGACAACTAGCCCACTAGGTACCTCCACTAAGCGCCACGGTGCTGCGTTGCAGAGTGTTGTAAAAAGGGGTGAGGCCTCTGAACACCTCTGCAACGCAGCTCCCTGGCGCATACTGGAGGTACCTGGTGGGCTAGTTGGCCGCCAGGGGACCTCAGGATTCAAGGGGACTTAATCCCCCCAACTTAAAACACCCCACGGGGCGCGTTTGCACAGTGGTGAAGGTAGGGTGTGGGGCCTGAGGTGATATGTGTGCAAACACGCCCTGTGGCGCGTTTTAAGTTGGGGAATTAATTCCTCTTCAATCCTGAGGGTCCCAGGGGACCAACTAGCCCACCAGGTACCTCCAGTAAGCGCCACGGAGCTGTGTTGCAGAGTGTTGTAAAAAGGGGCGTGGCCTCTGAATGGCGCATACTTGAGGTACCTGGTGGGCTAGTTGGCCCCCAGGGGACCTCATGATTGAAGAGGAATTAATTCCCCAACTTAAAACGCGCCACAGGGCGTGTTTGCACACGTCACCTCAGGCCCCTCCCCCTTCCTTCACCATTGTACAAATATTCCTCTAAAATCAGCCGAACTACGAATTCTGATTTGCTCACCTGTTATCAGGAGAGAACCCAGGGCTGCATCTTTTAGCCCAGCAATGACTCTGAAAAGTAATTCTAAGCGTACTTACCAGTAACTTGTATTTCCGGCCATAGGAATCCATTGTGTGGTTTTCAGCAGAAAAGTTTCTAAGTGTCCAATTTTGAAAAGTACAAATATTCCTCTAAAATCAGCCGAACTACGAATTCCGATTTACTCACCTGTTATCAGGAGAGAACCCTGGGCTGCATCTTTTAGCCCAGCACTGACTCTGAACAGTAATTCTAAGCGTAATTACCAGTAACTTGTATTTCCTTCCAAAGGAATCCATGGTGTGGTTTTCAACAGAAAAGTTTCTAAGTGTCTATTTTCACAAACTAAAAATATTCCTAAAAAATCGTCTGTATGACTTAAACACATTCTTTCAACTGTTTACAGGAGGTTGGCCAGTGCTGGATCCAAGATCCACCACTGAGTAAGAAAAAGTAACACTACTTACCTGCGAAGGGAATTTTCTGCCATTGGATAACATAGGTGATTCTATGTGAAAAATGTTCAAAGTGTCAACTTTTAAAATACAATAATATTCCTTAAAAATAACTACTGTAACCAGAACGCTTTTACTCAACTGTTTACAGGAGATGTACAAGGACTGAATCCAGGATCCAGTCCTGTGGTAAGAAAAGTAATCCATAAAGTAACTAATTGCATTTAACTAGACATTCACATTGAGCTCAATGTTGCTTTGTGTTTGAAAGTGTGTTGCCCATTGCAACAACTGTAACTACTGTATTTAAAAGTCTGTTGCCTATTTGCCAAGTATTTAAACTAAAGTAATTCATTCTGAGAAAGTATATTTTGTACTGTAATGTATAATGTAATTATAATGTAATTTAAAAAAATATACCTAAAAATAAATAGTTTAAAAAATGTAGTAAATCAGTATAACAATTAATACATTAAAAATTGTCATTTACAAAACCTTTGAAATTCACTGAAAAAACCATAGGTTTCAGGCCTGATATAGTTAGGAATTAGCATTTAAAAAAACCTTTGAAATTCACTGAAAAAACCATAGGTTTCAGGCCTGATATAGTTAGGAATTAGCATTTAAAAAACCTTAGAAATTCACTGAAAAAAACATAGGTTTTAGGGGTGTTCTAGTTAGCTGGACATTTCACTCGAACAAAACCATTGAAATTCCTCCGATATAGTTAGTTGTACTAACTACATCTCGCGCGCCCGCAATCCACTGCTGATGATGTCACATATTACATCATTCATGACATGGTCAGTGACATCACTGATGACATCTCAAATGACATCACTGATGACATCTCAAATGACATCACTGATGACATCACTGATGGCATCATCCACGTGACAATCAGATACACCTCATCATACACTAGTATAACCTTTCATCACTCACTGTAAAATACAGAGTGCCAGATTTAAAACCATTGACACACCAATACAAGTTTCTAAACACCCACTCAGTGATTCCTAGATCTATACACACATCTAATCACTTACCTATAGATTCACTCATACATGCTGTCAATGATCAATAGAACACTATCACTTATACACCTATATCGACATTACACACCAGCACACATCCTAATCACTTATGAAGTCATCCTACTCACTTATGCAAACAATGGATCATGCTTACTTTTACATACCTATGCACTTATAAAAACACCAGATCATCTATTCATATAGATAATAAATCATCGTTGGTGTGTTATAAAAACACTATTACAAGTATACAGTTATCCATACAGTCACTCATACAATCACGGAGTCATATATATACTTATTTATATACAACAACTGACACATACACTGGCTTTTATTTTCCTAGTTTGTTGGACATGTACCATTGAGACCTGTATCACCACACCCATAAAGATATTCAGTCGCCCAAACAACTGTTATAACATGTAGTTTTAACTTCATATACCTACTGAATCAACTATTCACACATCTTTGGGCAGTCACACACCCCCCACCGAACCACACACACATTCACTCTCCCATACAAATACTCAGTTAACTAATCAATAAATAATATAGACTTTCACGTAGCTAGTAACCAACTGGTGCAGCAGTATACACAACAACTGACAAAGTGATACAGATATTCACACAGTTTAGTTACTATCCAATATATTTAGTGAGACACTATAAATTAGTCAAGTAAACAGTCAATCACACTGCTACCAAATCCTCCATCCAGATATTTATATATCCACTCATTCTTCAATGCAAATTGCTATATATATATATATATATATATATATATATATATATATAATACATATTTAAATAACGAAGCAAACCACATTCACTGGATTATGTCATCAGTGATGTCATTTGAGATGTCATCAGTGATGTCACTGACCATGTCATGAATGATGTAATATGTGACATCATCAGCAGTGGATTGCGGGCGCGCGAGATGTAGTTTAATTTAATTTTGGCATCTCGGCGCTAGACTGAACGACTGACTCTCCACAGCATTGAAAAAGACCCGGGGAATTACTGGGTAAACAACCAAGTTTTCAGGCTCTTGCGAAACTGCAATAATGATTTGCTGGATCTGATATGCTGAGGAAGCATATTCCAGATCTTGGGAGCTGCTACCGTAAAGCGGCGGTCACCCCGTGAGACCGTTTTAGAGCGTGGGACCACTAGATTATTAAGAGTCGAGGATCTGAGTTGTCTAGTTGGTCTATAAAATTTTAGTTGATCCTTGAGAGGACGTGGACCTTGGTCGTGTAGGGTTTTATAAAGTATACAAAGAGATTTGAAAATGATCCTATTCTTGATCGTCAACCAGTGGAGTGTCTTGATGGTGTCCGAGATGGGTGAAAACTTGGGTGTTCTTGTCAGGAGGCGTGCTGCCGCGTTCTGAATGGTTTGTAGTTTTTTTATAACTCTGGTTTGACCATTAAGAAAAAACGAGTTGCAGTAGTCCAAAGAGGGAAGGACCAGGGAGGTTACCAGAGTTTTGGCAGCTACATCTGGAAGAACTGGCATGATTTTTCTTATCTTTAACTTGTAATGAGCAGTGGCTGCAACTTTATTGGCATGTGCCACAAAGTTTAGATGATCATCAAAAGTAATTTCCAAGTTCCTAACCTTGGAGGTCGGATTAGGTGGAGTACCGAACTCGGGGGGCCACCAAGGAGCAGGCCAACTCGGGGAGAGGGGTCCAAAAATGACCACCTCCGTTTTATCGGAGTTGAGCTTTAGGCAGTTCCCTGCCATCCACTCTCCTATCAGGCTCATGGTATTTTGAAAGCGTTCTGCCTCTTCCGTTCCTTTATCCTTAATAGCCAATACGAGTTGTGTATCGTCAGCATAAGAAGTTAGGCTCATCCCCGATGCCTTTATTATACTTGCAAGGTCCGACACATAGATATTGAATAGCGTCGGACTCAGGGATGAGTCTTGGGGAACCCCACACGGGAGCGACAGCTTAGCTGACTGATATGGTCCCAGGGTGACCACCTGAGTTCTGTCGGCAAGGAAAGACGCGATCAACTCTCTGGCTAGATGGTACAACTAACTATATTGGAGGAATTTCAATGGTTTTGTTCGAGTGAAACCATTGCCACATGCCTACTATATCCTGACTGTATTGTGTTCTAGAAAAATACACACTGTGATGTCATACTTTAAAGGGTTAATGAATAATGTTAGCCTCTGATCTTGTAATGAAATCTGCCTACAAAAACTGATTGTCCATTCATGAATTTAAATTGGTCAAGTTCTGTGCACAGTGTGATTATAGACCATAGGTTGTGTAAACTAGCTTTATCATCAGTCCTCAGTCTGTTTCCACGGATATAAGAGAATGAGTTTCTAGATGATACAGCCTCTCGAACCTTGTACCTAATAAACTTTGTTTAGGTATCTTGGCGGTTGGTAAGGTGAGAACAGATTGGGTAAGTGCCTTGGTACATGACTGCAAGGCCTCATCTTCTATGCAGAGGGCCTTTAAGTTTGATATATCTTTTAATGGATAATGTTTGCAGTGTGATGAAGGTGGGGTGATGAGGCCTAGACTCCAAGGTATAGGTGGATTGGGGTGTGTAGTTATGTAGTCCGGGCAGCTGTTTAGGATGAGGCCTGCTTTGCATAAATTAGATTGCAATAAAGATTGATAGATGTGTTCACCATTGAACTGGATTTGTAATAAGTATTAAAAATAATTTGTTTTATTATTCTTCTAGCTGGCCCATTTCCAAGATACAGTATTAGGATTCTAATCTGTACTCTGACAGTGAAAAATAGTTATTGTAAGGATATGTTAACATTACATTTCTTCTTGCTATGCTTTTAAATACAATGCACTCTGACTTCTGGACTACAAGGGTGATTTACTAAAATTTAAAAGGGTTCTTTTGACCTGTCAAAAAGGTTTATTTTGTCAGGTTGAATTGTAGTTTTTACATTACTACTTTGGTAGGCCTAATGCCATGTTTGCACTACCACTGTAGTGGATTTCACAATAGGTGCTGCAGACCAATAGTGGCATTTAACTGCCAGCCCCTGGGTGCATCCTGGTACTATATACTAGGGTATTATAGAGAAGTTAAACCAATTTGGAATATGCCAATTCAACCATGTTTGAAGGGTGATGCACATGCACCTTACCACTGGTTAGCAGGGTTCACATGCACAGAGTTCCAACATCAGCAGAAATATTGGGTCCAGCAAAAGCCGAAAAATATGAGGTGACCACACAGAAAAGGCGGGTTTCCTACACCCATTGCATCACCCCTGATCAATGTATTCTGCTCTGACCATAGTGTGACGAAGCCATGTATCTGAATCGGTCACAGATCTTAGTCAACATTAGTCGTCTGAAAGAAGAAAAGTAAGAAGTCAAAAAGGTCTAAGACTTCACACCCTAAATTGAAGTCTTCCGATGGGACGGGTGAATGGTGTCATTCAAGGCCTGGCTCCGCGGTGTAGCTGGGTGTCCGAGTTTCCAGAAGCTGGAGTGAACCCTGCTCAATTCTGTGAAATTATCAGGCCATGCACCTCATATTTGGGTGGCCTGTCCCTGCTGGTGCACCTTCGGGACCCATAGGTTCATGAAGGGCCTCTACTGGTTGCCCGCTGGTGGGTCCGCCCTCAGCGCCAGTCAGGCCCTTTGGATCCACGGATGGATCCGGACCAGCGCCGGTTGTACCACCTCGACTTTCCCTGACTCCTTATCTGATGTTAAATCTCCCAGCGCCGCCACCCCCATTCTCATCCCCGACTCTAACACAGAGCCAGAAGGGCGTTGCACGATGTTGACTCAAGTGTCAGCTGGAGGCTTGCCCTCCAGACCGCAGCCTGAGTGCTATTGTTATAGCCAAGAGTTTGGGAGGAATGGAAGGGGCCCACTGGACCCTGAGGAATACTAGCCCCCAGACCCCAACATGGACTGGTGTCAGGAATTGGAGGGTGCCAGTGAACTGGACACCTCCAGATACTGGCATGTTCTCTCCTCCTACTGTTGCTACGGAGGAGGGAGCTTCTTTCACTATGATGGTGAGAAGGGCGGCTGAGGTCCTGACAAAGGTACTTTAGCTGGGAATGACTCCTTTAGAACCACTTTTCCCTTTTAATGAAGCCCTTACGGACATCCTACTATGGACCTGGTACAAGCTGAGCACAAAGGCTCCTGTAAACAGGACAATTGCCCGCTGCCATCACCCTACCCCAGGGGACCCTGTTACTCCTATGCACTGTGGAAATCAGTTGTGCAGGTGCTGCCCATGGTCCCAGAGGAGGACCGGACAATACTCTCAAGCTATGGCAGACGGGAGAGATGCAGTCAAGTTCACAATCTGATGTGAACTGGATATGACTGATTCGCTAGGTAGAATGGTGTCTTCATCAGTGGCCTTACGACGCCACGCCTGACTAAGAACAATTGGTTTTCCAAGGAATTTTCCAGAATTGCTTATGGACATGCCCTTTGACGGCTCTCGTCTCTTCAGAGACTAAGCTGACCCAGCTCTAGAGCACTTTAGGGATAGCAGAGCTATGGCCAGGTCCTTGGGCCATTCCATGGTCTCCCGCCAACCCACGTACACCTTTTGTAGCCACGGAAGGAGCTTGCAGCCACATTCTTTCCCACCCAGCCACCACATCAAGCAAGCTCCCTAACCTCCTTGTGGCAGAGGACGCGGTACCCCAGACCCATAAAGATGAGCAGCCTGAGGTTGGGCCAGTCCACCTCCTCGCCCCCCCTCACCCCATCTGGGACAGCGCAGCCTCCGAACCTCTTTAGTTCTCCCTTCAGCCATCGTGGGCAACCAGTGGGAAGTAGGACACGCCATCACCTGCACCCCTGAAGTTCGATTGCATCAGACTGCTGGGTTTTCCAGACTTTCCGAAGGAGCTACTCCCTCCCCTTCATGAATACCCCACTTGTAACAGGCTGACGGAGGGCCACCTATCCTTACTTCACCAGGAAGGGGCGGGGGAGCCAAAGAGAGGGTACCGGCACCATAAGTAGGTTGTGGGTGTTAATTCTGCTATTTCTGATGCCCAAAAAAGGCCTTCGCCCTATCTTAGACCTGCACCCTCTCAATTTCTTCCTCAAGAAACGGAAATTAGGCCATGGCCTGGACGAAGATCCGTGATGGCGTCTTTTGCCGAGGCTCCCACAGAAATCTGACACCACAGCTTTTAGGGTATGATGGGTGGTAGCTCCCACCTTTGCATCTGGAGGGAGACTTCTTGCTGGTGAAGCAGGCAGCAGAGAGTGCGGACACACTATCTTGAATGCTATTGCAGCATCCATACTCTCAAGATGGCCGTTCGTCCTGACGTAGCACTTCACCTGGTGAGCAGCTGTCGTGGATTGTATTGGTCCGACTAAATTGAGGCCAAGGCTATGGGGACATCCACATTTCATTGCTCAACACAGGCGTTGCTGGTGCCTTCGGCCTGAAGAACAATAAAACGTTCTCTGCTGGATGTGTGGTGCCCTGAGAGTACAACATTCACCAGACACCTTATCTTGAGATCTTTGTGTTGTTCGGCCTGCTCCTCTCCTGTGCTTGGTGCTTTCCTTCCCATGCCTGACAGTGGATCCCCAGTGAGGGGGCGAGATGTCTCCTCATGGCCTCCTCACATCACAAGCCTCCAATGACCTCCTACTCTATGAAGGACATGTTATCTGCTACAAAGGCGCCCAGGGAGATGGCCCCATGGGGGCCACTGATGGGCCTCTGCAGGGGGTTGACACATTCCTACCCTGACCTTTCCTTCTGACACAAAGTGGGATATTCATTCTCTTCGCCAGGTAATGAAGAGGCATATTGCTGCTATGACTGCCAACGTCACCAAGGCACTAGCAGGGCATGACCAAACAGTGAAGGGGGTTGAGGTTTGTGTGGGTCTGGTGGAGGCAACTGTGGCACAGCAGGACCAGGTGCATAATGACATGATAGAGCCGGTGTCCGTGCTTTAAACCCAACAACGATGTTTGGGAGATGCCTCGGAAGACTATGAGAATGGTTTGTGCCGCAACAATATATAGAATAGGAGAGTGAGTGCCACGGGGCCTAATGTTGAGCTTGAAAATTATGTCCAGGGAGCTGTTTCAACACATCCTGCAAGATTCAGAGGGCCAGAATCTCACCATTGATCAAACTAATCATGTTTTTTCTATGTACAAGTAGCCAAACCAGTTGCCATCAGACGTACTTACCAGAGTTCATTTTTACGGGGTTAAGGATGACATTTTGAGAGCAGCTCGGAAAATGGATACCATCAGGTTCCAGGGTGATAACCTCATACTCTTTCAGGATCTCTTGTTTCAGACCCTGGCCAAACCCTGACCTCAGGGACGTACTGCCTCACCTATGTGACAAGAAAATCCTGTGTCACTGCGACTTTCCGCTGCACTTAATATCCACATTTAATAACAAGTGGTTAGCCATGTGCATTGGAAGAAGCTCTAACTCTGTGGCACGTGGTCCCTCAGGCCTACCCCGGATGTGCCCTAATGGCGTCCCTCCAGCTCCCCAAGGTTGGACAATTGGCAATGGCTATCATCAAAGTCTGCTCACAAGGCTTCAAGGAAACACACACGCTATCGTGATGGGCATATGGACCACCCGGACGATGGTCCACCAGGTGACTGCTTCGGAAGCTTGCTCCCGGTCTAGAGGTCGGGCGCTTGCAGATCCTCATACATTTGTTTGACTTCTTTTTAGATTCTACCTTGCTCCAATCGAGAGTCATGTCAACCACTGTAGGCACCCAGAACCTTTCCGGCTGTGCCCCGGTATTCCTAGTCTTAGATGCAGCTACATTCCCTCAGCATGCGCCCTCAAAGTGGTATCGCAATAAGCTGCCATTCTGTGATCCGATTCTAGGAGACTCAGTGTGAGAGTCCTTAGAGCATTCCTTCAAGAATAATGACACAGGGGAGGTGTCATGGACTACCCTATGGGATGCAGCAAAGGTGGTCTTAAAAGGTGAACTTATAAACCATACCTCCACCTTTGTCAGGCTGGCTAAGGCTCGGAGAGTGAATCTGGAGACCCAGCTTGAATCCCAGTATAAGGCTCCAATTGGGTTTATAGAGAACTGAGACGTGTTTGAGGTGAACTAGAACAGCTCTATATGCAAGATGTGGGATCAAAACATCTGTACATCAACCAGAAATACTATGAGAAAGGGGACAAGGCACATCAGCTGTTGGCATACAAATTGAGGCGAAAGCAAAGTAGGAACCATGTCTCTGCCATTTGAGATGCGGCAGGGGTCGCCCATACAGGCACAACCGACTTTCCTGACCTTTTTAAGGCATATTATGCACTGCTTTACCAAGCCCATCTCTCATCAGCGGTCATCAAGGATCGCTATTTACAAGATTTTATCTTTCCACATTTTGATTCAGTGCTCATCCAGGAAATGGAGGAGCCTATAACCCCGGATAAGGTGAACTCTGCCATACGTCAACTAAAAACAAATAAGGCCCCTGTGCCTGATGGGTTTTCAGTCTTCTTTTATAAAGCGTACTGTAAACTGTTTGAGGAACCCCTCTTACTAAGGTCTTCAACTCTTTCCCCACCGCTAAATCGGTTACGCCTACCATGTTGAAATCCACTGTGACCCTGATATTGTAACCGGGCAAGGACTCTCTGGCATGCTCATCCCAAAGACCTGTTGCCCTGCTCAATTCTACTGTTAAAGGGGGGCGTGGCCAACAGAATGGCCGAGTAGGACGTGCTTTTGCCGAGCTCTGGCTGAATCCGGTGCCCTGCAGACCCGGAGAACATTGTATCTGCCAGAGATTATGCCCTGCTGTTGTCCGCGGCGGAGATCAGGAGGAAAGATCGAATTTTGGAGCCCAGGGAGGTGAAAATCCGAGAGGTCCGGACGAGCTGGCAATCTTCAAGATGGCGTCTCGCGGCACCTGAGGCCCGGAGACACTACGCCGAAACCTGCAAGCCACCCGGGAGAGTCCGCTACCATTTGGGGCAGACTCGAGATACGTCACCTCGCTGGCATGCTGACTGGGGTGACCAGGACGGCCCGCTGCTACTGAAGGTCCGGCTGGAGCTTGAAGACCGCGGTGTACCAGCGGGAGGAGCCGCTCCCCCACCGAGGCCTGTCGCAATGGCCGGATACAGAGACTGGAGGACGGACATGACAATGTGGGTGCCTGCGGCCGGTATCGGAGCCCGCATGCATTGAATGCGCGTCCGCTTCCGGGCAGAGCTGTGCAGCACGGAGTGCAGGCGAAGTGGAGAAGCTGCGGACGAGCGAGTGGACCCCCGACTGCGCGAGGCCACACAGGAGAGAGCCGATCTGAGGCTGTGAGTCTATCCGAGGTTGTTGGACCTGCGCAGGCCAGCTGGACGGTGGAGCGCGGCAGCGGATGGCCACCCTGCCCCACCCCTCTGAGGTGCTTGAACAGGCCCTGAGCCTGGTGCAGGAGCTGCGGGAGGGCTCCGGGACGGAGGTGAGGTGCGGGAAGGTGGGGGCGAATGCCTGGACTCTGAATGTCTCTCCCCCCCCTCCCCAAGCAATGCCTGTGTGCCGGAGATAGACATGACATGGGGGGATGGACTCGACTGATGGAGCACCGTCCTCTCCAAGCCACTAGCACCACACTAGAGGTGACGCCGCAACAGAGCAAGAGCCACTAGCGAGTGGACTAACCTGTGGGTATTACGGACGACCTCGCCGCCAAGGGAGAGAGTGTCAAGGACCCTAACGGGGAGAGACATTTCTGTGCGAAGCGCCTGGAGGGGGTCGGGGAGACTGAGGCAGGCCCGCTCGGACTGGGAGAGGCATGGGGAGCCGCCGGAGGATCAGGCCCGCGAACTGGTAAGGTGGGACTCACTGGCTGATTGACGAGTCAGACTAACAGTTCCCCCCTCCTTCCTGACCCGCGTCCTTGCATGTATGCTTGACCCTGGCTAGTTCCACCTCAATACCAGGACATTGCATCCCTGAGGAGGCGCCCGCTGGGGGCTGCGGCTGGTAAGCGCCACACGCACTACAGGCAGCAGGCGATCTGGCCTGAAGCACACGCGGGGGTGGAGGCTACCTACCATCTGCGCCTGCCCGAGCTCACCATGGGTAAAGACAAAGATCCGAAGCCGCTGCGCCAGGGCAGAATGAACCAGTACGCGAAGGTTATCACCCCCCCCTCAGGCGGAACGCCCCGGCGCCCGATTGGATACGGACACCCTTCTACAGGCAATCCAGGCATCCAGGACGGAGCTAGAGGGTCAGATCGGCGCAGTGGGATCGGAGGTGGCGCTCTTGCGCCAGGACCTCAGGAGCCTGGCTGGACGGGTCACGGAGGCGGAGTTGCAGCTGGGCGAGATGGAAGATTCGGTACACAATCTCTGCAAGCAACTACAGGAAGTCCGATCCTCTCATAAAGACCTGCTGTGGAGAGTAGATGATGCGGAAAACAGGGCCCGATGGAACAATCTTCGTTTTGTGGGCTTTAGAGAAGGAATTGAAGGGACGACTATGCCGAACTTTCTCTATGACTGGCTGCGGAACACCTTCCCGGCGGACAAGTTCTCCTCCTGTTTCGTCATAGAAAGAGCCCACCGGGCACTGCTGGCCCGACCCCCAGTGGGGGCACAAACTATGCCCGTAATAGCACGCTTTCTAAACTTCCTAGATGGGGACATGATGCTTAGAGAGGCCCGGAAGCTGGTGGAAATACGGCATGAGAATACCCGCATCATGAGCTTCCCGGACTACAGTAGAGAGGCGCCCAGAAACACAGGTAGGTGGTGAGTCGCCCCCCGGTGCAACGGGCGGCCAACCCCTGAACACGCAGCACATGCTTCGGCCTCGATACCGGCAAAAGGGCCGCGCCTTGGAAGCCACTCCATATGCCCCGAAGGGTGAGGGCAGACGAAGAAGGCGCACAGATGGATCTCTTGATTCCCGACTTACGGCGAGCGCCCATGCTCTCCGTCTGGATGGGCGACTTCAGATGGGCAATGATACTGAGAGGGACGCCGGAACTGAAAGTGGACACTCATCCCCCGAGAGGGACGAGGTGGTAGATCCTTCGATGCACCCATTGGCGGCTGAGATATTGGCGTTGGAGCAGGCAACATTGTCTGAGGCGGGGGCATCACAGAATGAACCCCCAGACTCCAACTCTTGATCGGGGGACTGCAGGGATGACCATGGTTGGGACTAATTATGCTGGAGCAGCCAAACTGGACACGCACACCTTCTTTTTCCTCATATTTCTCATCTTTTCTGTGGATTTTGATTTCTTTCCCTATTCTCCTTTCTTCCCTTCTTCTCTCCACAACTGTCTGTGCTTTAAATATTCTTCGGATTTTGTTTTGATGGTTTTGGGATAGCCGCAGGAGTTGGGGTCTGTGGCGTAAGTTGGGTACGGGAGGACGACAGACCTCCGCCTGCCCTAAAGTCCACTCCCTGACATATTGCCAGGGCAGAGTCATGGGGAGGGGGATGTGCTTGTTTTCTGGTTGGGAATGTTTTGCGTTAGGGTTTGTTTTATGGTTGTTCGGCACACTGACAGCAGGATCGCACGGGTAGGTACATATACCGGCCACCCTCCGCCGGGGATGACCTGGACACGCACCACTACATGGCCTTCCTGACGATGCATAGGACCCCCGAGGATGGACTAGTGACCGGCCCCTACAAGGTTCTCATGTGGAATGTGAATGGTCTCAGGGACAAAATTAAGAGAGCACTGGTGACGGCATATATTAAACGGTTACACCCTGATGTGGTCCTCCTCCAGGAGACCCACCTTAAAGGGACACAGTGCGGATTTCTGGCAAGGGGTGACTATTTTGATTTAAAAAAATCCCCACCTTTTGCGGTGACCCGGACCTGGACAGATCCCATGGGGACTTACGTAGGGGTGTCAGGAACATGGGGACGGCAGAGGGTCACAATAGCCTCGGTCTACGCACCACCGAAACTCCAAGCCAGGACTCTCTCCGGGCTGGCCGTAATCCTGATGGATACACCGGACACGCTACACATCATAGGCGGGGACTTTAATGACGTTATGTCCACTCCCTTGGAACTCTCCGGGATCCGTGTAGACAGCTCCCTGACTACGCCCATGGCCAGGGTTATGACCACACTTGGCCTAACAGACGAGTGGTGGCGGCGGCTGCACCCGACCACCAGAAGCTACTCATATTACGGAGGGGCACACAAGGTACATTCTAGACTAGACTATGTTTTTCTCGCCAGATGTGCACTTGGGGCTCACGACGAAGCAGAATATCTGGCAAGGGGTCTTTCGGAGCATTTGCCCCTCCTGGTTCGGCTGGGTGGGAGGCCTCGAGCCAGTGGTGGAGGTTGGAGACTGACGCCATGGGATCTACAGAATAGTGAGGTACTGCATGGCATCAGAGCTGACACAAAAGTGTACTTTGCAGAGAACGTGGGCTCGGTGCAGTCCAGAGTGACCGTTTGGGAGGCCTACAAGACTACTCCGCGACAGAGCTCAAAATCGAATATCCTGGGTGAAACGGAAAGCCCAGGAGGAGCTCAGTACCCTTGAAACCCAAATACTCGACTTAGACCGGCAGTACATATCGGGACGTGACCCTCAGGTGCTTCGATGCCTGGCGGATACCCAACAGCAATAAAAAGACCTAGCAACAGATGAAGCCAGGGCACAGGCGCTTGCGACCCTGCATAGGATATGACGTTGGGGACAAGTCCGGGAACCTACTGGCCTGGCTAGGCTGTAAGGAACGGGATGCCAGATGGATTGAAGGGGTAATGGCTGGGCAGGGACATTTACAGAGGGGGATGCCCAGATCGCCCAGACGGTTGCTTCCTACTTCCGGGACTTTTACAAAGCCTGGGAATTAGCTGGACTGACAGAAATCATGGCCTACCTGTCTACCGTCCAAACTCCGGTCCTTGCGGACGAGGACAGGGAGACCCTTGAAACTGAAGTAACGGCCACGGAAATTAGGGAGGCAATAGCCAGACTCAGCTCCTTCTCTGGATATACAATAAATCGGTCCTGTATAGCCCGCGCGAAGAGGAGGAGTGCCCCCCCCCCCCCCCCCCCCCCCCCTCTGCCTGCCACCCTCCAAGTTACCCAGACAGGGTTTACATACTTGGGGATCTATCTATCTGACTACGGACCGACACGTCTCCTATCAAAAAAACATCCAACTGGAGATTAGAAATTTTACAGAGGATGCTCTGAGATGGAAGGCACTCCCTCTCACGAGAAAGGCTAGAAAGAGATACCATGGCACACCGCACTAGTCTCCACTACTTGTATGGGGGGGCTGGGAAGAGGCGATTACTCCCAGCCACGCAGATAATCATAGAGGTCTGGGACAGGGCGACAAAGATGATGGGGATGCTCACGAAAACCTACCAAACAGACACCGAAAGGGACCTGTTCGTGGCTAAAGGAGCTTCACAAATTCACAGGTTTTATGGGATGGGACGATATCGGGATCTCCGTATTAGGGGACCTGGTAGCAAGAGGGAAATTTAAATCTTATGGATCCCTGGCGGCGGAATATGGTCTGCGTCCTACCCCGTTCCTTAAATACGCGCAACTACGCCATGCATGGGGGGCTGAGGTGACGCTTACCTCTGCACTGCCAGAATATGCCCCGCTGGAGGGCCGTCTGTTACAAGAGCGGGTGCCCAGTAAACTAGTGTCACTGACGTACAAGACCCTGAATAATAACACGCCGGACAGATTGGGGAAACTGAGAGCAACATGGGAACGGGATCTGGGCGAGATGGGCACAATAGACTGGGAAGCAGCCTTGATGCATCACAGAGAAGTCGCGATTAAATCCCGACTCATACAATATAAGATACTGCATAGGGCGTATTACGATAGGGTCAGACTGCATCACATGGGTAGAGCTGCGGACTCTTGCTGTCTCAGATGTCGACACCCGCCGGGGGCCTTCTACCACATTATCTGGGACTGCCCTATTATCCACACTTATTGGACACACATGCTGGGGGAACTGAGTGAGGTGCTTGAGGTGACGCTCCCAATGGACCCAAAACTTGTTTTACTTGGAATACCTACAGAAATAGATCTGACCCGCCCGCATCTGATCTTTGCAATGTTGGCTTTGGTGGTAGGGAAACGAGATGTTGCACGAGCATGGGGTGCTCCAGCCCGTACCCCCCCACCCCCCCCCCCAGGTTGGGAAATGGAGGAGGGGATGGATATGTATATGGCGGCCGAGAGGGTTACATACAAGGCTAGAGGATGTCCCCGAGAATTCCATAGAGTATGGGCCAAATGGAGAAGGTATCATGGTCTCGATGGAGGTCTGGGGCCGGACTGACGCTCTTAGAGCCCTAAAGGCTGCAACGGGGTTATGGGTGGCCGAGGGACAGGGTCGAACATTATGGAGGATTATTGGGGGATTACAGACTATGGAAGAACTATGTCCTGTAAGAAATGGTTAGAACTCATGGACTTGATGCTCAAGAGGTCTTTCCTGCGGAGGGAGGGGTGAAGGTTTAACTATCTGTGACTTGTCAGCTGTGCATATGTTGGTTGAAAATGCACATAAAAATAATTACAAAAAAAAAAGAAATTCTACTGTTAAAATCTTTACTTTCATCTTGGTCACATGCCTTCACTCCAACTGGCTTGTATTGGTGTCTAGCTACCAGTCAGGGTTCATTCGTAATCCACAGTCACACGATAATGTGCGGCTGGCGGTGAATGTGGTTGACGTGACAGAACGTTCCAAAATGACCACCATCCTTCTCTCGCTTGACACAGAGAAGTCATTTGACCCGGTGGATTGGATCTTGCTCCGCACGGTCCTCTCAAAGATGGGGCTGGATCCCTGTATGACTACCTTCTTGCTGGCCAATTACGTAGCCCCGATAGCTCTAATCAGAGTTAATGGCACCCTCTCTTCTCTGATACCCCTAGGCAGGGGCAAGCGACAGCAGTGCCCCTTGTCACCACTGATATTCGTCCTCACGATGGAGCCATTGGTCTGTCGCATTGAAACAAATGTTGGAATTCAGGGGTTTGAGGTGGATGGGGAACAATATAAATTGGCCCTCTTTGCTGATGATGTACTCTCCCACTCCAGCCTGGCTTGAGGGACTACCTCCCTGCACTATCTAGGGATTTACTCGACCAATTCCATTCGTAAGCTCTAGCACCATAACATTCCCCTGGTGCTAAAGGCCCTACTCAACGATCTCGACCGCTGGAGCAAGCTGGAGATATCTTGGCTGGGTCGTATTCATGCCGTGAAGATGAACTATTTTTCCTGACTAGTGTATGTAACCCTGCCCCTTTTGAATCTCCAGTGAGCCTATCCAGCAGGTTCAAAAGCATCTGCAAAATTTGGGTCGCATAAATCCACGCCCCACAGACCGAAGGTAATGCTGTTGAATGGGGTGGGTTGAGGTATCCCAAAATAGAATATGTTCACGCTTCCCAATTACAAATTGCCTTGGATTGGCACAACCCCCCTTATAATAAGCCTTTGGTGCTTTTGGAGCAGGGCTGCCCCGTCATCCTCTTACAGCATATCATATGGATGAGGGCCAGTGATTGCTTCCCATCTCCACTAATACCCTTATATGCTACTGCAACCCTTCTGAGACATTAGGAGAGAATTAACAGTAGTCAGGCAGCCACTACACGAATATGTGATGTTACATTGCATGCACTACAACGCATGCGATTGCAACGCGGTTGTTACAACGACCGCGTTGTTACAACGCAAACCATTACATTGCAAGTCGTTTCTACGACTTTCTGTAGGGGGGCGCTGGACTTAGAATAGTATAATAATGACCGAGTTGTAATCGCATGCGTTGTAGCACATGTGGTGTAAACGCTCTTTCCCCCACTACACATCCTTCCCCACTTTCCCTCATTGTGCATATCCGGAATTTGTAACAAGCACTCAACACCAGTTGTGCTGATTGGGAAGGGGGTGAGGGGGGGTGCCTCCATTGTTGGTGGATCTTTACCAAGATGGGAACATCTAGGATCAGCAGACTTGCAGGCAATGTTTTCACTTGACCTCCATGGACGAGTTCCGCCTCAGTCAGCTACTACATTGGACTAACAAACCCTCAGTGAAAGCTAAAGACAGTAGAGCCAAAACATCCTTAGAACAACTCCTAGCACATGGGTTCACTAGTAAGGGTTTTACTCTCCTCTACTCCTCCCTATACTACTTTTTTAATCCAAACCAACATCCCTACCTGTCCCACTGGAAAAAGGATTTAGATGTCACTATTGCTGATGCTACTTGGCTGTCGCTTTGGCCGCATGCGGCCAAGACCTCCATTTCTTTACAACACAAGGCCAATTCTTACAAACTCCTCACCAGATGGTACTTTACCCTGGCTTGATTGTATGCCATTATACACACTTCCGATCATTGCGGAGGAGTTGTGACTCTAAGGGCACATATTTACACATGTGGTGGGAATGCACATATGTTAAGTGCTTCTGGATAGTGATGCTTCTTTTGGTTACTCCAGATTTGTTAGGGGAGACTGGGAGGTTTCTGTCTACCCATTCACAACTCCTCGGGGTAGGTTGCTCACCGTTTTCCTTCTGCCATAAAAGTCAACCATAGCTGAAAGGACCCCCTGCCACGTTGCCTGAGTCTGTGTGGACTAAGATATGCCATATCTACGCTATGGAATGATTGACTGCAGTAGTTACGGATATGATGTAGAAGTTTGAACGTACTTGGCTGCCTTTTAACCCTTTCAGCGCGGCGCGGATTACCGTGCTGTGCTGAAGGTTCTATTGCACGGGCAGGGCCATGACGGAGCGGTTCCGTCATACGCACAGCGCAACCGATGCGCATGACGGAACCGCTCCGTCATGCGCATCAAAGGGGTTAAGACTTTCGTTAAGAGGGATAGGGAAAGAATTAACCCAGCCACCACTATTGTGCAGACTATTCTACATTCATTTGGGGGTCTTTCGTCATTTGACCGTGAAGTGGAGGGGGATTAGTTGTTGCGACAGGGTCCAGCACTGCTGTCTGCATCTAATGCCGATCTGCTCACATAATGGTTTTGTTCATGCTCGTGTTAGTTGATATAATGCATTGCCCTGTCTGTTAACGTGATGCTGTCACCCCTCTGGTTTATGTCCTTTTCCTTTATTCCATGGTGCTGCTCTCTTTATTGTTTAAAACTGCATAATTTGTTTTTTTTAAGAACAAAAGGAGAAATTCAAAATGCTCAGGCTCTCTCAAGTCCTGTCTGCCCTGGACCCCAGAGACAGGATGGTAGCTTTGGATTTGATGGACACATTTTCACATCCCTGTCCTGTCTGACCACAGACATTAACTGTGGTTCAAGGTAGGCAACAAGCACTTTCAGTTCACCTTGCTCCCTTTTGGCCTTCCCAGCGCCCCTCATGCATTCACCAAGATGGTGGCGGTGGCTACAGCTTATCAGCGGAGATCAGGGGTGCTATTCTTTCCCTATCTCGATGACTGGCTGATGAAGGTGGGCTCATCTCAAGCGGTTGTCTCCCACCTCTAGGCTACGGCGGACCTCCTGCACTCGCTGAGGTTCACTATCAACGTTCTGAAGTCACACCTGACTCCCTCTCAGGCGCTCCCTTTTATCTGAGCTGTTCTGGACACAGTGCAGTTTCAGACTTATCTTCCCGAACGGCGAGTCTGGGATATTCAGGCAATGATACTGATGTTTTAGCCTTTATCCTGGGTTTTGATGAGACTGACTCTGAGGCTGCTGGACCTCATGGCCTCCTGCATCCTACTTGTAACACATTCCTGCTGGGATACGCAAGCTCTGCAGTGGGACCTGAAGTTCCAGTGGATGCTGCATCAGGGAAATCTCGCTGACATGGTCCAGATCTCTGAAGGAACTGCACAAAATCTGCAATGGTTGCTAACAAACCATGAATGGGTCAGTGGCAGACTCCTCTCCCTTCCCCAACCAGATCTGTCAGTAGTAACAGATGTCATTCCTAAGGGGTTGGTGCGGCAATCTGGGAGAGGTGGAATCACACACCTCTGTTCTTCGACGGAATCCACATCAATTTACTGGAACTCTGGGCGCTCCGGCAGGCATTGAAAGTCTTTCTACTCTCCATTAATGGGAGGCTAGTGCATGTGTTCACAGGCAACACCACTACCATGTGGTTCTCCAAAAAACAGGGAGGGATGTGCCATGGACCCTTTGTCAAGAGGCCCTGCACCTCTAGACATGGCTGGAACAGCAGGACATATCCCTGGGTGTTCAAAACCTGGCAGGCTCGCTGGATGTTGGGGCAGATGAACTCAGCCAAAGATGCCTAGCGGATTTCGAGTGGCATCTCCATCACGACGTGGTGCAAGGCCACTTTCAAGAGTGATGACAGCTTTGGATAGATCTGTTGGCTGCCACCGAGAACACGCAATGTCTGCATTTTTCCACACTCTGGGTTTTCAAGGAAGCGCTCGTTCGTAGACTCTTTTCGTCTCGCGTGGAGCTCAGGCCTCCTGTATGCCTTTCTACCCATGCCACTCCTGCCCAGAGTTCTCAAGAAGATCAGGAATAACCGGGCCCAAGTCATCCTTGTGGCTCTGGACTTGGCTCAGAGCCTGGTATCCCGAGCTGTTGAGCATAGCCACCTGTCTTCCAATCAGGCTGCCCTTCAGGAGTATCTTCTATCGCAGTAGCAAGGAAGGGTTGTCTACCCAAACCGGTCAACCCTCCTTCATGTATAAAGCTTGAGCAGCAACAGTTGATAGCTTTCGTCCTTCTGCCCAAAGTCTTCAATGTTATCTTGGCAGCCGGGCGTCCCTCTACTAAGATGGTACATGTCTGCCGTTGGGGCAAGTTTGTGGCATTGTTTGCAGAGAGACAGGTTGACCCTCTTTCTGCTCCCCTCTCTGAAGTCGTCCTCTTTATTCTTTATTGTGCCCATCAGGGCTCTGCTTTAGGCACCTTAAAGAGCTATCTTTCTGCCATCTCATCCTTTCTGTGGTTGCCATATCATTCATCTGGATTCATGTTCCCTTTTGTATATAGGTTTTGAAAGGTCTGCAACACTTTTCCACCTTACATCATAAGAGTGGGATCTTCAACAGGTGCTCACCTTTCTAATGTGCGCTCCCTTTAAGCCACAGCACAACTGTCTTTTACCTTCCTAGCGGTGATATCATCTGCCTGGAACGTCAGTGAGCTTCAAGCATTGTCATCTAAGCCTCCGTGCCCGAACATCTTTCCTGACAAGCTAGTCCTTCGCACTAGGCCTCCTTCCTGCCAAAAGATGTCACTCCCTTTCATGTAGGCCAGTTCATCACTCTGCCTATTTTTTACACTTTGCCAGGAAGAGTGACTCCACGACTTGATCCTTAAAAAGCATTGTTATTCTACTTACACTGCACGAAGAAGTTCCTGGTGGGCAACCAACTCTTCATGCAGGTTGTTGGAGCGAAGGGAAAGACTGTGCAGAAGTAGACCACCTCCCTATAGATCGTGCTCTGCATTAAAATCTGCTATACATTGGCCAAGAAGCAACCCCCTGAGGACTTGGATACTCCTTCCACCAGAGCCAAGGCTACGTCCACTGCATTACCATGTGGAGTTCTGGACATCTGCCATGCAGCAACGTGGACCTCTCTGCATGTTCACAAAAAACTACTGCCTGGACTGTCAGGTTCATCGGGATAGCCACTTTGCCCATTCGGTCCTGGAGGACTTTTTTGTGTGAAATTGTGTCGCAGACCCACCTCTGGGAAGGTATTGCTTGGTAGCTGTTATAAGGTAAGGAATCTGCAGTGTGAAGTCTGTCAGATGAACAAGTTACTTAACTTTGGTGTAACGCCTTATCTGGTAAAGACTGCAGATTCCTTACCGACCAACCCATCCTCCCTGCTCTGAAAATGGATTTCTAGTGACAGAGCTTTCTCCTTCACACCAGTGGTCCATGTTCTTCATGGGTCCGTTCTCCTGCCAAGGAAAGTTACTAACAGAAACTGATGTAATCGTGCTGGGGTGACGTTTATATACGCATCGTGCATGTCACTTCTGGGACTGACAACGCTGCGGATGCCATGAGGAGTCAAACGATGTCATCTACTGGCACGCAGCGGTACTGCTCACGAAAGATTTTCAGATCCAGTATGGCGCCTTGGAATAATTCTGAGGTAAGGAATCTGTGTATAGAGTATTTACCAGATAAGGCGTTACTGAAAGAAAGTAACTTTTTCGATTATGCCACGCACTTACTTCAATTCTTAACTTAAATGGGCAGGCACCCTTCTAACTTTGTGAGCTCTAAAAGTAGCACCTTCCTTCAATCTGCTTCTAGGGATAAAACCATTCAACATTCTTAACCTTTTAATAAAAATTTCTGGATATTTATCTTCCCACTTTTCCTTAGATAAATACCTCACCCCATTGGAACAGAATTATGTTTCTGTACACCGTGCACAAACCGACATTAGCTATCACTTGCTGAATAAAATGTAGCGCTCTGTGTATAGTACATTTTAAAAGATAGCTTCTCATAGAATTCTCCTACAACCTCAATGGGCTACTTCTCATATAAAAACATCTTCACCCTTAATTTCCTCAAAGTGACTCCTGAATATTTCTTGAATTCTTTATCAGTCAAAGTGTATGATTAATCAGAATCTGCCATCGTGCAAACTTCCACATTACCCATATTATAACATAAAACGGGGCTTCACCTTTCTTCTCATGAATGGTTTTCTTGTAAACCGCTCTGGCTGCAGAAATTCTTTTGTGCCAACTGTATTAAATTACGTTTTCCCCTTTCATATTTACACACCCGGATGAGATGACCCTTCCTGCTACACTTAAGAGAAATAGTTGAACATGAAATTCGCTTTTATTCAGGTGGGATCTACTCCCATAACCGAAACACTGAAAACTTACCATCCTTTTCTAACTTACACTTTTTTCTGCTTCTTTATTTTACCATACCTCACTAGAAACCGCCACAATACCTGCCATTTAACTTGCATTTTCAATTCCTAGCCAATGTACGATCCAGAATAGGACATCCCATTGACAGCAACCGGTCTTGAACAATCTTACTGCTCGCCTTTTCCTCCTGTTTTCTAGTCTTTTATTAAAAGAATCCATAATTGCAGGTGACTGCTAAAACTCAGCTGCTAGTTCCCTACCATCTGGACTTGATGAAAGAATGTGTCTCTTCCCATCACTACATTACCTTTTTGGATTCAAGCTATTGTCTAATATCCTCAACACAACTGATTACAGAGCCAGTGCAAAACCATTGCCATCCCTTACAGTTACCGCCTCCCCTGGCAAATATTTCAAAACATTTTGGCCTTCAGATCTTAACAATCTTCCAGTGCAATAAAAATAATCATTAAAAAAAATTACATTGTCTAGTTGTCGGCCCTCCTGGCATACGTGTCGATCCCCAGGTACAAAATATTTGTAATGGACAGGTGTATGGGTGCGGAGATCGCTGTGTTTCTGGCCCGTGGATGCCCAGCCCAGAAGCATAAAAAGATATGGACTCGTTGGGCGACATACCGAGGGATAGACCTCCCCCCCCCCCCCTCCCCTCTTTAGACCCGATAGAACTCATCACTCACACCAATGTTTGATACACGTTACAGCTCACATCATATGACCATCTGCCTTAACCCAAATGTAATTTTTACACGATCACGGGGATCTAGGATTGTCTGCACTGTGTTTTGTATTGTTTTACCTGCAGTTCTGCAGGAGTTACAAATGCATAAATACAATGGTACCCCTGATTCCTCCTTTTCCTTACAGGTACATGTAGGGCTATGGCCCATGTTACATCAGGAAAACCAAATAAAATGTGTTATTAAAAAATATTTGAGTTTACTCCAAGGGGGTGGGGGGGATCTGCCCTCCTAGCATACGCGTCCCTTGTATAGAATATTTTTTTAATAGGGCCAATTGCGCCTTCAGGGGAGAAAACACATTTAAACAATGTTGGTGAGGGTTTATAGAAAGCCCTCTTCATCCATTGGTCTGTTTTTCACATTATTCTTTCACACAGTGCAGCATGGAGCAATGGGTCTGCTACTTCTGCCGTTGGCTAACTTCATTGTGAATGATAGCTCCGTGAATTTTCACAAAGAGCATGCATGCACACAAAGTAGGTGTCTTAAATTGCAGGGGGTACTATGTGAATGTGTGCTTCTTGAGATCAAAGCTAGATTTATGCTTTCAGGAAATTATTTCTATACTGGCAATGGCTCAGCAGCTCCTCCAACAAAGTATTACATATGCAATGAAAAAACAAGCATTGACTAATAAGTCTGTCGATCGCTGCCAGCCTTTTAGCTTGGCAAATGGTTGTTTTGCTATCTGATTTGTTAATAGAGGACAGCTATTGTTGGGCCTGAACCTAGTTTTTGTTCTGTCTGACTCAGTTTTATTTTGGTCTCCTACCTAAAATTGTCTCTGTTGCATGGCAGTGCCATAATAAACAAACAGTGGCTGAAGTGGGCTCACCCCTCGTATGTTGAAGCATGCTCTGGTATTGGGTATGTGGCAAGGTGAACTAATATTTTTTTGTTGTCCTTTTTTAGTGTCTTTTGAAAAGCTGCAGCTAAAAACCAAGTGCTTTTTTTCCTGTTTCACACCTGACAGACGGACACATACACTGATTGATAAGGTAAGTTCATATACATTTTGTCATACTCCACTCCCAGTTGCACACATCTATTGACTGCCTTAGAACCAATCTTTTGCCTTCTATGTAGGACAGTATTTTAGAATGAAGGGTTTATGGTCCAAATCTTTTTATTAACGTTTTATAGTGAACCGATATCCTCAGCTACATCCAAGTGGTCAGCGAGGGGGAGGAACCAGGTGGTGGGTGTTTGGTTTGGGAGAAGCAAGGGGGTGAAGGGATTTGGTGGGTGATGAGGGGGTAGGAGCAGTGCATACACTTCTCTGGGAAAGGCGAGTCCAAAATGGAAGTTAGAAGATAATCGCCTGTAGATAAAATGGTGGTCATTCATGGTCTCTAGGCAGGAGACGAGGAGTCACTTGCCGTGAGTCGAAGGACCCATAAGTATGGTAGGCAAGTAAGTTCTCTGAATTCCTCTGCCAGGAATCGCACAATTTTGTCAAACTGTGCCAGGGTAGTTCCTATCGCTGCTGTGAGCTTTTCCATCCCCACAATTTGTGTAGCCAGTCAGAGTGGGTCAGCGTTTTATCTGATCCCCAGTTAGCTAGAATAGCCTGTTTTTCTGCGCAAATTGCGAATGTCATTGCTTTCCACTGGTGGGACTTTAGGGGTTCTGTCAATACTTTGGGTAAGCCCAGGAAAATGTAGCTTGCGAAGCGTGGAAAAACTGTAATGAAAATATAGTCAATATCATGTAGGACTTATTCCCAATACCGATGTAGCTTGGAGCAGGTCCTAAGAAGATGGATGAGTTTGCCAGTCTCTCCGCAGGAGTGCCAACATTTGTCAGAAGCATCCAATTGCCATGCTGTCATTCTAGCTGGGGTGTTTTATCAGTAATGGGTAATTCTTAGGAGGATTTCCAGTTCAGCCATGGAGCGGGCGGAGGAGTGGGTTCTGCTCATTCTTTCGGTGTGAAGGCACGTTCCAGCTTGGCTTCCCACCTAGTTTGTGCATGGGATTTGGTCAGTTTGATGGGTTATTCAGAAAATTGTATAGATCGGAGAGCAGTTGTTTATCGCAGATGCGGGTGACTATCCATTTCTCGAAGGATCTATCGGACTCTGCGTGTGGGTGGACATGGGCCCAGGTGACCACATGTTGGACAGCAGTATATCCTCTACTCTTCTCAGGTTGGGAAGCCGTAGGATTCTTACAGTTGGGCAAAGGACTAGAGGCTGTTGTGATCAAACAAGTCACTCAATCTCATGCAGTCTGTGTCTTGCCATGCTTGAAACTCTTTCCCTGACCAGGCTGGTGGGAAGTTGAAGTTGCCAATGCAGGACATGAGTGCAGACACAGAAGAGAGTTCCGTTTTGACTTTGTATCTCGTCGCACACCGCCACTGCCACTATTACCACTAAGGAGATCTAAAACCCTGGTGACCTGTGCTGCTTGGGGAGCCATGGCATTTTCAATATGTGAGTACCCACCACTGCCTGGTCTAGAAAGTACCATTGTTTTTCATTAGGGGGCCTGGCCCATTCTACCATATAGCAGAGTTGTGCAGCAAGAAAGTAGGTACCCAGGTGTGGGACTCTCAGACCTCCATAAGTAAAGGTTGTGTAAACCCTTTTCCTTACCATTCCAGATAAAGCACTTGATTAGTTGCTGGAGCTTGTAGAGTGGGGAGCTGGTTGAAGACGTATGGTCTGCATGACATAAAGGATCTGGGTCAAAAATGTCATTTTGACTGCTTCTAATCTCCCCATCAATGATCGGCCTCCTGATCTCCAGGCCCATAGTTCTGAGCATGTAGTGGTCAGCAGGTTGGCATAGTTATGCTCCACAGTTTTGCTGAGTGAAGGGCAGATCTTAAGGCCAAGGTATTTAACCCAGTGCTTGATCCAGGGCAGGGGGTTGGATCGCTGTCTCTGGTTTGGATTGTAAGATTCAGAATGTGAGATTTTTGTAACTTAACTTTGAAGCTGAAGATGTGCCCAAATGCTTCTAGTTACTGCAGAAGTGTGAGAATTTAAGTATATGGTTCCGCTAGTTACCATGACATCGTCTGCAGATAGGGTCAGCTTGTGCTGGTGACCACCATGGTAAGGCCAGCAATCCGTCTGTTCACCCTGATGCGTTCTGCCAGTTGCTTCATATAGAGAGCAAAAGGAATGGGGATGTGGGCAGCCCTGCCTGGTTCTTCAATGGGATGCAAAAGACTGTGAAATGTTGCCATTGACCCTGACACGGGTGTTGGGCTGCTGGTAGCTACTCCTATCCACATTCTGAAACGTGTCCCTATGCCTATCTTGTACAGGACACAGTATAAAAATGGCCAGTGGACACGATCATATGCTGTTTCATTAATTGATACTAATTGTGCTCAAGTATGGGCCCTTGAGGTCTTGTCTACCAGATGTAGTAGCTGTTTGGTGTTATCACTGCAGCTCCACTCGGTTATAAATACTGTTGGCTCATAGTTGATGAGACTTTGCATATGGGGGACAAGTCTAGCTGCTAGTATGCATTGACATTAAGAAGGGAGATGGGCCAGTATGCAGCACACTGGGTGGGGCCCTTCCCTAGTTTGAGATTACAGTGAGTACTGCTTCGCTCAGAGGTTATAAGTGTGCCAGATTCTCCGAAAGAGTTGTATATCCGTGCCAGAGCGGGGGACCAGTTGGGGGCCAAAAGTCTAGTAAACGGAGGGGGCGTTACCCGGTTGTAGTTTGGCAATTGCAGGAAGGACTCCATGCACCTGTATGTCTGCCCTGGGCAGCGTAGCATCCAGAGGCGGTATGCTGGTGGTTTTGGCAGCCACCAAGTAGTCTGTCATCTCGTCGAGGTCATCTTCTTCAGAGGTGTAGAGGGCCGCATAGAATAGTTTGAAGGCCTATGCAATCCTACCCTTGGGCATTACAGCCTTTCCTCCTTTTGCCTAGATCTCCAGTATTCTGTCTTTTTGGGTCTTAGCTCTCAACTTGCATGCCACGAGCCTCCCTGCTTTATTGCCTCCTGCGTGGTATTTTTGTATAAAAGAGCACTAATTCTGCCTTGTCGACATCTAGTGCTTTTGGTCTGTTTTCTAAGTAGAGTTAATTCTTGTCTGACTTTCTGTGCTGTGTGCATTTGTGTTCATCTTCCAAGGTTCAGACCTTCCCGCCACCTCTGCCTTTTTATCTTTTCTAGTCTTGTGAGATTGTCCACGATGGCCTGGAAACAACCTCTGAGCATCATTTTCAATGTCTCCCATAACAAGGAAATCAGGGTTTCTGGTGCATCATTGATTTGTAGATAGTGTTCAATCACATCTGTGATTTCTTTTCGGGGTTGATTTGTAGGTGAGCAGTTGATCATTTAATCACCAGGCTAGGCCAGATATGGGAATCAAGGAGACCTTAAAAGTTAGCCAAATAGGAGAATGTTCAGAGAGCAGGGCTCCTCCAATGTCTATCTGAGTGATTGCTAGGCACATATCAGGGGAGGCCAGGAAGTAGTTCAATCTGGCAAATGTGTGGAGGGCAGCCCATGTCCTTCAGCCATTCCATTCCCTTGGTAGAAAAGGCCCCAGTCTGTCCCATTCTTTGGGCTGATTGGTTTGTTCCGGATGCGGAACTAGGTTAAAATCCCCACTCACAAGGAGATCTTTGTCTGGGGAAAGAACAATTCGACTGAGAGCTGTTGTGATAAATTGTTTCTGGTTGTCATTGGGTGCATACAGGGAGGCCAGAGTGAAGGAGTATTGGCCTAAAGCAATTTGGAGAGACAGCAGCTGCCCTGGGATCTCTGCCTGGGTCTCAAGGATGCATCTGTGGAATGGGGGGGGGCGTGGCTAGTCATCCAAGATGGTGGACGCACTCTAGCGAGGCCCCGTCCCTTAGCCCGCAAACTCATAATTTATCCTGCGCTTTATAACGCCATCAGACAATTAAACCTCACCTGCTGGGATATGAACACTGCTGCCGCTACACACAGCATGTTTGGGTGAGCTGAGCGCCGTTGAAGAGGCGGAATCACCACCTGTGCAGAGCCGGCGGTACGAGGCCGCGCTGGGGCTCTGAGCGGTGCCGCAGGGCGTGCGATTGCTGGGGCCGAGATCCGGTTGACTCGCCTCGCAGGAGCGAGGCAGCATTCCGGTATTTGCGGAGCCTCAGAAGGGAGGTGCAGACAATGGGATCCAGCCCTGAATGCTGCATCGCTGACCCGCTTCGGAATCGCCGCAAGCAGCCGACCCGAAGCGGGACGTGCTCACGCGGCGTGGACACATCAACCAGTACCCCTCACCGCAACAGGAGCAAGTGTGAGGCACCTCCTGCCTGGAGCGTTACAGCTGTAGCCGCGACAGGTACATTGGGTGGCTGGGTTAAGTGCCTGCTGGACAGCTGTTGCAACGGGCCGTGACACTAGCGCTATGGGCCCTGCCAGGCATCAGCCTGAGACCTGAGGAGGAGCTGGGGACTAACTTTGGCCCAGGAAATTGAGGGCAGAGCGACTGCTGCTAGCTGGAGCAACTGTAAGTGGAGGCAGTGTGCATTGTGTGCGGAGTCGCGCACACTACTGAGGCCTACGTGCTCGATGCGCCACGGACACAGAGGGCCCGGAGAGGTGACTGCGACCCCCGGCTGGGGGCTGGGCCCGAAGCGGAATGCGCAGATAAGTCTGCTGAGCAAGGGGGGAAATGTGAGCGGCTGAGGATCTCAACCCCCCCCCCCCCCCACCGGTCCGTGGAGGTGTGTGGCCCTTTCATGTCAGAGTGTTGGAAAACGCCGGGTGCTCTCTGCCAGGCCAGACAAAGCAATATCCAAAGTTGCAGGGATATAGCGACACACCCATGCGAATGTGAGTGGTGGCAGCGGTCAACACTCAGTCGCCCACATTGTGACCAGTGACATGCCTTGAGGACGCAGACACAGGGTCAGACTATTTTGCCAGCTCCAAGCCCTTACGTAGCTCTGACTCAGACGAACTGCACGTTGGTATCCGTTTGCACATGGTAGCCGCCTGAGAATGCGCCATGAAGCACAGCAGAGACGTGCGTCATTAAGAACCACTAGATCACTGTTGGAGGCACACCAAAGGGGCCATACAGCAGGTGCGTGTTCCTGTTACGTGCTCAGAGCTGGGGCAGTCACACAGATAGTTGCACTGTTCCTGACCAGCGACCACTTGCCTCCACGTGATGGAGAGACCCCCAGGAAAGTAAGGAGATACAGGGACCACAGCGAGACGACCCAACCCCAATGCCCGGTACGCCTGGACAGCATGGGCAGACAACACACGGGTACAGGCGTGGTGCCTGTGCGCTCGTCGTCCAGTCCAACGCAGTTTGATCAGGAGTCTGAAACATCGGGCACCTCCAGGATGTCCATCCTGTAGTCCAAAATCGATTCTGTGCTTCAGGCGGTCACGCAGCTTGGTGAAGCGCTAACGCCGACTCGTACGTTGCTGGAAGGCCGAATTGACAAGGTCACAACAGATTTCACACTCTTATATGCCGATCACAAGAAATTGCTAGGAGGAGTCCGTGTTCTTGAGAAGGAGGTTAAAGAAGTCGCCCTGGTGGCCAACGAATTGGCCGTGGAAGTGCGTCACCTCACATCCAAATTCCATTCCATTGGAGCGCAGACTGGATGATGTGGAAGGCAGGTCAAGTAGGAACAATGTGCGTGTGGTGGGACTTCCGGAGGGCACAGAAGGCGGAGATTCGGTGGCATACACTGAGGCCTAGTTGCAGTCTTTAATGCCCGCTGGTATGATCTCTCCCTTCTTTGAGGGTGCTGTCGGGTCGCTCGCCACCGGGTACTGAATCACGGCCCTGCCTGTTTCTACTTATGAACTTCAAAGACAGTGTTAAGGGAGGCCAGGAAAATGGACTCGATAAAAGTAGACAATACACAGGTCCACTTCTTTCCGGACTATGCACTTGGGGTACAGATGCAAAGGAGCACCTTTCTCTCTCTCTCTCTCAAGAGACAAATGAGAGACCTGAATATGAAGTACTCCCTCATCTACCCGGTCAGACTGCAAGTGGTGGCAGATGGATCCAAACACTTCTTTAGTACAGCGGAAGACGCGTGGGAGTGGCTGGAGACCAAGGGCCACCATACCTCACCGAGCCAGAGACAGCATAACGTGGGCCCGCAGCCAGGCACTTGCAGGGTCATCGCACCAAATGCAAACAAGGAGCGACAGAGCCACCACCACAGTCAAGAACCGCTCCTGGCCATGAATAGGTGCTACAGGAGAGACAGGACGCGCTGCAGGCCTTAGCGAACTTGAGAGATTGACAACATAGTAGGGATGCGGATGCTTCCTCTGAACAGCCGCTAAGCGAAGATAGCTCGCAGACTATATGGATGGTCCATGATGACTCGCAGTCCCTTTCGGCCGTGACACCTCAGACTGCAGATGATCTGATGTAACTCTAATATGTACTGTGTGGACACGCAAGTATTAGGTAGCAACAGCTCATCGTAGGTAGAAGCATACACACAGAGTGCGATACCTATGGGGTGCTCACTGTTGCGCTGCTTGGATCACAGCACTAGTAGGTCAGTATTACTACACGCACCAAGCAGGCAGCAAGCAGTTGGCATACATTCTACGATGCAGCATAGCGCACACTTGCACATACTTAAAGTGGGACCAAGCTTAAACATTTTGCCCACTGTTCTCTTCAGCCCGCCCCACCCATTGAAAGGAACGAGCCGGCGATTGTTGCAATTTGCCATATGGCATCATTACTAGTTTGGACAGACGCATGTTGCCTATCTGCCCTATCCAAGTTGACCCTCGTGCGGGCACTTCCCACTACCCCTGTTAGAGTTAGCTGACCTCTGCCAAGATGGACATTGCATAAACATTCACTGAATGCCAGACTACCGATGTGTAGTAGCTACATCACTAACATTACCACCCACCCGACAAGTAAACCAACCCATTATCATACACCATGCTGCCCACAAACGTAATAGCCTGGAATGTTAGGGGGCTCCACACGCCACGTATACGCCAGGTATATCAGATATACGCGTACCTTAAGCTGCATGCGGCACATATAGCCCTCCTTCAGGAAACGCATATCTTGCAGCCAGAAATCTGTAGGTTACAACAGAGGTGGAGAGGTCAAATTCTAGCCACGAGGTACTCTGCCTACGCTAGAGGCACCTTGATCTGGATACGGCCAGGCATTAAATTTGTATCAGAAGAAACTGAGATTGACCCTCAAGGCAGATCTGTGCTCACAAAGGGCCGCCTCAACTGCGCACCAGTAGTGCTGGGGTCCAAAGATGCCCCGAACACGGAGCAGGGTGCTTTTTGGCACACACTGACAGGCCTACCATCATGCTGGTGCGAGGTCCCCTGGCTATTAGGAGGTGACTTTAATTCAGAGGTGATAGAGCGATTACGTGGTCTAAATTACACTTCGCATGCTGCGCACACACACATACTGCAGCAGACAAAGCGGGCAGATTGCTGGTGCGTGTGATTTGTCAAGAACAGACATGTCTACCCGTGCTGCGGTTGCGTTCTGTGTCAGGCCTGCTGCACACTACGCAATATGATATACCTAATAAGTTTGCCACACACTACACCAAGCTGTACAAGCCACTGCATCGCGTTGCTGCATCAGATATTGAGGCTTTTCTGTCTCCCTTGAATCTACACCAACTCACGGACGAACAAAAAGACAAACTCAGTGAGCTGATTGCGCTAGAGGAAGTGCAAAGTGCTATACACTCATTGGCCACGGGCAAGGCACCAGGCCCTGATTGCTACCCGGCTGAACATTACAAAGCCTATTTGCAAGCCCTGGCACCATGCCTTCGTGCATTTTATCAAAACGCACAAGAAGAGGGCGCACTCCCGGCTACACTCCGTGAGTCCCTTCTGGTGCCCCTACCCAAACCTAACAGAGAAGCGGAGCTAATAGGCTTGTACCGGCCATTAGCGCTCCTTAATACAGAATATAAAGTCCTAACCAAGATATTAGCAAATAGATTGGCCCCTTTAGTACCCCAATTAGTACATGCAGACCAAAAAGGATTAGTTCCAGCGCGCAGCACGTCGCTAAATCTACGGCGCTTCTTCCGAGTGGCACATTACTCCAGGGACAGATGGACATAGGCTGGTTACCTGGTGCTAGACCTGGAGAAAGCATATGCTGGAATGGGAGTTTCTATTTAATATACTGCGTAAATATGGACTGGGTGAGGAATACTTGGATCTAGTTAAGCTACTTTATAAAAGCTCAACCGCTAGAGTCAGGACTGACAAATATCCATAGAACGCGGCACGAGGCAGGGCTACTCACTTTCCCCTTTGTTGTTTGCGCACGCTATCAAGCCTCTAGCTGAGATGCTACACAGCACACAAGAAGAGTGGGGAATCCCTTTAGGAGATGACATCCATGAGGTTTCATTATATGCGGATGATCTGCTCATATATCTGAGGGATGTGGGGCAATCATGCGCCGTTATCGAGGATGCGCTATCCCGATTTTCCTCGGTGTCGGGCCTGAAGGTAAACTGGGAAATCGTGCTTATACCCCTTTGCTGTGTCCACTCCTTATCCGTGTTTACTTGTTAATGATGGGGCTGTGCGTTGGCAATTGGAAGTGTTCCGATACCTGGGGATTCTCATAAACAGGGATGAGACAGACCTCCTTGAGAGCAATTTTGTCTGTGCTGCCACGTCGATACAGGCAAAGATGGATATTTGGGTGACCTTGCCACTCGCGGTTATGGGCATAGTAGCACTACTGAAGATGGTGGTCCTGCCACGCCTGCTTTACTGTTTTATAAACTAACCATTGTTGCTTGGATCACCGTTTAAAAAAATAAAAAAAACTGTAATCAGATGTGCGACAGTTCATCTGGCATGTGTCGCGCAGTAGAGTATCTTTAGCCAAGATGTATCCGCTGACCAACTGGGAAGGCCTCTCATTACCCAACATGGAGCAATACTGTAAGAAAGTGGCTCTGTATATACAGTTCCCAAATAGGTACAGTGTGCACAGAGTCCACAGTCCCCAGAGGTTTGGCAGAGGCTAAAGTCAGATATAACCTTACTCTCTAGTGGTAGCTTGGTCGAGCAGTAAGGCAGTATCAGAGGACAGTGTAAAGCATTTGTTGTACACACTCAGTCAGCAAATGGTCTCACTCACTCAAGAACTGAACTCTAGGCCAATGGTTTTGTATCAAAATATATAGTTTTATTTTAGAGCCAACAATGGGTATCAAAATATACTCTCTCAGGATGAGATGCATTAGATAAGTACTTTTCAATAGGCAATAGACTTTTGAAGGCAATAGATACAGTTGTTGCAATGGGCAACACAATTTCAAACACAATTATACATTGAGCTCAATGGGAATTTCTAGTTAAATGCAATTGATTACTTTTCTTACCACAGGACTGGATCCTAGATTCAGCCCTGGGACATCTCCTGTAAACAGTTTTGGTTACAGTTGTGATTTTTAAGGAATATTATCGTATTTTAAAAGTTGACACTTTTTTACATAGAAATCACCAATGTTATCCTACGGGAGGAAATTCACATAGCAGGTAAGTATGGTTATCGGTACTAACTCAGTGTTGGATCCTGGATCCAGCACTGGTGCATCTCCTGTAAACAGTTGAAAGAATGCATTTTTGTTATACAGGCGATTTTTAACGAATATTTGTAAGTTTGCAAAATCGACAGAAGAATTTCTGGCAAAAACCAGGCAATGTTATCCTATGGAGGAAAATCAAGTTAGCGGTAAGTACGATTGTAATTACTTTGCAGGGTCAGTGCTGGGCACTAAGATCCAGCGCTGGGATCTCTCCTGATAGCAGGTGAGTAAATTCGTTTTCGTTATTCGGCTGATTTTAGATGAATATTTTAAAGTTTCAAAACTCGACACTTATGTTATGTTACATCCACTTGTAACGCGCACGGCTACTCATGAGTGTCCCGGCGCGGTGCCACAAAGGTGAAAGAGAAAAAGTTTTAAGAAAACAGATGAGTCTTTAATCTCCGTTTAAACAGTACAGGGTCCTGAATGGAACGTAAGTCAAGGGGAAGAGTATTCCAGGCCAGACTGGCCTTAACAACAAAGGAGCTTGCCCCGAGCCTCTGAAGCTTAAAGCGTGGGATCCGGGCAAGGCGGAGAGCACGTGAAGGAACATAAAAAGAAAAACGTTTCTGAAGATAGAGAGGGCCGTGTCCGTGGAGAGCCCGATGAGCCAAGATCAGAGATTTAAATTTAATTCTATGCGCCACCGGGAGCCAGTGAAGAAAGCGCAGATTATGATGCACGCTGATCCTTGCTGAAATGCCCAATAGCAGTCTAGCTGCCGTATTCTGTATGACCTGAAGTTTTGTCAGCAAATAGGCCAGAATACCAACATAGAGGGCATTAGCGTAGTCCAAGCGCGACAAAATCAGGGCACAAGTAACTGTTTCTTTTGCCGCCTGTGGGAGAAGCGGAAAGAAAGACCTAAGAGTCTTAAAAAGGCCAAAACAGCAGCCGGTCAGTTTATTAATGTGCGTCGAAAAGGAAAGGGGCTCATCGAACCATATCCCAAGATTTTTGGCAGGCTGGCCCGTGGAAGAAGGCAGAAGAAAGTCCGATGGCCACAATAAGTTTCGAAAGTTGGGGGGGGAATCTGCCAAATAGCAGGATCTCGGATTTCTGTTCTTAGAAGAATTTCCAAGTGAAACCAGTCAATGTTACCCTATGGAAGAAAAGTGAGTTATCGGCTTTTGGGTAAGTACTCGACTGGCAGAGTTAAGAATCTGGGCATAGACTCGGGGTCTCCCAGGGTCAGGTAGGTACAGTTGTTACACCCTCAACGGCACAGGGGCAGCTGGGTGCAGAGAGAGTTAGACCCAATGTTATCCTATGGGAGGCAGGGGGCCATTGGTTGGTGACTGCTGGCTAGCAGGCCACGCGGCTGTGGGAGTTGGGCTCCTGGTCACTTACTCAGAGGAAGTAGATTAGAGTAGAGGTTGCACTGACAGGGGCACTCGGGCAGCTGGGTGCAGGGTGCTTTTGAGCCGTCGGGCGCTCAATGGATTTCAATGGAGAAGCTCAGTGACGAACAAAGGCTGCAAGCTCGGGGACGAAGATTCTTCAGGTGCGACCACCACTTCGAGAGGTAAGGTGGGTAGTTGGAGGATAAGTAGGCACCCAAGAGTTGGGCACAGGGCGCCGGGTGCCGGGTGCAGGAGTGCCTTTTGGCGTCGGGAAATCTTACCTTATGCTGGTTGTGGTTGGAGGGGTCCCCTGGTTCTGAGGCTGCAGGCGTCGTCCGGAGCGTCTAGGTGGGTCCTTGGGTGCTAGATTCGGGGTCACAGTCGCCGGGGGGACGTCTTCGGGGTCTTTGTTCACTCTGGCACAGGCCAGGCTTGGCGGGTGCAGAGTGTGCAGGAGTCGCAGTTCCTGGCTGATGCCAGGGGCTTGTTACTTGCTTTGAACAGTACTACTGCTCGTGGGAGTCCCAGTTAGTTAGAGTCACAAGGCAGTCAGGTCCTCTGGGGTTTTTGAGGTTGCTGACCCCTGGAGACGCCGGGGTTTAGCAGGAGCAGGTTAGAGGGTGGACAGGCCTGTAGGGCTGGGGCCAAATCAGTTGGTGTCTTCCTCTTGTTAGCAGCTGCACAGCATGTCTTCTTGTTTCTTGATCTTCTTGCTTGTTTCGGAATCTGGATCTGAGGAAGGAAGGTTCAGGGTGCCCCTAAATAGTAAATTTAGGGGCATTACAGGTAGGTAAAGGGCTGGGACCAATGGGTCCCTTCCTTGGGGTAGGTACACCCCCCTATCCTGCTACTCTCCTGCGGGAGGGGGGCAGAAGCCTAATCCTGATTGGGCAGGGCTCCCCATCTTCAAGATGGCGGGAGCCCGGAGATGGGCTTCACCCCACCTCCCCCACCTGAGGGGTGGGGTTGCCAGAGGCTGGCACACCCGCTTTCCTTCCTTGGGGTTTCCCGCCAGTCTTCCCGCCAGAGTGGGGGTCAGAACCGGTGGGGGCCAGTTGCTGAGTGCAGCAAGTGGCCTGGAGAAGCTCACAAAGGCGGCATGCCTTTGAAGCTTCCCCTGCCCATCCTGGGGGAGGAGACCTAGCACCTCGCCCAGGATGTGCATTGTTGCAGGCCCAGAAGAGCGGCTGGCTCTCTACCCAGAGGTCCAGCAACATGTCTGCTGTGTGGCAGCCTAGGCAGCCCCTCAGACAAGACATGGATTGTAGGTTAGGTTCAGGGGGCAACTCTAAGTTGCCCTCTGTCGTGCATTGTACATTAAATCTCACACTGGCATCAGTGCGGGTTTAATGTGCTGAGAAGTTTGATACCAAACTTCTCAGTCTTCAGTGTTGCCATCATGGTGCTGTGGCGTTTGTGTTGACGACCTCCCAGCACCATATATTCTTAATGGCAGCACTGCACTTACAGTGCCCAGGAATGGACCTGGGTACTGTAGAGGCACAGGGCTCATGCACCTGTACCCACACCACTGTCATAGGGCACCCAGCTAGAGGGGTGACTGAGGTATACCAGGCCAGTGTGTGTTGTGGGCATGGCACACAGGGATGTGTGCCATGTCGAATCTGTTTAGTTCTGCACCAAGTCACCCAGCCTGCAAAGGCAGTGTGTGTGTGTGTCAGGGTACAGGGCCTCTAAGGGTGGCACAGTAAGTGCTGCAACCCTTAGGGGCCTTCTCTGGTCACAAGGCCCTGGGTACCTAGTGTACCATTTACCAGGGGCTGACATGTGGCCAGAGATGCCAATTGGGTTTAGGCTTCAACACAGTTATAGGGAAGGAACATAGGCCCTGGGTACCTGATTGGCAGGAGCCCAGGGCACACTCAGTCAAAGTACATCAGCAATTCAGCAAAAAGTGGGGGCGTACCATGCAAGAAAGGTGGCACTTTCTCACAAATACGATCTAGTGGCACAAATCCAATGGGTGGCACAATGGCTAGCGCACGCCATCTCTAAGATTCTGCGACACAGGTGCCCGGACTTACTCATTTGCAGATAGTGACATTGTTCCACCCGGGTTGGAAAGGCAGAGTACCTACACAGTTGCTGGTACGGGTGGCATACCAGTGCTACCGACGTAGTCTTTGCATTACGAATCGGGTGTTGCCATACGCGCCTTCACTGCCAATCCTAGGCACACCCAGGAGGTATGACAATTGATGCCGTTCACGGATCTGACTGAAGGTTCGGCATTGCCTAAAGGTCAATTCCTGCTGCAGTAGTGCACACGCTAAGCGCGCTGTGGGGTGACATGACGCAAGAACCTATGGGGCCCGGAGCAAGGGCAGGACAGACGATTGTTGTTCAGCCACCCTGCCTTCAGAGCAAAGACATGCTCTGCTTCCCCGTCAGTCATAGACTCTATCACTACGGGTCTTCTGACCCGGTATAATCCTACCAGGGGTCACTCTACTGCGTCTGGTCGTCAGACATGAATTTGTGAACCAGACCAGCGGTAGTGCACCACTCACTGTTTTTACTTCATATTCGGTCCTGATGAAGTGCCACCAGACCCGTTAGGGGCTAAGCATGCACAAAACATGTTGACCTTAGCACCACACTAGCCCTATAGGATCATTACATTCAATTGGGGCTCACTACTTTTCATTAGGCTAGTGCTCCCTGAGAATTAAACACTTTTATTTAGGACTGCCCTAGACCTATTTTAATACACACACTCACTGCACTACCCAGCCCACACACCTGCACTCCCCCAACGGCTTCATTCTAAAAGATCTCTGCCAAAGAGCCCCTTTGCGGGTGCCCGTCGGACATTGCAGCGCCAGTCCGACGTGGAGCAGGCCCTAGGATGAAGCATGACATCCTTCGGGGTGTGTGAGGGCACACCTTAGAAAAGACCTTCCTTTCCCTTTCTTAGGAACTGCATACCCACCGTGTTTTTTACTAGTTCCCTGGAACATGTGTGCAGGACCTGCTTAAATATAGCTCCTGGTTCCTCTTGTTACATACCATGATGCAAGAACCTGCCACCCACTTAACGATACAATATTTACATGAGTTGGGCACGGGCCGTCACCTCACCTAGTCGTTCGCGGAATTGCTTGATGTACACACAGCACCGTAACTGACATCTCTCTGTGCCCATTAGGACACCGATCTGCTGCGACCCTTCACAGATAGGGAATGGGACAGTATGCTTGAGAGCCCCACATGAATTCCTCGCAATGCCCAGTTTCGGCTCATTCAGTATTATATAATACACAGAGCCTATCTGACGCCAGAGCGCATTAATAAGTATTTTGACCGAAATAACGCCTGCTGCGCAAGATGCGGCGAAATCAGGCAGACCTACTGCACATGCAATGGTCGTGTACGGTTATCCAAACATATTGGGGCTCGGTCACCACATGTCTGGCTGAGTGCACGGGGCGCACCATGGACTGGACATGGAAATCGTGCATATTAGGATTGTACTTCAGATCCAAATAGTACAAGGTGTCGTCTAGACACATAGACCTGGGCCTTATAACAGCCAAGCGCCTGCACACGCGTCGTTGGAAATCCCCTAACCCTCCAGCAGCCAAAGCCTGGTATCAATCCATTTTGTGTTCAGCACAGGCAGAAAGTGTGGCGCTTCGTAGGGAGGAGGCCATAGGGTTGCGGAAACAGCTAGTGGCAGAGGCATGGGACACAATATTATCAGATTACAGAACGCACTGGCGGGATTGATCAGATGCATCAGAAGATGAGCTCGAACGGGTTGAAGGGGCGCATGACTGAGATCGGCATACAGAACACATATAGCGAGCGGCAACCATTACCTTGTTAGAGACACCTGCGCCGAGTCTCTCAATAAGGAAAGCGTGGCCAGCCATTGCATTGGGGCATTCAGCCCTCTAATGTTGAGGCGGAGTACCTTCACCATGCAACAGACTTGCGAAGCAGCTATGAGGCTGGGCTATGTAGTGTAAGTAGTTAGGACTCATTAGTCATATAGGGCTTGGTATGTGCTGTGTGAGTTGGTGTAGTTGAGATGGGGCCAATGGGGAGGAGGTCTCAAACTGGGGAAAAAATTTAGAACTGCAAAGCCCCCAAGGTGTGGGCCCTTGCGCCTGTCCTTAGGTGGGTTGTGTTGCCGTCCAGCATGGTGGTGTTACCTCCGATTCCGCTGCTCACGCTCTAGCGGTGCCCTAGCGAATCTTGAGTGATTGCTGTGGAGCGTTCTTCTTCCCGACTGTTGGTTAGCATATGGAAGTGAATAGGTTCCCTTCATGACACCTCTAGTCCCTGGTCAGGCTTTGCTGCTGTGGGTGGTGGAGGAGCTCAGAGCGCTCCCAACAGATGTCAGCCTTGGTGTGTCTGTGGATCGTCCATTTAAGGGACCGCTGTTGGGACCTATTAGTGTCTGCACTGGGATCCAAGTTGTGGGATGTCCGATCCAGTCCTAGAACCACCGACCTTCTTCCATGGTGCGCACCACACGTGTCTCCTTGTTCAAGATGAACAGGCACCATATGCACTTAACACTCTTGTCTCAGAGGAAGATAGTTGCCTCTTGGAGGTCACAACTGCTTTGGAGAGTGGTAGGAGATAGGTCTTGGTATAGCCACACCTGACTGTGTGAAGAGGGTGTTACGGTTTCTCACTAAGGCCAGGAGAGGGCCTCTCTGGTTGTAGTAATGGAGAGAATATCTTGGGGCATGCCAGGAGTCTACAGGGCGTCTTCCTCTGTGTGCACGGTCTAAAATAATGTCCATCTCTGTAAGGTGTGGTAGGAGTTGTTTGCAGAGGCAAATTACCAAACCCTTAAGGTCTCTGTTCTCCACATTGAAGGGTACACCTTTAATTTGAATATTAGATCCATCTATTCTGTTTTCCTGACCCTCCAGTTGTGTGTGGAGAATGAGGTTCTGTTCCTGGACGTGTAGAATTGTGGTTGTCTAGCTCTTCCTCTTTGGCGTCACCATCATCCTCCAAGTCCCAAATCTGTGACTTCCCTCTTAAATCTGTCATGTCCGCGGCTACTTAATTCCTCAGCATAGTGAAGTCATCTTGCAGCATTGGAGAGGTACTTGACAAAGGATTGGGTTATGGCGGCATCTTGGGTCTCCCGCTCTGCAGTCGATGGAAGGTGATCCTGGTTAGCGTTTTTGGCCATCTCCGGCTCATAGGGTTGTTCTAGTTTCTTGGCAGAAGCCTTAGTCAGCATATCCTTTAAGGTGGTGTCCTTTTTAGGCTTAAGACTCACCATTAGTTGTCGTGTCACCACTTCAGTTAGGCACGGAAGTGTAAGGCAGCGGTCGCAGATTGCCAATTCATGTGGAGAGTGCGAGCAAGTGAGATAGTGAAATACTGCACATTGGGGTGTCTGTATAGTCTTAATAGCACCTCACTATCCATACCCCTTCCAGTGGTGGCCCCACTCACTTGCTAGCTCTAGTGCACTCCAGGGCTGCCTCAAGCATTCAAGTCCTCTGTGTGGCTACTGGGCGGGGCTGGCGCATACCCCACAGGCAAGGGCACTCTCACTCGTCATCCCTTGGCAGGCATAGGTGCGAGATCTACGCTGTGGTCCCCAGAAGTCATCTGGCATGCACTGTGTGGCCCTAGCAATGGGGAACTGCCGAAGTCTGCACGGTCTCTGTTTTCTTAGTCACTGTAGTTGCCAGACCTCATGGTTCGCCAGAGACTCAGCCACACCGTCGGGTCTGCGCTACGGTCAAGAGGGACTTTGCTATGCTGAGGCTTCACTCACTACCCCCTGCAGTGTGGCTGAGGCGGTCCAGGGCAATGTGGAGCCATTCTGCAAATCTGCTCAACTCAGAGATTAGCCTGATGGTCCGCAGTGTATGGTGGCCTCCATATTAAAAGCACAGCCACAAGGGGGTCTCTGCCGGACATCAGCAGTCTCCTGATGGCCAGAGTGGTCAATGCAAGTCCCTGTAGACTCCCCCACTGGTCGATACATTTTCAAGCATTTTTGGCAGCCAAGAGTGGAGTTTGGTGGGCATGCACTGCGTATCGCGGCAGAGGAGCTCCTACTCTGCCGCAATCTTAGGTCCCAGAAGGAAGGTTTTAGACAGGCTCTAGTGAACAGGAAGGGCATCTCTTTGGGTGACTGCTGCCAAAGTCCTAACTTGAGTTATGGAGACCAGCTATTAGGTAGGATCAGATGCTGAGACGGCATCTGAGGGAGAAGAAAATGGAGCAGAATCGGGAAGCGATTTTTCAGTCGGCGGAATTCCATCCGCTGACTTATCTTCCAGTGATTCTGAGGACATGGTCACGGAAGTTGTGATGTCCCTTCGCCAGCACAATCTGTTCAGCGTGAAGACAGTAGCAGGGTAGACAAGCCTTGAGAGCTGACATGTGTAGCAGCAAGCACAGAACAAGTGCCCACTTGGTAGAACCCCAATTTAGTGCAACCTCACATTCCCTTGTTCACTGCAGACACTGGATGTAAAGTTGTTAATAATTCTACTGCATTGTTCCCGACCATCCAGACGATGACAAGTTGTCCAAGATTTGGCCTGTCATGGAACATTTGTCTGCCACGTTTCCAGAGATTATTGCTCCTGGAAAGGAAATAGCCATTGAGGAGTCCATTAACCTTTACAAAGGGCGGCTGAGGTTCAGGCAGTACACACCAAACAAAAGTGCTTGTTATGGCAGCAAAATGTACATGCTGTGTGAGATCTCTACTGTTTATGTATACAGCCTGAGCGTGTATACAGGGAAGGACTCCTGTAGGTTGCCCTTCCACGCTAGACGTCGCAACAAAGATTGTAATGGAGTCCAACCACTCCTTCATAAAGGTTATAACCTTTATATGGAGTCCAACCACTCCTTCATAAAGGTTATAACCTTTATGTGGACAACTTCTATACGGGAGTATAGCTGTTCAGAGAGCTGTACAAAGCTGCCACTGCGGAATGTATTACAGTTTGTTGTTGCCACAAAGGTTTACCGCAGGAGCTTGTTTGTAAGACACTCCAAAAACCCTAGTGTACTGTGTTGGGTTCAAATGAACTGCTTGCAGTCAAACTCTCCGATAGGCAGGATATGCATGTGCTCTTTACAATCCATGATGAGACCAGTTCCCTAGTCACTGTTTAGGGTAAGTTGGCCAAAGATCATAAGCCCACCTATACACTTCATTATAAGTATATGGGCAGAGTACGTAAAAATGGCCAGGTACTTCAGCCGTACAATGCATGTTGTAAAACTTGCATGTGGTAGAAACTGTTTATCCCACCTGATCCAGTTGGCAACATACAATGCATATGTTGTTTACCGATAGACTACCACTGGAAGAGCAATGTCTTTCCTTGACTTACAGCTGTCCATAATTGAAATTCTTACTGCTGAAGTAACAGTAGCCTCTACTTTAGTGGGCAAGGCAAAGCTGTAGGGTTGGCACAGCTAGAAAGACAGAACAATGTTGTCATTGCAGTGTCTGCTCTAAGCACAAAAAGAGGCAGGAGACTTGCAGTTACTGTCCCCAGTGCCCATCTTAGCCAGCCCTGTGTTTTTCAACATTCTTTACATTCTACCATAACAGTGAAAATTTACAGAGGTGTCCTAGTATATATCTTTCAATGTCTGTGTATGAATACATACCTTGTATATCCAATGAGTATGCAGTTCCTAATAAAAAGAAAAAGACAAAAGACAGATCCTAACTAAATTAACCACCAGTATAATGCAGGAGAGTGATCTCCTTGTTTGGAAAAAGACCCTCATACACCTGACAAGAAGGTGTCTTGCTTCATCATCGGGTCTGCTCCTACTCGGGCCGGCGCTGCAATGCCCGATAAGGCGCCCGTGATGGGGCCTACTTAACGGAGATCTTTATTCCGAAGCCGACAGGTGAAGTGCGAGTAAGGGTCTTGGTGTAGGTAAAAGTGTATCGTGACGTTAAAATAGGGAAAATATTCCACTCAAAATAACTTTAATGAAGTTGGTTCTTTCCCTAATTAAAAGTAAAGAAAACGCATATGTTCACCCAATGTTGTGATTTATACGCTAGAATGTGAGGTCGACATGTTTCTTGCCCTATTATCTGTTCGATGGCAATTCCTCAGGTCCTAATTTAAAACTACCTACACATTTTTTGGTGGTGGACACCCAACACATGTAGTGAGAAGTGACCACCCTTACAGCACCCTAAAAAATGTGGGGGTACCTCCGGTGTCAATTAAGTTAATCAAGTATAACCTGTAAAGATAAACACAATTAGAACAGTCAAAGATAAAGCAATGCGATATCATTAAAATCAAAATCAATAATATTGATTCAACAGGTGACGGTGCATTACACGCATGCAATAGGCCCATGGGCAGTGACATGCTTGATGCAGCCAAACTCTCATAAGTAGATCAAAGCTTGTTTTGATGATGAAGATGTCATGAGTGTCACAGCAGTTCAGTAATAAAAAAGCGTAGGAGGGGGGAGAGAGAGAGAAAAATGGTATGAATGATGTCAATACCAGACATAAGGAAATCCTCACCCTTGTTATTAAAGGTCCGGGCCATAACAGTACCGGTCGCTGTCGACACTGAATTCTAGTGTCCTAATATATGATAAGAACATATTAATTCAACAAGCAATACTGCACGAAAAATTAGGTAAACCTGAAGTAGTCCAAGTGAATTCAAAGCCAAAAGATCTGTAGCAAAGGTACACAACCCCACGGATATTGGAATGAGGTGGGTTACAATAATGGACTAATAAAGTATAATAAATGGCCACGGGAGGTGGACTTGTTAATATGGTGGGTGCGTTTGCAAAATAGCCTCTGCATACCTCAACTGAGCTCTCGGAGTAGTCGTTTAGATAGTGTAACTAGGCAACAAGAAGCATGCCTCTGGTGCATCGAGACGCTTAGTTGCCAATGAAGAATACCGCCCAAACGTAGTGGTAAACAACACGGGGAAGGGAGGAAGGGGCGTAAAAGCGTTGAGAGAACGCAAGCTCATTACTCACCAAAGGGAATGGGAGAAGGGAGCGTGACAGCGTTTAAAAGAGCGCAAGTTCATTACTCACGGTTCACTCGGTAGAGTCACGAGTTGATCCTACCCCGTCGGCGCCTCCGGTCCCAATGATCTGGTAGTCAAGTTTGGGAGCCCCGCACTATTCAAGGTTGGCGATCGGGGTGGGCGTGGTTCAAAGGTGCCGGTACCAGTGAGAAACACTAGAACTCACGTAACCAGTCGGCGCCATATTGGGGCAGTAATCACATGACCCCCTAATGGTCATGTGATCGCGTGTGAGCCAATCAATGGCGCTTGATATGTGGATATTGATCGTTAGTGAAGGGAAGGACTTAATGTGTATCAGGACTAAAGTATCGCAATGGAGAGAATCTCTACACGTACTGGATACCCCAACATAGTCCAAGAAAAATAGTATTTAATTGTTCATTTTCCAACCGCATGTACGGTAGACATACCTGCGCAGAAAGAGGTGACAAATAAGGATCTTAATTTTGTGAGTGCCACAGAAATGCGAGCAAGGGCTAACAATTGGTAACAAGTGTTCACGGGACATCACCCTCGCGCTAAAACAGGCGAGCAAAAACGGTAGAAGAAGTAGTGTAACCTTCTAAAGAGGACTGACCGAGTCAAGTTAGTGTTATACAGAAAACCAAATCGTTTTTGACTGATAGGATTGTTGTTCTAATATGGTTTTGTTCTATTTCATTTATTTTTGTTCTAGGTGAGAAGACTCCAAGGTATGTCCTCATTGAGGCCCATTTTGTCACAGGACAGTCTAAGGACCCAGCGTTGTTCAAGGCGAAACAAGGTGTCCTTTGACATGCCCGGGTGTGCTTCCACGACGCACCTTTCGAAAGACTCAGGGGAATGTCGTCTTCTAAAAGTACTCCTATGTTCCATTATGCGTACTTTTACTTACCTAGTGGTCATCCCTATGTAGACGAGATTACAGGTGCACCTAATCAAATAGATGCAGTTAGCTGTGTTGCAGTTGGTATGTTTCTTCAACCGCCAACAAATGTCATTAGGGAGATTCAGTAGTTTAGTGACCTTGGTTTGGGGACACGCGGAACATGATCCGCAAGGGAAATGTCCCTGAACTGATGGTAAGTCCCACAGTGTGTTCTGTGTCAAATTTTGAAATTTCTGCGGTCTGGTATGTATCAACATATCTTTTATGATGTTCGTGCGTTTGAAGGCAAATCTGGGTGTGGGGAAGGTCAATGACCCAGTATTGAGGATACCCCAATTCTTCCTAATGATTTTCCTCAATCGATTGGACTCAGGGGGTATAAGTGGTGACACGTGATGCTTGTGTCTGATTCTCTAATCTTATCCTCCAGGAGGCCCTCTCGGTTGTTATTTCTAGCTCTTTTATAGGCGTCTGCAATCACCTGTTTAGGGTATTCACGTTGAGACAGGTCTTGTTTCAAGATATTGGCTTCCTTTCTATAGTCTCCAAGGGTGCTGCAGTTCCTCCTAATGCGGAGGAACTGGCCAACTGGTAGGTTTTGTCTGAGTGCTTTGGGATGATGACTGCTATATAACAGTAAGCTATTTCTATCAGTAGGTTTCCGATACAGAGTGGTGGAAATGGTCCCTGTATCCAACCTGAGGAGGAGATCAAGGAATGGGATCTCACTCGTAGAAATAGTATTGGTGAATTTGAGAAATGGATTGAGGGTATTGATCCAGATGCAAAATTTGCTGCATTTAGTCGAGTCTCCCTTCCAAAGGATAAGGATATCATCTATAAACCGTTTCCACAGTAAGATGTTAGAGCCATATGGGCTATCAGCACGGAAAATCTTGCGCTCTTCAAAGGCTGACATATATAAACATGCCAGGCTAGGCGCGAAGGTACTCCCCATTGAAGTGCCCTGGGTCTGGTGAAAGAGTTGGGTACCAAACTGGAAAAAGTTTTCAGTGAGTGCAATGGTAGCACATTCCATAATGAATGACACCGGGGTGAGGGAATCCCATTCGGCATTATTCAAGATGTCCTCAATGACATCTAGTGTTGCTCTCTGAGGAATATTGGTGTAGAGGGCCTCAACATCCAGAGTGACCAAAAGGTTCACCTCATTAGGATGTTGGGCCCCCTCAAAGAGACGCAATACATCAGTTGTATCTCTGACGAAAGAAGCAGTCTTCTTCACAAATGGTTGGATGAAGTGATCGACGAATTGCGAGAGGGGTTCAAGTATAGAACCGATCCCAGAAACAATAGGGCGTCCAGGTACTGGTGTCACCCCTTTATGGATTTTTGGGAGACAATAAAAGTAGGGGATAACAGGTTCTTTTGTTGCTAGAAAGTCAACCTCCTTCTTGGTGATCCACCCCATTGACTCTGCCGAGTATGTCATGGTAGAGATGATGTTTTTTAGTCTCTGTGTAGGATTTTCTCTTATCGGAGTGTAGTACCTTCTATCACTCAATTGTCTCTCACATTCAGTATTGTAGTCTACTGTGTTCATTATTACCGTGGCCCCACCCTTATCAGCTTGTTTGATCGTGATGGACCTATCGTTAGACAGAGCCCTAATGGCAATGGTCTCTTCAGTGGAGAGATTGTGAAAGGGGGCTGAGACGATCTTTGTATTGAAAGCCTTCAATACAGCTTGTTCAAATGTAAGAACCTCATTGGGAACCATAGCACTTGTGGGAGTGAACGTTGATGGTTTGTGTAGGCCAGAATCATCGAAGGTATAAGTAGGTTGGTCATGGAAAAAGGCATGCAGACGGATCTTCCGAAAGAAGCCTTGTAACTCACAGCGATCCCTGAAAGTATAAGTTCGAGGGGTGGGGACAAAACCTAAACCCTTCTGTAGAACACGTTCCTCAACAGGAGAAATTGCTCTGGAAGAGAGGTTGACAATCAATTTCTCTTCCCCTTGGTTTGGCTCCTGGTTTCCACTGTCCCTGTTGGTTGATCCTGCCATTGCACTCTTTTTTGTCCTCTTCTGTGCCCTCTTCCTCTTCCCCAGCCTCTGTCTAAAAAAGGAGGTGCAGGTCCAGCTGGAAAAAAGGGGGGAGGGCCTTGTGGGTATACTGGGTATTGCCAAAAGGGGGGTCCCTGGTAGGGCGGAGCATTGTATGAAGGAAACATGGGTGGTTGGTAAGGACGCGTCTTCCTATTATTCCAACCCCCGGAGTTTGAGTCGTTGCTGGAAGAAGAACCTCTCCGTGAAGTATTAGAGCTGTCGTCTGAGGAATATCCAGTAACGGAGCTCGTGTAGTCCGCTTTGAGATAAGGGTAAACTTTCTCAGTAGAGAATTTCTGTATGTCCTTTTGCAGTTTAGAGATCTTTTGTTTCATAAGATATTCTCTATTCTCGGCGATCTCTGCGTTAATTTCTGACAGCTTGCTGTGTACATAGTCTCTGGGGTACATATGCTGGACCTTATTACAAAAAAACCCTCTTTTCTGTTTCCCCTCGACTTTGTCTCAATATGAATACATACCTTCCATGGACCACTACTTCACTAGACAAGCAGCTGTTCTAATTGTTTCATCTAGTTGAGAAAATCTATTACTTGCTTAAGGGCTGCTTGACAGCTTTATCCATGTCAGAACAAGGTAGATGTTCTGTTTGCTGTATGAAAAGTGCATTAATGTCCCCGCACTGCTCATAATGGTGGATGGAACATAGGCCACATTGTCAGTACTCAAGCAGCAAAACCTAAAGCCTTTAGTAGTTTTTGAAGTGCTCTTTAGGGAACTTGGAACAGTCTTCCCCAGCATGTTTACCTTAGTTTCAAAGGTAGATATGCTCACTTAGTTTGAAGAATCTAGGCATCAATGCATTATTGAACTCCCCCCAACTTACATCCACACAGTGCCAGGATTGAGTATTGCGAGTGTGCTAAAGGTGCATTAAAGACAAATCTTCCTCAGCCTCAATTGGAGAAGTTAGTAAAGGTTCACTAGGCACGTGTTCAATATTCAAAAGTTAGTCAAACTTATTTTTCATTTGTGAAGGTTGTTGAGGCAGAAACCGTTAACATGTCTGGCCATGTGTATATACATGTTTGCTTGTGGTGTTTGTGTGTAAGTTGGTTGATGACTGGGTGAGGGGTGGGTTGAATGTGAGGTCCTTTGAATGGCGACAGTATTTTGATAGGAGTGCACTGATGAGTTGGATCAGGCCCACGGCTGGGGCTATGAAAGTCTTGTCTGTGGTGTCTGAATGGCCCATAAAGCGGTTGATGCCTTGATGTGGCTTTATGGCTCATTCTTCTTTAGTTTGGGTTTCAATATTCATATACTGCGATTAGTATTTGTTCTTTGAAGTTGGCACTTCTGGAGGTGTCAAAACCTACCAGTGTAAGTGGTGGGTTAACTTCAAAGGTTTACTGAGAACCCCCCTTTTTATTGTTGCAAACTACACCTGAAGGTGTCCAGGGTGATGTAACTGTTCATTGATTCCGCTCACGTCCCATAATGCCCTCCAACTCAAAAATCTGTAAATGGTTAAGATCACGCTTTTATTTACATTTTGTGTTGGAAATTTTCAGAACTGTTGAGATTCACTAATTTAAAACCACCCAGAGTTCCTAAGTGTGTCCACATAAAAATAGAACCCAATTTTTGTGGGTGGCACTAGCACTCCCGATTGGAAAGGGCACAAAACAGAACATGGACACATCAAATTTTTTAACTGAAAACCACCCTGTTTTAGCAATCTGGGCAGCTGTGGATTCTGGGGCTTCTCTTTGCCGCTGCCAAGGAAAACCTACCAAACCCTTACATTTCTGAAAACTAGGCAACCAGGGAAGTCCAGGGGTACACGTGTCTCACCAGGGTCTATGGGATGCCTCATGAGGGGACTCTCATTGACCTTGGTTTGGTCTGTTCCTTTCGTGGGCACTGGGCCCAGCCACGCAAGTGGGGGCAGCGTTTTTAGCGGGACAATTTGGGTACTGCGTGGTAGTACTTTTGTGGATTCCTGATGCCTCTGGAATTTTTCATCACATAAGTACAATGGGTGATTTTAGGCAACATTTGAGGTTTGGAGTGTATAGTAATAAAATTATTGGGATCCATGCAAGGCACACTACTCTGAAATTCCCTGGGTGTCCAATTTTCAAAAATGTTTGTGGTTGGTAGGTTTCCATGGTTGGTGAGCGAGCACAGCTCCAATTACCGCAGCTACCACTATCGTTAATCTCTCCAAGTAGTGATTTAGGGCATTCTGTGTTGCTGTCCAAAGGCCCACCCACACAATTTTTATCTGAAGACTTGAGGGAACACAGGGTGGTAGGGAATATGTGGCTTGCCTTACATTCCAGAACTTTCGGTCGCAGAAATGTGAGGAAAATGTGTGTTTTTAGCCAAAGTTTGACATTTGCAAGGGCTTCTGGGGAAAAATTACATGGTGAGAACCACACAAGTTTTGCGACCCTCGACTCTGCCGGGTGTCTAATTTTCTAAATTGTGCAGGTTAGGTAGGTTTTCCTAGGTGGCAGCTTAGCTAGAGCCCAAATCTGTGGCTACCCTCGTTGTAAAAAATCATGCAATCTGCTGGATAAAATATGATGTGTCTTGGTCATGTTTTGGAGTGTATTCGATCGCAGTTGCAAGCCAGACACAAGTGGGGTACCAATTTTATCGGAAGACATTTGGCACTACAGAATAGTAGAAAAATTGTTATTACAATAGGAGGTCTTCACATTTTTGCCTTCAGAATGAAAGCATGTGTGTTAGAAAGAAGACAGTTTGCAAAATGCCCCCTGAAATCACATGCTGGCATTGGTAAGCACAAATTCTGAGATGTAAAAATAACCACTGCTCCTCAACTCAGCATCTGGTGTACATCTCAAAAAGACATAGGTTTCCTTCATACCCATTTTTCACTCTATAGTTTACCATGTGAATTGCTCTACACTCTGTAGACAAAGAAAAACCATTGTAAGATGCTGCTCAGTTGTTGGCTCTAGTTACCATGGGTTCTTGGAGACCCTACAAATCCTATGTGTGTGTGTGTGTGTATATATATATATATATATATATATATATATATATATATATATATATATATATATATATATATTCACTAAAAAAACATAGGTTTCAGGGACGTTCTAGTTAGAAATTAGCATTTAAAAAAATCTTAGAAATTCACTGAAAAAACCAAAGGTTTCAGGGACATTATAGTTAGTTGGACATTTCACTCGTACAAAATCAGAGACATTCAAATGTTATAGTTAGTAGAGCTAACTATAACTAGCGCACCCGCAATGCACTGCTGATGACGTTACATATTACATCACTCATGACATGGTCAATCACGGATGACATCTCAGATGACATCACTGATGACATCATCCAGTGAATGTATGATTTATGTAAAGTTTAAATATATTTTATATATTTTATTGCCAAGGTGTATTGAAGAATGAGTTGGTGTACAAGTGTGTGGGTGGAGGATTTAATAGGTGTGTGACTGACTGTATAAGTTACTGATTTAATGTGTCTTACTGAATGCATGGGTTAGTGACTAAACTGTGTGAATGTCTGTATCAGTCTCTCAGTTGTGTAAGCTGATGATTAGGTACATGACTGTCTATATGGGTTACTTATTAGTTGAATGAGTAGCTGTCTGGTTGCCTCAGTGTTTGGGTGGGTGGGTAGTGTGTGACTTTCTGCCTACATGTGTGAGTGGATAATTTACTGGGTGTGTGGGTTCAATAGTGCATGTGGAAATAGCTGTATAGGTGAGTGAGTGTGTGTATCAGTGTGTTGGTGAGTGAATGTATGTCTCACTGGTATATGTGTGAGTAACTACATATGTAAAAGGCAGTATATGTGAGTGTTGGAGTATATAAATGACTATGTGAGAGTGAGTAATTGTGAGAGTGGCTGTATAAATGAGTGTGTGCTTGTGTCAGTGATTGTATAAGAGAGTAAGTATATGTTAGTATCTGTATGAATAGGTTAGATGGTGAATGTCTAACTGTATAGGTGAGTAAATGGCACTGTTATTGATTCTTTACATGACTAGCTAGGTATGTCAATAACTCTATGGATGAGTGACGGTGTATGAGTGTTTGTATAGGTGTATGAGTACATATAATAGTGCTGTATTGATGAGTGACTGCATGTATGAGTAACTGTATGATGAATGTGTGTGTATAGCTAGGAATTAGTCAGTGGGTATATGGTAACTGCTGTTGATTTGTCTATGGTTTAAAAAATGGTAGTCTGTATTTTAGAGTGGGTGTATCAAAGGTTATATTAGGGTGTGAGGAGGTGCATCAGATTATCACGTGGATGATGTCATCAGTGATGTCACTGACCATGTCATGATTGATATACTATGTGACGTCATCAGCAGTGCATTGCGGGGGCGAGAGTTATAGTTCGCTCTACTAACTATAACGTTCGAATTTCTCTGGTTTTGTGCGAGTGAAATGTCCAAATAACTATAACGTCCCTGAAACCTATGGTTTTTTTCAGTGAATTTCTAAGGTTTTTTAAATGCTAATTTCTAACCATAACGTCCCTGAAACCTATGGTTTTTTCAGTGAATTTCAAAGGTTTTTTAAATGCTAACTTCTAATTATAATCTTCATTAAACCTATAGTTTTTTCAGTGATTTTAAATTATCATTCCATTCTCAACCTGGTGAAAAGAGCCGATATCGCCAGTTTTCCAGCAATAGCTTCCGCAAAAAATAAATCACCACAAATGAGAGCAACAACTAACGCTAATAATATGCAGAGTAGGCATTCCTATGAAAAAATAACAAATAAACACCACTTCCCGTTATTTTCAACGAGCAGCCAAATCTGCGGTGCGATCCAAAAACAGGCGATAAGCTGCGTTGGCAGTAGGAATGTAACATCTGCCTTTTACTGGTGTAAAGTAGGACGACTACCTACATGGAGAAAGGGAGCTCAGCCCAGAATCACCTCTGAAGACCAACACATGTCGTAGAGCTACTGATCATGCACCTCCCACACCCAAGAAGGCCACAAAACCCACTGCCACCTCCCTCAGGACCACCCCCCTGGACTACCCCCCGCTACTACCACCGAGGCAGCGCATAACTAAACAGTGAACCTTCCAAAAACGGCATGGCCCCTCAGCCACACAATAGCTGAATGTTGCGAGATTTGGCAACCAAACATGTGTGAAAGACTCAAGTCACCCACCAATAATAATGCACACAATACCAAGTGTAGCGGTGATGTGCTGGACAGACCTCACTATGCAGAGCACAAACCTCTCCATGTGTACATATACTGCTGGTGCTTGTAGTGTTGTGGACAGTGGACGCAACCATGTTACCTCAAGCAGTGGGGAAGATCTTGGTCATGTACCTGTGTCGTCGTCCCCTGTAAGCGGAAGCGCAGTGGACTGGTCCAACGTACACCACTCCAGCGTAGAAGTATGAATAAATAGTCCGGTGCTATGGGCGTGATTCACTTGTGTGAAGACCAACGCGTCTGCCAGAGTGGCGGCCCTCACCCTGCCACGTGGCTGCCGCCATGACCGCGGGCCTCCTTGACACAGGCCTCCTGCGAACACAGCGGCACAGCACCGCAGAGTTATGTCTGTACACACTACTGCCTTCGATCTACACTGCAGACACAGGGCTCACAATTCAGATGGAGTCGCGATTGCAGATGACGCAGTCCAGTAGGCAAGACACATTAGCTCCCAGTGCGGCCCGCCCGGACCACACATCATCACAGGCTGCGTACACGCTGTGCGCCAGAGGTACCACTAACTCAGTGCACCACAAGTCAACGCCACGTGGCCTTACTGAGGCAGAATTCATTAGACAAAAGACATTGCTACCAGTGCGGCCTGCCCGGACCACGCATCTTTGCAGGGTGCGCACACGCTGGTTGTTTCAGGTGCCACTAACTCACTGCACCACAAGTCATCGCCACGTCGCCTTATTAAGGCAGAATTCATTACAGAAAAGACATTTCTACCAGTGCGGCCCGTCCAGACCACGCATCATCGCAGAATACTTCTGATGCCACTAACTGCAGCTTAACTGAACACCACGTGGCTGTGGACCCTTGCTGACCGCTGCCTCTGGCCTACACTGCGGTCAGCACGGCTCACAATTAAAATTGAGTCTTGATTCATTAATTACAGAGTCTAGTAGGCAACTAACAACAACGTCCCTGAAAGCTACACAATATCCTTTTAATATACTTGCTTCAAGAACTTTTTTCATATCAATTACAGCTTTAGTACAATGACCAAATTGATCTTGCAAGTCCAAAGGAACACTTAATGGCAGTCTACACTGTGGCCAGCAGAGCTCACAGTTTGAATTCAGTCTTGATTCATTCATTTCAGAGTTCAGTAGGCAACTATCTATAACGTCCCCGAAACCTACACATTTCGACAATGTCTTCCATACATATTTCATCTTTTGTTACCTACACTGCGGTCAGCAGAGCTCACAATTTACATTGAGACATGATTTATTAATTGCAGACTGAATTGTACTTTTTGTCCTCGGATTTTGTCAAGAGGAAGTGACAAAAAGCATTCCTCAATGTCTTTGCTGACTACTGCCTTCCATCTACATTGCGGACTGCAGGCCTCACAAGTCAGATCGAGTTGCGATTGCAGATGACGCAGTCCAGTAGGCAACCGACATTGCTACCAGTGCTGCCCTTCCGGACCACGCATCATCACTAGCTGTGCACACGCGGAATGCTTCTGATGTCCCTACCTCAGTGCACCACAACTCATGGGGACCCTTTATGATCGAATCTTTTGTGTATGATTTCACATCTGCTGCCCCTACCTCAGTGTACCACAAGTCATGAACCCTTTACGATAGAATCTTTTGTGTATTATTTCACATCTGGTGCCCCTAACTTAGTGCAGCACAAGTCATGGACCCTTTATGATTGAATCTCTGTGTGTGATCCGATGATTACTGTTGTACTTGTTGCCAGCACCAACCATTCCCGGAGGGCTGGCTTACACTCACCCCACACGCATCCAGCACAGACGTCACTGGACATGTGACCCTGGTAATAAAAAGAGGCCGAGTGCACATGCCCGTACCCAGTTCCACCATCTATCTAACTGTGTCCGTGTGTTCATTATGTATGCATGATGCTGCCCCTGGGCCCTACCACATTATATTCTGCTGTGGACAGCGCTCGCAACTTTGTTACCTCTAGCAATGGGGAAAACTTCGGTTATGTAACTTTGTCTCAGTCATTGTATAAGTACATAGGTAGAGACTGGATCATTAGAGTACTGCAAGGAGAGTGTATAGTGAATTTATAAGTGCTTCGGAATTGGTGGAGTGATTGGATAAGTACATATGTTAATGGAGCCTAACCCCCGGGCAGGAGCTTGGCTCTAATTGGCTGCTATCCATGTGCCAAAAACGCAAATTTGTGCTTTGCATGGCCCTGTATTGCTACAGCTGTAACTCTCCACTGAATGTGCAATAAACATTCATTTCCACACAGATATGTCATGTGCACGATCTTTCATGTGTGGAAATATGGATGAATGTAGGGTCAGTGATTCCCCCTACCTTACATGTTGGCCATGTTTTAGGACTTGGGTCACAGGGTGACACATTGACGCTTGCGGCCCGGGTGGCGGCAGCACTACAACAGGGATACCCACATCAGTTGATTCCTCATACAGCCCAGGACGGAACCACGCCCAGAGCTCCAGAGTCATTGTTCACAGTCTCACGTAGGACTGGCATACTCCAGGCCAGCCTAATCCGCTTACGCATACAGGGAGGGACAACAACGCTACATGGCCTAGATTTTCATTGTAGTGATCTGCTGCTCTCAGGTCTAGTTGTCAGTATGCCACAGCCACTCCCTGACGGCTGGTTTACACCCACACCACACCCATCAAGCACAGGCGCCACAGGACACGTGACCTTGCTAATAAAAAGGACCGGGCGCACGTGCTCCATGCCATTTCCATTTCAGACTTAGTGCACCAGATGCACTGCGGCCGGCACAGGCACACCGCCACGGGACGGTGACTTTCGGTGCACTGAGGTAGGGGCACGGTAAGTGCTGTGCGGGTATGCAGCCTGCGATGATCCCCTGTCCCGGTGGTCCGGACAGGTCAGGTTTTGTGTGCCCTGCTGGACCGCAGTGTAGGCCTGATCCATCGACCAGCGGGGGCCTACCGCCACATGGCGTGGCCTCACTGGTCACAGAGTTAGTGGCACCGCTAGGGCTGAGCGGGTATGCAACCTGCGATGATTGCGGGTGCACTGGTATGTCCTTGGCCATGGTAAAATCAAGACACCGCACCAAATGTGAGACCTGGTGGCCTGCGGAGTGGGGCTGCATGATGTGGAGGGTGCCCTGTCCGTGGAAAGGTGAGCAGTGAGGCCTGGGTGCGCAGGGGCGGGCAGACACCTCTGGGTGGAGGGAGTGGGTGGGGTGCAGCAGCCTGGGTGCACAGCGGCAGGCAGACACCTCTGGGCAGTGTAAGTGGATGGGGTGCAGCAGCCTGGGTGCACAAAGGCGGGACAGCCATTTAGGCATGCGCAGTCGTATGTACTCTGCCATTACTGATTCTGTACTATGTTTCAGATGAGTGAGCTTGAGCGCTCCACTATGTCCCGACACGTGGTTGGAGACACACCGGTGGCGGAAAGGTGAGCTGTGAGGGTTTTTTCAACAGTGTGGGCACTCACTGTCCCTCCCTATCTCTTCCTTTTTATCCATCACACTTTCTCTCTCTCTTCCTCTCTCTCACACTGTTTCTCTCTTTCTCTCTCTTCCTCTCTCTCACTCTTCCTCTTTCTCACTCTTTCTCTCTTTCTCTCTCTCTCTTCCTCTGTTTCTCTCTCTTCCTCTTTCTCTCTGTCTTCCTCTCACTTTCTTTCTTTCTCCCTCTCTTCCTCTCTCTCACTCTTTCTCTCTCTCACTCTTTCTCTCTCTCTCTCTCTCTCTCTCTCTCTCTCTCTCTCTCTCTCTCTCTCTCCTTTGATGGATGCATGCCACACAATCTTATCTTGCTTTTTGTCTAGCAGGCCTTCGATGATGCGTGGCCATCCTGCAATCAACACTCACCCTGAATTGTGAGCTCCGGCTGAGGAGGTTGCTTCGGCAAGTGGTGGACCCTCTTACACAAATGCCGGTGGCCGAAGGTGAGCAGAGAAGCTTGTTTCCGCAGCAGCTGGCAGTCACCTCTGGGCGGTGGGAGTGGATAGTGTGCAGGAGCCTGGGTGCACAAGAGCAGGCAGACACCTCTAGGCAGTGTGAGTGGATGGGGTGCAGCAGCCTGGGTGTACAGCAGCGGGCAGACACCTCTGGGCAGTGGGAGGGGATGGGGTACAGTAGCCTGGGTGCGCAGAGGCGGGCAGACACCTCGGGTGGCGAGAGTCGATGGGGTGCAGCAGCCTGGGTGCGCAGGGGCGAAACAGAGAAATACGCGTGTGCAGTTGTACGTACTCTGCCATTACTGATTCTATACTATGTTTCAGATGACTAAACTTGAGGGCTGCACTATGTCCCGGCACATGGTTGGAGACACACCTGTGGCAGAAAGGTGAGCTGTGAGGATTTTCTCCACAGTGTCAACATTCACTCTCCCTCTCCATCTCCTCCTTTCTGTTGCTCACACTCTCTCTCACTCTCTATCTCTTCCTTTCTCTCTCACACTTTCTCTCTTCCTCTCTCTCATTCTCTCTTCCTCTGTCTCACTCTTTCTCTCTCTCTTACTCTCACCATGTTACTCTCTTTCCCTCCTTGTACCTCACTCTCTTTCTCTCTCTCTCCTCCTCTTTCTCCGTCTTCCTCTCTCTCACTCTTTCTCTCTTTCTCCTGTGATGGACGAATAACGCACAATCTTATATTTCATTTTGTCTTGCAGGCTGTGATTCACAAATTGTCGAGAGATTACACGCCATACCTATACCTACTTTTATTTTGTTGTTTTGTTTAAATAAAATGTTTTATATGTAAATACATAGATGACTGAGATTCTTATTTGTCCAACCTCACATGCATGTTCTTAATTCTAATTGTGCGACATCACCCAATTTGTTACGTTCCAGATTTCCTAAGGTTGCTCTCACATTTGTTTGTGGGGGGTGGCGGTGAGGGGATATGGCGGACAAGGGGCTGGTGACGGGGGCGTGTTGGAGCAGTGTTAGGTGTCCGAGCTGCATGATCGTTGGCTCCATTGCATTTGTTGTCATTCAGGTGTGGCTCTGGGCTGGGCTCCCTTACATGTTGCAGGTTCTAGTCCGACTTTACACCAGCTCAGGGCAGGTGTAAACTTCCTACTACTAACACACCTTATCGCCTGTTTTTTACCCTCTTTGACGATCTTGCTTGTGGTTGAGAAACTTGCGAAGTGATGTGTCAGCTGCTTTTTGCACGGGTACACCTACTCTACATCTCATTCGCAATATTTGCCGGGGTCATCCGTGATGATGGTTTTTGAGGCTATCGCTGGTAAACTGGTGATATGGGCTGTTTGCTCCAGCTTGTGAATGGTGCGTTAAATTCATCACCATTTTGGTTGCGATAAAGTGCCGTTAACTCGGTGATGTGTCCTTCAGAATATACCCCTCGGTGTTTGAAAGACTTAAGAAGTACTCGAGTGCCGCGTTGAGAGCCGCGCAAAAATTAAACGAGAAGAGGGCCGCGTCGGGTCCCCTCCCGTGGCCATTTCCGGCCCCGAGGACCACATCCCCCGGGGCCTGGCCTCACCGTTGGGGATCGTGGGGGAAGCCCCAATGCCCCCACGATCCCGCCGGCTCCCTGCATTACTTTTCCACACTGGGAGCTGCTGACGTGCAGCTCCCCGTCTGGAAAAGTAATCGGCTTTGGATTTTGGAAGCGAGAGCAGGTTTCCCTGCTCTCGCTTCCAAAATCCGAAGCAAGTTTGCTATGACAGGGCGGGAGCCGCGCGGCTCCCGCCCTGTCATAGCAAACAGCAGTGTTCCGGGGGTGGGCACCCCGGGACACTGCAGGAGCCAGACCTGGGGGGTGGCGGTCCCCAGGGCCATCACGGGCTCCAGGAGGATGTCCGCGTGCCCCCCTCCCAACATGAGTGAAGCCCCGGGGAGGTGGTGGTCCCCGGGGCTGTGGGGGCCCCAGCAGGCCTCTGCTATTATTTTTTAAGAAATGACCCAAGGACCTAGCCCACCCGTGGGTTTCATTAAAATAAAACGCGTGTTTTGCCTTCATTGCTTTTTAAACCATTTCGGCGGAATTCGCGACCCCAGCACGTATTGAGCCAATTTTTTTGTTTAAAAAAATGCTTTTTTGGGCCCTGGGGGTCCTTCTGTGACCCCCTGAGCAGACCTACGGGGGCAAGGTGTTTCTACCCTGCCCCCTTCTCTTGTTTTATATCTTTGTTTCTCTGTTTTCTGGTGACTCGCGTCTACCGAGTCACAAGATGCTGCCAACACTTCCTGGTTTGGAGTGTTGTCAGCCAATTAGAATGAAGCTCGGGGTTGTGGCATCCAATTAGAATGAAGCTTGTGGTCAGGAGGGTTTGCGACTCCACCGCTGCCCTAGATATCAAAACTTGTATTTTTTTAATTTCCCAGCAACTGCTGAACGGATTTACACCATTTAAAAAAAAGGTCGCTTTCTGAACCAAGCACTACCTTTTTGCCAAATTTGGGGTAATTCCGTTCAGCAGTTTCGGCTGTAGCCTTGCCCAAAGTTTCCTATGGGAAATTGATTTTTTGACTCTTATTTTTTTAAATTTCTCAGCAACTACTGAACGGATTTACCCCATTTAAAAAAAAGGTCACTTTCTGGACCAAGGTCTACCTTATTCTGTTCAGCAGTTCGGGCTATAGCCCGTCTCAAAATTTCCTATGGAAATTACCATGGAGAAAACGTGTTTTGTGACTCCCCTTTTTTCTCAGCCCCCGCTTGACAAATCACCCCCAAACTTTCCGGATAGGAGCTAACATGGATAGACTTTTTATTAGGGGGAGAATTTCGCGAGGATTCGTCAAACGACGCCAAAGTTATTAGCAAATCAAAAAATGCTTTTCCTATGGAAACTAGGTAATAACTATAACTACCTACTGGCGACCGCCAGTAGGTAATATATAAACCCACAACCAGAAGACCCTAGTGAACGTACTGGTGTATTGCTTTTGTAAATCAGACATCATGACAAGAGGTTACAGATTAAAACGTTGTCAAAAAGGCTGTTTTTTCCAACCCGTTGTTCATATTTCTTTTTATTCCAACAATCACTTTCTTTGGGAAAACCTAGAGGGATCTGCACAAATGACCCCTTGCTGAATTCAGAATTCTGTCTACTTTTCAGAAATGTATAGCTTTCTCACATAGTCTACGGGTTTCACACCTGTTTCCATCACAAACTGGAAGTAGGTTCAAAGTACATCATTGTTTTTCCCATATGTTCCTGGAAGCTGGCAGGATGGTGATTTTACAACATCAAACCTTGTGTTGATGACATTTTGAGGGAATAAACCATACACTTTTTCGGAGCACTTTTTTCCTCCAAAAACACACATTTAGCTACATTGTGGCTTTTTTCTACATCCCCTACATGGGAATACACAAACCCTGGGTACCTCTTTAGATTCGTTAGGTATACACAAAAGGAAGTAAGGTGAAAATTAGTTGCAAAGAATTTTTACGAATATATGCAGTTGTGAAGGGAGCACAAAAACTTCCGTAAAACTGCCCTCACCCACAACAAGTTGTGGCAGGCTTCATCATAGGTCTGCTACTGAACGCCTCTGCGCATACCCACGCTAGAGGCGGAGCAATAACGAGGGGTAGACAATGCAAACACTCAAAAACTGGATACTACATAAGTGTGGACAGAAGATGGTTAAAATTGACAGAGATATCATCATAATACTTTTATTCCTATATTCCCTGGTCAGATCTAAAAAAGGGTATTAAAAACCCTCGGATGGTGGTAGTGTGAGTAAATTGTGTACTCACCACCCCTCCGTTCTGCATAGAGGTCAACATGTTTCTGCCGCGTTCCGATTCTTTAACTGGCATTTGTCAGGACAAACAGGATCCCTATGCTACTTCTCCAATATGTTTAAAAAACCCTAAAGTATAAACACTGTACTAGGTATTACTCCACCTGTAAGTCTGGAGTATTCAAGTACTTTACTCATCAGATGGTAACTGTAAGTCTGGAGCATTCAAGTACTTTACTCATCAGATGGTAATGAGTTTATTAAGATGAGCGCTAGAACTGGCACGGGAGTAGAGGGCGACCCCCTGTAGTCACACTTTCATCAAGACCTTCCCTTCTCCACAAAATACCCTCTGCCTAACCACCAAACCCTAATCACACTTCCTACACTTTAAAGCCCCCTCCACTCCAAGGCTCCCTCTCTGCTACCTTAGTCTACAGACCTAAACTTGGCAAATGGGTTGCTATTGTGCTATAATTTACGAGGGCCAGAAGGGACATGTTTAAGTTTCTGTAATCCTTATTGAAATATGTCAGGACTGGGTTACACAGCCTGGTGAACTGAAGGGACTTCTCAGCAAAGTAATATGAAATCTTTTAATGCCCTAGCAAAGTCCTGACCGTGTTGAGCGATAAGATATGCCTGGATGGTTTCCGGCCCCATAACAAGAGAATGGCCTCTTACACAGGACGCAATATAGGTAACATCCTCTTGCCTTGGGTAAAGTGTAAAGGATAAATGTCACCTGCAAAATTCCCCCTTACTCTGCCCCACCGTTGTTACCTGCACCGACCGTGGCTGAGGTCTCCTTAGTGTAGTTAACTCCGGCAACTTATCAGTGTCTTTAAAGTTAATTTGGGATATAGCAGGCCTTGTCCCAGAAGTCTATGAACTTAACACAACACGAAAGGATATGAAGTAAAGTCCCCTTTTCCCTGCAATCTCTCCAGCAAACAGTGGATTTCATGTGGAAAATTGAGTGGAGGAGGGCTGGCGTAAGGTGCACCTAAATAAAATCCTGTAGAGTGTCCTTACCATGGGTTTGGCTTGGGGGGTGGGGAAGTGGGGTGGGGTAGGGGCAGTATGGGCAAGCGTGCAAAAAAAAAACTCACCTGAAACATCTTCCAAAGTTGTCCTCTCTGGATCTCTTCTGAACCGGATGCTGCAGTACTCTAAGTCAGCTAAGTTAGAGGTTTAAAAGTGTGTTTGTCTGGTTGGCCATCGCAAGACAGCCTGCCAAAAAGACACGCGCACTTTGAAAAGTGCACAAATAGCCTGCCTTTCTCCCTGCTGCTGTCATTCAGCAGCGACTCTGCCTCCGTCCTGACGGTTGGTTTAGTACTGGAGGATGAAAAATAAAATAATCAATTACTATTTTATTTTTCATCTTCAGGGGTAACTTAAGTGGGGCCATTCTTCTCTGCTCCAACGGAGGAGCCTCCCTTGCTCACATTAAGGTCCCTTTACTATTTTAGGTAGAAGGAAAATTAAGAATTCCTCAAGCGAGTATTAACTAAATTAGAATTTGGAGAGTAGGTGCCTTATTGACCTGAGGGTCTGGAGAAAGTTTTCAAAGCTAGTACCATCTTCATGCCAGCTTCCCCTGTGGCAGTTTTCCTGTTCAGCTTACCCACAGTCCACTACCCTCTGCTGCCTGTCTACCTGCTGCCCTCTGTTTGTGCCACCTTGCCTTGTTTCCTGATCTGTTTTGCCTTTTCTGCATATTTTTCTGCCCTCTGTTTTGCCTCTTCTGCTCACTCATATTTTTGCCCTCTATTTTGCCTTTTCCTGATAGTTTCTTCCCTCTTCCCACCATTTTCTCAAGACCTGGCTTTTCTATGGAGTCATCACACCCCAGCGTCCAGATACCCCCAGGGGTGACATTGCCATACTCTAAGAATGCTGATTAGCACCCTCCTTGATGCCACACTGGGAAACCAAATGTCTGAGCTTAAGGTAATGGAAGTGCTCTACTTCAAGTATCTTGTACTGTGCATTGGCCTCCTCAAATGACCTAATTTCACCCATCAAAAAGGAATCCCAGAGTCTAAAACTGCCCTTCTGCTTCCAGATCTGAAATGCACTGGCATCAATCCCTGGGGAAAACTAGATTGCCAACAACAGGGTTGACTGGTGAAGGAAATGCAGCGAGACCCTTCTTTCTCACCAGGGAATCCCAGATCTCTATGGGGGCCCTCTTTATCAGTGAGATGTAGAGGTTACGCCCAGTAGCTGTTAGACCCCCAAGGGACCCCCTCAGTGTTCTAGAAGGCATTGTTTATCCATATTTTCTGTTAACCATTCAGTCATATATCTCAATTGAGATGCCTGATAGTACCGAAGTAACTGCAAAACTTCCAGACCCCATATCTTTGGATAGTTAGAGTAGGCTTTTTTGGCGTCTCTCCTCTCATAAGTAGGAAGCGCAGACACTGCTGCAGGGTTCTATCCTCTGCCTTGATAAAGAGGGGCAGAGAATGGAAAACATATAAAATTCTCTGTAATAGTTTAATTTTTAGATCAGTTTTCCCTCCCATCCAAGAGAGGGCATGGCTTCTGACAGCGGTTAATGTTGCCTAAGCATTACATAGCAGTTCCTTTTCTTTTCGTTGAGCATAAACCATACCTTGTCCAATTGGATTAAGCACGTACCAACTGGCGAGGATTTCAAAATCAATCTTTAAGAGCGCGATAGGGCAATATGATAAGCACCTCACTGGGTCTTTGCCTGGTTTAGCTCGCAGAGAAATACTTGCCTCAGCTATTGATTGCAAGATGCCCTTAGTGTTTAGTTTGTGTTAGTGGAAGTGTTGTCAGCATAGGAAGGAGCTGATAGCATTCCTCTTGTTAAAAGCGAGCTGTAAAGCCACTTCGACCTGGTTGCTTGGCTGGCTTTGTTTCGTAGCTCCCTCGATCTCCACTGTCATGATAGGCTCTTCAAGAGGGTCGGAGTACTGTGGGGCAGCTTGAGAAATGTGCTGGAGTCTGGTAGGAAGTATATGATTTTGGGGAGACATGTTCTGTCGTGAAAAGTCTTTGCTAGTAGGCTTGGATTTGTGAAATTCCTTTTGTGTTCGGTCTCGCCTAGGCAGCATGAAGTAATGACACCACCACGACACAGTATCAAGTTGTTGGCTTCATTTATTGAATCACCAGTTAATAGCCACAGAGCAACTGTCGCAGAAAGAATCACGCAACCACAACCTTCCTTCCCACAACCTCTGTATGACATATGGAGGTTCTACATTACAACACATCCCCTTCTACACAAAAGTAGAAACGAAAACAAACTGAAAAATGAGTAAAGAAAGAAACAAAACCTAATTAAAGCATGACGCCAGCTGTAAGAAAATTTCAACAAAGTTACGCAATAGAATTGGTATACAAAAAAAAATACAGTAAAGCAGAAGGAAAAAAGGGAACACACAAAGATCAGTAGAGCGTGACAGAATCCTCCCAAAAATTAGGAGGTCTATGAAGTCTAGGAGTGCGGCTTCCTCTACTCGCCTCATGAGGAACGATACCAGCGTGCATGGGTCCTCTGGCATCACCACTTCCACACTCAACATGCCCACTGTCATCTCCTACCTTGTTGCTGACCAATTCCTCATCACTCATAAGCATGAAACCATTTAAGGTTGCACGTAGTGGCTCAACAGTAACTGTACACTCTCACCTGTCCCCAACCTGTCATTTCTGGTACAATACCACTTTTCGTTTATTCTTACGTTACCATTGTCCAACACCACATACCTCTCACACTTGCTTGACTTTGAACGGCCCCCAATATGTGCTCAATCAATTGCATACCCTTCCCTGTTTTATCCTGACCCAGTCACCAACAGGCACCTTCTCTCTTCTTACGCCACCCACCACCTCACTCTTTCAGATCAGTACCAGTGAGCCAAGCCTGGGGCATTTTGGTTCCAGGCTTTCTTCTCTGCATTTTCTCAAAGGGAGAAACATTGGGCACACCATGAACTGTGGTGGAATGAGCCCATACCATATCATTCACCATAGCCTCAACATCTTTTCCACTTTGTATAGCCATAGAAATAGAACCTTTAACTAATTGGTTAGCCCTTTCAACCATGCCATTGGACTGGGGGTTGTACAGAGCAGTGCGATGATGTTCAATACCACAATTTTCCAGAAAGCTCTTCATCTCATGAGAAACGAGTTGAGTACCATTATCCGTGACAAGCACACGAGGTAGCCCTTCGTCCAAAAATTCACTCTTCAAGGTCTCCAGATATTCTGGTGGTCACATCAGGACTGAACTTTACCACTAACTATTTGGAATGCACATCCACTGCAACCATAGCATTTCTCATCCCTTCTTCTGACAAATGTATTGCTCCAATTAAATCTAAGCACACAGTACCGCAAGGACACCCCGGGTCCTCAATATGCCCTTGGAACAATTGTACACCTATCTTAAGCCTCTTCTCACTCTCTCCGCACACTCCACAGTTCTCCACCCACAAGGTGATTTGTTCATCCATATATATCCCTCACATTTTATTTGGTCATCGTTCGACCTAAGTGGCAATCGTGAGACTTTCTCTCAATCCTTCTGAATGAATAAATGAATGAATGAAGCTGCATTTATAGAGCGCGTAGCTTACCCGTAGGCATCCCAGCGCTGTGGAATAACTGAGGCTTCAATGAATCACTTATGAAAGAGCCATGTTTTCAATAGCTTGCGGAAGGCCATATGAGTGGTTTCCCTTCGTATCTGAAGAGGAAGGGAGTTCCATAGTTTGGCAGCATTATACAAAAATAGCAGGCCACCACTTCTAGCTCTCTTGATTCTGGGGACGACGGCCAGGTATTGCTCATCTGAGCACAGTCGCCTTTTAGGTCGATAGGGTTTGACCATAGAGGAAATAATCTCTGGTCCTGGGTGATACATAAGGCCTTGAAGTGGACTCTCTCCCAGACGGGGAGCCAATGGAGAGCTTGCATAGAGGGTTTTGCAGACTGCCGTCTCAGAGTCCCCATAAGGATCCTTGCGGCGCAGTTCTGTACTGTTTGAAGTTTAGCGAGGACCGAACTCGGGGCTCCAAGGTATAAGGCGTTGCCGTAGTACAGGCGTGAAAGAATAAGTGTCTGGACCATGAGCTTTCGTGCCTGAAAGGGGAGCAGAGGAAGCACTTTACGAAGCATCCTTATGATGCCAAAGCAGGAGGCCACCACCTTTCTGGCCTGGACTTTAAAGCTGAGGTCTGAGTCCAGCCAGAAGCTCAAGCTTTTTATCTCTGACTTGGGGACAGGTGCATAGCCCATCGAAGCCAGCCACATAGTGTCTGCCTTAAAAAGAGAAGGATTGCCAAGGAGCATGAGCTCGGTTTTATCACCATTTAATTTTAGATGAGTGTTTCATCCATTTGGCTACTTCTTCAAGACAGGTACAGAGGCAGGCAGAGGCCCTGTCTGAGTGGTTAAGCGCCACAGTCAGTTGGGTGTCATCAGCATAGGTCACAATGTGCACCCCATAGGGAAGAACAATGTCCGCAAGAGGTGCCATGTAGGCGTTAAAAAGCGTGGGGCTCGGGGAGGATCTCTGAGGAACCCCGTAGTGGAGGGGCCAGGATTTTGAGGTGGCCTCACCCTCGAAAACCTGGAAAGATCTTTCCTCCGGGAAGGATTGCAACCAGCTTAAGGCTACTCTGGACACACCCAAACTTCTAAGTTGTTGGACCAGAATTAGGTGGTTGACCGTGTCAAAGGCTGCGCTGAGATCTAAAAGAATCACGGCCGAGGAGCCTCCTGCATCGAGAATCTTTCTGGATTCGTCCATGACTGCTAGTAGAGCCGTTTCCATACCTTGGCGGGGGCAAAAGCCAGTTTGAGAGGGATGGAGAAGATTATTAGATTCCAGATGTGTAGAAAGCGCCAAATTGACATGCTTCTCCACTATTTTGCTCATTCCTGGGAGAAGTGAAATAGGTCAATAGTTGCCAAGACAGTCTAGGTTTTTTCAAAAGGGATTTAACCATGGCTTTTTTCCATAAGGGGGGGAGGGGGGATCACCCTGGTGGATAAGGAGGAGTTGATCAAATTCAGAAAGACTGGACCAACTGACTCTGCCACCTGGTTTAAAATCTTAGGCGGGGCAGGGTCTCTGGGCGACCCGCTCTTAACGGGTACAGAGGTGGTCTGAAATGATGCGTAGTCCATTAAGAGAAAGTCCTTTAGAGAATGTTCCTAACTCCATGTGAAAGAATCCTCAGGATGAGCGGTGGTGTGACTATCGGTCAGAGCAAAAGATCCGTAGATCATTTGAATTTTGTTCAAAAAGTATTCTGCAAGTTCATTGCAACGTTGGCTCCTAGCTATGGGAGTACCGGGGGGGAGAGAGAGCTCTCAGTAATTTTTTTGCAATTCAAAATGTTTCACGGGGGAGTTGGCTGCTAAGGAATTTTTGTTTCTCCAAGTAAGAGGCCTGGGCTTTTTTAATTTCGAGCTTGTAGATTTTAATAGCCTCCCTATGTTCCTTTTTCTTGTTCGGGGAGAAGTCCTTTCTCCAAACTCTTTCAGTTTTTTTTACAGATTTGCTTTAATTCTCTGAGTTTGGGGGTATACCAGGCAGTTCTATTGGGCCCTTTATGAGACTGGGTGATTTTTTTTCGGAAGGACCTGATCTAATGTCCCCTCAATCTAATTGTTGAATCTCTCATTAGCCACCACCGGATCGATGTCGGGGAGTGGCTTAGAATTTTCCAGTGCCGGTACCCACTTTTCTGTGGAAAGTTTTGGCCAGCAGCAGATTTAATTTGCGTTGACCGAGTTGGGGGGTGGGGCGTAGCATGGGTGGGAGACCAGCGGAATGGGATCAGGAAATGGTCCAACCAGGGAGTAGGGGCCGGTTTCTGACAGGATAGCTCCTCCAGTTTAGAAAAAATGGGGTCTAGGAGGTACCCTTTCAAGTGTGTTACATGTAGCACCTTCTGTGTGAGCTGATGGGCCGCTAGGTCCAAGGACAGCTCCAGATGCAGCCTTCGGTGCCACATCATCGAAGTGGACATTGAAATCGCCCAGGATGGTGAAATTCGCGGCAGTGCCAGCCAGTTTGGGGACCATTTCAGATAGTGATTTGCAGAAATGACCCATAGATCCAGGGGGGGGAGATAAATTAGGATGCCCGAGAGGGCGAGCGTAGGCATAAATCCTATTGAGAAATGGATGTTCTCACAGTTAACTAAAGGGCTCCCAAAAGTCCGACAATTGAGGTGGTTTTTATAGATGATGGCAATTCCACCCCCATAACCAGTTGCCCTATCCAACCTCTGTATTACGTAGTCAGGGGGAAGGGCCTGGACGATGTTGGGCTCTGAGCCGGCGTTGAGCCAGGTTTTAGTGAGGAACAAGACATCAGGGCCTTCATCCAGAAGCAGGATGAACAGCTCTACAGTATGTTTAGGCAAGGAGCTGCAATTTAGTAAAAAGCAAGTTAAATTGTTTATCGGGGTGGCACAACGGGGGCAATGGGGGAAGGCGACCAGAATCTGAATGAACAGTGTGCGCAATTGGTAGCAGGACTACTGGGAGCATAAGAATGAAGACAGTTTGATTCTGGGGGTGGGTTTAACTGTCTATGCTGCTCGGCACTATAACAGTACTTATCTAATGGGAAAGGGGCAGGGGTTGTGGTCCCAGACGCGGCCGGGCGCAGACGGGCTGCCCGCGTCCGCTGCGCGGTCACGTCATCGGGCTCTTAAGAAGCCCGAGCAGGTCCAGCGACTAGAGCGCTGACCTGAGTAATGGCGGGTGAAAGTGCGAGTGCGATGTGCAAAAGCCGTAAAACAGTACCAGCTTGCCCCCAGAGCTATAACCCAGCTCTGTTAATCACAGTGCAATGAATCACAGCACCCTTCTTACTGCCCCTGCGAGGAAATTTAACCCGCCACAAAATGGATGGTTTGATGCCTCATGTTCACTTGCTCTAAGGAACCTTAAAATGGTTATGAAAGAATTCCCTCGTGTAAAGGCAAAAGTGGCTGAATGTCGGAAACAGTATAATAGGGTGTTAAAGGAGCGCAAGGGTCAAATTCAGCACGCGGCCTGGGAAGACTTAACAGAGGCTGCAGAATTACACTATACTACACGCTTCTGGCAGGTGATAAATAGCCCCTGCTTTGCAGATCCAAATAAGCCAGACAAGACAATTGTGGAGAGGTGTGGCTCACTGGTTAGAGGCGGCAGACCCGTAAGCAGAGATTCGGCCAGGGACCAGGGTTCAATTCCCGATGCGGCAGGGTCGTGGACCAGGGTCAAAACGGACTCGGTAATTCTCGCCTCGGTACCTACTCTAACCAGGAACACACTCGGCAACTCTGGGCATTAAGCTTGCCTCATCTCTACAACAGCCCCCCACAGACGCCGGGGATGCCTGGTTTCACCTTGGAGATACCCAGAAAGGGACCATCTCACAGGGAAAGCCAGGACGGGTTCCCCAGCGGTCTTCAGTGCCGGGACACCTCCTTGTGAGGTAGCTGTTCGCGCTCTACAAAATGCTGTATTATTATTATTATTATTATTAATAATTCAACAGTAATTTTACCAGATGATTGGCAGGTGTATTTTAAAGGGCTTTATAACCACCCCACAGATCAAGTGGCCTTCTTAGCCCCAGTAGTTTCTACGAATTCCACACAGTCACTATTTTTCTCTATGGAGGAAGTCAGTGTAGGTATTGCCGCCCTAAGCCGTAACAAGGCCCCGGGTCCCAACGGTATCCCGACAGATCTTTATCATAGTAATCTTGAAGTTTGGATCCCGCTTCTGACCAGAGTTTTAAATGCTGCTATTACAAGTGAAATGCCAGCCTCATGGTCCTCTGCAATAATTGTCCCGATATATAAAAAGGGGGATAGGGACAGTTCCCACTGTTATCGTCTTATTTAGTTAATTGACGCTACCATGAAGGTTTTGGGTGGGGTGATTTTAAACAGACTGGAGGATTGGGCAGAACTTAAGGGGGTGATTACTGATACCCAGTATGGGTTTCGGAAAGGAAAGTCTACAGTGGATCAATGTCTCAACCTATATTTAATTAGTGCCAAAAAGGGATAATTATTTCTGGCCTTTATGGACCTCTCAGCAGCGTTCGATCGTGTGAACCGCAGCAAATTGTGGGCACTGCTTGGCGATATGGGGATTGACCCCCTACTCATAGGCATACTGCATACTCTTCATTCCGACACCTCAGCCGTAGTTAGGTACTCGCCCGCGGGGCATCTAACCAAAAGTTTTGAATGCTCGAGTGGGGTGCGCCAGGGTTGTATTTTTGCACCTTTTTTATTTGTGTTATATATAAATGGGTTGGACTCCACTCTTAGCAGTATTGCGACAGATGTCCCTAGGATAGGCTCACGTAAAGTTCCAGTCCTGTTATACGCAGATGATGCTGTTCTCCTGGCCCGCACTCCCTCTGCACTACAAATTTTAATACATGGTTTTACAACTTTTATGACAAATCTGGACATGTCTACTAATCTCACTAAATCATATGTGATGACGGTAGGGGAGAAACCACAAAGACAACAGAACTTTACAATTGGTACACATGTACTAGGAAACGTACCCATGTTTACTTACTTAGGCATAACCTTCGATGTAAAGTTGAATTTTAAAAATTTAACAGACGAAAAATGTCTTAACATGTCCAGGATTACAGGGTCCATCAAGGAATATGCCACACGGCTGGGGTACTGGACGCCCGGTCTTATTTTAAAATTGTATAATTCCATTTGTTGTTCAGCGGTTCTATATGGTAGCGAAGTTTGGGGCTTCACAGCAACGTCTAAACTTCAAACTGTGGAAAATAAATATTTGAAAAGCCTGCTGAGAGTTCCGCCTAGCTCACCTACTTTTAGCATACACGAGAAGTTGGGGGTCAGCTATATCTCTGACTTGGTGGCCGTCAGACCTCTTCTTTGTTGGCTTAAAATTTGGCTCAACGAAGACTCTGGACTAACAAAATCCGTTTTATTGGACTGCTTGAACTTGGATCATAGCAGCAGAATCCCGTGGCTGCGATACGTCAAAACTACCTTTATGAAGTTGGGACGTGAGGAACTGTATAGTGCACCCGAAATAATTAGGCCCAGCGACAAGGGGAGTATAAAGATCTTACATTCTAACTTTCTGGTTACCACTCGTGAAAAGGCGGAACTCTCAAAGCGGACTGTGAGAGAACATGCCTTGGTCAAAACAACCACTGGTATAGAACCCTATCTGTCTTTTGTAATTAACCCACATGAAAGATTTTTAATGACTCGTTTCAGATTTGGTCTTATCCACTTTTTACTAGCAGTGCCAGAGGGTTTTACTGATAAACTTAGTGATAAAGGGCCCTGCGGCTGTGACCATAGATCTTCACAGGATACCCTTCACTTTAAATTTTTATGCTCTTTTTATGCCGGGCCAAGGAGACAGTATCTGAAAGATCTGCTCAAGAAACTTAAGTTTAAACATGTAAGGGTGGCATTACTGTTTTTAAAAATGTTTACTGATCACTTTACATTACTTTGTGTTTTAAACTTTTTGAAGGCAGCAATGAGATTACGTAAAACTAGAGGAGTTGTCTATTAACTCATTGTAATGAATTTGAAGATTGTGTACTGTATTGACTGGTTGGGAGGTTTTCCTTTTAAATGTAATGCTTTTATGATTTAATTTTAAATCGAAATAAAGCTTATTATTGATTGATTGATTGAATCACAAGTAAGAGCAATATTTTAAAAGCAGAACAGTTTTTAAAAACAGATTCCCATACAGTTTAAAAGGTCTTGACTCAGTTCAATATTTTAAAAAGTAACGAGGTAGCTGCGCTCGCCTAATGTGACTCATGGCAGCTTCAGTTAATGCTGCGTGGTCGCGTCATCGGGCTCTTAAGAAGCCCGAGCAGGTCCAGCGACTAGAGCGCTGACCTGAGTAATGGCGGCTGAAAGTGCGAGTACATTGTGCAAAAGCCGTAAAACAGTACCGGCTTGCCCCCCAGAGCTATAACCCAGCTCCGTTAATCACAGCGCAATTATGGCACGAATTTGTCATTTCTCATCAGCACATGCTTGTCACTCAAAGTGAACTCATCCAGAATTTTTACAAACGGTCTAACTAATAGAGCACCGTACTCTCTCTACGCCCTCACACACCACCATTTTGCCCAAATTCTGGAGGACAGGATCACGATACGTCCATTTATTCCATTCTTCAGCCAAGAATGAACCTCCAACGTATTGCTCCACATCACGCAACAATGCCACAGCCCCTTCCTTTCCCCAAGCCATTGGACCATGCCAGTCCACCTCTAACACTCCAAAGCTAAGCATGAGAGGCAATCAGCTTGTGGGTTCTTCCACCCTGGTATGTGTTCAATTTGGTGCTTATACTCTTGAAGCTTTGAAGCTAGCCTAGTCAGCCTAGCAGACCCCTTGCCAGCCCCACTAGGACTCAAAACTGTGACCAACGGTTTATGGTCTGTATGAATGCAAAAGCTAAGACCCCATAAAAATGACAGAGTAGTTGCTCTTACAATCTGTTAGACAACGTGATGCAAAAGCCACAGTCTTCCAGCATGTACCTGAGATGACAGCCCACAGGAACTTGCATTCACAGTCAGATGAGTTTTGAGTTGGGTGTCAAAAGTTGCAAGGATCCCCGCATCACATATGTCTTCCTTCACTACATCAAACGCTCTTTGTTGACTTTCGCCCCACACAAATGGGCATCCCTTCCTTAGCAACACCCTCAAGTTTTTCACCAATTTAGCATAAAAGTCAATGAAACCCATGAATGATTGTAACTGATCCTTCTGCTTATCCTAGTACAAACTGAATAGCTTTCAATAAGACTACCTTGGGACGAACCCCTTGCCCAGAAATAGTATGGCCATGGTAATCAATCTCCTCCACCAAAAACCTACATCTGTCCCTCCTCAAAGTAAGCCCTACCTCACCAAGCCTACCCAACACAGACCTCAAAATGTTGTTATGCTCCTGAATGGACCAACCAAAGACCAAGATGTCGTCTTGAAAGAATTTCACATTATCCAGCCCTTAAACACCTCAGACATGATCCGCTGGTACACGCTTCCCGCAGAGGATAGCCCGAACTGTATCCTCGTAAACCTAAAAGTTCCCTCCATAGTGACAAACTCTGTCAAAATGTGTGACTCCTCATGCAATTTGATCTGCCGGTAAGCACTTTTCAAGTCAAGCTTAGAAATCCTGTGAGCGCCTCAGGACTTCATCAAGAAGAGATAGCGCTTACCGTAGGCAGCATACAGCGATGCGGGGAATACGGACGTAACCCAAAAGACTACAACCCCCATGAGCCTCTAGCATGCTACATTAAGTGCTTGCGTAACATTTGAAAACGATGACGGACCATCCGTCCGTGTCGGATATTCTGTGTTTTGACCCGGAGAGAGAGGTGGACGCTTCATTATTCTTTGGTCCGGTGAAACAGGGGTGCCGTGCACCGCTCACCGTGGTTCCTGCACCTGGTCATTGCCCCTGTGTGTCTTTCCCATTCTCCTGCTCTGGTCCGGTGAGGTAGGGGTGCCTTGCACCGACTACAGTGTTTTTCGTCGTGTTTTGGTACTTCCTGAAGCTCCCGCCGAGTCGGGTGAAGCAAAGCTTTCTATTCGCGTATTCTTTCGATGTCCAAGGGCTTAAAACTCCCTCGTATTGATGCTTGCCCCCTCGGCTGTAGTTCTCTGTTGAGAAAAAAGACTTGGCATAACGCTTAATGGAACATAGCTACAGTGTGTCTCCTGATCGGAACCTTACTGCTTACATTCATAACGGAATGGTGCAAGTCTTTCCAAGCTACATATTCTAGTGGCGAAACTAGGAACTTGATTTGAATACTTCAAGCTATTCCTTTATTGCTGTTCCTATCTACGTGATGTCTGTTTTATTTATGGGTGTACTGTTTTCGTGACTCTACTTAACAGGGGTTCTCGTGACAGCTATGGACTGACCACCTTCGGTCCCCTGTGATGCTCTTTAGGAGTCCTAGAAAGGTATGTGTATCATGGTATAGAATGCCTTTCCAGGTGGTACGTTGTTAGTAATCCTGATGAAGGTTTCATGTATCTTGTTACAGTGCACCCTCTCCTAGCAAGGACATATGATTGAATGAATTTCATAGGAACCTCGCTATATCTTGTGTTATGTTCCTTTACAGGTATATTGTATAAGTTTACACATACACGTTTAATGATAGACTGTGGGAAAGGACCTCTTAGCGTGTTTAGGAAAGTGAATGTGTGTTGATTCTTTCTTTGTTTTCTCAGGTCTCCCTCCCACCAGTTCCCTTCCTTTCCTTCCCCCACTTGATCACCTCGCTGACCAGTGCCGTGCGGCTCTTCTGTCTCGGGACTATCTAGAGGTGGACCGTTCTCAGCTACAAGCCGATCCGAAGGATATTCGATCGTGACACTTTCATGTTCCCTTCCTCCACCTCAGGCTGAACCATCAACACTCGATCCTGGTTGTCATCTTCCCAGAATATGTCCTCGTGACAGCCACACGGGACTTAGATGAATCTTTACCCACACAAGCATAATGGCCATGGTGCCCACACTTCCTTCACTCCTTGTTATGAGAAACACCATTTTGAATCACTGGTGTGGTATTCACTCCCACAGCGTGAACATCCCTTTCGATCTGCTCCCTCTCTGGGATCTAGCTGCAACCTTGCTGGGCGATCCTTTAGACACACCCTCCTTTTTTCCGACTGCAGCAACCTGTCCTTCCACTAGTTCCTTCTTGCCCACCTCCCTCATACATCTGTCAGACTCCTCAACAACCTTAGCAATTGCAATGGCATCATTATGGGATGGATTTTTCGTTGCCCACAAACGCTCCTGCGTTTTTCTGCTGTTACACTAAACAATCAGTTGATCTCTGATCATCTCATCAGTCATTTGTCCAAATTTACATTTAATTGACAACTCACGCAGACCTGAAACAAAATCATCCATCAATTCATCTGGTTTATGTGGCCTAGTGTAAAACTTGTACCGAGATAGGACAATGTTCTCCTCTTTTGCAGCTGTGCCTCCTTGTACTCTTCTTCGATGGGTTGATTATTACAACCTAACAGCTGAGGTAAGTACTTAAAAACATGATGTGCCTCCTTGCCAACTGTGCTTAATAACAGCGCCTTCTTCCTTGCAGGAGTAAATTCTTGTCCATCAAGCGCCACAATATACTTGTCAAAAAGGTCAATCTATTCCTCCCTCTGAATGGAAGGTTAACCTTGCTGCACTAAAAATGGGGGTGGAATAACAATAGACCATAATGCCATCATTAACAGTTGCAGGAACTGGATGTATAAAAAGTAACAATAGTGTGCACAAGCTGGAGAAAGGTTGAGATCTTAAAGACTAAGGGTCTTTCCTATACCCAGTCACATGGTACAGCAGACTGCTTCAAACAAAGGCAGCGAGACCCACGACACCTGCACTCTGTGGTAGCTGCATACATCCCTTCCAGCTGCTATCTATGCATGCTCCTAGGAAGCTTACAGTTAAGCACTAGACAGCGTGTCAATGTCCCAACGAGGTGCTGTTATATTCCATATAGGTACCATAACATGGGTCTCTGTATTCCATCACCCTTCACCTATATTCTTCCCTACATATACTTGTCACGGTTTACAGGGACTGACCTTTTAGCTAGATACGACGCTGCATTCAGAACGTGGGTTTTACCTAGTTCGAAATCTCATACATTATGCATGAGGATTCTCATAGCAGGGCTACCATCTCCTGCATAAAATCTATGTACAAAGTTCATGCCCAACGTCATCCTTTGGCAGACACAGTAATACAGCAAGGTAGGACCCCTGGGGAGACCTATGGGTACATATACATCACATCTTGCTAAGATAAGACAGAGGAGAACGAGACTTCCCGGCAGAGACACTGACCAGAGACGCTGAGGTTTCTGCATGCTCGCAGTGGTCGAAAACATCCCTTGCGGGGTATCCAACTCGAGACCAGGACGGGGTCCCACAGTCTCTCAATCCAGGTAATGGGGTTGATTAAATCCTAGAGGGATTCTTGGCTTAACACCTACACACAGGCTAGGTACGTTTAGGTACATCTAGTAAGGAAGACATCGTAGTACGCATCTTTTATTATGTGTTTTATATACTCGAATGTATTCATGATTATTTTAAGATGGTAGAACTATACCATCCATTTACTTTTATAATACTGCTAATCATTTATATCTTATACTGTCCAACAGTTATTGCAACTCAGTTATTTTTCACCAGAATAACAACTGTTCAATAAATGCGTATTGAAGGGCGGGTGGGGCGACCCGGCCTACAGGCTGGAGGTGCAGATACTGGGGTTCCCCTCTATTCAAAATATGCTCTACGGGGCGACGCTACCTCGGTCGCTTACGGATGTTGTGCGGGCCCCCTTCTTGGCTTGGCGTGCTGCTCTACGTCATACCCGATGGTCGAGGAAACTGACCCGCGTTACACCACTCTGGCAGGGCACTTGGCTGCGGGAGGTCACGGGCTTGGAGGGATTTCGGGCGTGGGATCTCCTTGGGATCTCCTGTTTAGGCGATCTGTGGCAAGGGAGTCACATGTGCTCCTTCCAGGAGCTTCAGGCTCGCTTCTCGCTGTGCCCCACACAGTTTTACAGATATCTTCAGCTGCGCCATGCGCTTCGGTCTCATATACCTCTTGACTCGCGGATCCCTGATCATAGCCCACCAGAAGCGCAGGTGATGATGGGGTTTCTGGGTAGGGGGGGGTATCTCCCGTATTTACCGGACCCTGGTCAATAACACCCCTATGGACTTGGGAGGACACGAAGTCGCGTTGGGAGGCTTGGGTGGGGCCGCTGGACGAGATCGATTGGAGGGAGGCCCTTATGGCACCTAGGACGATCACCTCCTCGGCCAGGCTGCGGCTCATCCAGCTTTACTATTTGCACACTGCCTATCTGACCCCGGAGCGCCTCCACCGTGCGGGTCTTTCTACTGATGCTTCCTGTGCCCGTTGTGGGGCAGACCCGGCGGATTTTTTCCACATGGTGTGGACATGCCCGCGTCTGGAGAACTACTGGGGCGGGATTGAGGCTGAGCTAACCGAGACACTGGGGTGAGAGGTCCCCCATGATCCCAGAATGGCCCTGCTGGGGATAACGGACGGTCTGGATGGCTCCCGTCACGAGAAATTTTTCTTAACTACAGCTTTGGTGGTAGCAAAACGGGACATTGCGGCCGCGTGGAAGCGGTCTGAACCACCCACATGTGCTACGTGGAGGAGGGGGGTGGATTGGTGCGCAACGCAGGAGCGCGTGCTGTACTCAGCGCGGGGCTGTCCTAAGAAGTTTCACAGAGTATGGGGGAAGTGGCTAGGGGGTATAATTTAGGGGTGTCAATGCGGGTGGAGGGAGTGAGGTGGTCGGGAAAAGGGCGGGAGTTCTTGCTGTTGTTTGCCAGTGGTCGTAGACGATATCTTTTGATGCCAGTTTGCTTGGACGGTTGTCCATGTAACTTTGTATGTTTATTTGCAAAAATAAAAATTTGTTTATCAAAAAAAAAAATGCGTATTGAAAATGCCCAGCCTGTTTATTCTGTGTATCTCTCTGAGACAGACTAAGTAAGCACGAGTGACTGAGCGAAAGGTAGTATATTGTTTTCACGGTCCTGAGGGATCAGGGTTGTCATGTTCGATGGTTGCCAGGAACTATTCTTTCCTTGGTAAGAGGAGATTCTTTCTAGTGGCACTGTGAGCTAGTTGGTACAAAGCTAACTTACCCGGTGGGGGAGTTTAGAGTCAGTCTGACACCAATCCTACAGTGTAAGTTGTCTAAATGTGCAGCTCCTGTATACTTTCTATAGGAACTACACGACATGGCACCACCAACATTGGTTGGGTCCTTATTTAACAGTAGAATCTGAGTAGTTCAGTCGTGCTATTCTCAGAAATCCCTATTCACAAAGCACCAGATACATCTGGAGTGGGTGGGCAAAACTGCCAAAGCTGAGTAGGAGAAATATCCTATTTACTGACTGTTGTTTAATCAAGCTTGAAGGACACAGTGTTCATAAAAACTCTGAAAACACCTTATTTAATTCAAATTTGCACCTCTCAGACGAAGAAGAAAATGCAGATGCAATTCAGAATGCAGGAAATGTTAGAAATGCAGTCACCTGAAGCTGCTTGCGTATGGTTTAACACCTAGGGGTGGCATAGTAGCTTTTGTGATTGAGGCACACGAATCATACAGAACAGAGGAATTTTATTCATGGGTTACATTCCCAGCAGCAAATGCAATAACAAAAAGGTTAACTTTTTACACAGAAGACAAATCACCAGTGGAATAGTGTCTGTATGAGGACATTGAGGTTCCACTCATGTACCAGGAACACTTATACTGGTTTAAAGGCGCCCTACCCCATACAAGAAGAAGAGTAAGACTCGCCCCGCTCGAAAGAGAAGGAGAAACATGGCCAATATTAGCAGCCTACACACCACATCCTGACATCGAAACAATGCCAGGAGCAGACTTACTCATGCTTCACAAAGTATTAATAAAACTTTACAGAAACATGATGCAATTCGTCATGAGGACACTTATAGTCGAGCCAGCAATGGTGACAACGAATACAACTAACGCTCAAAACACAACAACTAAGATTACACCACAAACGTTACACGCAGTAATGGGTGAAATGCCCGCAATACGTGAACAAATGCCATTCTGGATAGCTCAGATGATAACACAGCTAGAAGCAGTATTCCCAAATGCCAGCTCCTATGAAAAACACAGAATGCTGAAAATCTGCCTGCCCATGGGGATAACACCACAGATCGAGGATTGTACCTCTTGGGGTACAGTTTTCGCTGCAATTTATACACAAACTCATGGCATACCCTCCTTAGCAGTAATACCAGATGTATTAAGACAAAGACAAAATGAGTACAGAGCAGAGCCTGCTGTGAACTTAGGGATGAAGTTACTAGGTAACTATGCCCAGGTATCAGCCGTAATATTAGCATATATTAAAGGGGAGGCAGCATCAGACTCTGGCGGAGTCCTTGGGGGCCCAGATCGTATCCTATGCAGATGCTACTCAGCTCCTCTTTACGTGTGGGAAAGGTGAGGAGTTTGACGGAGAGAGTATTCGTGAGTGCCTTGGGGCTGTTTTCAAATGGTTTCAGCTGAACAGCCTCAAATGCAACTCAGATAAGTCTGAGGTACTCTTTTTTTGGTTGTACTTCTGATCCAGATTGGCAGGAATGGTGACCGACTAATATGTTTCCTCCTGCACATTCCTCCCAGCAGGCAAAAAATTTGGGAATTAAGATCGACAATGGTCTGACGCTGAGATCTCAGATCCTCGGTCTTACGGGCACATGTTTTGGCCTCCTGAAGATGCTCCGGAAGTTTCTTCCTTTGCTTTCAGAAGAGCACAGGAGGATCACTGTGCAGGCCTTAATTGGCTCCAGATTGGACTATTCTAATGCCCTATATCTGGGTCTTCCGGAGTATCTGTTACAGCGCCTTCAGGTGGTCCAGAACTCGGCTGCTCGGGCTATCTTCGGCCTTCATAGGCGAGCCAGAGTGTCTGGCCTTCTGCAGTCGCTGCACTGGCTGCCTATCCAGAAGCGGATAGTCTTCAAGGCGTTGATGCTGGCTCATAAGGCTCTCTATGCCTCGGGCGCAAAATATCTGCAAAGGAGGCTTACTTTTTATCGCCCGGCTCGATCTTTGCGATCCGAATCTCTCTTCCTTGCGGTGGTCCCTTGAGTAAAGAGGGCCCGCGTAGGAGGTCGCTCCTTCAAGCTGAAGGCATCGCAGCTGTGGAATGCTTTGCCATTGTCTGTACGTAGCACGTCTAATTTGCTGACCCTTAGGCAGGGCCTTAAAACTTGGCTCTTTGCCTCTTAGCATGCTTTCTTCCTCAGTTTTGCTGTCTTTCTTTTGTCTCTCTGTGTTATGATTCTATGTTTTCAAGCTGCCAATAAAAAGCGCCGGGACACTCCAATGGAGTAGCCGTGCGCTATAGAAATCCTAAATAACATAACATAACATCAGTGGCTATCCGCCAACGCCTTAGGGAATTCAGTCCTTTACAACAAGAACACAAACTACCTAAAATCAATGAAACTGTGTATGCAGAATTAAGCAGGGGCAGTTTGGGTGGGAAAAGCATTAAAACCACAACTGTTGGGTACTCCAGAGAAGGAGACCTTCAGCAGACACCTGCTTCTTCTAAAAAGAAGTGGGACAATAACAAAAAGTTTAAGAAAACAGATTTCAATCGAGAGGTAGATCTCCTCCACAGTAACAGTCTGAAAGGAGGTACAACCTTAGGAATAGGGATAATATTAAGAAACCTGACCGGTATCAGGATACTGATACATGTTCCTCTCGTTCCTTTCAGGGTTGAACAAAAAACTCAGAGAGAGAGAAGGACGGTCAGACAGTTAAGAAGAGCATACAAAGTCCAGAGACAAGCAACACGCTCAAGAATATACTTCCAAAAAAGAAGATAAACAAAAACAAAAGTCACAGTTCAAAAGCAAGGTTGCAAGTCTAAAGATCAGACATGCCCAGAATTCTAAGGACTCGACTACTGAATGGGGAATGGGCTCGGACGATGCTAAACAGTGCGGCAGAAGTAACAATAGTTTGCCAGAACCTGATGGAATTTCTGGTGACAGCGGTCTTGAATGATTACATCACGGTGGAAACACCTGATACTAGAGTAAGTGTCCCACATAAATTATGTGAGATTACACTCCAAATGGAGGGGGAAAAATGCAGGACAGTTAGAGGTCTCTTTCGGGAGAACCGAACGTTTGGCAATTACATTTTGTTAGTTGAACAACATTGGCCGCCAGCATTCATCATGGATTGCCCCAGGGGAGAAACAGTAATTTTACCAGTATTTTCCGACCATATTCCCAAATATTTAAAATGTACGATGTGCGGGAGTGGGCGGTGGCCCCGGCATTATACAAAAACCATGTTGGATAGGTTGAGGATTCAACCCACCACATAATTGCATTGAATAATACTCAACTGCACAAAGGCAGTATCCAATAAAGCAAGAAGCTAAAAAACAGGTTGGGGAGATCTTAGATCAACTTGAGTGCCAAGGGGTGATTTAAACTTGCACCTCTCAAATGAATAACCCTTTGTTTCCCGTATCATAACCGGACAACACATACTGTCTAGTGTTGGATTACAGACATTTAAATACTTGCACTAAAACATTTGCAGTACAGAATGTGCACAGTGCCGCATTAATGAATAACATTGCGCGGAAAAAATACAAAACGACACTAGATATCTCAAATGGATTCTTTTGCCAAAATATAGCACCTGAGAGCAGATATTTGACAGCATTCTCAGCGCTAGGGTCACAGCACCAATTTTGTTGGCTCCCCCAGGGTAAAAGAACAGCCAGGGGTTGTTTTTAGCTAGGGTAACTGTATTACTTCAGAATCTGGCTGAGGAGACATTGTCCTACGTAGATATTTGTCTGACGGATGATGACCTGGAGGAACACTTGAAGAGAGTAAACACCATCATTTTGGGGTTTGCCTCTGAGGCTTACAAATTCAACTTCAAAAAATTGAAGATTGCCCATCTTAATGTCCTTTTTCTAGGATATGAGCTTTCAAGTGAAGGAAAAAGTCTAGCAGCTAATTTTTTTTAGAAAAATGCGCACTGCTCCAACCTACAAAATCATTTAAAAAATATACAATCAATCCTGGGATTCCTGAACTTTGGCAGAGCATACATTTTATTATGCGGAAAGAGTAAAACCTTTCTACGATTTGATAAAACCTGACTTTTCAGTTAGGCAGTAAACACAGGAATACACAGATACTCTTCGTTCCTTGCTTAATCTTCCTGACGGCCCCCAGCGCCTAGAGACCCTTACGGGTGATTGTTCGCGCTTTACAAAATACGGATTATTATTATTACAAGTTGACATGATAGCTTCAAAACACTTACAGACACGCGTAAATGTTCGCAACCTGGTGATCCGTATAGTTGCTGGTCAATCTGGGTACACCTATCTAACAAATAATGAAGGTGAGACTATCAATAGCATACAAATCACATTTATACACAAATGCTGACATACGTTTTGCATCAACTGAAAAACTTTTAACAGCAGTACATACTGCTGTAGTCTGAGAAAGAGCCCTGGCTCAAGGGAAGCGTGCAATAGTCCTTACCTCAGTTCCAGCCTTAGAGGCTGCGACAAAGGCAAGCGTTCCCAACGCTAAAGCTTTACATCCAAGATAGATACAATGGGCTAATTCTCTCACTGCAACAGATGTAGAATACATGTACGACCCAAATCTAAAAACACAAGCATTTCTGCAGTACGAACAAGAATATCCTCTACCAAATGAGATAATGCCTCTAGATCAGTATGAATATATAATTTATACTGACGGTTCGGCTCAACCAGCCATAGGGAGTAAACGGCAATACAGCACTGCGTGTGCTATCGTTAAAGGATGCATGCAGGATGGAAAGTTTCCCCCGAAGTGTACAAAAACACAGTCTCTAGAAGACTGCACAGCACAGAATTAAAAGCACTAATACTGGCAGTGGTAAATACAGATCGAGAATTCCTGTACAGCTTCTGTAGCTGCAATCACTTGTTCAGAAACGAGAATAGACAGTGAGATAATGGTTGCTATTATTGTTACATGCAATAACTCAGCAGTACCGAAAATGTTTCCACTCAAATACTCCTACAAGTTAGATGCAAACAATGTTCCATTTGCTCAAATTCCTACAGTGGGGGATAGAGTAATACCAAATATGGATCGTAGGTTAGGATTAATTCTAGCAATACACGAGGGTATAGGGTCTGCACATGCAGGAGTTACAGCAACTGTTTCTCTATTGAAACCGCACTATTGGTGGCCAGGACTAAGAAAGCAGACTGAGGACTACGTCTTGAAATGCGACAAATGCCAGCAGATGAATGGCTCCACCGTAACCAGACACCATTACTACTATCAGACAAACCACTGGTGTGTGTTTATTTGGACCACTGCGGCCAATTACAATCTGATGGGGCTTACAAGTATAACATGGTTGCAGTGGATTCCTGCTCTAGGTTCCTATGGGTGTGGCCCCAGTGATCGGATGATGCTCAAACTGTTATAAAAGATTTGCGAGTCTTTATAGGGACATACGCAATTGGCACATTACATTCTGACCATGGCCCCGCATTTGGCTCTAGGGCTTACAAGGAAGCCATGGGCAGTTTGGGTGTAGCATTGCGGTATTCTCTCCGTACCATCCTGAGGGAAATTCGGTTGTGGAGAGGAAAATCTGGTACTTAAAGCAGTCTTTAACAGCTAGAGTTTTAGGCTCGGTGGAAATTGGGTAAAACATCTGTATGGTGTTCAAGTGCATTAAATAATCTGCCAGGAAGTTCTCTGGGGGTGTTACTCCTCATGAGGTCCTGTTTGGGACAAGAATGTGGGTACCTGATCTTGATTGTGAAGGCACAGTGGCGGATGATAAACCTTTTGACATCCATAAACGTTTGGCTGTTATACAGGACCTAAATGAATCCAGGGCACTACAGAGTAATGTCCAGGTGAAAAGGACTGCCACTGGGGAAGCAAAAAGTGTTACGACAAGACCTGTCTGGATCCCTAAAATTGGGAATCTGGTCAGAGAGAAAATAGCGGACAAAAAAGAATTTGGGCCATCATACAGAAAGTCTGTCCTGGCAGTTGAAAGAACAGTACTTATGCCACCTCTTGCCGGTAAAAAGGAGTAAAGATTTGTCTCAATTGATCTGATCAAACCACACTATGTGGCCGATACTGAGTAGCAGGCCATGTGGACTGCGGAGTAACAGGCACCCTCCTCTCACAACTATACAAGATGTTCAAACAATAAGGCTCATCACTTTTGAAGGGTCATCTGCACGGAATGATGGACTATGCAACAATGCGATGGAACTTGTTCCTCTTGAAACTGAAGTTCAAAATGAGAACTCAACTGAAAGACAAATTTCAATTCGACCAAACACAGATATTTACGTCAACATGCCCCAACAAGAGCAAGCTACAGTTTCCAGAAAACCTGCGGAATTACCGCAAACTGATCATACTGTATCTGGCTATTTCTTTGACTTTGATACTTTTTCATTGGATCCAAGTGAACCTGAAACGATGCCAGCCCAAAAGTCTCATCTACAGCGATTCAAAGATTTTCTGAACTTTCTTAAAAAGACTTACCAGGTATCACCTTGGGTAGAACTCTGGGTAACTACCGGGGTACTTTTCTTTCTTTTCTGGATAGCCCTAGTAACTGTCTTTAGTAACCTTATTAATGGAACTTATCTTAGAGAAAGCCCTGCAGCACAAAAAGTGAATGTGAATCTGAAACCACATCTATCATCACATCGTGAAAAAAGAGACCTATCATCAGTGACAATTACAGCAGTTCCTATTTCTGACGGTATAGTATAGGACAAGGTTGATTGATATATTTGGCCCGACAGAACTTTTAAAAATACCATATTTATTTAAAATTTCATTGAGTTATATCATTACCTCCAGTACATTTTCGTATGATTGGGATTATGAAACTGTAAATAATATGTTCTCTGATTTAGAAACATCTGCTGCTTTTTCTAATAATGAAATGTTAGAGGGCACATCAGACTTTGAAACAATGTATTGCTATCAACATTGAGGTCATAACTTCTTGCATAAATCTGCTAACTAATCTACAATACAGTTCGAAATAGGGGGTCTAAGGGAATTTTTTAATGACCACAGCAAGATTTATTCCCCATAACAGTAATCACAAAACAGTACGAAATCTTGGGGTCAATGAAAAAGCTTTAACGGAACTTAAATATAAAAGTGGGTATCAACCTCTTAGATCTGAACCAAATGACTAAACCTCACAGTATAAAGCTGTGGGCATATCCCTTTACAGGACGAATTCCCTCACTCACCATAGGTGACATGCTTCATCATATGGGAATCTCCTCCCTGAGGAAAACCTAGTTCCTCAGGGGGCTACAACCTCCTCTCTACGAGGAAGGAGCTCAGGGATGTTTTAATTTATACGCCTAAATGGAATTTACTAAATCCACAGATGATGAGTAAATGATATATGTGAGGAGGGACGCAGCGCAACAAAAAGTTAGCTAAATGTGCTGGAAGTGTAATTAAAACTAGTTAGAGTGTGTGAAACGCAAAATTTATTCTAGTACACGCCCTACTAGGATTAAAAATAACAGTGCACCAGCAGTAAAGATTTAAACCGCTTTGGTGAGGTGGAAAATAGTGGTCGACATGTTTCAGCCAACAGCCCCGTCGTGGGCAAAGCTTTCATCAGGACCATTGGTGATGCTGCTGCATAAAAGTGTGGGTGTGATGTTAACAAAAAAGGATACTTGAACAGGATCTTAAATCAGTCCTCTGTTCTTCTAAAAACCATTACCTATAAAGGAAAACACACAACAATATATTTGATTCTTATCATTCAAATGTCAAAGGTCCAGATACTACAGGTACCACCCAGAAATGAGAAAAATGGGGGGAGCTATTGTGCTGATGGACACCACAGCCTATCTTACTGAATGTCTCAGACAATTAGACGACACTCGTTTTTATAAGAAATTGAATGAAGATCCTACAAAGAGGCTTGAGTTGGAAATCAAAATGGCTGTAGAGGAAGCATACACTAATGGGTGGATTACATCTCATGAATCGACTTTCCTGATTAAGTCGTTTCCAGTTGCACCTTACTTTTACACCTTGCCTAAGGTGCACAAAAATCAGAGGCCTCCACCTGGTTGTCCCATCATTTCGGGACTGGGGTCTTTGTTAGAACCACTCTCTACATTTGTTGATCACTTTTTAAGACCTTTGGTATCAGAAATGCCCACTTATTTGAAAGATACGAAGGATGTACTGCTCTTAGTTGACGACATTGATTTTGACCCAGATAAAGATTTTCTCGTCTCTTTTAACGTAGAATCTCTTTATACTTGTATTCTTCAGGACGAGACTCCTGCTGTCATCGAGATTTTGCTACGTGAGCAAGTACTGGATTCTATTACCCATGTTCCTTTTATCATTAACTGTGCCCGGTTAGCTATGAAAGAGAATTTCTTTAAGTTCGAAGATCAATTCTTATTGCAGGTATCTGGAACTTCAATGGGGGAGCGTTTTCGCTCCCAGCCTAGCTAATCTTTATGTGCACATGTTCGAGCAAGAACACATCCTCAACATGAATAATCCCTACAAAGATCATATCCGTCTGTGGAGGCGTTACATTGACGATGTTTTGGTGATTTGGAGAGGGGATCTTTCCTCCATTATGGAGTTCAAAGAGTGGCTCAATGGGAGGAACACATATTTGAGGTTCACTTGCGAATATAGCAAGACTAATTTACCTTTCCTGGATGTCATGATTTCCCCTCTAGCAGGTGCTTTGAGCACTGAGCTTTATAGGAAACCCATTGCTAGGAATTCCTTATTGGCCTACGATAGTTTCCATCCTCAAGCGCTTAAGGCGAACTTACCATTTGGGCAATTTCTCCGAGTGAAAAGAAATTGTTCCACTTTGAGTAAATATAAAAAACATGCAGAGAATTTGTCAGCTCAACTTGAAACCAGGCAATATCCGAAAAGACTCATTAAGTACTCCATGAAACATGCAGCTAACAATAGGGCCGCATTATTGGAGCCTTCTAACTCTAAAGAAACTTCAGAAAGGATCACCTGTGTTAACACGTTTTCTAGCTTTTCACATAAGATAAAGAAAAGCATTTTGTCGAATTGGAAAATTTTGAATATCGACACGAAACCACTCCCTCGCCCACTTTTTGCCTTTAAGCGTAGTTCAAACATCAAGGACCACTTAGTGCATACCCGCCCACGTGATAAAAGGGATGACACACAAGGCACTCTCTGGGACTTACCACCTGTACGGGGTCATTTTCCCTGTGGCTCCTGTTCGGTTTGTTCCCAGACGACTCATACTTCTGAAATTGAGATAGGCCCCCCCAGGCCTTGGGTACTTTTGACTCATACTAACTGCAACAGCGAGAACTTGATTTATCTGATTACGTGCCCTTGTTCTCTACGGTATGTGGGGATGACCACTCGCAAGGTCAAGACTCGCATATTGGAGCACAAGAGCACGATCAGATGCAAAAAGACAGCAACCAGGCTGACTAATCATTTTCTATCAGCCCAACATGGCCCATAAGACCTCAGATGGACAGTCTTAGAAAAACCATTTGTCCCCAGACACATTGTTGATGTATCCACCTTTCTTTTTAGACGTGAACAATGGTGGGTGCACAAACTTATGACTGACCTGCTGGGTCTAAATGACGATATTCCATGGGTATCTTTATGAGTCTTTTCAATACTTTATTGGTCGTAGCCCTTTTCAATTGGGATTTAAGGCACATTTTCTTCATCAAATATACACATGTTGCCAATAATTACGAGGTTTTACGACACTGGTAGACTGGTTTCACCACTGTAAAGGACTGTCATTCTTCGTGGAAGCAACAAGGTTTATTGTTTAAAGTCCCCGTTATTGGCTCTCTTTCTCTGGTTTTTATAACTTCCAGATGTCAGGATTTTATTTTCCCATACAAATGCTCGATAATGATGAGGTCATGTTATATCTCTCTCTCTCTATCGGGGCTAAGTGGGTACGATACCCTGTTGTTTGTATATAGCAGTAGCACGCTGCTGCCTGGAGCTGTGGTCTTTCCTTCCCACCCCTTTTTTTATGTCCACTCATGCGCAGAGGTAGATACACTGTCCTCTGCCTGGTGCATGCGCTATTGAATGGTGGCTCTGCCTCACGCATGCGCAGGAAGTTCTCCGGTCTTCAATCCGATACACCAGCTTTCAATTAACGAATCTTCTTTGACTATATATGCTGGGATTCTGGAGGGTTACTCACCTCCGGTCACAGGCTCAATTCAGGCCCGGAGTACCGACGGAGAGGTGAGTGCCCCCAGAGTAAATATCGGCAATTGTGTCTGCTTAACGCGTAACATGTTTTTAGAACACAAGTGCTATGGACGTAGTTTTCTCTTGGCTCCTCCATTAGCTTGAACGAAGCGTGCTGATCAATCGTTTAGATAAGACCTTTGTGTGATCGCGCTCTGCACATAGAAGCGCAGAGGTAGAGATTTTGTGCGAGCGGTTGTTGGGACAGAGTTTTTTGTTCCTCCAAGTGATATAGGTGGTCACTATACACCATTATTTCTTGGTTTTTCTCGTTTCCCTTATTTCTCATTTATATAGAGTTCTGATTAGACATGGAGGCACTTTGCAACACTTGTGCTTCTACTCTTGTAGTTACAGTTGTCTCCCCGTTTTTAACACTACTAAACACATAAGGTCTGCCACATGAAAAATGTCTTCTCAAGGCCTTTGTGATTTTGGATCTAATACTGGTATTTGCGTCATCTTTTCAGAGCGGTGCCCCATCCTGAGCTGTTGCCAGGTTGAGGTGAATTGGTTACCCAGCAGACTGCGGGTAAGCCATTTTTTTCATTTCTGGGTGGTACCTGTAGTATCTGGACCTTTGACATTTGAATGATAAGAATCAAATATAGTGTTGTGTGTTTTCCTTTATAGGTAATGGTTTTTAGAAGAACAGAGGACTGATTTAAGATCCTGTTCAAGTATCCTTTTTTGTTAACATCACACCCACACTTTTATGCAGCAGCATCACCAATGGTCCTGATGAAAGCTTTGCCCACGACGGGGCTGTAGGCTGAAACATGTCGACCACTATTTTCCACCTCACCAAAGCGGTTTAAATCTATACTGCTGGTGCACTGTTATTTTTAATCCTAGTAGGGCGTGTACTAGAATAAATTTTGCGTTTCACACACTCTAACTTGTTTTAATTACACTTCCAGCACATTTAGCTAACTTTTTGTTGCGCTGCGTCCCTCCTCACATATATCATTTACTCATCATCTGTGGATTTAGTAAATTCCATTTAGGCGTATAAATAAAAACATCCCTGAGCTCCTTCCTCGTAGAGAGGAGGTTGTAGCCCCCTGAGGAACTAGGTTTTCCTCAGGGAGGAGATTCCCATATGATGAAGCATGTCACCTATGGTGAGTGAGGGAATTCGTCCTGTAAAGGAATATGCCCACAGCTTTATACTGTGAGGTTTAGTCATTTGGTTCAGATCTAAGAGGTTGATACCCACTTTTATATTTAAGTTCCGTTAAAGCTTGTTCATTGACCCCAAGATTTCGTACTGTTTTGTGATAAATCTGCTAACCCCAGAAATGTTTTCTCATACCACCAATGGGAACATTGCCCAACACCGCCAAAAAGCAGTTCAAAAACATTTGCACAGAAATTTCCGTATTTTTCAGGGTTTGACAAATCAGACCCAGCATCATATTTATAAGGTTGCACCAACACCAGCACGGAAAAATATGTTGACATACTCCAAACATTTATTCTGCTACCTTTATTGCCCAATTGTCTGAACAGGGTTTCGATTTATCGAAACACATCATAGACCTAAAATCTAGTCTGGGGTACTAGAGACTGGCAGATACAGGGAACCAGAGGCACTATTTAGAGCATGCCTTATTCCTCAGCAAATAATGTTTTTGAATGAAACTGTGCAACAAATGACCTGTCTTGGATTAGCCAGGAACAAAGATTTAAATACACCTTGGATACCCGCACCAACATACACTGAGTGTAACATAACATCACATGAAGGGATTATGCTAGATGAGATCATGCAATACAATAGATCAGATCACGATTGGAAGGTATGGTTGATTTGGCCCGTAGACACTAATAACTGTCAAGAAAGATTATTGGGTAAAAATAAAGGATTTAGTATCAATAGGCCAGATCCACGCTATGTACAGAGACAACATACAGGGGCAGTAACATCATACAGTGTTAGGAAGTTATGCCCTCGATTGGCTAAAAACCTCAACACTTACACATGTGAAACAACACTTATCCTTACTTTCCGAGGATGTGGATCTACAGGATTTTTTATTAGGTCCTAGGAAGCCACATCACAAACGTTTCTATTATGCTGTCTACAATGAAATTTGGAAAATATCACAACAAGAGGCCGCTGAAAGATTGCGCGAAATAGATCGTATAAATCTAAAGCTCTAGCAGTGGTCGACAATGGGTTAACAACACTAACCTCCAGAATATATTCTCTAGGCAACATTGTATCTTCTGCTATTGATGTACTAGAACAGGATCTGTCCATATTACAGCAAGGGCAATCACAATTACGTTCTATTATGTTATTAAGCTGGACGTGGCAATCTTTGTGCGCAGGATATGTGCCTTGGTGTTTCATATACCGTACATCTCTGTTTTCTTCGTACAATCGAACAGAAAAATAGATAGAAAGGGCACAAAGGGGAGCAAAATATACAAAGCTGCGTATTGAAAAACTGGATAGATTGGCATTTACAGTGGCAGAGTCACCATTCATGGAATGGTTGATCCATGGCCAAATAACTCTTCCGGTCACTACCTTTCAATTCCAATATTGCCTTGAACAAATGCAGGCTGGCAGATGTGAAAAAATAGGTAGGGAATTCATTAAGGAATCTTGGGAATTATGTACAGATTTTGATGCCCGACTGGAGAAAAAAGAAGTTTCTAAGCGGTACTAACTGCGAGACTACGTTCAATGGATCACTTATATGTCAGAGTATAAAGCTTCATGGGGCCTGTAACAGTTCAGTAGCTAACTTACCCTGTCACTTAAAGGGTGCACCAGCTGCCGTGATCACTCCAGTGTTCAGGCTACTTTTGAATGGGAGTTACTTTATGCTGAACGATCAAGGTTGCTGTGGGATGCATCCGGGCATCGCATATCTGGTAACCGTGAGTTCCAGGGTTACTTGCTGTATGCAAGTATCGTTTCCACCAACACATACAGTCAGGGAGGCACCGTTATGGCCTTTGCTAAATATATAATTAATACAGTTTGATGCTTTGAGCAGAATGAAAGCCATGCTTATACAGAAACCCGTGCCATTAACCTCCGCTCGAAAGACTTTCGATCTTCAAGTCACAAGGTCTTCGGCAGAGATATAGGCACTTATACGTACAAATTGCCCCTTCCATTTCATAGAAATGGTAAGTCGTATCTTTAACATGTCTGATACGACAGGCATCGTCCACCTATTTAAGACCATAGGTTCTGGACTATTAAACACCTTTCAGACGGTCCTCTGAGTTATACCAAGTTATACCAAACTTTATACACACTGTATTTGGAAGCATCTTTGGAGGGCTGCCGCTAATCCTGTTTCTAATAGCAGGTATCCTGATTGTCCCGTAATTTTAATTTGCGCTTTTGATAAATGCAAAGAGTTTTTAACACCGCAAACTCCACCCCGAGCTATCAGAGCACTTTATGCCGAGCCTCATACCGAAACTTGTCCTACTGTAGCCCGAGCAGCAAGTTCAGCTGCCCAAATCTTACACCACATCCTTGAGATCGGCATTAAGATGGCTGGCACTCCTTTGAAATGCACAATTAAAATGCGTTCTACAGCAGCGCCAGCTATCTTGTTTCGTTTGTTGTCTTTAGTAAGTGAGCCAGATTCTGTGTGCTGAGCTCGGACAAAAGTAGAAGGCTTTTGATAATGACTCTATACGGTTACATGATCCTCCCTTTTATGGAAGGTGAGTTACTAACCGTGACTGTGGAAATTAAAAAATTGGCATAGTGCTTGCGTTTGGAAGTAGATGCAATTCCATACACCTGCTGGTGTTTGGTTGCTTTGCAGCTGGCTGAACTTATTGGAGGTCTGAAGAAAATCACTCCATGGTGCCTGCAGGTCAATCCAATTTATTGTTCACGGATGGAAAAACTGACACTTTTTTATTCTTTTATACACGTTATGCAATATGCACTTAGGTGCTCGTGATACTTGACTTCCCTACTAAATCTGATGACCAGCTCAGCACTGTAGCGCAACCTTTCATTTATGTTGAGTAAATACAACTGATAGTACTTCTGTTAAATAGTGGTGTTGTAATGTGACTCTTTAGTAAACAACTCCCTTACTCATCTTGGGTAAAAAGGATGACCTAGACCAGCTGACCATTAAGCTGACAATTAATTGAGCGTTTGTCGTCTTGTGGGACCTTTTGTATTCGCACAATGCCTCACCATTCATCTTCTGGATTACTAAACACACACTGACTTAAAATGTATAAAAAAAACTGAGACAAATTGATAGATTGTGCTGAATTATAGCATCACTGTAATGCTTTTCCTCCACACAATTAGAGACCAAAACACTTTACTGTTAGTGAAGTATATCTACACTGTTGTGTATAGCTGGAAAAGGGTATTTGTTGATGTGAAGATTGTGAATTTATTTTGGTGTTTTTTGTGAGGCCTGAATATGTACTAGATGCATCATGTGGCAGTTTTTAACATGTCCTATGGTATATGACTCTAGTCTGAAGATTTGTTTCCTGTCCTACATATACAAGTATACAAGCGAGTGATTTATAGTCTGACTGCTAGTCTGAATGGTAGTTAATTTGCACTTTTAGCAACTGTCGGGTGTTTATTGCTTTTCTGAATTCTAGATGGCTTTTGATGATCCTTAATCCCATAAGGATCATATTCAAAAGGTTTCTTGCCTTTCTGGAGTAGGAGCTCCATCCATTGTTTTTTCCCCAAAGGGATTAGTAGTGAAGCCATTTTGAATCCATGGTCTCACCTCTGTCTGTGTAGTTTCCATTTCAGTTGTAATCTTTATCATTTAGTCTTTGGGCCAGTAGTTTGTGGTCTACAGTGTTGGATGGTTACAACGGATCAAGTAGAATCAGTCCAGTGACACTATTAGAGTCTATGATGGTCTTGCGGTCTTCTCGGATGGAGATTAATGCAGATTCAGAACTTGTTCTTCAGTTGAAATCTGCCTGTGTGGGACTTGTCTGTTTTGCTCAGTGAAACTAGAGATCTGAGACAAGCCTACCTTTTCGGGGAGTTTACCTACTAACTGTACATTGAATATCAACTGTATTTTGCTGGTTCGATGGTTCCATGTTTTGCTTCTGTAGTATGTGTTTAAGGTAAAATGATTTTAATCTCCCAGTTGTAAGGGCAGATCTGGAGTGCCAAATTCTTTATAGCAGCTGATGGTTCATGGAAAATACTTTTACATATGCTTGAAAGGTCAGAGCCTATTGGAGATCCTGTTATGTTTTTTTAAATGTTTTATTGAATCAACAGGCAAAAAACCTTACAGCTGTATCAGATGTACAATAGTTGACACGGGTAGGTGCAACACCGGCCCAATATTCCAAATCCAACCATGAAGTGTACTGTTTGACACAGCTGTCAAATATTCAATGCAACCAACGATTTAACGTCGCCTTGGGCAGAAATATTAACTCAGCAACAAAGTTACAGTTATACATTTTCCCGCGGGTGGTCATTACGCATTTACCTCTGTATAATACTCAGCAGTCAGATAAAGTCTTTTGAGGGTGTCGCAGCAACTAACGCACCAGCTAGTTGGGTTAAGTCCTTGTTGAAAAGGTAGTCACACTAGGATGCCCATATCTCTTTTGGTCTACCATTCACTGGTTGCATTTTGGCATAGATCTAAAGCGGCGCATTGCAGTAAGCTAGGTCAGTCAAACACAACTTTTGTTTAGGTACCCTGCCACTTTCCCAATGTATCGCAACTTGCCTCTTTGAGAGATATTGCTGAGTTTGCTTTGATTAGTTCACTCGTTTTTAGGGCTCGCCTAGTTCGTGTTTCCTGTTCTTCCTTAAAGGCTGCTGAACTCATTCAAATGAGAAGAGTGCCACATGGCGATGCCAGTTTTGACCCTGTTGCAGCAGCTAAGCAGTTGTCATTTGTCATTTCATCGCACATTCTTCATCTCACCATGCTAACTGTTGAAGGGGAAGGACTTTTTTTTGCTACAATGATCACTCTGGCTGCTAACAGAAAAGCCTTTTCATGGCTCTCCCCCAAGGAGCTCACAGTTCTGCCAAATCAAACAAAGGCTTATTTCTCCAACTGGGTATGTCTGTGCCTTCCATGTAGTATGAGGTTGACAGAACACTGAAGTGAATCTGCACATAGTTAACATCTGGTCTGATGCCTTCTGGCAATTAACCAAGGTATCAATCAATTTCTGACAAAGCAATAATTATTTCTAATGAACGTGCATGTTCATTTTTTGGTGGCTTTCTATAGACAGCATATTATGTCTCCCGTCATTGATTTACCATAAACTTTGATGTCTTGAATGGCTAATGTGCTGCATGGCTAAACACATGTAAGGTCCCACAGAAGAGCCCTTTTGGCTATGCCAATGCTTGTCCTTTATTTGTGTCTGTGTGCTTTGTATGCCTTTAGTTTATGTACCTGTAGTCCACCTGGTTTATTACTCCCCTCATGGAAGCAAGCTCCTTATCAAAAATGTTAGGGTATTATTAGCATCATCTAACTCTAAGGAATGAAGCTGGGTGCTTACAGCGATCCACTTCCTCCAGTTCTTTTGGGAGGATTCCTTTTGTATAGATGTTTCAATTATAACCACAGCTTGGTTATAGTGTTGGGCACAGTTAATTCCTGTGTATGGCATAGAGACACTCTTTCCTGGATGAGGGTGTCCCCTGATGACTGTTTTTAATGCATACTACACCACCCTTTTAGCTACCCCTCCAATGTCATTCAGAGCCATGTACTCTTTAAGTTTTCCACTGACCTTGTTGACCCTCACAGTGTCTCTCAATAGAGAATTGTTTAAGCTCCACTATTTACCATATCCCTTTTTCCTGTTGCCAATTAAATAAGTTCCACTGGGCCACGGTCCACAAGTGTTTGGAGGAGTTGGTCAACCTCTTCCAATAGGTACTCCAGCCTCATATCTTATAGGGTAAGGACAATGTGAGTGTATGTCTATTGTGCTGCCAAATAGTGACTGTTACCTATTGCCAAGGGGTGGTTAGGGTGCCAAACATCAAATTGGCCCAGATCATTGAGCCAGGCTTTCACCTCTATTAACCACTTTGTGGTGCCTCCAAAATGCTACTCAGACCTATCCTGAGTAGCTTTCATAACATTGAGATCAACCCAAAAGTGGTGCCTGTAACAATGTCTCTGATTGTTCATATGGTGCTTTATATAAACTTACTTTGCTCAAAGTTTGGTGGGGGGGTGGGTGGTACTAATGTAAAAGAGCTGTCTTCTCGTAGACCATTTACCATGACCCATCTCTGCATCTTGTCTGCCTTGGTTTTGTGCTTTTAAAAATGTGCTCATAGAGTTGAGATGAATAGCCACCCCTCCTCTCTTGAGAAGGGTGGAAGTGTGGCATGGGAATAGCCCAGATTTTAACCTGTACTGGTGTGACCTAAGCAGGTGTCTTTCTTGGAGGAAGCAGAAATCCACACCTGGAGCTCCACAAATATGCTGAGACGAATTATTGAGGCCCCTGATGTTCTATTTTACAGCTCTCAGGGGTAAATAGCCTGGGGTCATTGTTGAGTGACTGAAAAATACAGCGCTTTAGCCCAGATATGGCTCTGGAAATTTGGGCGCTCTTGTCTTAGTTGTGGACCTACGTTCCTAACCTTATAGCCCCCACACTACTCCCAAAAACAACCCTTATGAAAACTCTGGTATCAACTGGAAACATAAATATTTTAAATTCTAAGCAGGGTATAATGCGCCTAAAGATCATGTAAAGGTGTTTAGGACAGAACATGAGGGAATGAGTCCTCTCGAAACACAAGTGGGGGTGGCATTGGCCACCGATCCACCGACCTTCCCACTCGGCTCGCCAACACCTCATCGTCGCTACTCTTATTAATGAAGCAAAGTGCCCTACTGCCTGGGTGGATGTAGGAAGCTGTGTTTCTGTTGCAGTAACCCTCCTCTTTTTGGCGACTACTAATTCACTTTGACTTGATGTGTCCCTGACAATCAGGTTCCCAGGGTCTGTGTTCTTTCCCCAAAACTGTACCTTGTACACCCAATTGGCACTCTGGCCACAGGTCAGCCCCTGGCAAATGGTACCAAAGGTACCCATGGCACTGTGACCAGGGAAGGTTTCTTAGAGGTCCTGTACCTTTACACTCACACACTGTCTTTACAGGCTGCGTGTTTTGGTGCAGAGCAAGGTGAAGTCAGTATGGCACACATCCCTGTGTGCCATGCCTACAACCCACTACCCTGGCATAAATTAGTCACCCCTCTAGCTGGGTGCCCTATACCAGTGGTGAGGGTACAGGTGCACGGGCCCTGTACCCCTACAGTGTTTAAGTCCATTCTTAGACATTGTAAGTGCAGTGCTGCCATTAAGAGTATATGGTGCTGGGAGTTTGTCATTACGAACTCCACAGCACCATAATGGCTACACTGAAAACTGAGAAGTTTGGTATCAAACTTGTCAGCACATTAAACCCACACTGATGCCAGTGTGGGATTTAAGGAAAAAGGCACTCTGAGGGCACCTTAGAGATGCCCCCTGAAAAACGACCAGCTCTCTGATGGGTTCCCCGACTGGTACACACCAGCCTGTCAACATGAGACATGTCTCTGGACCCCTAGGGTGGGAGCCTTCGCTCCCTGAGCCCAGAAACAAAGCCTTCCCTGGGAGGAGGTGTTCCCACCTCCCCCAGGACAGGAAGCGCCATCGGTGGCAGGGAAGCTTCAAAGGCCTGGCAGCCTTTGTAATGTGACCCCCAGCCTCTCCTGCTATCAGGAGCAGGCCCCCTCCCTGTCTTCCCTCCTTTTCGGCGGGAAGACAGTCGTAAAAAATTAGCCAGCCCAGAAGATGTGCCCACCTCTGCCAACCCCACCCCTCAGGTGGGGGAGGCGAGGTTAAGCCTACTATTCAGTGCCCGCCATCTTGCAGATGGCAGGCACTCCCCAATCAGGATAAGGGATTGTGCTCACTCCCCCACGTGGGGTGAGCACACCCAGGGTGTAGTCACCCTAAGGTCAGTAGCCCATTGGCTACTGACATCACAACCCCTAAAACGCCCCATAAATACAGTATTTAGGGGGCAGCCCTGAACCAAGAAGTCAGACAAGAAAACAGAATAAGAAAAGAAGGACCGAACAGCCGTGCTGAAGCTAACAAGAGGAGGACACCCACTGACTTGGCCCCAGCCCTACTGGCCTGTCCCCACCTCGAACCTGCTCCAGCGAAATCCTGGTGTGTCCTGCAGCCATCAACCTCAAGAAACCCAGAGGACTTGCTGGTCTTCAATCCCAAAGACTCTGTCTCCAGTGAACACCAAATTTGTTCAAACAGACTCCAGCTCAGCAAGGATCCGTAGGTCTGCACCACTCTGCAACCGACGCCCACGGCCCGAGTTAGAGTGGCTCAACACCAAGAAGAGGTCTCCCCGATGATCCTTAACCAAGATCCGGTGATCCCTGACCTGCCTCAAGCCGACGCCTGAAACCGGAAAGTCCCCCCCACCGTACCAGGAGCTGGTAAGAAGATGCGACCCTAAAAGGCACCCCTGCACCCGATGCCGCACGGTCTTGGGTGGCCCAACCGACGGTGCCTTACCAACCCCCAGCATCCCAAGTGGCGGTCCCACCCAGAGTACCTTTGTCCCCGAGCCTGCAGTGTGTTTGCAAATCCAGATACTCCCCATTGAAAGCTACAGGGCACCCAATGCCAAAACAGCACTCTGCACCCTGCCGCCCCAGTGCCGCTGAGGGTGCATCTTTTGTGCTGGCCTAAACCCCCATTTGCCCTGAGCTCAAGTCCAGGAGCTCTGCTCCCACAACCCAGTGGCCTGCTTGTCAGCAGCCACCAGCCGGAGGACCCCTTTCGCCCATTGGATAACATTGGGCCTCAGCACTCTGCATCCGGCCGCCCTAATGCCGCTGAGGGTGTAACAAGAGTGCATCCTTGACCCTGGGGGACCCCCGAGTCTATACCCAGAATACCAGCTCCCCCAACAAAGTACTTACCTTTGAACCAATAACACTATTTTCCTCCATAGGATAACATTGACTGTTTTTCTATGAAAAGTTTCTAAGTGTGGGGTTGAAAAATCTATGAAAACCTTTCAAAACTGTACTAAATAAAAACGCTTTTATTTACGTGTTTACAGGAAATGTCCCAGTGTAGTATCCAGGTATACTACACTGTGTAAGAAAAGTAATCTAAAAGTAATGTACTGGTCATTTTACTAAAAAGCCCATTCAAAGTAAATGTACTGTTTTTTCAAAACATTGCATTTCTCAGTAACAGTACTGTAAATCAAAACAAAGTGCATATGCAATTACAATCCAAACTGTATCACAACTGTACATTTACTGCAAAGTATTTATTGCTTACTTGTGCCAGGCTTGCTTGGTTCTAGAAAATAAAATAACTAAAAGAATATTTCTATACAAAAACAATTGGTCAGAAGTTCAGTCTTTGAGTGTGTGAAATGATTTGCTGACTGAGTGTGTACAACAAATGTTCAACACTGTCCCCTGATAAAAGCTTCCTGCTCGACCACACTACCACAAATAGAGAGTGAGGTGCTATCTACTTTACCTCTGCCTATCTTTTGGGTTCTACTGGACTCTGTGGACACTATACCTCACTTTGGTATAGTATATACAGAGCCAGCTTCCTATAGTGGAGCACAATTAATCATACCAACAAAATTATGTCTTATCTGGATGAGCTCAGTCAACAAGGTCCATCTTCACCTCTGTCTGCATTACTGGATCCAAGGAAATGGTGCAAACGTTTGGCTTTGGTTTATTTTATCTCACTAATATTAGGGTAGTCATTTCTGTGGTGACCTGTGACATTCTGCTTTCTAACCTTCATTGCCATAGTTATCCTTAGGTTGCATGGTGATTTGTCTTCTCCATCTTCATTATTTAGATGCAGGACTTGGTTGGACTTTTCAAGGGAGGCTGTGGTCCTATATTTTTCATTACTGTTGAATATTTTATCTCTGACGTAGGAATTCCAATTTGATTCTGTGCTACTTTTAGATAACCTGAGAGACACCACATTCAAAGGGAACCAGAACCACGGAGTAGTAACTCCCACAGTTGTCTGCTACCACAACTTGGTGTTATGTATTGAGGATTATCTGTTCTGAGGACACCAGATGACACCTTACAGCCTTCACCATCTGCCCATTGATGGTGACCAACTGCCTATACTTGGAAGTATTAGCAGGCATATGGACATTTTGCACTATCTCTTTGGACACTAACTCCACTCCCTTACTCACTGGGACAATGTTCCCCCAAAGCACTACACTGGTCAGCCCATGGGTCTGCCCAACAGTGGGGGGCTGTTTACTCTTGGGACACCTGACATTCCTCTTCTCATGCTCATGTCTGTAACACTCAGAGCACTTGGGGACAATCTTTCTTGTCTTATATATAAACCCATTCTTTTTCTGCTATTTCAAAAATTGAAAAGGAGCGTAAATTCTATATACATTTTTGCTTGATAATCAACATAGTTTAAATTTAGAACTGTCCACAACATATCCAATATCGATAATTCAAAGTGCTTCAAACATTAAGGAGTCTTGTGTATGAGTTCTGGGCATTGGGTCGAGAGCATGTAACAGCACCTTTTTCGGGGTGGACGGGAAGTTAAAGCACGTTGGCTTCCAGTGCTACAACTAGGGCATGTCACCTCACTCCAACACACCACAGGAGCTATACACCATGCCCCGGGCATGTTTTTTACTACATTTCGATGCCTAGGGGACGCCCTATGTTATAGGCTCACTGGGTGTGTTCACAACCTACAAATAGGAATATGTGATGATATGCAACAGAATTTGGGGAATGTTACGGAGGTACCCACGTGACTGTTGCAGGGATTCTGCACATATACAGAACTATGCACAGGAAAACGGTACCTCAGTGAATAGGGGTGTATCAACCTACCACATTAGTACCCATAATCCCAACCAACTAGCTATAGTGTCTCATTCATTCTCCGACTACAGCGAAGCTACCAATGATTAGACAACCCAGAACATGTCACTCTTTCAAGGGAATTGCGGAAGCCAGACAACTCTTTCGCTCACTCACTCATACTTGTCCACAATGCGAATAAACAGACGCGGTTTAGTTTAAAATGTTTATTTTAACTAACGCGCTCTATGGTACAGTACACGTGCTGTTACTAGCAGCAAAATGCATAAACAATATAGTCAGCATTGTCACAATTCCATACAATACAAACGGGGATATCATTTTATAAAGACAGTGGAAAAGGGACTAAGAGACCTAACCACCCTCCCCTTCGTAAGAAATACTTTATTATAAAAAAGAAGACATCTGGGCTTTGTCAGCAGACCCCATACCTCAAGGCCTAGATGAAAGTTTCACAAGACAAGCACAGCTCTTCTCTCTGGAAAGGTATCTCTCCGAGTGTGTCATTACATGTTTTGCCTGCAATATTTTATTTTTTTTATTTATTTTTTTTGAAAAACCTTTATTGACGTTTCAATCACTTACACGTATGGGCCTACAACCCCCCGGGGCCGGCCGCTAAGCAATCAGAACAATAAAAGCACATGTAAACACAGGCGGCACCTCGGAGAGCAAAGTCTACAATACAGTATAGTCCGGCCAATGAGCCGCTCAGGTAGGACACCAGGAGAGAAAGGGTTTTTCATTTTATAATAAAACAAAACAGTAGGATCAGGTGCCAAACAGTTTCCCAACAGCGATAAGGGGCAAGGATAAGAGACGCAAGCAGCAAGCAGCAATACATTGAATCAATGGCGCAGACACGGGAAAATACGGATGGGGAGAAATATCAAAGATAGTTGCGCCTACAGGTCCCCGTACCTAAAGCCCAGCGAACCCCCCGGAAACTGTGGCACACATTAAGAGCAAGCGATTCACAATAAGAGAGGTGTACCACGCTGATCCCAGAAAAACAAGCAAAAAGAAACAGAGAAGAAAAAGGAGGCCATGGAAAAAGAGATAAAGACTAAAGAGTCCCCTCCCCCATCCCCCCACCCTGCACCTCTGCGAATGAGTATGGCCCCACCCCCCAGCAGTGTGCCTGTCGCCCTGGAACTAGACCCGAAATATAGAAGAGACAGGGAAAAAAGGAGTAAGAAAGAGCCCCCCCAGACGGGGGGGCGGAGGGAATGTAATAAACTGGAGGAGGGCCTTCAAAACATACCCCCGGCTTCTCCCTCCCGCACGGTGAAGTCTCCCCACAGCAAACAATTAGCAGCACCAAGTTGATCATATCAAAAAAGGAGGGGGGGAGTGGGGAGCATTATGCACCAACTATGCGAATAACCATGAGAGCACGCAACCATGAGTCCGCCTGTCTACTAGGTGACCACTCCCGAAGGATCAGCCTCAGCCTTGACCGCTCTTTGCGATTCTGCCCATGCCTGCCCCTCGACCCAGCACCATGTCCGATGTCCCAAGGTACAGGAGTGTCCGAAAACAGTCGGGAAGCGACGCACACAGGTGGGGTGGAAGTCTCTGAGCATCAGCACGGACCGCTTCATGGGGGGGCGTCTTTTCCAGTGCCGCCCCAGGATCTGCACTGCACACAAGGTCCAGACAGGCTGAAGCAGTCAAATAAGACACACGTTGCTGGAATCGTCCCTGGGCCGCCGGAGATTGCGCACGGGACAAGGCTACCATCTTCCGCTCAGGTCCAATACCTCCGGAGCAGATCAAGCCCACAGTTAGCCGACCACACGGTAGCATACTGTCCGGAGTGTCCGGCTGTACACTAATCGCGGGGGGAGCCGCAACATCTTCCTCCTGTGTGCAGTGTGGAAAGCCACTGTGTACTTGTGGACCAGCATGCCGCCACTGTCCCAACGCTGATACCACACCATCTAGCTTCCTCCCCAGGACCCCGGCGCCATGAGCCAAGGAGTAATGAAGGGCACCAAGGGCCTCCAGGAGGTCGCCGTACCCCAGAGCAGCTCTCTCCGATCGCTCTGCCACACTCCCGACCGTCACACACCCCCAGTCCCGCTGCGTCCCAGCGGACAGGATGGTAGGCTGCATAGTGACAAAATGGCCGCTGGGAAGGCCCGACTCGTATTGGGGCCAGGACCCCGGGACCAACGCCTCAAGGTCCACGTCGCTGAAGACAGGGATCCTGGGGGAGGAACAGATTCAACCGTTGCGCGGTCACGGGCAATAGTCGTCTCCGCCACGGACCAGCTCCCGCAAAAAGCCGGGAGCAGCCCGCAAGGATCAGGCCGAACCAGGGACGGCGTCCGGGCAGCTCACCGTCAAAGGCAGGGGCAAACACCACAGAATCCGAGAATTGCACACCCGGGCATGTCCTCGGTCCGCAGCGCTCAGCAGGGGGGGAGCGACCACAGCAAAATGCAGGCCGAGGGGAGCACCACTCCGGCGGACCGACTCCACCCAGTCACCACAGGCCGCTGTTGTTAAACTGCCGCCCGGCCAAGGCGTCCACTCGAGGTCCCGGCTTCGGGACCGCACGGGCCGCAAAGTTCAATCGCTGATTTCTCCGGCGGTACTGCAGTCAGAAACCTCAGGGTCACACGATCGGTTGCCACTTTCGTTTACGAACACGATCTCGTAGCGCAGAATAAGGATCTCATGCAGGATATCCGTGCGGGATGCGGAGGTTCACGGAGCCGGGAATCTACGCTGCCGTCCCGGTCGCCATCTTGGCTCCTCCCCCTTTGCCTGCAATATTAAAGCACACGATTTCCAGTAGTGCAGCTGTGGGTAATATGTTATGTCTAGGTGCGAGGGACTGACCAAAACAGAATAACTAGGGGCTTTGTTGATCGACCTTGTACCTCGTGTGCAAACTAAACCTCAGAGCACAGCAGAGAAGGCAAAAAGCAGACCGTTCTCATGTGAACGGAGCACAGTCTTGCGAAATATATGCTTGCAGTGTCGTACGCAAAAGCAGCCTCATGGCAACGAAGCTCGTGCTAATTTAGCAAATGTCGCCAATGGGCTCATAAGCTTTATTACATGACTAAATAATAGATTCACATACTCAACTTCCTGTCTTTACTATTGCATGGTAATCACTCGATACCATACATTACAAAACCAACCCAGATTAAGGGTAGGGTTACGTTTCTGGTCCTGAAGAAACGCCATGAATACCTCCTGGACCATCTAGACATGAAACATGTTGGCCTACATGCACCATTAGATTACCTCTCTTCTTAATTAGGACAATCGCACCCACTCTTTTTATCCATACCAAGAGGACCCCTTATTAAATTTGTTTTAGGGTACCGTACAGGTATTTTAACCACTATAAGCACTCACATCCCACACACTTGCACTCACCATCGCGGCTATACAAAAAGATCTCCATAAAAGAGCCCTCTTGCAGTACCAACCCCATGAGGAGAAAAGCCCGATGATGAAGCGTGGAAACCTTACGGGTATGTGAGGGCATCACTTTCTTTTAGGGAAACCCCCCGTTATATATATATATAATATCAGGAATCCCGGATCGAGCAGCGGGGCGGTCACACCGACTGCCAGCACTTGGTTCTACGTTTCTGAAGCAAGAAATGCCTTGCCCAGGATACTGGTGTCCTCTGGTGACTGGGCACCGTGGATGCCGATGCAAAAGCGGTGAGGTCGGTTTTGGCATATCTGATTTGTGTGCATCGGTCTCCTCCGACCTTGTTACGTGCCCATTACACAGATTTAAGTTGCGCTGCTGAAGGATAATGACATTGAGACATTTCCCGTAATCTCAATCATGTAAAAGACATACGGATTTTAGTTTAAGGTTTTAGCACATATATGGAGCATTAACAATTCGTATTCTGGCACTGGTCATGTACTTACGGCTTTTTGAACTCTGCACTGCCGTCCAAATGGATTGTGGACCTTTTAATCTGGTTGGGAGAAATAACAATCACCCGGTGGCTGACATTAGCGTCAGACACAAACACACCTTGTGTAAATAAAGCCCCGCAGTGCTGCCACTGATCTCATGAATTCAAAGATGTTTCTCAGTGCACTCAAACACGCATTTGCAAATGACAATCTAAATCATGTTCGATATTGTTACAAAAACGTTTTTTTCATTTGAAATTTGAGATGTCTTGACACATAATTATTAATTTATGCAGCCCGACCTCATTCGATTCATGCGTATTTTAAATCATTTTTTGATCTAATGCAAAAAGAAGGGCATTTTATGTTTTTACAGAGAGGTGGCGCTACTATGTTAAATACCCAAATACCCTGACTAGTCATTATGACAAGCTTCTATTAAGAGCAGGAGAGATATCATTATATCTTCTCAGGGCATATATCAGCAGGCGCACTATGTTTAAATGCTTGTTGTAACTATGTGGAATAATACACTATGCTTTTATTCATGTGTATAATCATGTTGCATTCAGCATTTTAGTTATTGGGCAATTAGAATGTTTTGCCAGTGACATTTCTTGTTTACTGCTATATTGACTGTTACACGTTAATCAGCATTTGATTATAACTACATAGTCTGTCTTCTGTGCCTATCCATTTTCAAATAGGGGGGAAGGGGTATTTAACTGGGATTGTTGATGTCGCCAATTAGATTGATAAAGGCTGCTGCGCAGCCGAAACGCGTATCTCATCTAATTCGGGGTCGAGGGAGACCAGAAATACAATAAATTAGCCTTATTCCTGCCTACCTCGAGTACATGCCTCTTCTTCATTGGAGTTGGATGTTTCTGTTGAGATATATATATAACAAAAAAAAATCTTCAGTAGAAGGAACCAGAGGGACACAGCGGGGTTTTCAGGGGAAAATCTTTAATTGAATCGATTGGCATGACGCGTTTCGGCGTGTGCCTTTCTCAAATTCCTTTCAACAACAGGATGTCCATTTCCAGTGGCTTTTGTAATTTTCATTCGCTCCCGCGTTAAATCGACGTGGTCCAGCTGCGTCGAGTTTGAAACGGAAGAGACTTGCTGTTGCCTGCATCGGCGGACTACAGTTCCCAAGAAGCCTCATTACTGCTTGCTGGGTAAGTATCTTCCCTCGGTTTTACTTCTTGTTGTGAAGGCTGGAAGATTGATATACGGAGCGTTCCAATAGTTCAAATAGGTAAGAACATCATGCTGCCGCTAAAACAAAGAAAGCCTCCTTTATCCCCAACGCCCAAGCCGCAAGTCACAAGGCGTGGAAGCACGGAGGCTACGAACCAATGTTGAAGCCTCCCCGTGAATCACGGACTGCATCTGCAGCGTTGCCTGCTTGTCCTTGGTTGCGGCAGTCTGGAAACGATCCAATCCCTCGGAGTAACACACAAATTGCCCATGTTGTTTCCGACGCTTTGCTGGACGGGTCCCCCAAGCATGCCACTGGCTAGCATGCACAAATAGATAGGAAAGATTTCTTCAGTAGAAGGAACCAGAGGGACACAGCGGGGTTTTCAGGGGAAAATCTTTAATTGAAGCGATTGGCATGACTCGTTTCGGCATGTGCCTTTCTCAAATGCCTTTCAACAACAGGATGTCCATTTCCAGTGGCTTTTGTAATTTTCATTCGCTCCCGCGTTAAATCGACGTGGTCCAGCTGCGCCGAGTTTGAAACGGAAGAGACTTGCTATTGCCTGCATCGGCGGACTACAGTTCCCAAGAAGCCTCATTACTGCTTGCTGGGTAAGTATCTTCCCTCGGTTTTACTTCTTGTTGTGAAGGCTGGAAGATTGATATACGGAGCGTTCCAAAAGTTCAAATATATATTGTTAGAAATGGGATTTCTGGTTGGCTAGGGCTTGCGCCAAAGCCAAGCAGAAACCACCACTCTAGTCAGGGCTGGGGAGTTACACGCCAAAGATAACCCCTGCTCACCCCCTTGGTAGCTTGGCACGAGCAGTCAGGCTTATCCCGGAGGCAATGTGTAAAGCGTTTGCGCGCGCTCCCAGCAACAACACCCAAGGCCCACCACAAAGGAAACTCCACACAAGGTATTATATAAAAATAGTCTTTGTATTATACCAAAACACATTAGATAATGTTCACACAATTTACACTGTGCCAACTGGCACTGGGCAGAATTTTACAAGGGATTATATGTACAGGGGACAGGGCCACCTGGACCACTGTCAGGAATTAGCACTTTTAGAACTTAGCACTTAGAACATAGGATATAAAATTACTGTAGCACAAAATATCACATGTAGCACACAACCAGTAACTACTGGTAACAGGTAAGTACCACCTACGCAACCCTAACCACCTTAGGAAAATATTACGCAGGGAACCAGGACCTCACTAGCACCACCTGTACTAGGAGAAAAACAACCACCTAAGTATCACAATACCTGTAGGGGTATAAGCACATTACACATGATGCATCACAACACATTCAGAGGTGTAGGGAAGGAAAACACATGATGCATAACATACATTCAGCGGTGTAAAACAAGGCACATGACGCATAAAAACACATTCAGAGGTGCAGGGAAACACAATTGCGCCCAACTCCCATAAGTCACCACCTGTGACTGGACCTAGGCCAAAACAATGTACAGCACTCACGTGGAGCCTCTCTGGGCTCTAACAGAAGAATGCCCCCAAAACGACGTGGGAGCCTTCTCGGGGCTCTTTAAACAAATAATTTGCCCCCAACGTTGGAGCTACACTGAGCTCTACACAAATGCGCCTCGTGGGAGTCCCTCTGAACTCTACGAAATACTGCCCCCGTCGTTGGGGCTTGCAATGTGCTCAACGTTGGAGCGGGCCACTGCCTTCCGGGGCCGCTCTTATTATCAAAAGAATGCCCCCGCAGTTGGAGCCCCGCTCGGGGGACTCGTGAGCCCTAAGCAACTGGGCCCCACCTTGCGTTGGAGCCTCTTGGGGGCTCGAAACCCGATAGACCTCTGCACGGACGCCCGCACTCACATGTCTGTCTGGGAGGTGGCGTTCCCTCTGCAGCGGTGGCTTAAGATTCACCCGGGCCCCCTCCTGGGACCCGGGACTCGGCAGTGACTCCTCCGGACTATGCACACACCCGCGGGGCTCTCACCACACACGGGAGCCCCGCTGGTGAAGCCGCCGTCCGTCCTCACTTCTCGCTCCTTCCGGGTACCGTCCAGCGCGGGGTGGGCTCCCGCCTGGACTCGTCTTCCGGGTCAGGCCCCGCCCACTCTAAGGCTGCCGGGATTCCCTTCCGGGTCGCCGCAGGCAGTGCGGCGGACCAGGGTTCCCGGCGGCCGCGGGAAATACGGGGTGGGCACCCAATAATTCAACAAAGACTGCGGCCAGGTCCCTGGCGGGGTGGGCACCCGCTAGGGATACGTATTCCCTAATAAAGCGGGGTAGGCACCCGCGATGGTACCAGTATGCGGGGTGGGCTCCCGCCTTTAAACCACGGCAATAAGCGGGGTGGGCACCCGCGGCAGCACCAGTATGCGGGGTGGGCACCCGCTATCAGCAACAAAGCTCTCCTGGCGCTAAGGGTAAAGGTGAAAGCGCTCTCTGCGCTACAGGCAAGTCCAGCGCTTCCAGGCGCTGGAGGCTTCAGCAAAGCACCAAATAAAGCGCTCCTCGGGGCGGCGAACACCAAGTCAAGAAGGTGATCAGGTGGAGAGCTTCCCCACCAACCAGGCAAGGCACCTGGAAAGTCTTTCAGCAGGCAGGGGGGCAAGGACTGGGCCCAGGGGCCAGCTCACAGGGCCCTCCAGCAGGGAGGCAGTCCCCAGTGGCGGTCTCTCCTGGCGCCCAGCAGCAGCAGCAGCCCCCCTAGTTAGGATCAGCAAAAGAGAACATTTTACTTGGGGTCACAGCCCCTTCGTATACACAGGTTTACCTTTGTTTCAAGGTGCAGGGGAGGGGCAACCAGTTACAACTGGTTCCTGAGCAGTTTGTTTTGCTCAGCACCTCTCCCTATTCAGAGAACAGGCCAGGGTCATCAGTCGCACCACAGGGGGCGGAGACAGCATTGTGTGGGGAAAGCCCAGCCCTATTCAGGTCCTAGGTATACTCCTCCCACTCATCTGGCTGCTGATCTCCCCATTCACCACTGGGTGACTCCTCCTGACTCTGGGGATTCCCTAGCCCATCACATGACCTCAGCCAGCCAATCACGCCACAAGCAGTCACTGCACATTTATGCCAGCGTCTAGAAGTGGCACTTCCATACTAGCTACATGGACACCGCACACATCATCGCGCAGCAGTTAATCACACGAGTCTGCACATACCAAACTCGGCCCTGCACTCCCCACACATCAGGAACCACCAGGGACACATACATTCCCCCATGCATTCCTATGGGAGGGCAGGCCAACCTCACTACACGCACGCACTTTACCCTGGGACACAGTGGTAAAGTGCGCAGAAACCAACAATCACTAACACCAAGTCACAGTTAAAAGCAAAAAGTTTCAGGGGTGAACCTGCCAGAAGGGCCAAGTCCAACATATATATTTATATTTTCCAGAAGGTCATGAACAGCACTTGCCCAGAGTTGGGGGCATAGATGGAGATAAAAGTGCAGAGTCTGCCACTCAGTTCCCCTTTTACCATAATTATTCTCCCTTCCCGGTCAGCCTTTATAGGTTCGGGTTGGAACTTTGCCGAACGGCAAAAGAGGAGAGCAACTCCCTTTTGCTTGGTGCTGGCAGAGGACCTGTAAATTAAGGGATAACTTTTGTGACAAAGCCGTAGTTCTTCAGTCAATTTGAGATGCGTTTCCTGCAACGCCACTACCTCGAATTGGTGATCGTTACGGTATTTCCAGATTTTCTGTCGCTTGAGCGGCGAGTTTAGATCTTTAACATTCCATGATGCTATGGCAACCATTGGGTAAACTGACCAATCTCACCGTCTCGTCTATCCCCCCCATCGGGAACTTTGCCCGATCTCTTGAGCATCCCTCTCTGGATCCTCCCGTGTCTGGAGCAGATTCAAAGATAATGCGTGCATGTCCGTTGTGAAGACCTTGGTCAGCTGCCCCCCTTCACCACCGCCGGGAACCCTCCCCCCTGAAAATAACCCCAAAACCCCCCTGAAACTTTTCGCTGGGGAGCCAACTGGCACCCAGCTCGGCACTTCTTTAAGAAGAGAAGTATGATTCCGGGCGTTACGACAGGGTCCAGACCCCCAGCTGCCTCTTTTTTAAAATTTGTGTTTTATAGAGTGCGAACTTGACCCGTAAGGGTATCGGCGCGCTTTACAGGATGAACAAGTTGTATACAAGAGACTTAGAAGGGGGGTTGGAAACATTTGGGATAAAAACATGTAAATACATTTTACGAGAACAAGAGGTCCCATATCCCAGGGTGAGATTCCTGGAGGTGCCGGGTGGATAGCATCCGGATAATCCAAGGTGTGGCAGTAATCGGTAGTAGAACTAAGTCGATGAGGTGATTGCAAAGCAAGATTTAGGAGAGGAATTTGCCCATTAGGAAGGTTTTGGTCTCCTTTTTAAAGCGTGCCAGAGATGTGAGAATAGAGAACCCTTGAGAAGCATCAAGAATAGTAATAGTCTGGAGTATCACGTACTTTCCAGCTTCATTAGGTCTCTTATAGCTAGCGTCCCTGAGTAGTGCTGTCCCAGAGTCAAACCAAGTGTCTCCTTGTGCACGGCTCACTCACGTGGTTAGCACCTTCATTTTTGGCTTGACTTGCCCTTCGAGACCTTGTGCCAGGGCCGGACAAGTCTGTGTCGTTTCTGGTACTTTCGGGGAGCATGAGACACTTTCTTCCTCAGGGATTGGGAGACCCAGATGCGAAGGCCCTATGTCAAATCTGAGATGTGATGGGATTTATTATTGTGTTCGAAAGCGAGTCCAAAGGGAAAAGTCCAGCAGTAACGCACGTTATCTTCCCGCAGTTTAGTGGTAATTGGATGTAGCATCCGCCTGCGTGCTAGTGTAGAAGGTGCCAGGTCCTGAAAGAGCAAACACTTGTAACCCTGGAAAGAGGTCTCTTCTTTTTTCCTTGCGGCGCTCAAGATCGCTTCTTTTGTTTTGAAAGAATGCATCTTGACGGGCACATCCCGGTCCGTCTGCGGTCACTAGGCTGTGGGGTCCACACCCGGTGAGCCCTTTCTCTCTTGAGCTTCATCAGATCTCCGCAAAAAGGTCCTCCACAAAGGCCCCCAGATTGGGCCCCTCTGCTCCTTCCTCCAGGTCTCGAATCCGAATGTTCTCCCTTCGGGACCTATTTTCCAAGTCCTCTGCCTTCAGGAGTACTTGATGGAGTTGCGTCTAGAGAGTTTGCTGCTTATCCTGTAGCTTAGAGGAGCGAGCGTCCAATTCCTGCATCTGTTCTTCCACTTCTAATACTCTGGACCCTACGGAATCAACGTCGTGCTGCAGTGTTGTCAGCCACTCAGTGAGATCAGCCTTCAGTTGGTCTATGGATGACCGTAGATCCTGCTTAATTTCCAGACAAAGCTCTGCTTTAAAATCCCTAAGGGAAGCCACAAGATCTTCTCTGGTGAGCGCCATCTTCCATGACTGTTCCCCTTCGGCGTGGGCTTGGCCCTTATCAGTTGCTGCAAAGCAGCCTGAGACCTTGTTTGCCGCTTTTTTTGGTGGCATAAGGGCAGTGAAATGTGCTTTCCTCCACTTGGCCGTGCGATGCCCCTCTGGATGATAGCCTACTTGGCGCTCTCGTGACACAGGCGTTGTGTCCCTAAATGAAGCCTGGCCTGTGATAGGGATTACACTATGGGTGCCATCTTAGGGTCAGGCACCTGAAATGTAGCTACGTCATCCAGCTCGTGCTGTCGGCGTCCTAACTATGATGGTCAGGTTACACTCAGCGAGAATTGCGGCTCAGCCAAAATTGCCCCATCATGCAGCGTTTATCCAGTTGCTTAGGTCTGAGTAACCGCCTCTGAGATCCTCCCCTGATCAGACGCCATCTTAAGGTCAGGCGTGGGCTCCCCGGTACAATCTCATCTGAGGCCAGTATTCCCCAGCCTCACCTGAGCAACTCACTATAGGGGCCGGCTCTCCAGGACAGGCCACACTCAACAAAGGTGCACTGCCTCCGGGTCCCGCACACCTCTGAGTCATGTCGTGGCCGCATGAAGGCAGTGCTCTCCCAAATGGCAGCGTCTTGGCCTGCGGTACTGAACTGTCTCCAGGTGAGGCGTTGAGCCTCGACTGGCTCCTCTGTGCCACTCAGCGCAGTTGGGTGCGCTGCTTTAGAAGTCTCCCCTTGTGTCCTGTGACTCGCCGTGTCCACTGGCAGTTGAGGCGCCGCTTCTTTCTCCTCGTCTGCGGTCGTTATCGCCATCTTGGATCCGCCTCGCACACTCGGCCCCTCATCAACCTTGACTCGTTATTGTTCCAACTTCACGGAATCGGGGGCTCCCCAGGTTTCTTTCCGGCCCGACTCCCTGTTGGACCAACCCAGACTTGAATTGGTTCTCTACATGTGCTTTGTGCGGCTTGTGGCAGTCTCGGGGCTCCGGGGCTGATGCGGATCACGTCCGCTCAGCCATCTTGCCTGGCCACGCCCCCATCGGAATTACTTTTACCATGCAAGTCTTACCAATGCATATATGTTTTTATTGGCGAGTAAGTGGTAAGTAGTTTATATTTTTAAGTGTAATGTAAAAAGTGGGGTTTGTGAAATTTCCCCCCACAAAGTGAACCTGTAATCGACATAAATGTAATTTTTTTTAAATATATATAGTTTGTTTACAATAGCATATTAAGATTTATTGTATCATTTTTGAACAGTAGGTGGCAGTGTTAGACTGTGACTTTTTTTTTTTTTAGAACAATAAGCCTTGGTAAAAGTATGCATGGTAGTGGACTGAATGATAACGGAATTTTAGGTGTGAGTGAATGTAAATGTGTAGGTGTGGTATGCAATTTAAAATCTGCATTGTAAAAACTTGCCTGAAAAAAAAAAGTGTGGTGATGTCATACAACCAACACAATGCTAATGTTTTCCTTTCTTTCTGTACACATTAGGAGACACTCCATTTTAGCTAGGCGAAATCAAATGAGCTGCTCTGCGCCTCTGCCACAGTTGATAAGAATTGTACTTTATTATATAAACAGCTTCCGTGCTAAAGCATGCTGAGAGGAGAATTTCCATGCTGGGACTCTGCAGCCCTGCTGACTCCGACCTCCACTGTTGACCGGCTTCCTGACAACTAAGACCAAGGTATGTGGCTTAGGCTATCCCATATGACCCAGCAGGATGGTGCTTCCACTATGCTCTCTTTAGTAAAGTATCAGATACAGACAAAAATAGGCAAATATTAGCACCAATTTACATGGTTGAATCATTCATATTGTTTACCATTCTACTAATTGCTTATTACAGTAACATGCCTCATCTGTCTAATAATTGCAGATCACACATGCGAGAACACAATTTAAAAAAATGCTTGAAAATGCATTGTGGTATATTTCTTGTGTTTACCTTAGGCATTCTCGAGTAACCAAATGAAAGGGTTAGATCTGCTGCCACTACTTCCTTGAGAATCAGAGTGTCATGTTCAAGGTTGTCAACAACATCTGTTACCCTAGTTGGTCTAGGGGTTAGATGTGATAGTGTGAGCTAGCCGAACCCCACTAACATTCACTGATGATATATGTGGAATGAGTCCCTATACTGTGAAGTTTGTATTGTCTAATACACAGTCCTGCTATATTTGTGTTAACCGTATAACATAGTGCCACCAACGTTCTGGGTTTCCTGCATAGTTTTCTTGCGTATGCCCAAGGCTCCCTTTTCACATGAACATGGAGACATCTGTGGTAAAAAGGATCAATCCTACTCAGCTTTGTAGGAAGCATCTATTATGTCTGTAGGCTGTTCAAGCTTGAAACTTTAAACATGATCACACTACTGTGGTGTGAACATTCTTTGACATCCATTAATAAAAAATGGAGCAAGCAGTGAATATCCCTGTAAATTGTAGACTGGCTGCTCACTTAACTGCCAGTGGGCTCGTCAATAGCGGGGGAGTTGTTACCTTTGTGATTGAGGCATACATAGCTTATGAATGGGAAGTTTGCTATTCATGGGTAAACTTTTCTGCTCCACCTGCATATAGCTTCTTATGAATACTAAGAAATATCATTTACATACCAGCAACATGAAAATTGGTTTCAAGGCACTTTCCCACACACACCTACCTAAATGTAAGACTGGATCCTCTCAGTAATGACGGGGCCACCTGGCCAGTTTTAGCCAGCTACACACCATTTTCAAATACAGCTGCATTAAATATTGGCGAAATACGTGCTTTATATAATCAGTTAGACTGTATCCACGTCTAATGCAGGTTCTGTGTACAATAATAATGGTTTCTTCCTTTCGATTACAAATGTGTGAATGGCAACAGAGAGGTTTTTCTTAGTGGAAAAGAATGTGAAGTATGCTTGAGCCATTCATTTCTTTGAAAAGAGATAACGCTGCATGGATTGTGCAGTGCATGGTCTATTTGACGTGTTATTTGAAGGGAGTTCCCGTATCCTTCATCAATCCAGTTTTGTAGTTACTTTCAAATGAGTTACTTGATTCTGACTGACCAAGGTTGCTGTGGAATGAAGCCAGGTGTCCCTTACATTGTAACAGTTTCCAAGGTTGTTACTTGCTGTACGAATGTACTCTAGCCACCTACACACACGGTTGGAGAACTTATCTTGTGGCCAAAAGTTTCTATTTATAATATTATCTTTGATTGGTTAAGCCGACTAAAAACCTTATTGTTTCAAAAGGACGTGGCATTAGCATCTGCCTGGGAAACATTTGAGCTCCAAGTTGTGAGGTCTACCTCAGAAGTACAATCATTGTTGCTCACTAATTTGCCGCTACATTTTTAATGCTTCAGGCGCCACTGGTGTTAGGCACTTTTTAAAACAATTGGGTCTGAATTTGTTTCGGCATTCCAGACTGTACTTGGAGTGATACCATCTTTTATGCACTCACTCTTTTAAAGCGTCTTTGGTGGCATTCTGTTGATATTATTCCTGTTGATTGCAATTTGGTTTTATTTATGTTCCTCCACAATGAATGTTCCACAACAAGTCCAAATGGTGATGGAATTGCCACACGTATCTGTCCTGTGAATGCATGGTGCAGTACTTTGGACTGTCTTTGTTACTGGATTTAAACAACAACTGGTAATTGTCTTTATGGATTGTATGGTTTGAGTGTACAGAATGTGTTTAACTGCCTCTGGTGCTCTTTCAAATGGTATGATATGCCTGGCTACACAGTTAGCGCAGGTTACAGACATGGATCTGCCAGTGTATATGTTGAGGGTGCATCTCCTGTGCTGTCCTATGTTGCTACAGTTGCTGTAAAATACTTGCCCGTGCCAGATTGGATAGTTGCTTTCACACCAGGAGCTATGGCGTCTAACTCCTCGTCTAAGGCTACACTTCTGCCCTTGGCTCTTGCTGATGGGGCTGGTACTAGTTCTTTGGAGCTTACTCTCCATGCTAATGTGGATCTGTCCTCTGCAGATGCGGGTTCCTCCCAGGACTCAAACGACTTTCTGGAAATGGTGGGCCTTTCCGGGCTACAGTCTTGTAGTATGGACACCTCATAAACACTTTAAATTCTGCATTTTTGTTTTTTAGAATGATTTTCTTGATATTCTAGTAGATTGCAGGATTTTTTGAATTGCCATTTTTTAATGGCTTTTTATTGTGCTTATATGATTAACGTTTTATTTTATGTAATGCTACACATTTTATATGCTTTTAGAGTGGCTAGCTTTTAGTGGGTAAGTCTCCTTTATGAACACAGGGCTTAGGTGTATTCTCCATTTTATATTCAACTTCTTAAGATGGCAGTAAGCCTGGGCGATGAACTCCGTTTGTGGAGTTTGCAGAGTTCTCCGCACTCCGTGTTACGCAGAGTTCCGAAAAACTCCGCTTTGCGGAGTGGAGTTTTTTCCTCGCACGAGCGAGGAAAATCCACTTCCCGGTGAGATTTTTCCTCGTTCGCGATTGCCAACATCAAGTTGGCAAGCGCGAAAGTGGAAAATCAACCTACCAGCAAGATATCTCAACAGGGGCGGTCAGATTTCTCATTGCGAGTGGTCGCGTATGTTTGCGACCGCTCGCGTTGAGAAATCATTTGCGTTGAGAAAGCTGTGCCTCGAGTAAAAATCTACTCGAGCGGCAGAAAGGACGCAGCGCCTGCTTGTGCTGTGCATGGTGCCGCTCGCGATGATTGCACAATGCGGACAAGCACCTGGCACTGAATACGAACGGCATTTATCTAACGCACTGCGCTGCTGGCACAGCTCCGCGTAGTGCGGCAGAGTTGTTTTGCACTTCGCGGAGTTCCGCATAGCAGAACTCCGTGAACTACGCCAAGGCTCAGTTGGAATCTTTCTTGCGGTGCCCTTTGCAGCACTTTATGCTAATGCTTGAATGTGCTGTATGTGCATCTCTGACAGGCACCGATGCCCTGTAGTCTGTACAGTTAGTTCCAAGGTCGTACAAGTAGAATACACGGCCATTGTTTTCTTTCTTTCTGTGCTTGTTAGGAGATACTTCATTTTAGCTAGACGAAACCAAGAAGCTGCTCTGTTCCTCTGACAAGTTGATAAGAACAGTACTTTATTATATAAACCGCTTTAGTGCGAGGGTTCTTCAAGAGGATCATTTCCATGCTGGGACTATCATGGAACCACTGCAAACTGTTACGCCGATGCAGACCTGTTGACTCTGAACTTTTTCCTGCTAAGGAAGATGACCTGTGCACAGAGACTGGCTTCCTGACACCCAAGACCAAGGTATGGGGGTTAGGCTATCCCACTTGATCTGGCAGAATGGAGCTCTCGTATGCTCTCTTTAGTGAAGTATCAGATACAAATAGTAGTAGGCAAACATTAGCAGCAATTAACATGGTTGAAATGTTCATATTGATTACCATTCTACTAATGCTTATTACAGTAACATTTCTCATCTTTCTAATAAACGCAACTTTTTATGCAAGAATAAGATAATTTCAATAATTGTTTGAAAATATATTGTTGCATCTTTCTTGTATTTACCTTGGGCATGCTTCATTAACTAAATGAAAGGGTTAGATCGGTTTCCACTGATTACTTGAGAATCAGTTTATCCTGTTTGAGTTTGCTAACAACATCAGTTACCCTGGTGGGGTTAGATGTGGTACTGTGAGCTAGCCGAAACCTACCAATACCCACTGATGGTAAATGTGGAATAAGTTCCTATATTGTGAAGTTTGTGTTGGTCTAATACACAGTACAACCACGCCCTCGGCCACTTCAACCTGCTCATTAACCACTTGCATTGAACAGCATCCTCAGAACCCACCCAACACAACTAGAATAGGATCCCAGAAGAAACATTGAGCTCAGAGATCCAAGTCCGTACACCACGATGCGCTCGCGCAGTCCATCACCAGTTTCAATGCCGGGATCACAGCCTGCGCCAACACACTGGCCTGACTCATGACTATGACCGGGACTCAAGCAAGTTGGTACACAGAAAATCAACGACTCTCCAAATGCCACTGCATGTAACTCAGATTTTGACAGACTCCCAACAAAACTGAGAAAACACCTGTAAATCAGCCCTCAAGTTCTACCATCAGCAAATCAGATCCACTGAGCGATCAGCACTGACTGAATGCATCAAAAAACAGCACAAACAATGCAAAAGAAAGTTTTTGGCATCATGAAGGACTTTACTTCCTTCTTTGCAAGCTCCACAACCGTCACTCCTTCGCAGGACCTCTGCACCCATCTCTGCCACTAGACCAGCAACATCTATCACAACTTCATCACCCAGCCAGATCCATCCACCTTCGCTGCCTATCAAAACAGGCCTTCAGAACCCCACAAAGGCCCACTATTACCATGGCTGAAACAGCAGCGGCCGTGTACTCATCAACTCAGGAGTACCATCAGAGCCCTCCACACAAGATTAGATCCCATCAGCATAGCTCTTACCCAGATATGCAACAATTCCATCAACACAGCCACCTACCTTGATCCCTGGAAGCTTGCCACGATACTGCCCCTTCTGAGGAAACCCTCAACAGAACCGAAAATGCTGGCAACCTAAAAAACACTCATTACTGCGCTACACTGCTAAAGCCAATAAAAGAGTAGCTGACCACCTAAACAACAACCACCTCCTTGACCGCACACAATCTGTTTCAGGCTCAACCACAGTACAGAGACACAGATGACAGCGGCTGAACATGGACAAAAGAGACAATGCAGCCCTCGTCTTACTCAACCTATCTGCCACTTTTGACACAGTCTTCCAACTCATCCTCATTCAAAGCCACCACAAAGCTGGCATACGAGGGCCCACTCTCCGCTGAATTTGTTCCTTTTTCACCAGACACACCAAGTCAGGCAACTTGGCTCCCTACACCTCAACCGCCATATACCTTCCCTACAGAGTGCCTCAACAATAATCTCTGTTGCATGCTGTTTAACCTCTACATGGCTCCCCTCGCCAGCATAATCTGAACCCATGAATCAACGTAATTTCCTATGCAGACGATACCCACCTATCTTTCCCCCCTCTAATGAAACACCTAGCACCTGAACCAATGTCACCTCTTGCATGTCTAAAATCACCAGTTGGATGAACACCAACTGTCTAAAACTCAAAACCAACAAACTAGAAGTGATATTTTTCGGAAAAGACATTTCACTATGGAACTCCACCTGATGGCCCACTGATCTCAGGCCTACACCCTGCCGAGACACCCATTCAAAGAACTTCGGAATAGTGGTGGACAACCAATTCTTCATGAGCAGCCAAGGCAACGCAGTCGTTACTTCATGGTACCACAACATCAAGCACCTCCCAAAACATTTCATGTGCTCTTAATCAACACCTGCACAGCCGTTACCCAGGCCCTCATCACTAGCAAACTAGATAAGTCTCTGTCTGCCTCACTGCCCAACTTAAAAAAAAAAAAAAAAATTTAATTTTTTTTTTAATCTTTATTTATGGTTTTAATGATACAGAATACAACTCTGCAGAAGGATATGAAATCAGACTGCCTCACTGCCCAACTTACCAGAATACTTCAGACCACACAAAACACATCGGCCAGATGCGCACTCAGACCCCCATCATGCGCACACATCACCCCGCACCTCAGAGATCTCTACTGGCTCTCCATCCACAAATGAGCCCTCTTCAAGCTTACATACAGACATACAAAGCCCTGCACAATCTGGGACATCCTACCTCAACAGCTGCATCTACGTGCTCAGGCCTACCAGAAACCTCAGTTCAGTTGGCTCCCCACTTGCACACATCCCCTATAGCTATAGCCAGCAGTCAAGCCTCCTGATACCTTCCACCTAAAGTCTGGAACTGCCCCTCCCTGCACATCAGAGCCACCTCCTCAGTCCTTGAGTTCCTAAAGAAATTGGAGATGTGGCTCTTTACCTAAATCTCAGGCTTGAGCAGCACAGTCTCCTCGACCTGCTCTAGAGCAGGGATACCCTCCCTGTTGAGACGCAAGCTTTACAAATTCACATAACATGCATGCATATACAGTGATATTAATACAAAACATTGGCCAAACGGAATTAATCCACAATGGATTTATATCATAAAATTAGTACTATGGATTTATTGTTAGTAAATCAAAACCTAGAGACAATAATGATCTACAGTGAAGAATATAAGTTAAAATACTGCTGATGTTCCTACATGGCCCAGTGTGCAAGATAACTCATTTTTTTAATTAGGACTTCAACCTTAAAGCAGAGTTGTTTTTTAATCATAGTCAAGATGTATATTGTTCAAGACTATGTGGCGTCATTTGACGCCCTGCTGGGTTGCTTTACAAACTTTGAAATACCATTCTAGCTGCGACCACTATCTAATGGGGTTCAACACAGCAAGTAAATCTTGACTGCCCTTATCCTGTAAACCTATTGTTTTATTGTAGGTACCTTTGTGCTATTCTGAAAGGTCTGCCAATTGGGTTCCAATATGATGTAGCTTGAAGTTCTCTGGGTTTTCTCTGTAGTGATTAGAGCTGAAGGACCTGGGCTAAGCATACTTTAGTGAGGACCTTTGGTAGTTACGCATGCCTATCTAGAATGTGCTGTGAGTGATATCCTTGTGGCAAATGTGAGGATGGACTGATGTATCAACCTATATTTGGACAACAGACTGTGCTTTGCAGCCTTTACACAAAACCTTTGGTTGAGGTATGGGTAGACTGAAGTAATGGAAGAAAGTACTGATCGGTTTTCTTTCTCAGGTCTTGAGCTAACTGGCTTTCGTGAGGAACATAATGATTTTATGTGTCTGATTATTTTATTTTCGGGATTAACTTTGAGCCTTATTTATTTTAAATTTTGCAAGGCTCTTTGACATTATTTCTAATGCCAGTGCTAAAACGATTTTTTTTTCTTTTCATTCTAGTGTTATTTTATAGTTTAAAATTGGATTGCATAATGTTCTCAAATTAATAGTATGTTGCTTGGAATGTTCGCACACCATAGCGGTCTATTGTGAGTTTATTTTTGTTGAATGAACCTTACCCTATTTAGTGCGTGAGTGAATGTAATTTTGTCACTTGATTTATGTTTGAGTTTAACAGATGTTTGTGTGTGCTGCAACCTGGCTGCTAGTTCAATGCAAACATGTGTGGATTGAGAGAAAGGTTTATATGTCCTGTGTGGAGGGGAGTGTTTGCAGGTATGTGGTATTTTTGTATGCCTGCTGGTTGGGACAAAAAACGTAATGCTTTCTCAGTAGTGGTTGTAGCAGAAAGACCTGGGCTAGGTATAAATTGACATCCTGGTCCTGAGAGGGCCTTTGTTTCTTGCGTTATACGTATGTGAAAATAAACCTAATAGGCACATACAAGTAGTCTACCCGTTCATGTCCAAACCACTATACTAAAGTAGATAAAACAGTTTCTTCACCTCTTAGTATTCCCTTCCTGCCATCACCATCAACAAAAAAATCAAATAATTGCCACTTGTCAGAGGTTCTTCTTTTAGGCTGATGACCCCATTCTAACCAACCAGAACTGGTTCTTGGACTTCTTGGGTCCTTTGCTGCTTTGATACCCGACATGGATAGTAGTTTTAATAAATAATATTGTTCTAGGCTGACAGGCTTACCTGAATCACTCTGGGATAAGTCCTTTCTAGTTAGTTGTGTCATTTAATGAAATCTCTACAAGATGTTAATCAAGTGTGCAACATGTAGGGACCACAGAATACGTAGATTCCATATCAATAGGAATTAAAATTGGTGGGATCTCAATTACAACTGAATTTTCATCACTTGGTCTTCTGTTACATTGCACCCTGATTCTTTTCTGTGGACATGGTCTTACGTGAAGCTTTTGACAACGTTTTGACTTCCATATATTCTTTTGTTCTCGTTTTGATTTTCCCCATGGTATTGCTTGTGTCATATACTTTAACAGTGTTTCCTCATTATATTCTGTCCTTTTCTTTGCTTGTAGTCTTGCATTTGATTTTGACCCGTTCTTTATTTGAAGTCTTTCTTCTGGTTTTGTCTCTTTCTTTCTTGGTAGTTCTTTTTCTTGAAGTTTTCTTTCTAGTTTGGTCACTTGTTTCATTTGTGGTTGTTCCTTTTTTTGTAGTTTTCCTTCTAGTTTTAACACTTTCTTCATTTGTGGATGTTCCTTTCCCTGACTTCTTTTAACTAGTGTGACCACTTTCTTTGGCTGTTGTTTATCCTTTTCTTGAACACGTTCCTCTCGTTTTGTCCCTATCTTTGTTTGTGGTTGTTTCTTTTCTTGTAGTCTGTCCTCCAGTTTTGGCGCTTTTTTCATTTTTGGATGTTCCTTTTCTTGACTTCTTTCCACTGGTTTGACTACTTTCTTTGGATGTTGTTGCTCCTTTTCTTGAAGACTTTCCTTTTGGTTTTTCCCTTTCTTTGTTTTTGGTTGTTCCTTTTCTTTATGTCTTTCCTGTGGTTCTGGTCCTTTCTTTGATTGTTGTTGCTCCTTTTTTTGAAGCATTTCCTCTGGTTTTGTCCTGTATTTTGTTTTTTGTTCTCGCATTGGTCGTGCTACTTTTTGTCCTGGTGGCTTGGCCTTTACTTGTGACTCTACCTTTGAACATTTTCTGTGCTTAGATCCATCCTTTAGCCTTAATGATAGATCTACCCTTTTCTTACCCCAAGATGGAATTTTTATTATCCTATAATTATGAAGTGCAACACAGCTGTAAAAAAAAGAAATATTGAATTAAGTATGTTTGAATGTACTTAAAAAATTATACATGCCCCTATTGCTCCAGTATGATTTTAACATTCTAAAACTGTTTGGGATTACACATATCTAGCTGTTCAGTTTAGATCATACCTTTTGTGGCCCATAATTTAGCTCTAATTAAGTCCGTAGATTCAATAGTCCAAAGGTTCATGCAATTGCCTGACAACTGAATCCCATACGAAAGTGAAGCTTTTGCCTTTTGCCCCACCTATGGGAAAGAGCATTCTTTCAGTGTTCACACAATGGTTTAATTGTTTTCTTCTGGTATTTTAGACTTTGGGTATTTATAAACTGCTTTCATGTCCTTGATGCATGTGCTCTCATCCCCTTACCACTGTAGCGGATTGACTAAAACCCATTTGGCATAGTGAACTTTTAAGTAAGGCGACGGTCATGATGTGGAAAATACAGGTGTGGCATTAAAGTTACATGTCATACGTGGGATGCAGTGTCTACTTACACAGTATGCATGAATGATTATAAAAGCATGGTTTTAGTCCAGCTCTTGCAGCCTCAATGGCTGTAGCCAAACTGTAAGAAATTGGATTATTATTTTGGGGTGGGTGAAAACCCACCTCAAGGAATCATCATAACTCGTGTCAGGGTTTACTCTCAATGTAACTGAATTAACCTGAGCTCAACCCCCTAGTAGATACAGTAGGCACAGAGTATACAGCATACACTGGCTTAAGTTAAGGCAATGTGTAAAGTATTTATGCACTACCAAAAAGGTCTAAATACAAACCAATAAAAAATCCTAAACCAAATGAGAAGATGGAGTAAAATGTAATAAACAAACTGGCACCACAATGACAGAAATCCAATTAGGGGAACCGAAGAAATGAATTTTTAAAGCTGTAAGTAAAAATAGAACCAAGAAGCACCAATGATAATTAATGGTCACCGTAGACCGCGACCAAATCACGATTTGAGGCTGACTGTGATGGTGTACAGGTCGGATACACCAACCAGGTTCATCCTGTCAAAGATTTTACTCTCTGATTTAGCACCTGATTACGATCTTCGCGGACAGGATTACTCTGTAACAAACGTGATGGATATTCCTTTCTACCAATGCCATTATATCCTATGGTACCAAAACAACAACGTTTCAACCAGTAATTGCAGGGACAATTTAGGAAAATGCATAAATCATCAAGGAGGGGAAACGAGAGACCAAAGTAGGAAAATTTGTTGTTATTATTATACAAATAGTTACAATAGTGCAATTCAATCAGTTTAAAGTAGCCAAACATACACCAATTGTGTACTGACTGTGCTTAGTGCAAGTGATAAGTGCAGTGACACAAGTGATCTATACAGTGTGAACGGCGCAAAGTGAGAAACCAACATTAATCATAAACAAATTACATAAATACAATGAATAATTTGCAATACAGTATTAATCCTTAGGTAGCCGTGAATTACACTGGGATGTCGACGGCGTTTCGACCTTATACAATTAAGGTCATCATCAGGACAATGGCTACAATTTGAATGGTGCTGTTGATGTATAAAGGAAAATTAAATAAGAGATACGAAAGTGGGTAAACCATCTGTTAAAACATAAGAAATATCAAGTCACAAAGGGCAGAAAAGGGGAGAAATTGAGTGAAGGACTCCACTGAAGAGGGGGTGGGGAGGGGAGGGGGAAGAGGGGAGGGGAGAGAGGAGAAGGGAAAGGCAAGGGGGGGGGAGGGACAAAAATAAGGTGAGTATTGGCGACCGAAAGGGAGGGGTGTATGGGTATGGGATTGAGTAAATGCCAATAAGGTGAAATGAATAAATATCACCTGAAGTCAAATCTACATGGAATCAAACATAACGCTAATGAATAGACGTTATCAGGAACTCATAAGTAGGCATTATCTAGAAGTCTTCGCAGGCACAAGAAAATTATATTCAAAAACTGCAAAAGAAAAAATTCCACATACTTAAAAACTGAGAATATCAAGCCATCTGATGCATCAAAGGATGGGTTGAGGGGACGGGGGAAAAAGGAGAAGTTTGTTGATAGAAAATAGCGAACAAACATACCAGGCTATCTGTTCTTTTAAAGCCTGTTTCGGTCGTCAAATTACACTCCAACTAATATGTACGATATCCACGGTATATATGTTAAGTTCAATAAGTACCCGAATCTATAAACAAAAGAAGATTAAATGAGGGCATCAACTAAAATTGCGTTTTGAAAAACACTTACCAACTAAGCTGAATCAAGTCGGAGCCAACAAGTCAACACGTCAAACATCTGAGCTGTTTAATCAGATTTAATGCGTAAGAGTGCCATAATTGCACAACCAAAGAAAGCGGTAACCGATTAGTGGAACCATAAATCTATTTTCAGGCAAATCGCTCGATTAATCGCCAGCAAAACAAGCGGAATCAATACGCGAGGATGACTTAATCACAAACACCAATGTATCGTTGTCCGGAGATAAAGCCAACACGGAAGTCGAATTTGCGCATGTCAGCCTGCCACTAAAAACACTAGAACGTGAACTATGGGATAACTAAGTACCCCGGGGGGAGAGAACGAGTCACCAAAGGATACTCGATACAAATGTTTAGAAAAGGACGGGACGAGAAGGGAGGCAAGGGGAACAAAACACAGGAACGTGGATTCTAAAGGAAGGAAAAGGAGAAAAAGATCGAATCAAAGAGATAGATGCGTGTCATGTGTAATACATCATTGAATCATGAATGGACATTTAACAGAGTGCATATCTAGAAAAAACTAAAAAACATATATGTAAATACAGACATAAGCACATCAATGTACATAGTACTCTTCAATTATAACCAATTTAATTAGACTTTTTTTTTTAAATATATATAATAGAGACACTTTTCAACAATGAACTACTTAGTTATCAGTTAATAAGAGAAAGGGACAAACAGGAAAAGGGAATTTAGACTTGAGAAGCCACTTGGACCTTCAGTTCAGGCAGTCTTAAGTAGAATAATAAAATAGTATTCATAGCGATATCATGGTGGTAAATTGCAGTATCGTAAATCGCTGCCTATAACCGATAGAAAAACAGAGTTTGAAAAAAGTCCACTAAGGCTTTCAGGTTCATGTAATTCGAGCATACACAATTCCAAATCTTATGATGTCATCACAACAGAATTCCATTCATCAAGGGAGTTGAGGCCACAGTTTACAGAATTGCATCGTGTGATCCAACGACATTCACATCTATTGAGTAGAAGATGAAGATCGCCACCTCGAGTAAGTATTTGTGGCCGATCAATTACCTGCCATGTGAAGTCAGATTCTGTATGATTGAATTGCTTAAAGTGTGTGACTAATGCGGCCGTCTCAACATTACATCTGATACGGCTCTTGTGTTGGCTGATCCGTTGTTTTATCATCTGTGTGGTCTGACCAATGTATAACAGATTACAAGGACAGCGTATGGCATAAATCACAGTTTGAAAAATGTTTCAGATGATAAGTGCGATCAGGCGTAACAAAAATCTTGGTGTTAAAGGTAAGGTCACACGCAATGCATGTCTTTCTTTGGTTGTGCAATTATGGCACTCTTACGCATTAAATCTGATTAAACAGCTCAGATATTTGACGTGTTGACGTGTTGGCTCCGACTTGATTCAGCTTAGTTGGTAAGTGTTTTTCAAAGCGTTATTACCTTAGTATCTCCTTAAAACGTTATTGCCTTAGTATTTTCCGCAATTTTAGTTGATGCCCTCATTTACTCTTCTTTTGTTTATAGATTCGGGGTACTTATTGAACTTTACATATATACCGTGGATATCGTCCATATTAGTTGGACTGTAATTTGACGACCGAAACAGACTTTAAAAGAACAGATAGCCTGGTATGTTTGTTCGCTATTTTCTATCAACAAACTTCTCCTTTTTCCCCCGTCCCCTCAACCCATCCTTTGATGCATCAGATGGCTTGATATTCTCCGTTTTTAAGTATGTGGAATTTTTTCTTTTGCAGTTTTTGAATATATTTTTCTTGTGCCTGCGAAGACTTCTTGATAACGCCTACTTATGAGTTCCTGATAACGTCTATTCATTAGCGTTATGTTTGATTCCATGTAGATTTGACTTCAGGTGATATATTTATTCATTTCACCTTATTGGCATTTACTCAATCCCATACCCATACACCCCTCCCTTTCGGTCGCCAATACTCACCTTATATTTGTCCCTCCCCCCCTCCTCCCTTGCCTTTCCCTTTTCCTCTCTCCCCCCCTCTTCCCCCTTTCACCCCCTTCCCCCCCCTCCCCCCTCCCCTCCCCCTCTTCAGTGGAGTCCTTCACTCAATTTCTTCCCTTTTCTGCCCTTTGTGACTTGATATTTCTTATGTTTTAACAGATGGTTTACCTACTTTCGTATCTCTTATTTAATTTTCCTTTATACCTCAACAGCACCCTTCAAATTGTAGCCACTGTCCTGATGATGACCTTAATTGTATAAGGTCGAAACGCCGTCGACATCCCAGTGTAATTCACGGCTACCTAAGGATTAATACTGTATTGCAAATTATTCATTGTATTTATGTAATTTGTTTATGATTAATGTTGGTTTCTCACTTTGCGCCATTCACACTGTATATATCACTTGTGTCTCTGCACTTATCACTTGCACTTAGCACAGTCAGTACACAATTGGTGTATGTTTGGCTACTTTAAACTGATTGAATTGTACTATAGTGCTGTTGTAACTATTTATATAATAATAACAACAAATTTTCCTACTTTGGTCTCTCGTTTCCCCTCCTTGATGATTTATGCATTTTCCTAAAATTGTCCCTGCAATTACTGGTTGAGACGTTGTTGTTTTGGTACCATAATTCACCCGGTCTCAACTGGGTATACGGGTTTACTCCTGTTTTACGTTCTATTATATCCTATGGAGCCTGTGATTTGGCGGACGGAATATCTATCACGTTGGTTACCGAGTATCCTATCCGTCAAAATCGTAATCCGGCCCTCAGTCTTTTAAATCCTAACCAATAACAGAAGTACACTTCTATGGCCTCCAAGACCTCGGGAGAGGGAATTAGAGACTCATAGGGTGTTAGGCAGAGGCCAATAACAATGCCCAGTCCACGTCTAGTTGCTACTGGTTAGCTGGGTACTTCCAGCAAAAGGCCTCTTGCAGCTTGTTGCCTCCCTATAGGAACACAGGACGTCTGTCTACTGGCCCTTAGAATCTACTTCTTTGTGCTGTGTAAAAGAGGAAGCAGGTCCAGTCCTTCCGAGCTCCTCTCCGATCACAGACAACATGGCCAAAAGTGTTCTGAAGAAGGTGCCTGGGGATGCCACATTAATGCCTGGTACTAGCTACTAGGAGGGGATGACTCATGACCCCTCACTATAACCAATGGGGTAAAAGCTCCTAGGCCCTGACCTACCTATTCTTGCAGTAGCTACTCTTTTCTTTACTGCAAACATGCCCCAAATGCCATGTGTCGGGGCATTTTCAAGATGGCAAACATTTTCAGCTCCACTAAACTTGAGCTTTGAGGACTTGGTGGTGGCGTGGGGAGTAGACTTTGGTAATCCTAGTGCCCTTCCACATCTAACACTATAATCCAATCTGAGGCAGGTACTATACCCTTACCAAACCCAGAGAGAGAAGTCTAGCGGAACAAACAGATAGGGTATCAACAGTATTTGTCTTGGCATTCTGTTCTCCCTTTCAAGTGCACCCCAAGTGTTACACAGTGGGGGCTCCTCCGCTATGCCGGAGGAGTGTCTCCCCACTGCTTTTGAGAGGTGTAAAGTAAATATAAAATGATGATAACTTTGAGTTAATATTTTATATTTCCTTTGCGGGTGGGTCGGCGGGACGGCACTGCTCTCGGAGCAGGGAAGGAGTGGTTTGTCTACTCCTAAGTGCCGCAAACCAGTCATGCACACTTTTCCTGTTCTCCATGCAGGCTGTATTACAGCCTGCTTGGAGAACAAGCCCAGGCTCAAAACCAATCATCGCTGCATTGCAGCGTTGTGATTGGTCAGGAGAGCCTGGCTGTTCTTCTTGTCTTCCTGTCCCTCGGGTCCCACGAGGAGAGCAGGAGCAAGGACCAGAGACACAGTAACCGGCGGCAAGGTAAGTGTATTATTTATTTATTCTCATTGCGCAAACCCGCCACCCCACGCCTCTCCTCACCTCCCCTCACCCCGTGCCCTCCCCCACCACCTGTGAGTCAAGACAGCCACCACAAGTGTTACAAGTGGCTCAACAGACATGTCAAGCAGGATTTAACAAACACTCTGCTGTCAAAAAGAGGCCCACAGACCCCACCCTGCGAATTTTGTTGAACTCGGAAGATTTGTCTCTGCCCCTTCAGGTCAGCCTATTGTTTCCTGTTGGGTGGCATTTCACACCTGTTCAAGGCTGAGCACAATTTGAGATCTTGCAAAGGTGTATGCTAATTAGTGTCAGTGCTGACAGTTCCAGCACGTCAGGGTAACCTTCAAAAAGTTGTATATTGATTATAGGCCTCACTCTCTCCTTACCCAACCTTAAAAGCCTGATTTATGTTAACAATTGTTTTGTTATATTCTCAGTTTGTCGTGGAAAACTCAGGTGACACTCCTTAGGGGTTGGACCAATCACTCCTCGTATAGAAATTCTTGTGGTGCTGAGGGTCCAAAACAACTTAGTTGTATGGTTCAAGACTTATAATTATATTTATTTTCGTGTCTGTAGCCTTGTTTATATTTTTTCGTTTTGTAGCCAACACCCTATTTATTGCCTGCAGGGCAGGGAATTTTCAAGGCTAAAAAATAACAGATTGGATAGTTATATAGCCTCCTTCACAAGATAAAATACCTCTTGTGAAGTGTGCACGAGAAATCAACTTGTGTGCATTTGACTTCCGGCCTTGGAACTCATGCTTGGAAAAATAACCATGTAGGAAAGTGCCTCTTTTGACGTGGTTAGCCCCCCACTTTTTGCCTGATGTGATTTTGAACTGTAAGTGCACTGGGACCCTGCCAACCAGGTTCCCAGTGCCAGATCACTTTCCCAAAACTGTACCAAGATTGGCAACATATCAGCCACTCCTGTACGTCCCTAGCAAATGGTACCCCTGATACCTAGGGCCTGGGTACTGAAGAGGGTCCACTGGGCCTGCAGCACAAATTGTGCTTCATTTTAGTACACTGTATAGACAGCCAGCATTCTACATCGGGGAATCAGTGGTGGGGTCTATGACTTTGCATTTGCTGATACCACTCTGTCAATAAGTGACCACACGAGTAAATCCAAAAATTACCCTCATTTAGCCAGTTGCCTTTTTTCGATCGGTCTGTTCTTCAAAAATGTTAAATTAACTGTTAGGGCCTTGGTTAATTCCCTGTATCCAGTTGTCCAAATTTTACAAATATTACTTTAGTCAGGAAAAAGAAAAGTGTTATGCTTTTATTTTTTTTACTTTACAAAATGGTCCCAACTTTAGTAGCAAAAATGGGTGATACCGATAACCAGGCTCAGGAGCTGGTCCTGACACCTATGCCAATTGCAGGGCCCTCTGTAAAGGTTATGATATTAAGACTGTCTCTCATGCTAACAAAGAAAAGCTTAGAAGGCTTCTAGCCAAATTTAAGATATACCAGCCAGAGCTAATAACTCAATCTGACGGAGATGAGACTACTGAAAACAATCCTTTGAGGAGAAGGCTGAGTCCCTCCACTCGGATACAGGTAAGGAGTCCTCAGAGGAGGAACTCATGCTGGAAAGGTTGGCAGGAGATTGAACTTAGTAGCTCAACTCCTGGACATAAAAAGACAAAGTAAAAAAGAGATGGGCCTAGGACCTATCTCTGGTGGCAGCAGTTTTGGAACTAGGGTTTCTTTGACTCAAAACTCCCCAAAAGGATTGTTCCTAAATATTCAGATGATATCGCCAAGGATTCTTGTTTCCGGTCCTGGCTTGGCAGTTCGGGCTGGACTGTTGCCATGAGGCACATGATCAAGACTGATTTGCATATGGCCAGGTCTAAGCTGGGGTGGCATGGTGAGCAAAAGAATGATGGATTTAACCTAGATCTCTTGACTGGGGGTGAATGTTTTGATTTGTTCTGCATTCCGTCCATCAATTGTCTCTCTCACCAAATTGTTCACTGCTTTCGAAAAGAGCCTGCATAGCTAGGAAGGCAGACAGAAATAACTGGAAGGTCTCCAGGACAAATGGATTGGGCCCTACCCTACCCTTGAGAGAAAAGGGGAGGTCATCTACTTGGTGGATCTTGGCACATGTAGGAACACCAAGAGGGTGATCCATGTAAACCGCCTTAAACCCTATCATGACAGGGCTGATATGACCATGCTCATGGTCACAGATGAGGAGCAGAGAGTGAACCTCTCCCTGGCCTCCTCTCAAACAACCCTAAATATGGATCAGTTGAAGGAGTGGTCTTGTCAGACACCTGCACTGACCAGCAGCAGATTGATTGCAGGCAGGTCCTAAATCCGTTTGCTGAGCTGTTCTCCTTGACCCATGGTCTGACTAACTGGTGTACACATGAAGTGGACACTGGTGACAGTCTACTTGTCAAAATTAGGTGCTCACTGAGGCAACCCTAGTCTCAGAGGGAGGGTTGAATGTAGCTACCATGGCTGTCTGGCCCAGTTCTCTGGAGAAATACAAACAAGAGCCAACTATCCCTGGCATTAGAGTGGAAGCCCTGAGAGAGACTGGTGCCAGTATCACCATGGTGACTGAGTAGCTGGTGTCCCCAGACTAATGTTTGCTTGGAGAGACCTATACAGTCCTCAACGTTGACAATCAGACTAAGGTGCATCCAATGGCATTGGTGACCTTAGACTGGGGAGGGGTTACTGGCCTCAAAAGGGTAGTAGTGTCTTCTGCTATCCCTGTACAGTGTCTGCTTGGCAATTATTTAGAGTACTCCGCATGGGCTGAGGTAGAAAAGAAGGCCCATGCAGTAATGCTGGGAACACCTGAATGTGTGTGTGTGAAAACCAGACCACAGTGTGGAACCCAGGGTGAAAAATAAGTGTTGGAGCCTGAAAGTATGGACCAACCTTCCAAGAGAAAGGGCAAGAAGTCTGGAAAGCCAGCTTCTAATGAGAAACCAGACCATGTCCCCTCTCCTCAGGGAGGAGACTTGTCAGCCTCAGAGGGAACTGAGCCCCAGGACTTTGGGCCATACGCGGCAGAGTTTTTGGGCCCACTGGCACCCTTTACCTGAAGATCTGTGCCAGGGGCAGAGAACCTGTCCCACTCTTGAAAGTCTAAGGCAGCAAGCTGCTGATCAGGAAAAGGGAAGTGTGTGTGGTTGTTTAGCACAAAAAGAGCCGCTCCCAGTCTGGTGACTTAAGTGCTACAGTGTTATTTTGCGAGTGCAGGCATCTCACAAAAGGTGAAAGACTGGTCTCACACAACACCTGGTGTCATGCTTCATCATTGACCAGTCCTCGCCCTCTAAAAACTTGGTTTGATAGAGGGCGGGCATGCACCTGAAGACAGGGATGCACATCTAAAGCTAAGTGGGGGCCCTTAAAAAAAAGTGAGATTTAAAAAGTCATTACAGATGTCAAACTCATTTTAATGTAATTGGCATCTGTATGATAATTAAAATAAATGGTCAGTGTGTTGAGGATTCTATTGTCCCCCCACCGTGATGTGAGTGGTCGACATGTTTCTGCCATTTGGCCCAGTCGGGTCGTCGCATTCATCAGGACCTATAATAAACAAAATCAGGCTCATAAACAAAAGAACTACACTGGGGCTGGTACCATGCGGGTGTGTGCCTGTGTTTTTACACTGCTTGATGTGATGACAAAGTAGAAGTCGGGACAGATGTAAGACCATCTGGTAAAACATTTTTTAAGATAAAGGATTAATAACAACATCATTGTAATTTTAGGAACTCCCTGATGTGTTGCTACAACTGGCAAGTATAGTAATTTACAACCTCCACACAAACAATAGTTGATAGGCACATTTATAAGGGTCTATATCCTGAGGAAGGTCAATGACCAATGTTGGGCAAATTTAAAACCGGCCCCCACTGCTCCAAAAGCTGACCACATCCTTCCAGTCTCTCGGGAAACGCCTGATGCACGCTACGGCAGCTCCAGCCATACCCATACTCAATATAATAATTTCATATTTTCTAGTAAACAGATACGTTTTAAATATTTTTTTAAACACAAAGGGGGTGGTGGCTTGCTCCACTCCCCAGCCCACGACAAACGCCAGCATCAATCTGTTTACATTATTGAGTGGCACTATTTGCACTCTGAGGGCATCGGCAAAATAACTCTCCACCCAACAATACCTCTATTGTGGCTGCTCAATGGCTGAGGGGCGATAGAGAGTGCAGCTGCGCCGGCGTGGACTGAGGCCTACTCCTTTGATTGTGGGTTAGGCTCAGTGTGAGTGATTCTTCTGATCTGCCGTGGGCCTAGTGCAGAGCCTGTACACACTGGTTGGCTCCTGTAATGTTCCGAGGAGCCCTGGCCGTCCACCTGTGGCTAGTGGAGGTACCTCTGCACCCATGGGTGGTGAGATTGGGGTGGAGGAGCAAGCCTAATTTACTGGTGAGGCGCTGACTCTCCGGGGTGTTTACTCCTGTGTGCGGCCCGCCTGTGCCTGGCTGGAGGGATGGCTCTAAAGAGCCCTTCATTCTCCCAGGACACAGGGCGACTACTGTGAGCTTCTGGGGCACGGTTGCCAGCTAAGGCAGGGGCCGCCTTAGGTCTGTGTCGGAAGGTCAAGTGCTTGTGGGGTCTTGTGCCTGCTCAGGCATTAACTGCACCGGGCAGATTGGGGAGAGCCATGGCCTCCATAGCTGAAAAGGCCCCCCCACGCATTGGTGGTGGGCGCGGACCCTCTTGTGCTTCTGCTGCAGGGAAGTCCATCCTGTTGCGCCGGTGGTGCCCGGTGCTTACACTGAGACAGTGGCATGTGATGCTGGGGGTCCTGTCCCTCAGACCCCCTCAAAGGGCTCGACCACAGTTGGATGGTGCTGTGGGGAGAGACAGCATCTAGATGTGCCTGCTCAAGGGCCATGTTGGTGGAGTCCTGTCCCTGAGATCGTGACTGACGTACGGTCCTACAGATTCTTGAGAAAATGTGTGGTAGAGGCTTGACACTACCTTAGTGGAGTGGGCCAAGAAGAGGGGAAGCCTAACAAGTGAGGGCAGCTGTGGCCTCTAAACCCTTACAAATTGCTGGACTTCACTTCTGTTATGGACCCCAGCCTTCTTTGAACAGTAGCAGCTGCACCTTGTGTTTCTGTGCTGAGCCTTCCTGCGAACATCTACACCTGCTACAAACTATGCAAGTGCACCACTCGCTGCCTGTGGTCTATGTCCAGTGCCTGCCATCACTACCCTATCCTCTTTTGTGGAGCGTCATTTTGATCCAGAGCAGCTGGAGCATACTTATCGGTCTGTTATCGACCTAACTGCAGGTCCCCGAGGGGCCCCCTCATCATGGACAAATTGGAACCTAAGCTGGGTTTGCGTGGCCCGCAAAGACTCTACTCGCAAAGCAGAAGCAACCACTGCAATGGCTGTAGCCTTAGGCGAGCTCTCCACTGAAGCTGATATACATGCTCTGTTGTTCCAGATGAATACCAGCCTCCAGTGTATAGACTCCACAATAGATCACCTGCCGGGCTGACGTGACTGAGTGGAGGCTTGTCTCGTACAACAGGAGACGAGGGTTACTGATGCTGAGCAGCCCCTTGCTTCATTACAACTAGAACAAACCACTTTGACCACTGAATTCCAGACACAGCGGACTGAACTGAAATGCATCCTCAAAGAATGAAGACTTGCAGGCCCGCCCTCGTCACCTAGTGGGACTTGTTACAGTCCACTAACACAGGGCGGATTGAAACATTCATTGAGCAATTACTGTGTGATCCGCGCCCACCCCTCTTTAGTGCCTCCCCTCTTTAGTGTCTCCCCTGGTCTCTATGACACCACTCCGGCTGGCCCTAAAGAAGGGTGAGATCACCTACCAAGGCTCACATTTCTCCATCTTCTTCCCTGACTTTACTCTTTGAGTGCAAGAAGGCCGGCGTGCCTACCGGGATGTGGAGGCTCTCTTCTGAGAGCACAATGAGCCCTATGCCATGTTCTATCCAGCCAGACTCTGCTGTAGGTTGGATGGAAAGACGACCACCTTTACCTCACCAGGGAAGCTCTGCGCAGCATCAGGTCTGCTCTGGGGCATGGCCCCGGAGTGGAAGCAGCACCCAACCCTCCATGCCTGGTAGCGACGCTGGACTATCCGACTTTGCAGGCCCTGATCCTTGAGCTACGCAGGATGCTCATCTGCCCTGAACATTCACGACTAATGTGACTGAACCGCTCTGTCCGCAGATTTCACCAGCGACCCTTCCTGTTTGATGGTCGTATCTTCCTTGATTGAATCTGTATAGATCATGCCTTGTCAGACTTATACCCAGTAGCTGACTGTCAGCTCCACCATGTGCATCTCTGCCTCCTTCGATTCTCTTCTTGAAGTGACACAGAGGCTGGGGTGCAGATTCTAGGGCAATCAGGGCTCACGCGGTTTGTTTCAGTAGCTAGGGTGATTGACTGCAATGAGCCCCTCTCTCCTTGGGTGCATTGTATATTGATACTGTTACTTGTGCTCCCTACTCACTGTTTGTATTTTTGTTCTAGCTTCATGGGTAGTGGTTTTCCTGTTCATGAGTTCACTTATGTCAGGGGTGATCAGTGTGGGTGGTGGGAGTACAGGGGTGGGTTGTTGCTTGTTGTCTTGCTCATTTTATGGTCTTCTGCATTAGCTGCTAACCAACTACTTTCTCGTACAAGCGTGGGTGGGGGTTGGGCAGGAACATCATTCAGACCCTGCCAGTCCCATGGGCTCATCTGTGTATCACACTACTGTCCTTAATATGGCCTCACCTGTCCCTGAGACCATAGAGGTCCTCTTTATTGCATGGAACATGCATAGCTTAAATGACCTGCACATAAATGGAGAGTATCAGCACACTTAACATGCCACAATATTCATATCGCATAGCTGCAGGAGACGTACGACTTTTGCCATTAACTAGGCTGCGCATAGGGTCTATGAGAGCTTTTCCAACTATGCTGGAGGAGTGGCCCTCTTGGTGAGGAGTGGCCCTCTTGGTGAGGAGTGGCCTTCTGATGCGTTTTCTACAGGAGGTCTCGTACTCGGAGGAGATACGCTATCCTGCAACTTGATCTACATGGAAACACTTCTCCATTATAAACGCCCATGCACCCAATGAAGCTGATCCGGAATCTGTTTGGACTGTTTGGGAGCACTGTTCCCCTGGCAGTACGATCTGGGGCAGAGACTTCAATCTCGTTCTTGATTGCGCTTTAGACTTTTCCAATCTCACCACTCACACACACCAAGCTGCTGCCAGAGCACTGCGTGATCTTATGCAAATCTGTCACCCTGTGCTCTGGGAAGGCGCACAAATGGGCCACAAATCCTGGGCTCCGCTAGATCATTGGCAAGGTACAAAGTAAACACAAGATGATGGACGGAGCGCTGAAACTTTTCAGTCACTCACCCCCAGTCACAGATCCGGGTTGATTCCATCATCGTTTTTAGATCACTTTGCCACCCCAGTTCAGACCCAGCCATATGCAAATTAGTTTTCACCCCTGTTCCTCATGGGAACAGCCCAGCCCGTACTGGTCATGCCAGGTCTTCCCTGGACCGGAAACCAGCATCCAGGGACTGGTGTGGGGGTAGCACCCCTCATCAGCCAGGCTAGCTCGTGGCAAAGTGAACAAGGGGCCCACGTCTGGGCATACCCTGCCAACTAAGGGCGAAAAGAGCAAACACAAGGAGATGATGGATTGGCTAGGTACCCCCGATATATACAGTGGTATTGTGCGCATTTAGCACTTGCCTAGAACATATCAGATCATTCCCCAGTGATCCTCACCTTCGCCATTCCCACCTCCAAATATACGGCCTTTGTGTAGAAGCTTGCCCCCCCCACCAAAAGGCACTAAAGGACCCTAAGTTCTGGTGGGCTATCCAGCTAGATATCGTTGACTTATTTGAAAACAATGACTGGTCGGTAGATTCGGTAGGCACCGTTTTTAAGAGGCCTTCAAAGTGTACATCAGAGGGATGTGCCTATCCAAGCAGTTCTCGATCCAGAAAGATCTTCCAGAGCTGGAAAAACCCAAGTTCCACCTTCACCATCTTGAATGTAACCAAGAGACAGCCCATCAAGCGGGTTTTGTGGTGGAGGACCCTAGAAGAAAATACTGCCCTGGCGGAAACTGAGCGCAAATACTCACATAAATATGATACTGCACAGGTCTATGGAGTGGACGATAGGCCGGACCCTTGCTCGTGTCCTGCAGCGGTAGAGTGTCCCTCTCAATGTGATTCAGCAAAGCCGGGAAGACGGTATGGTAATCTTAGTCACAGAGGATTTTATGCAGGAAATTATGGCGTACAATACGCAGCTAGGTTCCTCATATCACTTGCATGCCCTAGAGGACTATACCACTTACTTCAGCCGCCTTACTCTGGTTTGGCTGGAAGGACCCCATCAGGCATTTGTGGCTGAGCCCATTACGCTGAATGGGGTTACTGCAGCCATTGGCAGACTACCTACATGCACATCCCCAGTAAGTGATAGCCTTCCTTGCAAGTTTATAAGGCTTTTTGTAGTCTGCCTGCTCCCCACCTCCTTCAGGTATACAACCAAGCATTGCGTGGTGTCCTGCCTCCTTCTCTGTGTCAGAGCATCCTAATAATGCTCCTGAAACCTGACCTCCCCCCGTCCGCCGAGTTCCCAGAGTCTTATAATCCCCTCTCCCTTATCAATAAAGCAGCAAATATATTGGCGAAAGTGCAAGCTAATAGACTGCTTATTCCGCTCCGCTCCCTCGCACTGCCGGACCAGGCGAGATTTATACCTAATCGCTCTACCTCCCATCATCTTCAGGCTCTTTATGCCCTTTTGCATTAATTCGTACCAGATGAGGAGTCGGTGGCGGTGTTCCTAGACACCGCGAAAGCCTTTGATTCTTTGGAGTGGCCTTTTCTCTTTGCGGTCCTGTGAAGGCTTGGCATTCCTAATTCTCCTTGTTCCGAGTGGTGTCGTGTGTAGTGATAAATTGGACTAAGTCCTCTGTCTTCCCTCTCAGCTCAGCCATCTCCAGCCGCCCTTTATCGGTGCCTTTGCCGTGGGTGAAAGACTCCCTATGATACCCGGGAATCTGTGTCAGTGCCAACAAATCGACAGTCAAGCTCCAAAGCTATGGCGCTGCTCTTTCTAGGTTACACGATAATGCTCGGGTTGGATAGAGCTTCCTTTTTTGCTGATGGGGCATGTTTCCATAATGAATATGATTATTCTTCCAAAGCTGCTTTATCTGTTTATGAACATCCCCGTCCCTCTGCCTCGATGCTTTTTTTCACACCCTTCCCTCTCTTATGTAAGGGTGGGAGGAGCTCACGGAGTTGCAGAAAACTCCTTGGAATTCCGTAGAGTTCTGCGAGTGGGCGGAGTTGCTCCATTCACCCACCCCTAATATCACCTTGGCTTTCTCAATCCTTTGAGCAATGTTTCCCTCTCCTCCTTGTGTCTCCTAACCCGCTCTTATTTCGGTTGTATGACATTTTACCACACATTACTTTACCACGCATGTTTTTACAATGCAGATTTTAACACGCATACCACCACCCCCACGCATTTACATTCACATACATCTGAAATACCTTTACCAAGCAAACTATTACCACGCACACCTTTACCACGCTAACAGGTACAGCAAAATCTAGTCACAGTCCAACACTGCCACCTACTGTTCAAAAATCATACAATAAATCTTAAAACACTATTGTAAACTAAATATATATATTATATATATATATTTATATTTATAGATTACAGGTTTCGTTTTTAGGGGGGAGACCCCTCCAACCCCTTTTTTTCATTACCCTTAAAAAAAATATAAACTACTTACTGCTTAGTCACCAATACAAACATATATGCTTGGTAAAGACTAGCATGGTAAAATTAATTCTGATGTAAAAAATGCGTTGTAAATGCATTTCTTGGTAAAAACTTTGTGGTAAAGGCTGTCCCCATTCTTTTCCTCTGCTCACCATCCTGCCTTTTCAAACATCCTCCTCAGGGCGCTCATATCGGCTTTCCTTTTTCACTTCCTCCCTTCTATAGAACTTCAGGTCCAGTACTTCCTGCTCCTATGTCATCGGCTACGTACCAGCATGGCGCTCATATCGGCTTTCCTTTTTCACTTCCTCCCTTCTATAGAACTTCAGGTCCAGTACTTCCTGCTCCTATGTCATCGGCTACGTACCAGCATGTGATATTGTAGTACCAGGATCGCGTGACAGGTGACGCTAGATATACTATCCTCAGTCTGATGATGTCACCAAAGGAGTCTCTGCGTTCCAAGCCTCGCTCTGATATCCTATTGCAACTGATACAAAATTTTCCAGCTATCTCGACCAGAATTTTAGATTCTATTAAGGACACATGGCGAGGATTATGCTTTCTCAATTTCTTTACTGAACTCAGCAGCCAATGAAAAATGAACTACATAAGTAAAAAACATCACATCCCATGAGGCTTTGAACCACGCCTCCTCATAACAGCCAATGGCAATCAGTCAAAGTATACAAAGCAGAGAGACACTTCTTTGTCTTCCTCTTTCTTTGCGAAAACCAGTCTATAAGTCCGAACGAAACCTCACAGCAACTTCAACTCTCAACGGAGAGATAAACAGTTTCTTTAGAATTCTCAACGGAGAATATAGTCACCCAGTCCAAAGAAAAACCATCTTCCCATAAGGGGGATCCACCTCCATTCGGAGTAGTACTTCAGATCTTGTTATAGTCCTTTCTCAGTCCTGAGATCAACCTCTTCGCACACGGGAAAAGTCATCTCCATCCGGAGCATTACTTCAATTCTTGTTAGTCATTTCCTGAAAATAGAAACAAGGTTGAAAAAAGGGGAACCCACAAACCTGATTTCTTAAGGGTGGGCAATAATCTGTTATGAATATAACAATAATACAACTTAACAGTTGATACCACTGTCCCAACGGTTGGAATAATCCTCGCCTCCGTGTCCTTAATAGAATCTAAAATTCTTGTCGCGATAGCTGGAAAATTTGTATTCTATGTCAGGACCGGAGACTTCTGATTATGCTGGTTCAAAGCTCATCAATAACAACAGAAGAAACATGCGATATAGGCTCATAATAAAACAATTTGAACATAGAATCCGTGGACCAGTCAGCCGCTCTCAGAATATCCTCTAAACGAGATCCCAACATATACGCTTTAGAGGCCATAGCTCCTCTAGTGGAATGAGCGCCATAGATGGAAACATCAATGCCAGCTTCTGACATCACCCACCGAACCCACCTGGCTGAGGTGGCAGCTGATACTGGTCTGTAAGGTTTTTGAATTGCAATCAACAATTGCCCCAAAGGATCAGTCCTATGGACAAGTGTGCATTCCTCATAACTTTTTAGGCAATGTAAAACACATAATTTATTATTGTGAGGAAAAGCAGGATACTCTACCGAACGTGACATTGTTTTTGTCCGCCTCGTGATAAGAGACACCCTGTGGAGAAAACATTCTACCTGCCAGATCCAGAGCTCGCACATCCGAGACTCTACGACAGGAGATCAGACGTAACAGCATAGTGAGCTTGGCTGACAATCGTTCTAAGGAAAGCTCCGGATTATCTGGCCAAGACTCCAATAATGAGAGTACCTTCGAAACGTCCCATAAGGTCGAATACCTGGGTCGAGGGGGATTGGCCACTCTGACCCCTTTAAGCAACTTACACACGAGGGGATGCATCCCTACTGGTTTGCCTGCAATAGTGTTGTGGCCCGACATTGGGGACCTCGTCCCTCCTAACCGATTGATATATCTGACCGCTGACACATTGTCCATCCGAAGAAGGATGCAACAATTGCTCTTCAGGGGAGATATCGATCGTATCACAAACGAGCCTGCTAACAACTCGAGGCAGTTGATGTGCAGCCTTAACTCGTCGACAGACCATTGTCCGCCTGTGGCAAAGTCTCCACACCGAGCGCCCCAGCCCCAGCGACTGGCGTCGGATTCGATAATTACCTCCGGAGCGGTGCCGTAAATCGCCTTTCCGTTCCAGGTCGACATGTGTTCCAGCCACCACAGAAGCTCCTCTCGAGCGTCTGGAGATAAAGGAATGAGGTGGTCGTAATGAAACTTCTCCTAGATGTAGTGTATTTTGAGCCGCTGAAGGGCTCGATAATGTAGGGGACCCAGGAAGATGGCCTGAATGGAGGAGGCCAGTAGGCCCACGATCCTCGCCAATACTCTCAAGGAAATCATCTGCTTGGACAAGGTGGATCTGATTTCCCGTTTGATAGACCTGATCTTGGGCAGAGGGAGGAGCAGTTGGGCAGAGACTGAATTTATTTGGAAACCCAAGAATTCTATTAGTTGGTTCGGAATCATCATTGACTTTTTGAGGTTGATGACGAACCCCATATCCTGTAATAGGGACATTGTCCACTCCAAGTGAGTGAGCAGTAGATTCCGGTCTTGGGCCAGGAGCAACATGTCGTCGAGATAGACAATCATGCGCACCCCCATTTCTCGCAATCGGGAGACCACCGGTTTCAGGAGTTTTGTGAAGACCCATGGGGCTGATGATAGACCAAAGGGAAGGGTACAATACCGGTACAATTGTCCCTTCCATTGAAATTGAAGGAATTTCTGATGAGAGGGACAAATTGGGACCGTGAGGTAGGCATCCTTCAAGTCCAACCGGACCATCCAGTCCTTTTCCAGCAATAGGTCCCTTAGAAGATGGATGCCCTCCATCTTGAAGTGCCTGTAGACGACAAAGGGATTGAAATCCCTGAGGTTCAACACAAGTCTCTGACCTCCTCCTTTCTTTTGCACCAAAAAGACGTTGCTGCAAAACCCTCCGGGAATGAAAGGTCCTACGGCAATAGCCTGTTTGTCCAAAAGCTCTTGAAGTTCGGAGTCTATAAAATTCTGTTCTAGAAGGGGAAAAAGGAGAGGTCGAGGAGGAAGCAGTTGACCTGGGGGGTCCAGAAGTTCTATCTTATAGCCCTGAACTGTCTGCAAGATCCAAACATCTGTGGTGAGGCGAGCCCAATTTACAACAAAATGCAACAATCTGCCCCCCAGGGGAATCGTAGGGTACACAGGACTTACCAGAAGACTGGGACTCAAAGTTTTTGTAGCTGCGGTTGACACCTCGGTTGAAGCGGCCCCTGTATCCACGCGATCTGGAGGGATAGAAACCAGCCTGTTCAGGCTCTTGTGTATAACCCCGGCATATGGGCGCAAAACCTTTCTGAGGACTGGAGTTGGAGTAGCGACCGTCAAGCGTCCTCTGCCACGCCCGGCCCTACCAGTGACCCGATGAAACACTCTCTTCAAGGAGGATTGAGACTTGTCGAGTGAGGCAAAAGTGTTCACAAATTTAGCAATGTCCTTTACGAATTTGTCACCAAAGAGCTGACCTTCCGCTAGTGGGCCTGGTTCTGCCGTGGCCAATTCCACCAGTTGTGGATCAATCTTGAGAAGGACAGACTTGCGTCGCTCAGAAGCCAAGGCGCAATTGGCATTGCCCAGCATACAAATTGCTCGTTGAGCCCATCCCGCCAACACCTCAGGGTGAATGGCCGCCCCTGTTTCTTGCGCCTGTAGGGCTATCTCAAGAATTATTGCTAAGGGGCCCGCAAGGTCAAGAACCTTATTTTGACACGCCCGAAGGGCGCGATCGATTCCTTTCTTGGGATCCTTTTTGTATTTCTTAAGGAAAGTGGTCATGGAGGAATCTATGTCAGGAGTAATGGCAACTTTATGGGGTAGATCGGAACACGGGCATTCAGACTTCAGGCGGGCTCTCACCTCCTTGTCAAAGCTCTTTCGTAAGTGGGTCTGCATGTACTCAGCCACCACTGATGGTGGGACCCAGTCTGCAGAGCGAGGATGGACAATATCCGAAGGGTCAAACAGGAAGGGGGAGGGCTGGACAGGAGACGAAGAGTGTTTGCGCTTCTTTGTGCGTTTACAAGGTTTTGACTCTAGAGAAGAGTCAGTGTCAGTATCAGGACCTGAAGTGGTGTCAACCACTGGAATAGGAGAGGAAGGCTTAGGCGGGGGAGCCGGGGCGTCCGCGTGGGCCTGTTCATTGGATTTATAAAGTTTAGAGTAAGAGTGTGCGTGCGGCCAAGGGGTACCCAGGGGCTCGGAAGGAGGGAGGGGGGTCGGAGCAGGACCAGTGCCAGCAGGAGAAGGGTTCGGCGTAACCAGACGATCTAGCTTTTGAGCAATAGGTAATAAGGCGGAGGAGAGCGCCTTATCTAGCTTAGCATCCAATTTTTTATCGATTAAATCCTCCATGGAATCGTCGTTATAGTACTCATCATCACCCTGGTCCTCACACGCAGCCACCTCCTCCTGGTAGAACTCGCAGGCTGCCATGACTCAGGCGAATAACTTGTATACAATCAGAAAATCCCCAGAGGGAAGCTTAATTATCCAACCCCAAACTCAACAAGCTAGGGTGTCAACTGGGAGCAATGCCGGGACAAAAGGAGCCAGAGAGTACATAAGATCCCCACAGGGATTGCGAGAGAAATCTGCACAACACAGGTCTAATGGAGGGGAAATACACCCACCAGCCTGGATGCGCAAGAGTTTCCAAAAATTAGTTTAAGGCCACCAGGCCTGGTACAGAAAGGGTTACTGCTCAACAACAGCCAAAACCCCAAGCGCTGCTCAAAATAGCCTAATTAATGTCACTGGCCCGTACTCTGCTCCAGTTTTGCCTGCTGCGTTAATCCCCAATTCAGCCCGGGGCAGGGCGTCTCATCCGGCAATTACAGGAAGTTGCGTACGCGTCTGCACGCGTGCGTGCTCCTGAGATGCATGCCGGAAGCCGTTCTGGCCTCGGCGTGCGACTCGCTCCCTGGAGGGGGGGGGCAAACCCCTCCGATCACGGACCGCGATTTAAGACAGCCGGCAGCAGCGCGGGGACAATGGGGGCAAGACACGGGACAACACTGCACACAGCGCAATACGCGTTGGAAAAGAGAAAAAGACACCGGTAACACCAACACGCCTAGGACGCAGCGCACGACTGAGGCGGCAAGCGGGCACCGCGCTGAGGAACAAAGCAATCGCCACACATGGAGGTACCGCATAGGCTAAATCATTGTCAATAAATCATGAACAATAGGCAACAAAGACTAGTTATCACAGCGTTTCCGATTCAAGGTATACAATAGAGAGAGACACTTACCTTGACTTCGGAGCAGCAAAGAAAGAGGAAGACAAGGAAGTGTCTTTCTGCTTTGTATACTTTGACTGATTGCCATTGGCTGTTATGAGGAGGCGTGGTTCAAAGCCTCATGGGATGTGATGTTTTTTACTTATGTAGTTCATTTTTCATTGGCTGCTGAGTTCAGTAAAGAAATTGAGAAAGCATAATCAGAAGCCTCCGGTCCTGACATAGAATACGGGATGTAGCTCTTATTAGGACAATGAGCTTGAGTGAATAGTCTGTCTCTGTAGGGAACCTGTAGTGAGAAAACTCCCAGTCAGGTAAAAGCATAACGTTTAGCAGAGTTGCATCTTGACGGGCTTCAAGGTTGTGATGCTACTATCCAATTATGCACTCACTGCAACATCACTGTGGATTTATAGAGTAGAGAATACTAATGGTGGGCGGTGTGGGCAACGTCCGCTGCGCAGCAGAATTGGAGTGTTTGCTGAACTCCGAGGAACGCGGAGTCGCAAAATTCCGCAAACTCCGTCCTCAGAGCGTAGTTAACCACCCACCCCGTCTTAAGGATACATCTTGCCTGGGTGCGTGGCAGCCTAGACACAGCTGGGAAACCCTGGTACTACCATACGAACGGGAAGGCCTTCCCTGACTTCGAGCTTCATTATCTTTGAGCGCAAGCCATCTTTGCACAATCCTGGCTGTGGCCAACCTTCTACCCAACGCTCCTCGCCGCTGAGTACAATCGGGTACATCCAACTCCTGGCCCCTCCCTGGGCAAGCTCCATGTCAGTCCAGGGTTAAATCAGACACGATTGCATGTATGCAGCAGGCATGGGACCGGCTACAGTCTCGCCTATGTTAAGTTCTGGGCCCTAGGCCCACATACTGCCAGAATGACAACACGGACACTTAAGTATGGTACTGGAAAACTAACCACGAGCACGTGCACTCGGGCTCTTTTAGTTGCGGGGTCACCTGACTGGTGACGCCCGTGTTGGATGGGTGAGGGAGTGTGTGTGTGGGCCAGCCCTCGGGGGAGTGGCTGGCAGAAACACTAGATTGCGTCCAGCAGGCAGAACATTACTCCCAAATTTTATGAAAACGAAAAACAACAAACAAAGGTCAAATCCTATGGGAAGGAATAGGAAGACAACTAAAAATAATTAAAGTCTCTCAGTTCAGAGATGTAGCTCACAGGACAGCGGTGGACAGGTGCAGCGGGGAGCACCCGGACATCTTGGCACATGTCCATACTTTAACCAGGCGTATCTGGACAAGAACACGGTGCTGATGAAGTCCGGACCTTTCAGCTTAGCGTCAGTTGAGTGATAGTCCACCTATGTGCTGTTCGTCGGTCCAGCGTACTCTTGCTGTGAGGCAATTCGTGTCTTATTGTTCAAAATAGGTGCATCAGGAGCCTAGGTGGAGTCCATTGTAAAACACCTGATGTCGCTTGATCCCTTGATGAAAGTCTTGGCATTCTGTGACCTGTTGAAGTCTCGGTTGCATGGCCTGGCTACTTTCTGGAATCCATTGGTGGGAAAAAGTAAAGTCCATCTCTCACGCTCGGGGAGGCCCCTTGGATGAGTTGCCACAGGACTGCATATGGGCTCTGACTCTGGAGCCACCGCCTAGTCACTCGTGCAAACTTCAGGGGTGGATGTGTCCTGGTCAGAACATGCTCTCGCTACCAGGATCAGAACATGCGCCAGTTGAACAGATAGTCACTGTATCTTCAGATCGTCGCTCTGTATGGCAATGGTGCAAGACTCCATTGTGGTAATTGATGCTCCAGGGATGGTAGTGATGCACATGGCAGATGATGGAGTGGCTGCCAAGAGACGACTGTACAACAGGTGGTGATGACTGGCAGTGATTAGGGGTGACTGGCAAACCTTTGCAGTCATGATACTCGTCGTACACTTGGTGCAGCTCTTCTTGTTTGGCATGTGTGTAAAGAAACAGGGATGCCTTTTCCTTTAAGCAGCCGGCGATAGGTGGCTGGACTGTCACTGTGAAGAATGACGTCACCGCACCCCAGTGGCTGTCGTATCTTAGAAGGTGCATTCAGGTGAAAGTGCGAGTACTCGTTCTGGTCCCCTTTTTTTGACTTCTACAGCGCACCTGTTGTCGTCTGCTTTCCTGGGATAGGACTTTCACCATCCTATGTCTCTCCACTCCTTATCTTCTCTGAAATGTGGCGAAAGGCCACACAATGCAGGTCGCTTCTACACCTGCTCTGAAATGTGGAGAGAAGCCACAGACCTCATGTTCCGTCTGTACATGCTCTGAAATGTGGCGAAAAGGCCACGCAATGCAGGCCGCTTCTACACCTGCTCTGAAATGTGGCAAAAGGCCACGCAATGCAGGTAGTTTCTACACCTGCTCTGATATGTGGCGAAAAGGCCACGCATTCTCACAGGGACCTCCTGCTCACTCCGTCGTTTTTTTTGGACATCGCATCTTCTCCCGTCACGGACCACTCACCAGTCCGGTCCTTTCAAATAGGACTGAGTGTCTTCTCAGGTGCGTCAGCCATTTCAGGGACGGCAGTGGAGGTAGATGTACTTGATAGATCCGTTCTGTAGTGCCTTCCATACCCTTCTTGTCCTTGATGAAGTCTCCCGGCGGCAACTTAGGATCGCTGTGGGAGGTAAGTGTTTCCCTTCTCTTTTTGCAGTTGTGGCAGCCTGCCACTAGGAGTGTGGGGATCTCCTCATGCCTGTAACGGACCGATGCACACCACAGTCTTAAGGCAGTATTGGAGGCACTCTCCGAATGGTATATGGGCCTTTTCCATGGCAGTGCAGGTAAATTGAACATGTTATCTCTCCTTCCTGCGTTCGTGCCACACGGGGCCCCTCTCTCCTCTGGGATCTCCTTAGTGCTTCGCAGATGGCAGGTAATCTCCCTTATGCCTACTCTTTGTTCGAAGGCATTGCTCTTGACCCTTGAGACTGTGCCGTCACGCCGTTGGAACCTGCCTTGGTACCTGCATGCTTGCAGGGTTGGTAACTCCTGGTGAAATTCTTTTTGATGGGCCATTTGAGGCCCCACGGTGCTGGTCGGCCAGCTGGTGTGTCTCCTTTAAAAGGAACAGTAATAATATAATAATAATCCACATTTGTAAAGCGCGAACAATCACCCGTAAGGGTTTCTAGGCGCTGGGGGCCGTCGGGAAGATTAAGCAAGCTATTGCTCAGAGTCACATGGTGCTGGGCTAATCTGCCGCCGGCGATCGAACCGTGAGCCCCAGATTCCGGAGTCAGTCGTCCTGGCCGCGGCGCCACACCTCTTCCCGTACATTGTCTCTATGACCTCTTGGCATTGTCTCAGCTCAGGCAGTGGCGGGGCGAGTATCTAGTTCTCATGGATGCCGTCTGCTGGCGTCCTGTTTATATGCTCTTTCCTGCAGTGGTGGTGTCCTACCACCATGGGGCACAAAGAATCTTCTTCCTCTTTCAGTAGAGTCAATGATTTTTCTTTTAGTTCACCACCAAGGAAGCTTTCTCGGCTGGGGCAACTTTGACTCAGGAGTTCTTAGTGGAGTAGTATCAGGAATGGAAACGTCTTGGCAGGGCTGGCAGCCTCCCCTACTACTGTGTATTGTTTTTTTTTTGTTTCACTTCGAAAAAACAACATGGGGCTGCCTCCTTTTTTACAGCAATGTTCGATGTTTTGAAGGGGTAAACTCTCCATAACTGCACTGGGGTTTGTGACCAGTTGAATGCAATACGTTATTCACAGACTGCCCATTCTTATCATGCTGGCCGTCAATCCCAGTGTTGCCCACCTCTTCTCTTTTGTGTTTATTTATTTTTGTCCGCACCTCACTTGCCAGTAGAGCAGCTCTCCATCAATCAGCCATTCTCCTTATGTCACCGCTGCTAACCCTCATCTTGTTGCGGCTGTCCTTATGCTCATTCTGCTTTTTCTCTTTGTTTTGTGCTCCGCTGCACACTGGCCACCAGATGGCAGTGCTGCTTTTCTTTTCAATAGCCTCGGTAGCTTTCCCAAATGCTGCGGGCCTCGTGCACTCTCTTTTGGGCCAGGACCAGGCCCACCACCTCTAGCTGTTCAGCACCAGCTCCAGGACATCTACACTTCTCTGGTGATTATCATACTGGGGGGCCGCAGCCACTTGCACCCAGGTAAGTGTTTTGCTGTCTTTTTCTTTTACAAATGCGGGGGGGGGGGGGGGGCGGGGGTGAAAACTCGCCGGCTTCCTCAAAATCTCATTTAGCGTAAGTGCTTCCCCTCCCAGCGTCTTTGGGAAAGAGGAGGGCGGGGCAAGCCGACACGAGACTCATTTTTTGTGTGTGTAAAAGGCTGCTTTATTGAAACAGGTGCATATCACAATTTCATCACCTTGGCAACTGCCTTACAAACTAAAACCTCACTAAACATGAATTACCTGACCCCTTGTTCCCCCCCCCCCCACCCCTACGATCCCCACATCATATTCCCCACCCCACAAATACAACCTAACATTCCATAACAATAATATTACCCAATCCTACACAACCTAGCATTTACAAATCCTAACCTCCCCTGACCCTAATCCCTACCTGCCTTTGTGCTACTGTAACTAACCAACCTCTAATCTAAACTTATTCTACCTGGTTACCCTTTCCCTGGTCCTGCTCACAAACAAGCAACATATAACAAAAAACTACAGCCAATCCCGGCCAACTGACAACCACCCCGCCACCCAGAAAAAGGCGGGAGAGTAGGTGGAGCTGTCGCCTCCCTCCTTTTTCTGCCTCCCCCACAACAAAATCCCCCACTCCCTGCTCAACGCCTATGAACAACCAGCAACCTGGCCAACGCCTCCCTCAATTCCAATAAGTACAAGTCCATACCGAGCCGCGATAAATGGAGCCCATCATCTCTGAAAAATTCTGGCGTGTCATACCTGATATCCTTATGCGCAATCCTACAAATTCCCGCCTGCCGACAAAACCTCACCATTCAGCTTGCGCCGGGCTTTATCAACCGCACCCTGATTAACCACCCCTCTCCAAACCCTGCGCGGAACAAATTCCGTCCAGACAATTGTGCAACCCGCCCACTGAGCCTTAATCAAAGCCAAATCCCGCTTCATACATCACATGAGTGCCAGGCCTGTCTCCCTTACCATGTCGTTCTCCCCTAAATGCAGCACCAAAACATTGGGGCACCTACCAGCCACCAAAATCCCGTTGAGTGCCTGCAACAACTCCTTCCAACGCATACCGCCCCTGCCCTGCCAGCACACAGAAAACAGTTCTTTATTAAATCCCAAACTCTCCCCAAATTAGCTGGAGCGGGCCTGGAATTGCGCCCGCTTCACAAAAGAATGGCTGACAATCCAAATGGACATCTCCCTGGTGAGGGGACCCATCACCGAACCTGAAACGAAAAACAGGAAAATAGGGACAACCACGCTACATCCCCAGGTACGCAGCGCACATACCGCTGATAGCATTTAGAAGACCTCCTGCCCAACCGCATAATGTCCCCTCGCCCCCAACCTCTAGTGTGAGCTTCCGAAGCCGCCCCAATCCGAAATGGATGCGTCCCAAATTCCCTCCCTTCAATCCCCAACCTACCCAGTGCTTTCCGAAACACAGCTAAAAGCTGTGAAGCCTTAACACACCTTCCGTCCCCATGCCCAAAGACCAAACCCCCAAAAACCCCTGCAACAGACCTCCACCTCAAACCCCACTGAGAAGGGCAAACCCGCGAATCAACCCCTTTCCGCAAAGAAACCCATTTTCCCTTACCCCTCTGATCAGTCTTTGCTTCCCTCAGCCATATGTTGACCCTATCGAAACTAAAAGACACCTCCCTCCAAGACAGTCCCGGCGCATTTTTTGTTCCCAACAACTCCGATACCCGAAAAGCCCCGAAAAACATCCAGGACATCAGTGTGGAGAAAAGCACGACTTCCCCTCTCTTCAAAACAAATCGTAGGCAGCACCCCAATCACCCTCTCCAACAGCTCCCAAGACAAAGGATTCCGCACCCTGCTGACGCGGCCGCGCGCCCAACCTTCCAAAATGCGCGACCCCAGTTCCCCCGCGGATGGGGCATAACCCCACAATAATTTCCCGACAAAAGCAATCCCCGCGAGCTTACCCGCTATTGTGACCCTCGTAAGACCCTTCTCAACCAAGTCCAAAATAAACTGAATCACATCCTCTTGTCTAGCTGCCAAAGAGTCCCGCCGCCGTGCGCCGGAGCGCAAAAAATCCTCCCAAGCCGCCCGATACGCTACCTTCATGGAATGAGCCAGAGAACCTAAAACCAGTTGCAACATCCTGTGTTGCCTACGTACCACAAATGCTCCGGCATTCTGGTCGGGGTCTTGTACCCGTCCTTGGCGAGCCCACGGAATCTCCCCCACTGCGAACGAGACAAAGCATCCGCAATGTCATTGTCCACACCTGGCACATGCACCGCACGAAAGGCAATATCATGCTTCAATCACCCTAACACAAAGACGCTCAACAGCTTCAGGACCTGTTCATCTCGGGCAGACTGGCGGTTCACAATGTGCACCACCGCCATGTTATCAATTCTGAAAGTGATTTTCTTGTGTGCCAAAAGTTCCCCCATAATGCGATTGCCACCCCAGAGGGGAAAACTCCAAGAAAGCAATGCTCCTGCCCCCCTCCAACCACTCCTAAGGCCACTGCTCGGCACACCACCTCCCTTGCCAGTACAAACCAAATCCAGTATTCCCCACCGCGTCCAAAAAAATTTGAACATCCCATAACATGTCTGCCTCCCTCATCAAAGGTATGCCATTGAAATGTTGCAAGAAAAACTGCCACATCCTCAAGTACTCCCGCTGACAGTCGTACATGATGATGCTGAGGCCTCTGCCCCGCAAGTGCCCTGCACAGTCGCCTACATAAAGTCCTCCCTACTCTGACTAACCGACAAGCAAAATTGAGGTGACCCAGCAGCACTTTAATGTCTAACTGTGACCTTGTGTTTTGCCAACATTATTTCCAGCAGCCCCAACATTTGCTGCTTTTTGTCTGCCGGAAGTCGTGCCTCCATCAACCGTGAGTCCAATTCAATTCCTAAGAAGGAAAGGGCCGTGCTGGGTCCCATAGTCTTCTCCGGTGCCAACGACACGCCCAGTTCCCTCATGAGCTCATGGAAACTGTCCAGAGACCTCTGGCAGTCCTCGGAGCCTGAGCTGCCAACAAAAAAGAAGTCATCCAGGTAGTGCGTAACGTAAACAACCATTGTAGGAACGTGCTGAAACACTCAAAAAGCGTGCATGACATAGAGCAGCCCATCGGCAACGCTTTGTCCACGTACCAGTGACCGCCAAACTGGATGCCCAAAAGATCCCAGTCATCTGGGTGAACTGGAAGCAGCCGGAAAGCCGACTTTATGTTATGCACTTTGCCATCATTGCTGTTGCGCCCGCGGTCACTACCATGGCTACGTCAACAGATGAATAAGAGACTGCGGCCTCCCGCTCGTCAATGAAATCGTTCACCGAACCTCCTTCAGGCCATGACAAATGTTGAATGAGACGAAACTGACCCTGCTCTTTTTTAGGCACCACTACAATGGGTGACACAATCAAATTAGGTAAAGGCCAATCTTGAAAGGGACCCACCATGCAGCCCTCACGTACCTCTTTATCCAGTTTGTCTTGCACTACCTGCGAGTGCTCTTTTGCTGATTTCAAACTGTCCGCCCACCATCTCGTCCTTGGTCCATCGTACCCCAGTCTGCAACCCTCCAAAAAACCCAACCGCAAACGCTCAGCAGCCACCCCATCAGGATACCCTTGTAAGGCTACCACCAAATTAGCTACATTAATTGGAGTACGAGCCTTTTGGCCCATGCCCCTTTGGTCCTCGCCCCCCTCCCGACTGCTGCTGCTGACTCCCTGACCTGAACCCCCTGTGCCTGCCACTGTTGGGAGCCCTGCTGACCCTGGCCACCCCAACAATTGACCAGCGCATGTCTGCCTCCGCACCCTGAGCAATCGTGCCGGAAACAGCAGCACTCCCGGGTGCACAAACCTTTGTTATAGTCCCAGCAAGCATCTTTCGCCCCTGGCTGACCTCTGCCTGCTCCCTCCACCCCGCCTCGGGTGGGGCCACCTCGAAAGGGCCGATAAACAATCGGGAGCCAGCTTGCCGTAAAAATGGTTTTTCCAGACCCCGCTAAACACATAGTGTGCTCTCCCCATTTTGCCTCCAGGTCCCATGCCATGCGTGCCCGAAACTCCTCATCGTATTGTGCCCAGGCGTACCCGCCCCATGTAATCTGAGGTTCCTGATCAAATCCATGTACTTAAACATGGCCACAGACCTTTCAGGGTATTTCTCGCAATAAACGCTGGCATAAATGAGAAACGCCGCCGTCCAGTTCTCAATAGTCAATGGCACCTTCGGCCGTTTTGCCAATTCAAATTTTTCCTCTTTTGAGCCCTCTTTTGCCCGCACCTCCCTGTGAAGTAATTTAAGCATTTCTACATATTCTCCCTTCCATATCCGCTCCTTCGTGGCCAACATTAAATGCGCGCCCAAGGGCTTTGTAATGCCCATATATGGCAAACGTTTAATTTTCACCTCCTTGCTCTCCAATTTAGTCTCTACCTCCCCTGTCTGAATCTCACCGGTCACCTTCTTGTCCGTCACACCTCCAATGTCCATGGACGTCTTACCTGTGTCCAAACCCTTACCTGAGTCCTCAGTTTCTGCCCCGACATCTACCACATAAGCACCCTTGTTCAACCTACCTCCCGTCCCTTCCCCCTTGTCCGGTCCACCCACACCCACAGATACCATCACAGGACGCAGGCGGAATGACTGTTTACCTGTCGCCAAAGACTCCGTCCGCCACTCCACCCTGCGTCCTGGCAAAGGGGCCGACCGTTCCTCCCAACGCAATGTCCGATCCATGGACTGCGCCTGGCGTCGTGACACCTGCAACATACTAGGCACAACATTACTCGGCCCCCCCTCTCCCTCTTCGTCAATATCCCGCACCTCTCCTTCCTCCATACTCTCTTCGTCATAATCCAACTCCTCCTGCCTCACACCCCCAGTCCTCTGCGCTGGAGGCGCAGAATGCACCCATCGTGGAAAACAAAATTCCTCCTCCTCGACACTCTGTCTTCTGCTTTGTCCCCCGGGGCGTTGCGACCCCGTGGGTGTTTGGGCCGGCGAGCCCGTCCTGGGCCTACTTTTGCCAGCAGCGCCGGGGTCCCCCGATGGTACTGGGTACGCTGCCCGAGGCTCCACCCTCCCTTCTCCTTGGTGCCAATGGGCCGCTCCCAGCCCTACCGAGTCTGGCACCCCGCGATGCTCAGTGCGTTGCTCCCCCACCTGAAACAAAAAAGTATGGTCTGGTGTGCTGGGCCTACCTCTCTTCTCTCTCCCATCCCAACCCCTCTTACTTGCGGCCCCTAAAGTGCTCGCTACCCACGCCCGCCCTACTGCACCCAGGTCCACCACCACCTCCTGCTCCCCCCAGCCCCCTTACCGTCGCTCCATTCCAAACCCCTGGCCCCACACCCTCCCTGAAAACCTGGCCCAGCCTCCTCCTCACCCAGATCAGAAACAGACCGTCTTTGCACCCCCCACTAGACAACTGCCCAGCCACTCCCTCACTGTCCCCCCAAAACCCCTGCCCCCCCACCGAACCCCATCCGACCCCATACCCCCCTGTGCCCCAGACACCCCTACAGCCCATGACTCAAAAATATCCAGACCAGCCCAATCGCGCTCGCTCCCCTCCGAGACTATTAAGAGAGGCGAAACCCCCCTGTCCACCCCACCCCCCTCTTGATCGATACCAGAGAGTACCAGGTCCCCAACAGCGCCTACCTGCCTCCCCATCCCCACCCCCCCACTGAAATGGGCCTGCTCCCTCAGACTAGAACTCCTCCCCATCTCTCCTCAGTACATAAAGCCTGAGTGCCCCCAATCCCTGAGGATACCTGCCCCTTTTCTGCCATTTGTATTGAGCCCCCCCCCCCCCCCCACTGCCCCAGCGCCCGGGGGAGCTACGAGACGTGCTCCCACGCCGCGCTCAATTTCCACCAAACGCTACTGCCAGTGAGCCTTTCCCCCTTCCCCCGCCTTCCTCCATCACCATGGGCAGTGTGCTTCAGCTGTGTGCTGCCTTGTCGCTCATTCGACCTCACACCGCCGGGGGCCGCTCCACTGACATTTGAGCGGCCCCCAACGTAGTGTAATCCCGGCGGGGAGACGCGAGACACGCTCCCCCTCCGGGCTACACCGCTGCCTCGCGCCTCACCCCCACTTCTCCGCCCATGTCGCCATAAATGGGGCCGCGCTCCTGACATTCGCGTGGCCCCCGCCACTCACCTTCGCCACACCGATCTTCCGGGGGGGGGGGGACAAGCCGCGACGGCGGCCGCCACCCCGGCCGACGCGCGCCTCACCGGGCGCGATGACGGTAAAGCCTCCGGGATCAACAGATCTAAACGACCCGCCTCATTAAGAAGCCTCATCGCTTCAATAACGCGATAATCGCCGTTCGCCATTGTCGCTATGCTAATCACACCAGCACTAACCAAACCTAACTAGGCCTGACAAAAAACCTGACTGACAAGCGCTCCCAGCCACCAGGACACCAAACCTAAAATGGTGGCTGGGGAGGCGCGAAAACTAACTAAATAACCTTTGGGCTGCCCAGCTCCCCCCCCCCCCCAATCTGCCCGGGGGGGGGGGGAGGAGGGGGCAGACCTCGCTGTGCTCGGCTGCCCCCCAAGCCCCCATTCTTGCCTCACTCTCACTATCTCCGATGCTATGCTCTCCCGCTGAGAGGGGAGATATGCACCGTTCCTCCAGCCCGCTTCAGTTAATGCAGCCTGGGTGCCAGGATCGGCCCCAGCAGCTTTGCACATGCTGCGGGCTGCGCCTCACTGCCGCATTCGTCTTAAGGCCACTCTTTTCTTCGCTTTAAGTTATTTTATTTTTTAAAGGCCGCCGAAGCGCCCTACTGGTTTTAGGGCTGGATTGAGGGAAGTGCTCAGTAACATTTTCCTGCTCCCGCTGGCCGTTACTTTATCCACTATAGGGCAGCGGGGAGGTAGGACACTTGGAGGCTCATCTGCTGGCTCTTCGCTCTCGCCGCAGGGTGCCTCCGCTCATGGGTTGTTTTATTGCCCCCATGCCGTTCTTTCACTTGCTGCATCAGCGCACAGCGGCACCAACCTTGCCCGCAGGCCTCTGTCCCACTCAGCAGGTGCCAGGCCTTGCCTCTCTGCGCTCACATTTCCCTATCTATGCCGACGTGCCACTTCTCCCCTAGCTGCACTCTCCTTACCGACCTTCACCGGTACGAGGAGGGGGGGGGCCGCCGCACTGCAGTCTTCTCGAGGGGCTCTTATTTGGCCCGGGTTCCGTTGTCTTCCACTCAGTGGGCTCTTGTACTGCGGGGGGGGGCTCCTGCTCTGCTCCCACTATACTGCTGTCGGGTGCCGCCATGTGTGCACGGGCACCTCCGGTGCGGGGGCTCCCGGTCACCTCTTTCACCCCAGGGCTTTTCACATACCCCGCGGGCATTCCGGCTGCTTCCTAAACCGGCTGTAGGGGACCCTTGACACGGAGAGCACTCTCCACCATGGCGGCTGCATACACAGGCAGGTCCCGCTCGTCGCCAATGATAAGTTCTGGGCCCTAGGCCCACATACTGTCTGAATGACACCACGGACACTTAGGTATGGTACTGGAAAACTAGCCAAGAGCACGTGCACTCAGGCTCTTTTATTTGCAGGGTCACCTGACTGGTGACGCTCGTGTTGGATGGGTGAGAGGGTGTGTGTGTGTGTGTGTGTGTGTGTGTGTGTGGGGGCCAGCCCTCGGGGGAGTGGCTGGCAGAAACACTAGACTGTTTCTAGCAGGACACAACAGCCTAGGTCATCAGGCATTGTACTCTCCCAAACAGCTGCTTATCTATTCCCAGCTGCATTTTATTTTGCATGAGCTGATAGCCATGCAACTAATACGGTGATGGGACATAACAGAAATGGGTTATCTTGGCTCTGAGGGGCGCTTCTGTGATAGATTGACCAAATGCAATGACTCTCCATTTGACTTGCCAGACCTATTCACCTTTTCTAGCATATGTGCGAAAGTCGGAGACTCTTACCCTGACTCCACAAATCTGCACCAATAGAATTCTAGACCTGCGCCTCCTTACCCCACCATCTCCTAGCTCGTCTCTACACTTCTGCACAAGCTGAGATGCCCCTGAACGCGAGGCGAGATAGTCTGCACTGAGAGAAGGCCCTGGGTAAACCCATATTAGATAAGGACTGGGCAGGTGTGTGCGGCCTTATGAGGTCTTTGTCCCCCAGTTCTGGCAGGCTGTCTTCACTACCCTGTCGCAACTTTTGCATATCACACTACATCCTTCGCCTGGACTGGCGCTGCTATACCTCCTGGTGGAAATGCCCTATGAACATAAACATTTTCTTTCCCTGGCAGTACTCCATGCTAAACGAAGGGTGGCCTGTACGTTGGCCGTAGACGTGTGCCCACTATTCGTGACTGGTTATTGGATGTGGTCTACTGTCATGAGCAGTAAACAATATACTAGTCCATGAGACCCAGAGACATTTGGGCACCGTTCCAAAACTACATGCCGACACAAACTCTGCCACTGATACCCGAGTGGACCCTATCACTCTTTTTTATGTAACCGCACCATTGACATAAGTGTCATCTGATCGCGCTATTTTTATCTACCAAATGAATTACTGGCATGGTCTCCCTGAATTCACATAGTGCCCGAAGAACTGTAATGCGAGTGTCTCTTGTGCTTTCTCCCCGTCTCACCCAATGAACCGTTCCATTTATGATTGTACTGTGTGGCGAAAACAGCCATTTCATACTGTTCTTGTGGTTTTAACTTTGAAAATATAAAGAATTTTAAAAAATACATATTATAAACATAAATTGTATCCGACTTCTCAGAACTCAGGGTAACGTATGTAATACAAACTATCTGCAAAGAATTTCTGACTGGGTCTGACTACCTTTGTAAACAAAAGCCATATGGAGACACCTGACTGTTTCTATGCTCAGCAGATCTCCAGGCTAGATATATGCCCGAGTCTGAGGCCTAAGGGGAAGGGGGCAGATTAATTACTACTACCTTTAGCTGGCCGGGTTTACCTTTATTGAGGGTTGACCCGGGTTCCTCTATTCAGTGCTGGGCCAAAACAATGTCCTTGACGGTGTTGCCGATATCTTCTGCGACTAAGTGCATGGAAACATTTACTGCAGTTCTCGCAAAGGAGTTAGCACATTTCTTCAAGTTATTAAATACCTCCTCCCTAGTATACTTGTCTACCTTATATCACATTCAGACATTCTCAAAAATGTTTAATAAAAAATCAAACTGCAGAAAAAACACAATAATGCCAAATAGCCAGTTTGTCGATGGCAGGGTAAGTCTGAAAAATTGGCCCAAAGAAAACCTAAAGGATTTTCTCAGTGAACGAATCTACAGCCCAGTGAGCCATCTGCTGTTGAAAATATGTGGGTCAAAGGTGTAGTATCCGGCTGGATACATTCTAGTGTTTCAGCCTGTTGTAACCTACACTGAACACGCACCCACCACAGGCGTCACCAGTCAGGTGACCCTGACAATAAAAGGGGCCGAGCGCACGTGCTCTGGGCCAGTTATCTACCCATACCAACTGTGTCTGTGTGATCCCTATCTGAGTATCTGGGCCTAGCGCCCACCAACTCTACATTGGCGACAAGGGGGCTGTGCCCGTGTGTGCAGCAGCCCAGCTGATTAAAATAAGGGGGAGAATGCTGCCCGTGTCAAGGGAACCCCCAGAAGTCGGCGCAGAACGCGTCCGATAGCCCGCGGGGCGTGTGCAAAGCCCCGGGCCTACATGGAGGACAGACGGTGATCGGGAGCCCACCCCGCACCGAGGCGAAGGCCCGCGGGGGAGCGTGAAGTGCCCCCGGAGAAAAGAGCAAGCCGATCGGAGCCCACCCGCATCGGCCACGACGACCCGCCAGGCAGGCGGCGAGCCCGGTGAGTGTGGGGCCGTGGTGAAAGAGAAGTGACCCCGAATGTGAGGAGGCCAGCGGGAGCCCACCCCTCATCTGCGGCAACAGGTGAACATTAGCCCACAGTTAGGCTGCTGTGTGCCCAGACTGTAGCTCCTACCCCTGCCCCGAGCAGACTGAGTGAAGCTGCTGCGGGTGGGAGGGGGAGCAGAAGAATGAAAGCGTGCCACCTGTGAACAAGAGTAGCGGCGCCAGCAACCCCCCTGCGCAGCCCGGGAGAGAAGATGCCTGCTGTGAGGGGCGGGAAGGGACAAAAAGTGAATGGCTGGCCGCTGCACCCAGCAAGTAAAAGGACGCAGGAGGGGGAATAGCGCCTGTCCCGAGAACCCGCTGATGTCCGCTATGACATCCCGCAGTATCGGATACTGCCCAAACATGGAATCAGCATGTTCCCGCAACAGCGCTAACCTTCCCCCCACCCCCGTGCAGCGTGATAACTGAGAGGCTGCTGCAGGCGGGTAGCGGGGAAAACAAGCACGCGATAGCGGGCGGCCGGTGGCTGGTCAGAGCGGCCAGCGTGTAATGGAGCCAGCCCTCCTCCCTGCAAAGTGTACAGACTGCCCGTAGTAACGCGTGTCCCCGCGCAGCCAGTGAAGCGCGGTGAGCCTGCTGCAAGGGGCAGTGTGAAGTGACGGTGTGCGGCCCGTGGCCGCGGAGACAGGAAAAGACATGGGGGCAGCCAGTGTGCCTCCCCCTCCTTCCCAGCACCAACTGAAACAAAAATATAATAAAGTGACTTACCGAGAGATGGGAGGAGGTGCTGCCGTTCAGCGGAAGGGCCTCCTGCGGTGTGCAGGCTACAGGCTAAATTCGGTCTCAAGGTCCCGCCTGCGGTGATGAAGCATGCGGAGGAGATTCACGGTGCACGAGAAAAGGCACAGGGGGAGTGTGTTTAGGCCCCTGCTGCGCACATGTGCTCCCGGCAGCATTCACGAAGGCAGTGGGAGGTCTCTGCAGCTCTGTGGCATCAAGTGTAGCGGTCTAGTTGTTGTCACGTCACGTTGACGTGACGCAGGCGGCCATGTTGGCGCCGGGGTGCGCGCGCAGGCATTAGCGCGCCAAGCATCCCAGAGGGCAGAGTGCCGGCCGGCGCTCCTCGGTACAATTACAACTGTATGCTAAATAAATATAGCGGTAAACCTACAACGTGCCTCGAGTGACTATTGAGCAACGTTACAGTGGCGACGAGGTCGGGACAGAGACCAGACCGACGCGGGAGCACAGGAGAGGGCAACACTCCACGTGGCCCCCACGAGGCGAAGGAAGACACGCAAGCAGGTCACCAGGCCCAAAACGGAACACCAGACGGGCCTGCCTGGAGCGGTGGAGTCACGGAAAACGTCCTAGTCAACCACGTTGGACGATCCGAGGTACGGAGCAACCGAGGAGCGTGGCAGTGCCACAGTACAGCACACGAGCTGCATATAGGCCACAGGGACGACGCTATCCACAAACGGCCAAGAGCACACGTGCCACCTTCACACATAACCACGTACAGGGAGCGCTGCGCTGGCTACCAAAGAGGAGGAAGTGGGGTCTAGTAACAAGAGCCCCCAGAGAATCAAGCACACAGGGCACAACAACAACACCCCAGGCAGCCCCCCGAGCAAAGCCACCGACGGAACGAACGCCAAGGAAGTGAAGATGAGTACCCCGGCAGGGTATGCGATTGCACCCGTGCAATTCCTACTGAAACCCGGAGACCCACTGATGAAATGGGAGGACTGGAAGGAATATATAGACAATTTCATAGGGGTCCTGGAGGACGAAAATGAAGAGAAATTCACTCCTCAGAGGAAAAAAACGCATCCTGCTACTAAATCTGGGCCCAGAAGGACTGAGAATATACAAGAGTCTAGTACCAAAGAAGAGAGAAGACACAGACGACGATGTGTATGCGCATGCAGTGGAGGACCTAGATGAGCGATACCGCCCCACCATCTGTGTTTCAGTGGATAGATATAACTTCCAGCAAAGGAAACAAAAGGTGGGGGAAACCATCGAAGAGTATGTAGCAGCGTTGAGAAAGCTAGCAGCCCCGTGTAAGTACGCACTGTGGGAAGACGAATTCATAAAAGACCAGGTGGTCATGCACACCACGAGTGCAAACGTACAAGACAAGCTGTGGGCGAGTGGGGACACCACACTCAAAGAAGTACTGGTCATAGTGAAGAGGGCAGAACTCGCGAAGAGGTGCGCTAATGCTACCAAAAAAGAGGCGGTCACCCCAACCATGGTGAACAGGATACAGGAGGAAGATCACCGCAAGGACCAGAAAAACAAACAACCCATAGCCAAAGGGACTAGCAGATGGCAAGGGAAACAAGCGAACAGTGAGAACAAGAAAACGTGCTACAGGTGTGGAAGTTGGTCCCACGAAGCCCACGACAGACGTTGCCCGGCATTCCGAGCCAAATGCCTGCACTGCGGTATCATAGGTCACTACGAGAAGGTGTGTCGGAAGAAACAACAGAAAGGAGTGGTGAAATATGTTGACCAAAGCGAAGAAGACCTGGAGGAAGCCACAGAGGAAGAAGTGGTCACCGTCTTATGTATATACGATCAGGTATTGAGCGTAGACGACAAGAGATCAACCAAACCAGTCCTAGAGATGTCCATGGGCGGCATCACCATTTCAGTAGTGGCAGACACCGGATCCCCATTTACCATTATACAGAGAGCAGTGTGGGAAGAAAAGTTCCAAACCAAGTTGGGCCCTGATCTGGAGAAACTAGACATACGACCAGTTACCTATAATGGGGATCGCATTCCCATGCTAGGCTTCCGACGTCTACTGTTCGAGTTCAGAGGCCGATCAGCGTGGTGCAAACTATATGTGGCCGAGAAAGGACCCTCCGTCCTAGGATGGTTAGACCAGGGCGACCTAGGCATAAAACTCGACCCAGGAGGGAAGGAACAAATTCTGCTCACAGAACAGGAGGAATGGCCGGACATGAACAGATGGAAGAAGAACTACCCAAAAGTGTTTGGGGGCACTGTAGGGAAAATGGAGAAATTTCAACATAAAATAGTGCTTAAGGAAGGAGCCACACCAGTAGCACATAAAGTGAGGAATGTGCCCATTGCAGTAAGGGATGCCGTCCAGACAGAACTCCAAGATCTGGAGAAGAAGGGCATCATAGAACCCATTACCTGCGCCGAATGGCTAGCGCCCTTGGTGGTCGTGATGAAACCCAACGGGAAGGTCAGGCTCTGTGTGGACCTGAGAGAACTCAATAAAAACATAGTGGTGGAGAAATTTCCCCTTCCCAAGATAGAGGAGATGTTGGCAAAAACCAGAGGAGTTCAGTGGTACTCCACCATTGACCTTACATCAGCTTACCACCAGGTAGCTCTACACCCGGACAGCAAAAGCCTGACATCGTTCATCACCCCGTTTGGGTGCTACAGATTTTGTCGCATGCCGTTCGGACTAGCCTCGGCGGCAGCCGTCTTTCAGAAGATGATGCACCAATTGTTCAGAGACTGCAAAGACGTACAGTACTTCCAGGACGATATCCTAGTGATGGGGAGAGATAGGAGAGATCATGACCGGAAACTAGAAAAAGTACTACAAACACTGGAAGCCAAAGGTCTCACGGCAGAATGGTCGAAATGTCGGTTGGGACTGCAATCGGTAACCTACTTAGGCCATGAAATAGGGCGACAGGGGATCACACCCAAGACGGAGAACGTGAAAGCCATCGCTGAAGCACCGCCCCCCAAGAACAAGGAGGAAGTCAGGTCGTTCCTGGGGATGGCGGAGTACTATAGCAAGTTCGTGGTACATTTCGCATCCAAGACCTACAACATGAGGATGCTGACCAGAGAGAGCACGGTGTTTCAGTGGACACCGGAAGCCCAAGTGGAATTTGAAGTCATCAAAAAGGGAATCCTGGAAGCCATACCACTCAAGGGGTACGACCCACAAGGCGCCACCATACTCATCACCGACGCCAGCGACAAGGGGTTAGGCGCTGTACTCATGCAAGACCGAGGAAGAGGGGACATGGAGACAATCAGCTTCGCCTCCAGAGCACTGACGGAGACAGAAGGCAAGTACAGCGTCATCGAGAAGGAGATGTTAGCGGTAGTGTGGGCCATGACGAGGTTCCGGCAGTTCCTATGGGGTACCCGATTTCTGCTCAAGACGGACCACAAGCCGTTAGTGAAGGTATTAACATCGTGCGGGCACGCCAGCGCCACACCCCGGATATCGAAGATGTCCTTAAAACTGTTGGAATTCAGATACGATGTGGAGTACATCCCTGGAAACAAGAATCGAGTGGCGGACTACTTGAGTCGAGCGGCGGCCATGGAGCCGGGAGAAGAAGACCCAGTGGACAGAGGAGAGATGGTAGCTCTCATAGAGGACCAAGAGAAGATAATCAGCATACAAGAGTGGACTGAAGCCTATGAAGAAGATTCTGACCTTAAGGAAGTAAGAGCGCACATCACACAAGGGTGGCCTGATAAGAAAAAGGTGAGAACTAACCTCAAACCATTTTATGACGTGAAAGAAGAACTGACAGTAGGAGACAAGGGCATATTCATCTACCGGGGAGACAGAGTAATTCCCCCCACGAATCTCATCAACAAGCTGCTGGACTTATTACACGAAGGCCACCTTGGCATAGGGAAACTCAAGGCCAGATCGAAACAGAACTACTGGTGGCCAGGTATGGACGTAAGAGCAGAGAGGCATGTCAGAGAGTGTCCCCAATGTCAAGGGGCCGACAAAACATTGAGACCACTACGTCCAGCCCTTGGAAAATTCGACAATCCCTCAAACCCGTGGGAAGAGTTGTCAATAGACATTCTAGGACCGGTGCTGGATGACCAGAGCATACAGAAATACGTGTGTGTCCTCATCGACCGTTATTCCAAATGGCCAGAAATAAAAGTGAGCGAATCCATGGACACGGAGAACATCCTGGAGTTTCTGTCGGAAACATTCACCCGAGAAGGAATTCCCAAGTCCATCTTAAGTGACAATGGACCACAGTTCACGTCGGAAAGATGGAAACAATTCATGGGGAGAAATGGCATCTCTGTAAAGCACACGGCCATATACCATCCGGCAGGCAACGGTCTGGTGGAGCGATTTAACAGAGTGGTGATGGGGGCCATACAAGCGGCCATCACCTGTAATAAAGACTGGAAGAAAGCGTTGGAGAACATGGTATGGGCCTACAGAATAACGCCCACAAGCACGGGGTACAGCCCGTTTCAAATATTGAGAGGACGTGAACCCTTAACGCACGACAACAGAATCTGGAAGGAGAAGGTGGTGACCAGCGAATGGTCTCCGGCGGTAGTAAGAGCAAACCTGGAGAGAGCACAAGCCATCTACACCAACAACTACAATAAGAGGAGGAATGTGAAGGACACTCATTTAGAGAGAGGAGAATGGGTGAGAGTAAAGCTGGCTACCCTACAAAGAAAGGGAGACAGCAAGTACAGCAAGCCGATGCAGGTTAAGGAAGTTTATGATCGAGCGGCCCTGCTCAGTGATGGGAACGTGTGGTCGCAGGACCGCATGGCCCGGTGCAACAAGATATTGAGATGGGAACAGTGGTGTCCGGAAGGTGAAGACATGGAAGACGTGGACGAAGAGAACAAGATGGGCGGAAGTGGAAAAATGGAAGAAGCAGGTGCAGGGGAGGAGCAAGAAGGCGAGTTAGGGGGTGAGACTCCAGTGGTAGAGATGGACAGGCCGAGAGGCAATATGAACAGCGAAGGAGCAATGAGTGGAGGAACAGAAATCGAGGAAACGCAGAGCCAAGGGGCTCGAGGGAACATTGGTAAGGTGACCAGGAGTGGAAGACAAGTTGTAAGGCCTTCCAGGTTCCAAGACTTTGAACTAAACTGCGAACTGTAAGTGACTGATCTTTGGTTTGGTAAAAGGGGGAGATATGTAGCGGTCTAGTTGTTGTCACGTCACGTTGACGTGACGCAGGCGGCCATGTTGGCGCCGGGGTGCGTGCGCAGGTATTAGCGCGCCAAGCATCCCAGAGGGCAGAGTGCCGGCCGGCGCTCCTCGGTACAATTACAACTGTATGCTAAATAAATATAGCGGTAAACCTACAACGTGCCTCGAGTGACTATTGAGCAACGTTACATCAAGGTGTAAAGAATGCAGCACCCGCCACGAGTTGCCCTCCATTTCCTTGGCCCCGGCGACGCCCGTGTGGGCAAGACAATCTCTACAGCCTCACGGAATCTGTCCAGGTTACGGAATGTAAAGCAAGGCCGCCGACCACAGAGAAAAGCGCAGCAGTGCCATCTAGTGGCAGTTTTGTGTTACCGCAGCTAGAGAAAAAAAAATCAGGATAACGTAAAGCACAAGTCTGCAGCAAGAGGACGATGACGGTAACCTGCCTTAGACCAGTGCCAAAGATGGTTAAGAGAAGCAAACCCAGGCAGTTTAAAGGAACAAAGAGTGCTAGCAGGAAAAACAAACAGAAAGGCAACTCTGGACAGTGAGGACTGCCAAGTACATAAAAGAGTGCGCAAGAGACTTGCCATGCCAGAGTGGCGCCAAACCACTGTACAGCTTTGAGGAAAAGGGAAGGCGCAGGAACGCGCCAGGAGTGCAGGAACTCCACACAAGGGCAGTGTGGGTACGTTACTCAAAGCAGATAAAGACAGCGAACAGGGCTCGACTGAAGGGACAGGCAAACCACCGAGACATTGCCACGTCGTTGCGTGTAAGCAGCAAATAAGCACCCCATAGCAAGTGGGCCAGGGCAAGAGAGAGGATTATACCCCAAGCAGCAAGTACCCGAAGAGGCCGAAAGGAATGTGCAGCAAGTGCGTCCAATGAGGTAAATGGAAGAGCGCCATCAGAAGCGCGCCGCAGCAACGCGACTGCGGAGAGAGGAAGAAGGTGGTTGCACGGACCACCAGAAGCACGAAGACCCGGAAAAGGGAGAAGCCGACCAGCCAGATGGTCGCAAGGAGGAAGAAGCCGACCAGCCAGATGGTCGCAAAGAGGAAGAAGCTGACCAGCCAGATGGTCGCAAGGAGGAAGAAGCCGACCAGCCAGATGGTCGCAAGGAGGAAGAAGCCGACCAGCCAGATGGTCGCAAGGAGGAAGAAGCCGACTAGCCAGATGGTCACAAGGTGGAAGAAGCGGACCACCCAGATGGTCGCAAGGCGGAAGCAGCCGGCCTGTCAGATGGTCACAAGGAGGAAGAAGCTGACCTGTCAGATGGTTGCAAGGAGGAAGAAGCCGACCAGCCAGTTGATCGCATAGAGGAAGAAGCCGACCAGCCAGATGGTCGCAAGGATGACACCGACCTACAAGAGGTCAGAGAGCGAAGTGACCTACGAAGAGGTCAAAGAGAGGGAAGAGATCTGACAAGAGGTTCGTGAAGTGAAGAGGACCCAGAAGAGGTCTGCGAAAAGGACCAGAAAGTGACAGAAGAGAAGTCTAATGATAACTGGAAGTCAGAAGTAATGGAACGAAAAATTCGCGACGGCAGGTCCAGTCACAGAGTGAAGGGAAGACAGTGTCCTAGTGTTCGGACAAGACCAGGGGAAAACGTGTGGAGTGCACGCTACATGGAGAAGCCTGAAGAAGAAGGTGCAAGAACATCGAAACACTGCCTGGACAACATCAGCACCACTGGGATTACACATCTACGTGCAAATCCGAAGGTCACCCGGTGACGACAGAGGTGGGCTGACCGGTCCGTTGGTAACAACTACCTCTGGGATGGAACGGACACAGGATCGCGGAAATCCAAGGGGCAGAGGCCTTTGGGACACCGGTGGCAGCGAGTCCCAAGCTGAGAGATGGATTGTTGAAGCTCGCTCTGAAAATCCTGGGAGAACAAAGGTAGCATGCAAAGGAACAAGTGCCAACAACACCCTTTTCAGGTGGAGCTTCGGACACGGAGAGAGGACCCGTAGCGATTTCTCCAACGCAGTTGGAGCGACAAGGCGGCAGTCCACTGGTCCAGTAGAAGCCTGGCAGCAAAGGGCTTCCGGGTCGTCCGGTGAGAGAGGACATCCACTAGAGAGGGACGTCCGTGAGAGGGATGTCCTGCAACTGCATATCCCGTTGGAGATAGTGAATCACCAGATGGAGAAAATACACCAACCAGGATTGCGTGGAGGAAAACAACACAGGCATAATCCACCAGCACTACACCAGTACCTTCACTGTATGCGGAACAGGAAGAGAGAGACTGTAGAGCACACCTCCACGCTGTGAGGCCAAGAAAAGACTACATCCACAGGTCACCCGGACATCGTGCCAAGGAGAACTAGTGGTCCCGGCTGCAATGATATCCGCGTCGGCCGTTGACCAGCAGCGAAAGAGACTTGCACATTCTAGTGTTACAACCTGTTGTAACATACACTGAACACCCACCCACCACAGGCGTCACCAGTCTGTTGACCCTGACAATAAAAAGGGCCGAGCGCACGTGCTCCGGGCCAGTTATCTACCCATACCAACTGTGTCTGTGTGATCCCTATCTGAGTATGTGGGCCTAGCGCCAGCCAACTCTACAAAAGGTACTATAAGCTTCGCGGGGCCTAAGAAAATCACTGTAATAAACACCTAACAGGAGACATAGCAATCTATATGTTTAAGAAAGAAACTATACGCATTAAACGTAACTTCATAAGAGATTGAGATAACTGCACTTAAGACTACTGCAGAGGGGCGGAGTTTGAATGGCCTAAAGATGGCCACGTGACAGGCGAGCTCGTAGAGCCGTTATTGATATCCTGCAGTAAATCTCCTGTTTCATCACACCCAAGAACGTATTGCTGGGCATCGCCCTGTGCTGTCCGTGCACCAGTGCATCTCTTGAGTCTGAGATTTCCTGGAGAGGACATCTCCCAGAGGGCTGCTGTAACTCGGTGCTTCCTCCTTCCCTGCTACCGTGACAGTGAGTGTGTGGGGTCTGATCCCGACTGGCTCTGCTGGTGGCAAGGGGGGCGTGTAGGCGCAGTGCCCTATGGAGAGCTGTCGTATGGGCAGCTGATTGTCTACTGGGGCCTAGAGGTGGAAAACCTGACGGCCAGGATTGCTGAAGGTCGGGCCGACAGGGCCGCACCATCTACATTGCAAATACATGCCTGCCCTCCTGACTCAAGCAGGAGACTACCGACTTCAAGGCTAAGCTCTTGCCTACCCAAATCCACCCCCCCCCCACCCCCCCAGATTTCTGCATGCAAAAACCCGATTCCTCGTCAGGCCTCTGCAGAGTGACTGGTCTTGTTCGACCTTGAGTATGCAATGCCAGGAACCTGCACCTGCAGGCCACTGCACAACTTTTGTCATGCTCTCTCTGTCTGCCACATCGCTTTCTCCGTGCTCCTAACAGGTCAGTCAATGGGAGAAATACACTCTCCCGATTATAAACAAAAAAAACTCCCACTTTCCAATCAATCAGGGAATTGTAAGTGCGCTACTCACACGTGAGGGTCTCAAGGCGCTGAAGGAGGGAGGGGTCTGCAGATCTGTTTAGCCGAAGAGCCAGGTCTTGAGGGTCTTCCTGAAGGTGTTCAGGGTGGGGGCGTGTCTGATTTCTGCTGGTAGCTCGTTCTAGGTCTTGGCTGCAATGTGGGAAAAGGATATTCCGCCTGCTCTGGCTCTGTGGATGCGCAGGGTTTTGGCCAGTGCGAGGTTGGAAGATCAGAGGTTTCTTTTGAGTACGTGGAAGTTAATTCTGTCGTTGAGGTATTTGGGTCCGTTGTTGTGTAGGCATTTGTAGGCGTGAGTGAGGATTTTGATTAAAATGTTAGCATGTATGGCTGGAGCTGTGGGGGGGTGGGAGGGGAGGGACTGCGCAAGGACCTGACTGAAGGTTTGTTTTTGGCCCCCTGATCTGTCTGGAGTCATTGATGGGAGTGGCTGGGGGTGTCCTTGAGCCTCTGCCTGACCTTTATTCTGCAAGCAGCCATTTTGGGACTGTTCTCTGGGCGGAATCTGGCTAATGGTTTGGCCCTTCACTTTGCCTAATACGAGAAGACAGGGCACTTTGACACATACTGAAGACTGTGCCTGAATCACTTTTTACACAATACCCTGTTTTATGGCTTTGCTCTGGGCTAGTTCGGGCCCATTTGGTGATACTCAAGCTTATTTGCACTTGGAGAGGGGGGACAGGGCTGATCACTTACCTCAGAGTCTGCGCTTGTCGGGCCCACTCAGCTTGCGGCTCCAACTAGGGACGACAGGGGCTCTGGCCTAAAGTAACTGTGTGCGGTGCTGGTGGAGCGGAAGAATTTCCACATTGCGGTGTGGAGCTGTCTCTGATTGGGCTTGGTTGATTGTGCCAAAAAACACTCCACATATTGGTCGTATCCTGGACCAAGCATGGTCACTGTGCCTGCAGGTGAGGTGTGTCGTGACCGTAGTGTGCCTTCGCTTGGTCTAATATATGGACAGGGGAATCCAACTTCATATATTTGGGTTGTGGTCTCAATTTGCCACAGCAGTTATCTTCATTACCCAGAGGGTGCCAGTGGTGGAGGAGTTCTGCAAAAATCTTACTTGTCTGGCCTATTAGCTTGATACCACAAGTCACCTGCATCCTTGATTTGACTATAGAGGCGGCCCCTGTTGAATTGGCTACTATGGGAAAAATCAACCAGAATCAAACCAAATTGCAGTTTGAGCAACGCGAAATGACTATGCTATGTGAGGATGCTGCAGCGGCACCCGATGCTGGCCCTGACATTTCGGGTCCTGAAATGGGTAGTGAACTGCATCAAATCTTGACTGCAATGCAACTTAGCCTCACCAAAATTCATGGGAAGCTTGAGTCCCTTACTTATAGAAAGGATAGGGTGACAAAATTCCTTGATATGGTGGAGATAAGGGTCTTGGAGGACGAAGACGACCAAGCTACGATGGCAGGGACTCATAAACAACTAGAGAAAACGTTATTGGTACTGCAGGCAAAGGCTGAGGATTTGGAGGCCCGTACAGGGCAGAATGATCAACATATTGTTGGCCTAGCGGAGTCCACCGATATTGGTAATATGGAGACCTTTGTAGAACGCCTTGTCGTGGAACTGCTGGGTCGCAAAACATTCTCTGATATAGTTGTGGTGGAGCAGACTAACCATTCTTTGGCACGTGGCCCATCCTAGGGACCCGACCTGGCCCTACTACAACTACTTAATTATAGAGACCGTAATGCAGCATTACGCCGATCCAGGGAGCTACGTTCTCTCCTGTATGAGAGTGCGGAACTCTCCATCTTTCCAGATTTCACACCACAATTTCTACCAGAAAAACGGAAGATGCAAGAACTAAAACTTGACTATTCAATGCTTTCTCCAGCACACTTGCGAGTAAATGTTGATGGAAAATGTAAGAAATGTAATGATCCCAAGAGTCTGCAGCAGATCCTCAAGTGCCATGTGACTTACGGCGTTGGTCGAGGGTCCACGAGATGGGAAGATGATGACCAGGCGTCTCCGACAAACTCAATGAACAGAATTCATGATTGCTTGCCTTTTGCTCCTACCATAGAATTGTGATGCATCTTTCTTTTTTCTGCTACATGATATGTTCTAGATATATTAGTTTTCAACGCATTTGTCATATTATAGTTTTGAAAACATAACTTTGTATTGGTTCAGCATTCTGTGTGGTGTCGGGGATGATTGTTTGCCAGCTGAGAGGCTCCTTGCCCAGTTTAGAAGGGTGTCTCTAAATGATGAGTACTGTCGGCATGCATATGCACCTGGCATATGTGTGGGTGTGGTGCCGAACTGTACAATTCAGATTATTCGTTGCATGATTGGTGTGATCTTTTGTGAAGCAGCCCTCCTGTGACTTTGTTACCCACACCATGTCCCCCAGCAAACGACATACCCATATACAATCCACCTCTGACCCTCCCATTTCACCAAACATTATGCTCCAAAACATAACAATGTGGTACACAAGGAAACAGTGCCCTCCAAGCACTCCAGTGGGGTTGGCAACACACAGGTATTTGAACTGCACAGACTAGCAGAAATCAATGCATTTGCTAGGCTGGTACTACTGGCTGCCCGTAGATTGGCTTGGTGGTGATTAGTGGGATGGACAGTACTGTTACATATGGCTAGACTGTATTTCTTAACTTGGAATGTTAGAGGATTGAATGATTGTTGTAAGATCTGTAAAGTGGTGATGTACCTAGAGCGACATCAGATTGATGTGGCTTATTACAAGAGACACATTTGGCCACCCAACACCGTGCTGTTCAAGTTGCGGTGTATGCAAGAGGAGTGTCAAGCTGCTGGGTTCACCACACATGCATGTGGGGTCCCAATTTGGGCCAGCTGTGGCTCAGGAATTACATTGCAGGAGGTATGCATGGATCCTGGGAGTCGTTTTGTAGTTGTATGATGTCACAAGGAACATGTGGACGCACTTCTGCAGGGGGTTTATGGATTAAATTATGACCCACAGTTTTATTATACACTGCACGCTAAGTCAGCTGCTTATGGCAGTTTACCACAGATATGGGGGGGTGACTTTAACTGTGTTCAGTCTCCAGACCTGGATCGCTCTTGGGGGCCCCCCTCGGCAGCCTTCTGTGGCAGCACTTGCAATAGCAGTGGTTTAAAAAAAAATAGCAGCCTTTTGGATGTATGGCATTACTGCTCACAGCAAGGCAGAGATTATACTCCCACGACATACACACGCGCATTGACTATTGGCATGTTTCACACAGTTTGATATCCAGGGTGCATCAATGCGATCATCTACTTTGCACTTATTCAGATCACTCTCAGGTGCGACTGATTTTAGACATAGAGAACTCACGCTCGCCTGCGTTCTCCTGGCGCTTCCCGCAATACTCTTTACTTGATGCAGTATTTCATGAAGAATTGGCACTAGCGATAGATGAATATTTTCATACTAATCTAACCTCAGTTTTAAAGTTTGGCACCATTTGTGAGACTGTTAAGGTTTAAATTCGGGAGGTTACCATCTCAAAGCACACTGGGTGCTTCATTCCATCCGTGGCTGCCTTCAGAGGTTAGAGACTGAATTAGCCGACCTAGAGCACGCTCAATGGGAAACCACCGAGCAGAGTTATTGGAACATATCGGGGCTAAACTGGAAGAATATCAGGAGCTGGCTCAGACTGGGGTAACACACTTAGGCAAGTATGCTACTGCCAGGAGTTATGGGAGGGCGGGAGACCGAGCGCCACCCTGTTAGCCCTCATTTGACCTTCCTGAGAAGACTGTGAAGTGCTGTCTGTACTGGATGAGTGGTGGAAACCCTTACACAGGGACACACAGGTGGCAGAGTGGTTTCATAATTATTAAAACAACATACACATCGCGCATCAGTTACGATTAACAGGCCACTACTGACTATCTTGCACATATCTCCATGAAGTAGTTATTGGACACGCATAAAGACTGGCTCATAGCACCACTCCAGTCCACGGAGATTGTAGCGGCACTGAAAGATATGCCTGGAGGCAAGGCACCTGGTTCTGATGGTCTAACAGTCGCTTTCTATAAGACCTACCAGGATAAACCCATTCCTCATTTGGGTTATCTTTTTGAGAAGGTGGTGCATGATGGTTCTATGCCCCCAACAATGCATGAAACACTGTTGACCACTCTGCTTAAACTAGGCAAACCGGCTGCTCATTGCTTGTCCTACTGACCATCACTCCTAAATACAGATGCAAAATGATTTGCAAAGGCTTTGCCTAATAGGCTAGCACCCCTGCTCCCCAGCATAATGGATCCAGAGCAATCCGGTTTTTATACCAGGCCGATCCCTTGTTTATAATCCACAAAACCTTTTTGGGACAATTTCACGCATTGACACCGACGTATGTGCTGCAGCCATTTTTCTGGATTTGGAGAAAACTTTTGATTCCGTGGATTGGGAATTAATGTTATCGGTGTTGCGTTGAGTAGGAGTAGGGGGCCCTCATCTTGAAGCTCATCCGGGTTTCAAATAAGAATCCCATGGCACATATGCAAGTTCATGATTTAGTTTCTGCCCCAATCAGTATCACTAGAGGCACACGTCAGTGCTGTCCCTTGACTCTTCTTCTATATGCTCTTGTCGCGGACCCATGGCATGTGGGAATATCACGCTCATTGCGGTATTGGCTTTCCACATTATAATTTAATAATTTCTGCATACGCTGATGATATGCTTTTGTATGTCTGTGATCTGGAGCGAAAGCTCTCTGTAGTTCTTAGAGAGGTGGTGCACTTTGGTGGCCATTCCGGACTGTGTATAAACTGGGATAAATCTTATATTCCCCCTTACGGAGCTACAGCACCCATGTCAATGGAGTTCCTGCTCAAATGGACCACGTAGTCAGTACGCTACTTGGGCATCAAGATCCATACGGATCCCGAGTAGTGATATGTGAAAACTATCGGAAGGCTTACTGAGGTGGTAGGCCATTGGATTTGCCTTCCACACTTTCTCATGGGTCACATAGCCATCATGAAGAAGGTTGTACTTTCTAATTTTCTGATCCTGTTTGCAAATATTCCGATGCGGTTACCAAGCCCGATGTTTCTGACACTATTCAGATGTTCTGCCTGCTTTGAACTTTAAGATTTCTATGGTTGGTGCGGACAGTTACTCAAAATTGGGTTCTGAGTAAAAAAAAATTTTTAAAAAAAAGTATCCACTCAATGAGGGCTAACTTATTAGCAAGAAGCCCCTTTTTAAAGACTGAATAATCTTTCTCCTGAAGAGAATTTTTTGTGAGAAGAAAGTGATGGGGATGCTCTTCACGTTCTTGACAGAGCTGAATCAAGACTCCTCCTATAGCCCGGTCTGATGCATCAGTCTCAAGGATAAAAGGTTTTGAGGTAGCGGGTTGCTGAAAGACCTCTGAAAGAATTCTTCTGTTATCCTTTTGAAGGCTATGGTGGTGCAAAGGCTTCCCCAAAAGGTCTTTTTCTTTTTAAGCAAATCCATAATTGGAGAGATTAGTTTGGTGACGTTATTGATAAACTTTCAGCAGTAATTTTCCAGGCCTAAAAAAACATTGTTCCCTTTACAGAAGAACGAATGAATGGGCCAACTTAAATGGGCTTAAACCTTCCGGGAGTCCATACCTGTACCTTCTGAAAAAGATACAGAACCCAAATAATCTACTGGAGCCTTCTCAAAAAGACACCTTTCAGTTTAATTTCAACTTATTTTCCCTGAGACACTGTAGGGCTTATTAGACTTCAGATGGATGTTCTTCTCGGTCTTTGGGAAAAATCATGAGGATGACCTCTAGATAGACATTGATCGTCTGGAGAATTAGATCTCAGAAAATGTAATTCATAAAGGGCTGAAAGCCAGCAGGAGTATTACAAAACCCAAAGGGCATCACCTGGTATTCATAATGTTCAAAAGGCATTCTGAATACCGCTTTCCACTAATCACCTGTTCAAATCTGGTCCAGGTGATAGGCTCCTCTGAGATCAAACTTGGTAAACACTTTAGCCACATGAACTGCCTCCAGAATATCGGAAATGAGGGTCAGTTGATATGGATCCTTGATAATTACTAAATGTAACCCCCTGTAATCTGTCCTGCTCCGAAGTTCTGAAGAGCCTTTGTTCAGAAAAGGAAAACAAAAACTGAAAGCAAGGCTCTTGTAGGTTACTTGGATGGAACAATCTGACTGTTCCTAAGATTTGTATCAAGATGCTCTCCTAGACCTTGCTATTACAAAGTGGACAAAGAAAAGATGCCCCCATAGGGAAATAAATGTTCAGGAAGGATTTTAATTCCAGTCAAAGAGCTGCTGAGTTGATAACTCCTTTGCAGTTAACTCTTGAAACACATTGAGGTTTTCATGATAGATCTCAGGAAATTCAGATAGTTGTGCATTCAACTGTGTAGTACTGTTACAAGGAATTTCTGTGCCTTCAGAAGAGGAAAGGAGGTCCGTAGTACAATGACAAATGCACAACTCTGAGCCCAGGGATTAGGTTTTAGCAGACCAGCCTACATACAGATTATTTAGAGCAAGCCAGTTCATACCCAAAATAATAGGATAATGAGGAGAAGAAATTAAATCAAAGGTAAGTTTCTCAATATGTGTAGCAGTTTAAGACAAAAATTGAGTTTCCTCTGTCGCTAAACCAAAAGCCACAAGGGTTCAACCAACAGCTTCTATAACCACTGAAATGTCCTCTTTTTGGACTGGGCTCTGATGGTTGGTAGCCCACTGAATATTGGGAAACACTGAAAGCCCCACAGTCCACAAAACCAGGCACCAAGAGATGTTGAGGATGAATCAATAGCTCACCTTGTAGTGGTACGAAACGAAAAGATTTTAGAGAAGACAGAGATATCTAATTAACACTCTCCTCTATTCGTGGCATAAGGTGTAAAGCTTCTAGTTTTCCGACTCCTTTAGGGAATGAACAGGGCATACAAGAAAAGTGCCCAGAAGATGACCTTTCTGTCCACTGAATAAACATTACCCTTGTTTACATTGCCTTCATCTTTCTTTAGTTGAACGTCTAGTAATACTTACTTGCATGGGTTCATCTTCTGGATCAGAAGTGTTAGACGCAACCTTGAATGCTGGTCTTGAAGGAGGTTTTGTCCCAGATTGTTCATGATGGTAGTCTTTGTTCTGTAAGACGAATGTTGATCTGTATGGTCAGTTGAACAAGGTCTTGTAGGGACACTGGTCTGGCAACTCTTGAGTTCCTTCTTCAACTAATGCTTGAATTTTTTTTTTTTTTTTTTAATAAGGTGAAGAGGGCTGAATTAGGCCAGTCAAAATCTCTAGCAATGCTTTTGAACTCTCAAATGATGGTATGTAGGTCCATGGAACCTTGAATGACTACCAAAATCTCCTCTTGAGTAGAGTATTTAATTGTTGGTGGTTGTAAACGTTTTTGAATTCCTTAGGGATGGCTGAAAAATTGTTCAAAAGTGAACTGGCCTTCAAAACAAAAGGTATATCCCAAGCAAAGGCTTTTCCAGTGGTATTGCTGTGAATAAAGACCCCCTTGGATTTATCACTGGAATAAATGTGGGGCTTGAAATTGAACTGGACGTGACAAGTGTCGCAAAAGGCCTTTAGTTTCCTAGGGTTTCTGTAAAATAAAATGTTGGCTTAGCCAGCCAAGGATCGAAAGTCTTGTTGCAATACAACAAGGGAATGATGTAAATAGATGGAAACTGTGTCCAAGATGGCTGCAGTAGCAGGACGTCTTTATGAGTGCCTGCGGTCCAGGTTCACCATCAGTGCAAATCCCTGGTATGCCCCGGCCATCCAACCACCACTGGACCCCCGCTAGATCACCAGAATGCAGAAGCAACGTTCCTGAAAAAAAAGCCAGTCGGGAACCACGGTAGGAGTCAAGACAAGATCTCAACTGGAAGGGCAGTGATTCCTTCCCCTATCCCTGATCAGACCTCAATCTTCAGGGCTCAACTACCCGTGAGTAGGTTGCCATGCTACCTGTTCCACTTATGCACTAGCCCACCAGAGTGCTTGGGAGCTATCGAGGAGTAGTGATCACCACTTTCATGAGCAGTCTTTGCCAGCAATGCATTAAAAAATGGGAAAGATCATGCCGATACCGATCTTGCCAAGCTCCTGATCGGTGGAAGTGTCGCACATTAGCAAGGGACCGTGTCAGGCTCGGACCCCTGAGCCTGTTTCAGGATCACTGACCCCCACCAGAGGCAACTACTGTGACTATCTCCAGTGATTCAGTGAAAGAGAGTGCCGGTACATTTGGCAAGGAGGCATGGCAGCCGCAATCCATGCAGAGGAGGTCCAGGCAGTGTATCAGCCTGCAGCAATGAGCTTCTGTCTTCCCGGCACGAGCAAAAGAAGGCAGGACTGTCTTAAGAGGCCCTCTTTACAGAAGCACTGTGGATGGTAGGTCGTCTATCTCTAGCACTGCGCCTGCAGAATTTTGCCCCGAACCTTGCTCTCCCTCACTGACTGGCTGTGGCCCTGAGAGCTGCATGGTCCCCCTGGGGAAGCTCCCACAGTTTTGCCAGATTTTGAGACCCATCCCAAGCCCAAAGACACTCAAGGATAAGCCCAAATTCAGCCCAACGCAGACCAGTGTCAGCCCAAAACCCAGCCCAAAATCGAATCTCTCAAATATTGCAAAAGTAGTCTTCAGAAAACATTTTAAGGATGAATCTAAATTCTATTCAATATACAGATAGTGGGAGGAGGTTAACTGGACACCTGTGCTAATAACTACTCATTTTCAAGACCAGTTACCACTTTTACTTTTCATCTTGCAGTTCTGTCACCACAGAACCAAACCCGAAGCTTGCATTCATGAATTATTTCTACAAAAGATTATAAACCTCTTTATGTCTATGAATAGGAATTTTTTAATGCGATTTCAACAAACTGGCTCCAAAAAAGAATACTGGGAAGGTTATGCAGAATTAACACCACACAGTGATCTACATATTAAGAAACACCCCCTTGTATTAAAGTAATATTCAACAACAAAAAAACTCCTTCACAATGACAGTATGGGAGAACAGCAAAAATAAACTGCAGCAGACAAATCTGAAACACAGTTTTCGAGCAAAACAATTGTACGTAAATGTTAAGCAACAGTGTGAAAACTGAGGGTTGCTACAGTAAGTCAAGAGTTCCACACTTTTCCAGTTAAAATATAAGGAGAGGCCAGAAAAGAGACAGTCACATACTCTGACCAATTCCCTGCCCTCCGTTACTAAGTTCTTCACCGAGACCACTTACTTTGGTACTAAAAAGTATAGAGGACATTGTTGTTTCGATTGTGTTGCAGCAAGCACTTGTTTGTTTGGGGTAAAGATGAAGGCAAGGCTGTTGCAGCAGAAAGGAAAATTACCCAATATCCCAGAACTTTTGGTGACACCCTTAACATCGACACTCCCTCAACTCTACTGATGCTGCTTTCTCATAGTGCCTGCCACTGGGTCATTAAGGTGTTCGGACTAAATGCATATCGAATCCTTGGCCTCTTAGGAGAGCGCATAAAGCGATGGTTAGATAAATGTCAATTGTAAATTAAAGCACTACTATGCATGTGCAGAATGAGGGCTACAATGTGTAGGAGTTATATCATGCACACTGGTAGGCATAATATACTAAGAGCACTTGGTCTGCAGAAACACTCAGTCAGAATTAAAATGCTATGCAGTTCAGTTGTGGAGTGTGCTAATAAGTCTTTATTATTCAAAGTAACCCTTTTTAACAACCTTGGAATTAGAGAAAACTAAGGATAAAAACAATGTTCTAAAGTAATGCCTTTCAGTTTGCATGCAGTTCGTTGATGTCCGGTCATACCTCACTGTGCTATATTAGGATTGTGACATATTACCTGTAAATAACAAAATGGCCTCTGTGTTAAAAGCAGTGGCAGATGGTAATTGTACCAGGGAGGGGGCGGTGGTCCCGCATACACCCCACTTACACCCATGCATTCACTCACGCATACACACCCATTCACAACACTAACACATTTATTATTTTATTTGAGAGTATATAGCGCTAGCTAGATACACATACATTAATGCATACACACATGAAACATAAAAAACTCCTAAAACTTACCTTAACTGCAGCTCTCCGAGAGGGATGCCTCAGAAGTCCCAGGAGGGTTGGGACTGCTGCCTTCCCTCATTGGCTGATTGGAAGGCAGCAGTCCCAACCTAGTCACAGAGTGGAATGGAGTCAGTGAGACTGCTGACACACCCTACGCTGTTACTAGGTGCTACTGATTGACACACTGCCCTCAGCACTTCAGGGCTTGAAACTGAAGTGCCCAGGTCCAAGGCAATCGGTGGCGCTCCTGTTCATCACATAGGGGAAAGGCCTTGAGGCACTTTTGCCAGACTGAGGTCACACACAAAGGGTGTGAAATTCTCAGCCTGGTAAAGTTTAGTTCAGGCATCTGGCTGTCTGTGCATTTAGCACATGTCCAGCTTCTGTCTGCCTGACCTGAACAATAAGAGTGTCTGTCAGGCTGGCCTTTGTTCCTCTGCAACACCCATTGATTTTGATGCTGCCCCCTATATACAAGGGTGGCGTAAACAGGAGGCAGTGCCAAAATAAGACCAGGGAAAACCTGGTCTTCACATGACGAAATGAGGAGAAATGCTTAATTTCTACTCGTTTTTGCTGTTTCTATGTGTGATGCATTGTGCAGCACAAATAGAAACAGCAAAGTGCCATGAATGATTGCTCGTGTGCAGGAAGGTACACCTTCCTGCACATAAACAATCATTAAAAAAATTATGACTTGCAACTTCTATGTGTGCTGCACAATGCAGCGCACACAGAAGTTACAATTCGCCATTCTGGATTGTTTAAGTGCAGGAAGGGACACTTTCCTGCACATAAACAATAATTTCCTTAACGCTGGCACCCTTCCTGCGTTGATACTACTCAGCTGAGTTTAGCACCAGCACTAGAAAAAAAGCAGGGCTGTCCTGCACCATTGTAAATACGGCACATCCCTGCGTTTTCAGAATGGTGGAGCGTAGCATTTGCAATGTTTGCTTAGTGCCACGCTACGCCATTCCCTTGTAAATATGCCCCTTAATTTGGAGTGCGTGCAAATCCTGCATTGCCAATTTTTGGTGAGTTGCACTACTCCTGCTGAACCAAGGCCAATGGAGGTACCAATGTGTGAGGCTGACTGGCCTCAAGGAACTTGTGACCTCGTTGACAGAGTCAATGTTGCTCTAGGGTGTGCTGCTTTGTAGGCCTGCACACAACTCTGGAGGTGAACTTCATTATGGATTGTGGTGGACAGACCTTCAAGGTGCTAAGACACCAGGGCTTCCAAGGTCTAGCTAGGGCTTTTAAGGTCTTGGGGGGCTTCTAAGGTCTAGCATGGGAATGTACTCCGTCAGGAGAGTGGTCTGGTGGACTGGCTTCGAAGGCTGAACCTGGTTCACCAGTACCAAAAATGGCAGCTCCGGCCTTAGTACCACTTCCTTTCCCCTACTGAACACCATACTGTCCCACTGAGAGAAACTAGCTCTGCCTTCAGCTACCCCCCAACTGACCCGCTATAAACACCTGGATGCGACTTAATTCAAATTATGCACAAGGGTAATATGCTTCCAGAAAAAAAAAACATCCTGGAAATGTTTTAACCCTCATAGGGAATGTAAGATTAAGTAAAGCATGTGAAAGGTAAGTACAACATGGTTACCTTAGCAAGTTTACACTCGTTATTCAGAAATCAATGAGTGTTTTTACCTGAAATGTTAAGCACATTTCAATGTCCATTTCTTAAATCCTTACAAAACATAAGTAGTAGGGTTTAAAAAGACAACATTCATGAACACAGAGCAGCAGTACACATTTTATAAACTAATATAAGAAAAAGAGCTGATAAGGATCACATTAAACCTTTTCCACTCCAGTCATCAAGCAGGTATTGCAGAACCTCCAGGAATAGTGCACTCCACGCAAGGGGGAAACAATGCTGTTCAAAGAATGACGAGAAAACAAAAGTAGACCTCACTCGCAAACTCTGTAAAGTAGGGTGTTCGGGTGTTAACAAAACCAATCTGGGCACTTGCCGACCACTCTGTAATGCTTTATTTAGTTATTTATTCTTTTGTATTTTGCACCTCTTTTTTAGGTCTCGCCTAGCTATTGCGTAGCAATTGCTATGCGAGACTATAGTAAGGGGCTCCCAAAAGTGCTCCCAAAAGAGGATTGCATGCCGAGCACGCGCACAATCACGTGCATCGTGCCGCCATGCAATCCATTTGTTATCGTACTTCAAAGGGTCCGCTCCCCTGCCTGGAATGCGCTCCCCCGCCCCCGCCAAGCGCGCTCGACACGCTCCGCCGGGCTTGTCTTGTTTCTCTTGTTATTCTGATGAGTTGACCTTGCTACTTTGAAACCACGCTAGAAAAGCTTACTTTTTAGTTGATCCGGCAGCGTTTACTTAAAAGGCATGCTTTATATCTTTCAACATTTACAAAATGCAGGCGCCTGAACCAACCGGGTGCAAAAAAAAAAAACACCTCTCTCTCACCATCTGTCACCCATTCACAACGAGGATGCGCTGCCATTGTCACACGGTAAATGCTGTTTTCACCTATGTAACCCCTCAAAAGTACCCCCATCATCTTCCCCCAGGGAACCTTTAAATAGCCAAACAGCACGGGCACCGGAAGGTACAGATAAGGGCATGTTTGCAGTACTTGCTTCCACTACCCCTGCACACAGAACAGCACCCTGTACAGCACGGTGCACATAGACCAGCTCTGCCTTTCACAATGCCAGGCTGGGAAGATGCAAGTGTACCTATCACAGCAGAATGTTCCCTTTATAACCTGCAAAAGACATTGAAACGTTCGTTACCGGTCCGATTTTTTGTACCGGGGCTTCAAAAGTTATTAAAAAAAGTATTTTGGTGTATCTTTGTAGGGCACCTTATATAGATATTTTCTACTTCACACACCATTTATATGCTGCTTGCCATTTGTTTTGCATGTTGTGTTTTGTTTCCGTTTGTTTTGCGGTTCTGTTTGAATACATTTTTACCGTTTATTTAAAACACGTCATGTAGAGGAAATGTCCAGTAGCACACACTCACGAACACCCCCCCCCCCCCCAGTGAACAATGTTTAACGCTGCTTATTTAGCGTGCCACACTATCCCTGCGCACACGCATACAAATGCAAAAGCATGCTCCTTTGATACTTTATTTCTAACATTGCAAACGTCTCCCCAACACAACAACCGTGGACCGGACTGTTGTTTGTATTTATTTAAACTTCAAAACAACATTGCAGTCTCAGTTGAAAAGTTCCCATCCTGTTGTTTATAGAGCATCCATCAGTGTGTACATGGCGTTAAAAGACACTTCTACAGCTCACAACAATGATAACGATCTTGAGCTCTAGGCTACATTTCTCCTTACTATACAGTTGCAGTTTCCAATTTAAACACATATAAACTATTCAAAGAATTCTCACCACTCCAGACTTCTTGGGACACCATTCTTTCTTCCTCCCAAGGTGTGAACGCTTTTCAAACACATTGAAGTGAAAAGGTTCCATATGCCACAGCAACACTGATAAGGATCGTTAAAGCTCCGGTTTAGTTTATTATAGGATTGCCGTTTCCTTTAACAGCAGATTGTGAAACATTGAAAACTGTTAGGCCACTCCAGACTTTGTGGCACACCATTTTCTCTTTTTTTTATAAATAAAAATGTGTGCATTGAATTCAATCTGCTTGCTAGCCCTCCTTCTACTATTACACAGTGTTTTACTGCCATATAAACAAGCATTGGCAATGCAATAGGTCTCGCATTAGCGAAACTTTCAGTACTGGCATTGTAAGTGACAAAGCTTTTATCTATGTGTTGATTTTAAAAACAGATAAATAAAAGGCATTGTCATTTACAATGCCAATAGCTTAAAATTTCACAAATGCGAGACCTATTGCATTGCAAATGCTTGTTTCTCTTGGTCCCGAGGCTGCACTATGGAACAGAAAAAGTGTATGAAAAACATGTAATTTCCAATAAAAGTGTTTCTTTCTTTTTGGAACCCTTTTACAGGGGAACGAATGAAGGAAAGCAGAGGAAACAGAGGATAAGATGTTTATTGAAGCACGGTTTTCAGTGAGGAGCTGCGAGAGAGGGACAGAAAGAGAGGGAATAAGAGGAAGAGAGGAGGGCAGCTGACAGGAACAGAGCAGGAAAATTGAGGAGAAGTAAGATACAAGGAGGAATTGCGAGCCCAGATATACTTGAATACTGTAGAGCTTTCCAATTCAAGAACATAAGGAAACTCCTGGGTAAGCGGGAAATGTGGCCTACCTACATGGATGCCCTTATCGAACAAGACGGAGATCATTTTTTGTACAAATTTGGTCACCCAAAATTTTTCAAAAAGATTAAACTAAAGACTTTAAACACAGCTGTAAGAACTTGGTACAGAATAAGAACGATTCTGAAAATTCCCTACTATAGTACAAATGCTCCCATATGGGATTCACCAGGCACCCCTGAGTGCCTAAAAGACAGTCTAGCGACCCCTATGAGGAAAGGAAATATAAACTATTGGGGACAGCTAATAGAAAATAACAAAATTATCGACTGGGAGATTCTGGAAAAAAAATCAACTGGTTCACTAGCAAGATTCAAATATTACCAACTCAATAGTTGGATAAAAGATATCAATGAAAACCTGCAAGGGGATTATGACATTGAACAGAAGTTGTTAATTATAAATCCCTTCAAAAAGGAGGTGTAATTTTGGTACTGGGCCCTCATAAAATCAGGTGAAACAGAATATAAAATCCCAAACGAAATTTGGGGTAAAACCTTTCCAAGTCTGGATATCCCACAGTACTGGCAAACCTCGATGGCAACTTTTGGGCGAGTGGTTAAATCAGCCCCACTAAAGAAGAATCATCTGTTCACGATATACAGATCATATTGGACTCCCAAAAAACTGTCCAAAATTAACAGCAGTGTGATAAAGAAGTGTCCTAAATGTGGGAAAGAGAGAGCGGATGATCTTCATATGTTCCGAGACTGCGCCGAGCTGGAAGAACTTTGGAAACAAATTGGTAAAACTCTCTCGGAGGTACTGGAACAGCCCATAGAGGTAAGCATGATAACAGTTATTTTTGGGATTAACATACAAAATACAGCCTATCCCCTATTGAATAGACATCAGGAAAACATGCTCTTCCTATTTACCTTGCTCGCTAGAAGGGAGATTTGTATTAATTGGGTAAGAAGTATACCTCCAACCTATAGAGAATGGCTGGCGTCTATATTAAGGGTATATAAATTAGATAAACAAGGGAAAAAAAGTAAGAACAAAATTTTTTGGAGAATATGGGAAAATGATAGTTAAGTAAGTGATAGGGTGTCCAATGATTAAGGCAATGGCAACAATGATTTCAAGCTGGGTCTTGAATTGAGGGGTCATCATGACCAGCTCCTTCCACTTCCAACAATCTTGTGCCAGGAGATGGACAAAAAGGGGCCCCAAGGGTTAAGAGCAAGCTTGTCCCCCAAAGTTACACTCAAAGGTATGGACGCATCGAAATCAGAGTGTTCGAGGGGGCCCCTGATTCCTCCGAAAACTCCAAAAGAAAACTGCTTATGAGGACGAAAAAAAATAAATTAAAAAAAACAAAAAAAAAACACACATGAATGCTGTGGTGGGAGTAGTGGTAGTTAGGGTGGTAGCGGGAATGGCGGTTCATGATGTGAGCTATATCACAAAGCACTTGTATATTATTGTAGTGGTGGCATTGATAGTGGTGGTAATAGTAGTAATGGTGATGGCAGCAATGGAGGTTGTAATGGCGGCAATGGTGGTGATAAATATGATGGGAACAGTATGTTGGGGCTGATGTTTGTTTTAATGGTAGAAGTGGTGGTGGTAACTCTGCAGGTAATAGTAGAAGTGAGAGTCAATATTTTATCAATATCTCAAAAGATTAGGCCTTTTTGATGCTATGCAGCATAGCTGCCGGCTGATGAGTGTACTAAATAAATGGCCCAGCAAGCACATCGGAGTGGATGCTGGGTGCTTGCCTTTGAAAAGAAATAAGTGATCCAACAAGCATCTCACAGGAGATGATGGGCACAGGAATATAGAGCAGAGGCCAACACCGCTAAGAGTTGCAGTGAAGCACTCACATGGACGGTGGATCCGAGCAGAAGCTGAGACCGCCATACAATGGCGGCTCCTCCGCTATGGCGGAGGAGCGTCGCACCCCTGCTCTGCGAGCAGTAGTTAAAGGAAAACTAAAATGATAATAACTATCGTTATTATCATTTTAGTTTTCTCTTTACTGACGCGGGGCGGGCTGCCCCAATGACAGAGCAGGGGCCAGGGGGAGGATTGGTTTGCCCACTCAAAGTGCGCATGAATGTTTGGCTAGCCGTCTCAGGCCGGCCAAACATTCATGTGCACTTTGCATGTTCTCCACCCTGGCTGCATTACAGCCTAGTTGAAGAACATGCCTAGGCTCCCTTTCCCCGACTGAGTGCCGAACCACGGAGCTCAGACCAATCACAATACTGCGTTGTGATTGGTTTAGGGGAGCCTAGGATCGCGGGTGCTTCCTGCTACCGGACTCAAGACAGGAAGAAGATAAGAAGAGGACAGAGGAGAGGCGTGGTTGGCCGTAGCCAGGTAAGTGGGTTTTTTCCCATTCTATCAGAACCCATCCCACCACCCCTGTCCGGTAGGAGCTGCTCCGGCCACCATAAGCCAATGTAGAAAGGAAAGTGGGAAGAGTAGGAGCTTGGGTCTTTTAGCTGCAATGAAGCAGTGACGAGGGGAGTGGGGTTAGACAGAAACCGGGACCACCATGAGGAACAGGAAAGAGTCGGACAGGGTAGAAGAGGAGGCACAGTGAAGAGCTGACCAGTAGAGTGGGGCAGAGCCAAAACAGTGACGGCCATGAGCTACTGTGACAACAAGGAAAGGGTGTAGCTGGAGCATGGCTCTCTTGAGTTGTCCGCTCAGCCATTTAGGGACAGTTTGTACACACAAAAATCTATAAGGTGGCAATCTTCAGATCACACTGACACTTGAGTCCTGATGAGTGTACTTTTCAGATGTAACAGAGTTCTTCATGCATGGCAAGGGAACCACTTCTTACGAGGTGGAATGATACAGCCACTAGCATGCCAGTGTAAGAGAGATACTTTTCCGGGCTGACCTGTTGCACAAGACTCACCAGAGGCAGGGGTGCTGCACTAAGAAGACAAATCTTAAAAAGGTTTCTCCCTCATACATCTACAGTTTTCAGCTGTTTGCATTAACGGATATAGAGGCTACGTGTTTTGCAACAATGCTGCTGAAAGAAATGGAAATCTGGACCTCCATAAATAATTCCATCCCCTGATATCATACAGGTTCACAATCAGACCTACAGGTTTTCAATCAGCAGCAGTTGCACCGATAACATCTGGACCGTGCCCCTGCTTGTGCTGTGTCTGTATACAACAATATTTAATATATGTTCATACTTCATTGATTTCAGAGATGCATTTGACTGCATGGGCATGGTCCCGGTCTGGCTTAAGGTATCAGACTGGGGATCCCACAGACTCTACTGTGCACCCTTCAGACACTGTGCCATAACACGTCTGAAAAATAATGCCATACTCCCGTAAATTCTGTGAACCATGATTTAAAATATGGGTTGCGTTCCTGCGCCCCTGCTGTTGAATACATATGTAGCCAACTGGGGGTGGACTGAGAGAATCCAGGATCTTTCCTCCGACTGTAGGCAGCCATCTAATTGCCACATTGTAGTATGAGGACCCTAACATCCTCTTACAAAGAACAGGGATAGATCTCCAACGATCATTAACCACCCTAGACACATACAGCAGTAAACACAGACAAGATAAATAAAGGTCGTCATCTTCGGTCGGAAATAGTGGTATCTTGGGAGATTACAGCTTAACATCAAAGTAGAACTGGTTGCTGTCTCTCAGTATTTGGGTGCTTTGGGTTGACTAAAACGTGGCCACTAACAGCACTTAACCTCATTAAAGTTTGAAGCTCAATTGCTCCCTTTTGGTTTGTACTGTCTATTTTTTCCCCCGTTCGCTGCAGAGCCTTCTCTTAGCTTAAATTTTGTCAGTCGATAAATGTATGATGATGTTTGCCTCATTTTATGAGATTAGGGCTTCTGGGGTATTTGTTTTCCAGATTGTTGAATCTGAACCAGCTATTTGGTCTACCTAAATCGATTTTTTAAACACAAATCTGACTTACTATTGCCTTGTTTGAATCTGTTTTTCTTAATTTTGATTAACAACAAGGACGTATACAGTGTAGTACATGTTCCGTCCCCGCCATAATAGGTTAGTGGCTTTGGGCAGACTATATGAATAGTTACAAAGATAACTGGGACATGTCTGCAATTTGTTATAGCAATGATCATGCACCAATGTGCAACATGAAAAGAAAAACATATCACTGTTGACTTCAGGTGTTATCTGCAACTATTGAGCGCCCACATACATCTTGTTAGTCATTTCAGTGAGTCTCTACTGTGTAGTGGTCTGTTAACAGGGGAGGTGGGCAGTAATGAATTTGGACAAAGTAACATATAATGAAGGGTTTGTGTATTGAACTGGAGCACTTTTGATTCCCAACTGTCCACCCGTCCTCCCCACTTGCCGCGTGTGAGGTTATTTTGGTGCCTTCTCAGAGATCCACTACGAGCGTGTCATAAGCGCGCTCAACGGCCAGTGACCCTGTGTTATGATCGTATCAGGCCCAGTGTAAGTCCCTAATGGCATGTTCAGAGGTTGCGCTGTCATTCGAGTCTGGCGCATCCAACTCAGCAATATGTGTATTTTGCAATTCAACCAATATTGCACCCCAGTTTGTTGCGATTAAGAGCTTGCGGATACCCAATATATCTTCCTGGTCTAGTGCGATGCTCTCTGCTTTAGCCCATGTCAATAGAGAGCGCCTCCAGGCTAGCACATGCGGGGGCTCAGGAGCTTTCCATCTCCTAGTGATCAACCTTTTAGCTACTGCCTAGCCTAAATCTAGGAATCGAGAGGTTACGTTGTAATTTGTACTTCTGCTATATAAATGTAGGATGTAAGTCTCCCACTTGAAAGGAATGTTGCATTCTGTGTAGCGAAAGAGGACATACGCAATCGCGCAGCAGTATCCCTGAAGAGAGGGGCATTCCCATAACGTGTAGGAGGTCCGCGTCAACAAGGTGTCAGTGAGGGCAAGCGGCATCGACACAAAAATATCTGTTGATCTTGGCTGGGGTGATGTGTGCTCTCTGTGTAATGTAATACTGTATCTGGCGGCAACGCATGTTTCAGGAATGTGCTTGGGGCTCTCTAATACGGCTGCCCATTCGGGATCAGTGAATGGGCGATTCATGTCCCCCTTCCAATGGAGTATCAGTGGTGTTAGTATGATTGCTGTATGTTGCCAAAGGGAAGCTGCAAACTACCATGTGAGGTGTCCACAGCGACCCATCAAATGCAGGTACTGGATTATTAGGTGCGTTGGGAGTTTATTTCTATCTACCCATTTAGATGTCAGGGCTGCCAGGAGCAAACAGTGCAGCAGGAACCAGCCTGGGTGCAATCTGTCCTCCTCGACCAACATGAAATATGGTATCAAGATGTCATCTCGATACAGGTCTCCCATGTCCTAGATTCCCGCCTCCCCTTAACTGGGCAGTTCGGCTGCTGAGGTGACAACATGACCCCTAGGCGTATCCTGGAGCAGTAAGGCGTTGTGTTCCGGGTATTAAATAGGCACCTGCAATAACAACTGTATGCCATCTTGAGAAGCAGGGGTTCAGGAGCGTTGGATTTTGTACAAGGGTGAAATAAGTGGAGAAGAGTGGTTAGGGACAAGGAGGGCCGCATGGTTGCCATGTCACAGAGTTGGCAGGAGGCCAGCCATCTGGCCACCCACTGCAGCTGCACCACAAGATAATGTTGTTCCATGTTTGGTGCCGCTAGGCCGTCGTGGTCTGTAGGTAAAGTTTTTTGATGGCACCTCAATGGTGAGACTTTCCCCAGATAAGATCTCTGACCATCTTCTCAAGAGCGCCAAAGAATGCCGGAGGAATGTATAGGGGTATGTTTTAAAAGTAGTATAAAAGTCATGGTCTGATCATCATTTTGGTGAGAGCAACCTGGCCAGTCACAGATAATGGAAACATGCTCCAAAAGAAGATTTGAGAGTGGATGGCAGTCAGCGCTCTGCCTACGTTGCCATCTAATAGGTCCGCATCTTGACGGTAAACACAGATGCCAAGATAGCGGAAGGTATCCGCTCTCCATGGCACACGTTCTCCATTGAGTGCGTACAATGGGTCTTGGCAGGTGTCATAAAAGAGGTATAAGCAGAACTTCGCTGCATCGGCCCTTAGCCCTGGCTAGTCCACAAATTCTCCTAGGATACTTGCCAGTGATAGGGGAATTGACCGGATGTCCCTCATATACACCAGGATATGATCTGCATACAGTGAGATTGTGTGTACTCTGTGTACTCCATCTCCGAGGGGGATACCACCAAGCTCCCCAGTACGAATGGCCTCTGCCAAGGGCTCTATGGCTAAGGAGAAGAGAGTGGGGATAACAGGCACCCCTGGTTTGTTCCCTGTCCCACTACAATTGGCTCAGAGATATATGGGCCTGTCTTTACCCGGACCGTCCGCTTCACATACTGCAATTTAACCATGCCAATGAACTTTGCACCAAGGCCATAGCTGGCCAACTGGGCAAACAGCAACTCCCATTCTAGGGAATCAAAGGCTTTCTCCAGGTCCAATATTAAACATCCTGAGTGTGGCCAGTGACATGTTGAATATGTGGCGACTCTGAAGAAGCCCCTCAGGTTTATGGAGGTACTGCGAGAGGGTACAAACCCATTTTGATCCATGTGGACTAGGGTAGGGATTAGAGGCACTGACTGGTCTGCAAGGATTCTCGCTAGCTCCTTGTAGTCCACATTCAGTATGGTAAGTGGCCTATAGGAGCCCAGAGCTGTAGGATCTCTGTCCGGCTTCAACAGGGACACTAGGCTTGTCTCCCGCATCGATTATGGAAGTTGTGACTCTTCTAGTGCTGCGGTGTAGAGGGCATGTAGGTGTGGGGTTGTGAGAGGCTGGCCTGGTATATGATGTCCACTAATGTAAATGGGTACCTTGCACCAGTCCAGACAACTCTTATGGTGATTTAGGAGGTCTCAAACAACCATAGAAAGCTTTCCAAGAGGTAGCTGTGAAAGCAGCCTTAAGGCTTAGTCTTGAAGGAGTTTAAAGCAGCTTGTTTTACCAGAATGCAATCTTATAGTATAGATTAAATCAAAAAGAACCACACAAAGTATTTATAAAAATATGTATTTATTATAGAACACTGTCTAGTATGTTACAGTATCTCCAAACGGAGATGGACACAAATCACACAATACTTAAGCAAAGAAATCACAGTAAATAGCACTAATACACAGTGGGCCCCGGGGGGGGGGGGGGGGGGGGACCAAACCATTTACTAAGAAAGTGGTATAAGAACCACAACTCGAGTCAGGACAATGTTTAGAGGACGTAGAATTGCTGGGGACCCACAGAACCACCCAAGGTAAGTAGATAGGCAACCCATAGAGAGCGTGTGCAATGTGTGAACACGACTGCGTGCTCCGTACAAGTCTATGTGCAAGTCGCGGTTGGAATTTTAAAGATTAGGGACCCTTCCTAGTAGACCCTGAAGAAACCCTGTTAAAGACAGAAGGTTGGAGCCATCCCACCCGTGGACACCATGGTACCCAAGTTACCTATCCCAGGGGAGCTGGGTGCATGGGTGTGAAGTGGCGTCGGAAACCGCTGTCGAACCCAATGGAGTGCTTCAGGAAAGTGCCACTGCTGGAAGTGGAGAAAGTGTCTGGAGGAATCCAAATGTGGATTCTCGAAAAGGAGAACCTGAAAGCAGAGGGGACAGTATTTATGTCTCTCAGGAGTGACCAGGAGACTTGGAAGACAGATGCCCTCTGATGTCTGGTGCTTCAGGAAGGATGACCGTGACCTTGACTCTGCAGCTGCGAGGACCAGGCGATGTTGAGGATGACCAGGACCTGGATACAAGCTGTCCAACGAAGGATGTAGAGTGTTGAGAGGTCGGTGTCCGGCGGGAGCACCAACAAGCCTTGGTAAATACAACCTACGCAGTAAATCAAGAAGATGCACGGTTGGGGCGACTCACCACAAGCAGAGGAGTCAGGGCAGACTCAGAGCAATCAGGGGAGCTGATGGAAAATAAAGGTGACCCTCCAGTGGACCCACAGGCCAGAGGCACTGGAGTCATGAGAGGACCTCAAGCAGCTCACCAAAAGATGCCGGCCACGATGCACATGATGTGGTGTGGCCAAAGATTCTAGTCACTGGAGGTGCTCGAGGTTGGGGCTAATTGGAGCCCGAAGATCTTCATGCAAAGATGTCAACAATCCTTTAGAACTGCAAAAGGATGGGGTACCCAGGGTTTCAGTTATTGCAACCCCCACAAGGACTACTAGCCTCAAACTTTGTGAGAGGGTAGAGCAGGCCTAGGGTGCTGAGGAAAACCACCACCTGTGTTGCAGAGCCCACGGAGTCGGGAGGAGCTCAGGAGCTGCAGACCGGTCGTCTTCGTTGCGCTGCCTGCGAATGTAGGGGAGTGACTCTTTCACTCCAAGGGAGATTTCTTCGGTAGTCCTTGATCCTTCACAGGGCTTGGAAGGTTCCAGTATGATGCACAGGCAGAGACGATGCAGCAGATTGGAAGGGAGACAAAGTCGGGCTCAAACGAAGTCCAGAGTGCCCAGACAGTAGAAGTGCAGTGGTTTCAGTTCTTAATCTTATCCCACGATGAATCTAGGGACCTATACTTAGGTAAGCCCTTAAGTATCCTAGGGAAAGGGTTGGGAAGATTCAGGGGACCCTCCCAGGGGAGGGTCTGGACAGGAGGAGGTTACTCCCATGTCCGATGGCCAGTTTCGCGCCAGAGCGGGAGCCAACAGCTCCCAGGACTGGTTTGAAATGGACTATGCACAGGGACACCAAATGTGCCCCTCATGTAGACTTTCAGGCCCTGGCCAGCGTACCCATCCAGCCCTAATACACTAAATCTTGTCAGGGAGGTGGTCACACCTCCCTGTGACAGGATGCCTATTGTTCTGCCTTCGCCTACTCGAGCCTGGCTCAGCATAAGGAGGGCAGAACTGTGTCTCTGGTCGGCAGCAACCATATTGTGCTGTACGAGACTAAAAGGCTGGTACCGGTAACAACGAGAGCTTAACGGAGGGCTCTTCCAGTGACTGGAATCATACCACAGACCATTTATGGCGTGGGGGTATGATTCCAACATGTTTGATACCAAATATGATAGGATTCGTTTTCGAGATGGTCATCGCACGATTATGCGGTGCCCCTCTATATAGTATGCAGCTGCTTCACTGACAACCTGGGAGAATGTACTCCGTAGGCTGCAGGGGTGCCCTACTCACTTAGGTAACACCACTATTACCAATACTAAGCCTTAATTTAATGTCCGCTTTTCTTTGGCGGGAGACTCAATTGAACGCAAACAACGTAAGTCTCAAGACCACTTTTTCCGTCTGTTTTATTTATTTATTTTCTATTTTTTAGTAGTAGGCACTTTTTAATTTTTTTAAGTGACTTCAAAAAATAAATTTCAAGAACTTATCTCCAGAACAAACACAATGATTATCAATAGACATAAAAACTTTTTCACTCCAAACACATTCAGTTTGTCATATCATACATTCCTTCACATACCATACTGCACAGTTCACAAACATCCATATTGCAAACATACAAATCACAAATTATTTTTCAATACAATAGAGAATTTATTCGCAGCGGCCGTAGAAACATTTTACAGAATCATATAAAAATGCAAATTTTTAGAAATTATTTTAAACTCTTATGGCCAATAAGCTATGGTCGACGCGTTTCAAGCCCCGTCTATTCTTGGGACTCTCATCAGGACCTAAAAACTAAAAAGACAAGAAGCGACTTAGTACTACTAGACACCTCTGCACTAATGATTCAGCTATACATTTTGCCAAATAATGTACCTTTTTCCACAAGGAGGAAACCATCCAGGGAAGTCTTTTTTAAGACCTGGAAGAAAATGACCAATTAAATCAACACGACTAGATCAACATTCATCTGGTCAACCATTCAGGTGCTAATAACCAGTATGCTTACTTCGTCTCGTAGTGCAGTTGTGGGTATTTTCTGTAAAAGGGCGGGAATGGCGGAATTAGTTTCTTGGTGTATCAATTCACTGGTTAAAGGTGAATTGTTATACTAAACTGTGACTTACTTTTAGTATTCCTGTCTTCCTCGCTGAGAATGTTGTATCGTGAGAAGACCTTCAAAGAGTTGTCGGTCCAACGGTACTGGAATGGTAAAATGTACGGAATTATTTCTTCCTTCCAAGGGCAGGTCTTTTTGGGGCGATTAAAGGAAACGAGCACAGGTTGCAGTCAACGTACCTTTGTTTACTTGGTGGACGCGTCTTTTTCGTTCACGTGTCCACACTGGCGTGCACAAATTTGTTTGTACTATGCTGTTGAAAAAAGAGGACAGTGCTAAGTTTTCTCTTCTCGTCTCATGTAGATGATTCTTTTTTGACCTAAACTACCTTTATGTCTTCTTCTGTACCTGAAGGCTTTACGGTCTTCTTTTCTGCAGCGGGGACGATGTCTGCTCTGTTCCGCGTTTCAATCAAAAATCTCGTGGGATTTGAAAGAACGTCTCAGTAGTTTTGGTATTCATGGGGCTTGTAGTTCTTTGGTTGGCCATGTCTAGTTCAAGAAAACCGTGATAGAGTTGCGCGGTCTCTCAAAGGAAAATTGGAAATGTGTTGAATATCCTTTTACACTTTTTCTTGGATAGAATTTTTGGAAGGGTCTATTTAATGTCAATTACGTGACACATGTCTTTTCAAGGATGCATCCACGCTAGAGTGGTGCAGTATGGGACTTGTAGTTGCCAGTGCGTATTCTCCTTTGGATCGCTAAGTATCTCCACTTCACCATATGTGGTATTCCATATCTTGGTGCAGCTTCTTAATGAGCGGATGATTCTAAACAGCAGTCTGGACAAGCTTTATCTTAGATTATATATTTCTGAAAGTTCATTGAGGCCATTAACAGCGGTGTTGAATTTTACTATTAGCATGGCTTCTCTTCTTGATAGTTTTGTGTCCATATCTCATCCTCTTACATCCTGTTCCACTTTTGAGATCACCGTCCATTTTAGATCTTTTACCTGGTGGTTGTTAATTTTCCAGTGGTTCACTAGTGGAGCATTCAGTACGTTTTTATTAATCCTAGATTTGTGCTGAGAGATCCGGGCTCTGATTTCTTGACTTGTTTTTCCGATGTATAATTGGTTACATGGACATCGTATTCCATATATTACAAATCTACTGTTACAATTTGAAAAGGATTCGTGCTTCCAGTGTATTGAGTTATGGGTGAACAGTGTCCCTTCTTCCGTCGAGTCGCAACATACACAAGTTCCGCACTTATGGTGCCCAGTTACTGGAGGAAGTCCTACATAATCTCTTACCGAGATTTGTTTTACTGCTGGCATTGCTGCTCTTACCACTTGGTTAGCAATGCTGCGATCTTTTCTGAATGCAAAGAGAGGGTTTTGATTCAGTGAGTCATCCAGATATTTGATTAGATGCCAATTTTGATTAATTACTTTCTTTTCTTTTTTTTTTTTTTTTTTTTTGAAACCGTTTATTGCAGTTTGAAAAAGTTACAGGTATGGGCCTACAACCACTCGGCCGGCCGCTAGAGTGACAAAAGCATATTGCATACATACAGTAAGAGTCTCTTGGCGGTGCAGAGTAGCAAAGCAGGAGAAATCAATGTTGCAGGCCGCATAGCTCCATGCCCACAATACGGTTCCCTTTTATCAGAACAAAACAACACACAGAACCACACCCGCAAGGCAACCCGCGATCCAAAGTGACAGCACGTGCTCCATAAGTGAGGGATCCCAACCAGCAGCAGAACTCTGAAGAGGGGAATGGGAGTAGATCAGGGACTGGGGAACCGCGTGCCCACGGCTGAGGGAGCGGGGCCATCTAGGGAGACGGAGCTGGCGAGGCAGCCGGTAGCAGTGGCGGCTCACAAATACCCCCGCGGTAGGCGTTCCAGGGGCCCCAGATTTTCACCCACGCCCCAGGCTTACCCCTCGCCACATACACCACCTTTTCACGAAACATACACCAATCCATATGTTCTTTCCAGGCCAACACCGCCGGGGGCCTCTGGGATCCCCACAATTGAGCAATGTCACGCTTAGCTATCATGTATCCCAGAGTCACCCACCGCGTCTGCGGGACCGAATAGTCATTTGGTTCCCACACATTCAGCAAGCATCTCCGCGCTTCAGGCAACAGCGCGACACGCGTAACCACACGCAGGACCTCATGCACACCACGCCAGAATCGCTCCACCCTAGGGCACTCCCACAGTATATGCATGAAAGTTGCCAGAGCACCACAGCCACGCTTACACAATCCGTCACCAGCATAGCCCATACGTAGAAGCCTTGGCCCCGTCACGTAAACCCGGTGAAGGATCTTAAGCTGGACGAAACGAAGGCGAGCCGGGATGGCCACCTCTTTCGGAGAGGCCACCGCGGAAATCCAATCCTCGTCGTCCAGCTCCAGCCCGTCGGCAACCCAGGCCTCGCGGAGACTAGTCAGCAGGCACGATCTGTCGTTGATCAGTTTTTTATATATGAGGGAGATCGTGCTGTCTGGGACATGGCCATCCAGCACTCTGTCCTCTAGGGGGGAAGACTCCGGAATGGACGCGACATCCGGGAAGACGGAGCCCAGCGCATGTCGGACTTGTAGGTACCGAAAGTACTCACTGCCCTGCAGCTGAAACTCCGTCTGCAGCGTCGCAAAAGTCTTGAATCCCCCCCTCGTCCAGAGATCTCCCACCGTGCTGATTCCGATCGTGTCCCACTTCTCGAAGCCCTTCGACGTCCACAGGGAGCCCAACCTCTCAGACGCGTACAACGGTGACGCCCGGGTCAAACGGTCCTTCCACCCCATAGCTGCATTAGCCGCGTGCCAGACACGCACCATGACACGCGTCGGTCCCGTCAGACGGGAGTCGGGCGCGCCAGAGTAGAGCGCTCGATTGTAATCGCCACCGGGCAGGAGCATCTTGTCCATCTCAAATGCCGGATTCAAGGCGGGCCCATAAAGGCCATGATTAATTGCAGCTAGTTGGGAGGCCCAGTAATACCGTTTAATGTCCGGGAGGGCGACCCCCCCATCGTACCACGGGAGCGTCAATTTAGCCAGAGCAATGCGCGGCCTTCCGTCCCAGAACAGGCGCCGCTGGAGGCTCTCCACCTCACGGAAGTAGCGTGCCGGAACCAAGTCCATAGTATTCTGGAGGGCGTAGAGGAAGTGCGGCAAGGACATCATTTTAAACAAGGCCGCTCGGCCGAGCGGCGAAAGCGGCAGACGCCGCCAGCGCACCACGTCCTCCTTCAAGCGCTGGAGGGGGGGCAGCAAATTCCGCTCATAGCGGGCCTCCGGGTCAAGAGTGATATATATACCCAGGTACCGAAACCCCTGGGAGGCAATCTGGATCGGACAGTCCCGTGGTAGGACCGGAGCCTCCCCGGAAAGCACATATACACAGGATTTCGCCCAGTTGATGACAAGGCCTGAGTTGCGACCGAATGAGCGCAAAACATCAACCAGGACGATCAGTGATTTACGCGGGGAGGCGAGATACAGGAGGATATCGTCAGCATAGAGGGACACGCGGTCCTCATGCTCGGGGGTCCAGCGGAGACCACGGATGGAAGGGTGCCACCGCAGCCACTCCGCCAGGGGCTCCAGGGCCAGTGCAAACAGGAGAGGTGACAGGGGGCAACCCTGTCGCGTGCCCCGCCCCAGCGCGAATGGGGCCGAGACTCGCCCATTCACCACCACCTGCGCCAATGGGCCCGAGTACAACAATTTGACCCAGCTAATAAAACCCGGTCCAAATCCAAATTTCGCCAGCATCGCCCAGATGTATGGCCATTCAAGCGTGTCAAACGCCATGGTGGCGTCCAAGGACGCCAAGATGGCCGGCTCCCGCACAAATGGGACACGCGCGAGCACCCCGTGCAAGCGCCGCAGATTGAGCGCCGTGTTGCGGTGTGGTATAAAGCCAGATTGATCTTGGTGGACCAAATCGCCCACCACGCCAACCAACCGGTTGGCCAACACCTTGGCGAGGATTTTGGGCTCCGCGTTCAAGAGCGAGATCGGCCTATAGGATGTGACCCGCTCACGGGGCTTCCCCTCCTTGTGGATCACCACGATTGTGGCCAGACGCTGGTCCGGCGGGAGGGAACCCTGCGAGTGGGCCGCCAGGAACATCGCGCGCAGGTGGGGCGCCAGTACATCCGGGCGTAGCTTGTATAGCTCGATGGGAATACCATTGGGGCCCATGGCCTTGCCGGATGCAACCGAGCGAATAGCCAAGGCAATTTCGTCCGAGGTGGGAGGAGCGTCCAGCGAATCCCTGTCCTCCACCGTAAGGGAGGGCAGTGCGATGTCCCGAAGCAGGGCATGGGAATCTTCCTCCGAGCAGGGGGAAACCGGGGAGTAGACCTCGCGGAAATAATCCGCAAAGCAGGAGACAATGGCTTCCGGCTCGGTGACACACGCACCATCCACACTCTCAATCAAAGGAACCACGCGACTCGCTCTCTCCCTCTTATCCAACCACGCAATCAATTTGCCAGCCTTATCACCCACATCATACAATCGCCCCTGCTGCTCTCTACTGAGGCCCCTGGCCGCCTCCGTGACGAGGGCCCGATAGGCCGCCTGCTTTAGGTGTAGAACATGCAGCTTGGCATCCGTTACCCCGCTCCCCAGGTCACCCTCCAGTTCCGCAATCTCGGCCTCTACCCGGGTCACCTCCTCCCGCTCGCGCCGCCGGGCATGGGAGATAAAGGAGAGGGCCTCCCCTCTAAGAACTACCTTAAAAGCCTCCCACAGGGAGATGGCCGAAGGGACCGACCCCACATTCTCGTCGAAATATCGCTGTAAGTATTTGATCAAATCGGCACGAATGGTGGGGTCGCGCAAATACCATGCATTGATTGGAGCCACCCTGCCATCCCCCCTCGGGAAGACATCGAAATGTAACAGCAATGGGGAGTGGTCTGAGATACCCCGCGCCAGATGGCACACCTCCCCCACCCTCCCTGCATGGGCCGCCGGGACAAGGATGTAATCAAGCCGCGAGAGGCTACCATGGGCACCCGAGTGGAAGGTGTATTGCCGCTGTGCGGGATGTTTTAGTCGCCAGCAATCCACCAGGCCCAGCGTGTCTAAAAGGCCGGACAGCCACGCCTGTGCCCGGGGGAGGTCCCTAGGGGGATGGCGATCCATAGACCCAGAAGCTACCGCATTAAAGTCCCCTCCAACCACCAGCAGGCCACTCGGAAGGTCCAGAAGGAGGCGCCCCAGATCCGCAAATGTGGTGGCTTGTAACCCAGGCGGGACGTACACTGATATAAAAATAAACACTCTACCCTCCATTCTTCCCACTAGGACAGTGTAGCGTCCCCTCTCATCATGGCGCACCTCATCGATCTCCAACGGGAGCGAGTTCTTGATCATAATACCCACCCCCCGCGAGCCCGAAGTGAAGCCAGAATGGGCCGCCAAACGATAGCCCCGCCGATTCATTGCATGAAAGGAGTTACCTATAAGGTGTGTCTCCTGCAGGAAGACAACATCTGGCGAGATACGTTTCAAGTACTGCAGGACCACACCACGCTTAATCCTATCCCCCAGGCCGTTAACATTCCATGACAACACAGTCAAATCCCTACCCCCCATCATACGTCGAAACAATCGGTCGTCCCCCACAGAGCATCTTAAAAGCAACAATACAGTAGCGGGTTTGCCTTGCGGTGCAAACAAACAACACACCCCCCCACCCCCCCATCCCAACAGAACTCCCCCCTCCCTGCACCCCTGCATGAGCCCAGACAGCCCCCCCAAAGTGCAGTGTGCCTGTCGCCCCATAGCTGAAAACTAACTAGTCCCCCAGAGGAGGAGGGAAGCCCCCAACAGACCCCGCACGACCTCCATAGGAGGGGAACATATGCAATCAATAAATGGTGAAGGAGCATCGTCCAGAGCAAGGCCTATTTAGTCACCCCTCAATTCTGATCCGGCGGGCCCTCCTCGCCAGCCGCGCCCCCCCCGCCCCCCCGGCCCCGATCTCCAGGCAGAGTGTCCAACCAGTCCCCAGCCGCCTCGGGCCGGTCAAAGAAGTGCGTGCGACCATCCACCTCCACCCTAAGCTTAGCTGGAAAAAGCATTGAGTACTTAAGGTTCAGGTCCCGTAGGCGACGTTTAACACCAAGGAAACTCTGTCTCTGCTTCTGAACCGCCGGAGTAAAGTCTGGGTAGAAATGCACATCCATGTTATCAAGCTTGACCGGTCCCTGTTGCCTGGAGGTCTGGAGGATAGCGTCTCTGTCCCGAAAGTTAAAAATCCGGGCAATGAGAGGCCGCGGCGGGGCACCGGCCTTAGGTCTGCCCCCAGGGACCCGGTGAGCACGCTCCACCGCAAAAAGCTTACTCAGCCCCCGGGGCTGGAGATGGGTAAGGATCAATTCTTCCACATAAAGATCTGCCGCCTCCGCCTCTCGTCCCTCCGGCACCCCCACAATACGAACATTATTCCTCCGGGCCCGACCCTCGGAATCCTCCAGTCGCCGGTCCATCAGGGCGCTCGCCTGGCCAAGCCGGCGCACCTCCTTTTGGAGGGCCACCACGTCCGTCGTGAGGCTCGTTGCGGTGTGGGCCAGGGAATCGACCCGGTCGTTCGTTTTGGACAAGTCAGCCCTCACAAGGCTCACATCCACAAGGACCGAGTCTATTTTTTGCGCTAGGGTGTCGAAGCGCTGGTCCACCGAGATTACTTTCTTTAAGTTGTTAGAATTAGGGCAAAAGTGGAAACGCACACTATTCTTTTTAGAGGAGCTTTTTCTTTTTTCTCTAAGAGAGCTTCCCGCGGGGTCCACCACGCTCTTTTCATTGCTTTTTTTAGTAATTTCTTTGGGTAGCCTCTTTTCTTTAAGTTGTCAATCAGCTTACTGGCATGTTGTACATATTCGTCTTTATAGAAACAATTCCGTCTGATTCTGAGAAGTTGGCCAAACGGTAGGTTCTCTTTTAGATTCCTAGGATGGCTGCTTGCGAAATGTAGAGCTTTATTCCGGTCAGTTGGTTTTTTGAAGAGTGTGGTGACAAGTCCATTTTCAGCTGGGTAAACCTCCACATCTAAGAACGGAATTTTTATCAGAGAGTGGTTAATACTAAATTGGATCTCTTCTGTTCGATTATTTAGCCAATTGTGGAATTGTGTCAGGTTTTCTTCAGTACTTGTCCAAGTCATAAAGACGTCGTCAATGTAGCGCATCCAGTTTCCAATCCACATGGAAAAAGGATTGTCATTATAGACAAACTTTTCTTCGTATTTAGCCATAAAAAGAATGGCTAATTCTGGGGCGAATGGACAACCCATTGCAACTCCGCGGATTTGGAAATAGAAGTCTCCATTAAAGTTAAAGTAATTTTTCTTTAAGGCAAAGCATGCTAGTTCCATGATGAATTCTGCTCACTTAGGGGCACCCTCTCACTTAGAACCAAGCACCCTGCCCTCAGAAATGTAAAGGCCTGCTATAGGGGTAACTTTTAGGTTTTAAGTGCAGTAACCCTTCGTTATAGTAAACCTATATCTTAAGTAAGTGCACCAACTTACACAGGCTCCAATAGCAGCCTGTAGTTCCGTTTTGAATGGTCTCTCATGGGTGGCATAATGCATGCTTCAGCCCATGGGAGGCCTCTGGGGGTACCTCTGCCCTTGGGTACATGGGTACCATATACTAGGTACTGACAAGGGTACCCCAGTATCCAATCTGGTATGTACCTAGGTACTGAACACAACAGTTTAGGGAGAAAGTAGATAGACTGGGGTCCTGATTAGCAGGATCCCAGTCAGACTAGTAAAAACACAGCTTAGTACTAGGCAAAAAGTGGGGGTAACCATGCAGAAGGATCCTACCTTCCTACAGGGGTCAATGTGGAGACATATGTCTTATAATTTTTGGCTGGGAGCCATCAGGCCCAGGGGTCTTACCTGTCGCCAGTGCTGCAACTGCGTCACAAATTTCTTCAGGAGTGATTGGGGCATCGAGCACCATGTACTGTTCAGGGGTTATCTTAGGTAGGCTCACTGAGTCTAGGAAGTCACCCAGTTGCCCTTTGTCGCTACATCCTGAGGATTTGTGGAGCGCTGCATAGTGCCTTGTCATTGCTACCTGTATTTCATGTTGCATTTATGGCATGCGTCCCATGTCGTCACGTAGGGCGTGTATGTGCTGGCATGCCTGTTCCTGGCATAGTAGCCATGCCAACAGTCGACTTGCTCTATCAGATGTTGCGTGTGTGCGTACGGAGTGTGCCGAGTAGTTGTGGCAGCAAAGCCTTTCCAGTAATGCTACTTGTTCACTCCGCTTTTCGTCTAGGCATCTTGTGTCCCCAAGGTATGTAGCAGCATCAGGTTCGTGTTGGAGGAGCCTGCGCTCTATATTGCTAAATGAGTCGTTCAGTTGTTTGCGAATATTCCATGTGAGTTCTAGACAGTGCCCTCTGATAGTCACATTGAAAGCATCCCATTTAGCAGTGTGGCACTGGTAGAGTTGTTGTTTATCTCAAACCACCAGGGACGCCCGAAATGCCCGATCCTCCAATGCCACCAGCTTGAGTCGCCAGGTGGGAATTAGTGGTGGGTCGCCCTCCCTTTTAAGCTGTAAGAGTTGTGGATTGGGATCGGAGCTTGTACGTCCTAGGTATTCAATCTCTCAGATTAAGGGGAGTAGGGATGGAGACTCCCACCATGTGATCGAATTGTACGTGGAGGCTGTACACTGGGGAATAGAAGGAATAGATACGTACATTTGGTTTGCGAGCGCGCCATATGTCGACCAGGTACCAGTGGGTGAGCCATGTTGCCACACAGTTGATGGACGGAATGCAGAACAAATCAAAACATTCACCCCCAGTCAAGAGATCTGGGTTAAATCCATCATTCTTTTGCTCACCATGCCACGCCAGTTTAGACCTGGCCATATGCAAATCAGTCTTGACCCTGTGCCTCATGGGAACAGTCCAGCCCGAACTGCCAAGCCAGGTCCTCCCTGGACCGGAAACAAGCATCCACATTCCAACACAATTATCTCTGATTTGCAAGAAGAACACATGCCTCGCTGACAATAGCTATAGATACTTTTAACTATTGTCAGTGTTCTTTTCACATGTCCCTTCCAGAGTCTGTAGAATTGCAAGTTCATGAGTTTGAAGTTTGGTCTGATCCCCATCTACGACCTTTATTCAGCAAAGCAATAAATGAGAATCTTTGGGGCATGTTCGTAGCTTCTTTCCAGCACTGGTTAAATACCGCAGGAAATAAATATGACCCATGTTTGGGGTGGGTACATATGCCAAAGCCAATTTAATTTGCATGAAGGAAGAGTGCACTTTATATGGTGTAGGATTTGTTCAATAACGGGCACAGTGTTACAATTGTTTATTAAATGGTGAGGTGGAGACATAAATGGAGAACATGGATTTTTTGTGTGCCGGTATTTTAATGATTCATTAAAAAAAAAATGTACATACTGTAATTGAGCAGAGGACACTTTCCCTCTGACTAAACAGCTTTTTATGTTTTGTTTTCAGGTCTAGAGGAGTGCCACACTAATGAAACATGCATGAATATTTACGTTCCCTTCTATTATTTTTCATACATTGACTATAAAAATATTCTTTGATACAGTATACAGAATTGGACAGTGCCAAACAGACACCCCACATCTGCAGTTCTACACAAATGTTATTTGGGTGCACAGAAACTGTCTAAATCATGGGTGCAGAACTGGGGAGATTTTTCTGGCTCTTCTATAATATTCCACATTTGTAAAGCACGAACAATCACCCGTAAGGGTCTCTAGGCGCTGGGGGTCGTCGGGAAGATTAAGCAAGCTATTGCCCAGAGTCACATGGTGCTGGGCTAATCTGGCGCCGGGGATCGAACCGTGATCCCCAGATTCCGGCGTCAGTCGACCTGGCCGCGGCGCCACACCTCTTCCACCTTTAACCAAAAGCACATCTGACAGATGGAGTAACCAACCCTCCAAAGAATCACCTGAATGCGATCTCCCAGGGCAAACGGCTGGCGGAAGTTGCCCACCACAGAGCCTATCATTGCTGACTATAAGGTGGATGAACCCTTCAGACACTTAGGACAAGCTCAAAGGAATTAATACACTGGGAGACACACCCGGGCAAGACAGTAAGCTACAGCTCACTGGGCTGGGAAGGAACTTGAATATTGCAGAAAACCCTACTCTGGCAATCAAAGCAAAAGTCTCCAAATGCACACTGAGTGATAATAGACTAGAAAGACAGACTGGCAGACGCAGATCAAACCATAACCCCATAGAGCATAGAATTTGCAAACACTGTGACACCAAATACACTCAGTGAGTAACGACTAAGAATGAGAGACTGACTGACACAGATCCAACCCCAATCCCAGAGAGGACAACATTTGACATGGGAGAAATAGAGATTAAGAGGCACCTTCACCTACCTTACTAGTTTTTGCCAATAATATAAGAGAAGAAAAACTGCACATCATCCATATACGAGTTGGCGGAAGTACCCGAGAGCGCAGCAAAGTATGTATATGCATGGCACCAAAAAAGACAGTGTGCATAAAACTGGATTTCAGAAAATCCTGGAAACTGAAAGGACCACTAAGGATGCCATATGTACACTGGTCTGTCCTATGTTGGCATGGCTCTTTTGCCTCTGATCTATGGCCACTACATGTAACCCATAACATTTACTCTTATGCATAACAACATATATATTCAGCTTTTATTACTAGCCTACATTTTTATGGCAACATTGTACCTATTGTCTGGGTATCTGCATTATAATACTGTTGTATATTAGTGATACCTAATACTGCCAGCCTTACTAACTATTTCATTTGCCTCATGTACTTAATAGTAGGTCATAGAGTTGGGAAATATATATATATATATATTATCTACTGGCGGTCGCCAGTAGATAGTTATAGTTAGGACCGAGTTTCCATAGGAAATCTGAAAATTCTATTTTGAATAACTTTGGCGCCGGTTGACGAATCCACGTGAAATTTTCAAAACTAATGGGGCGCTCCGCTCAGCTCCTACCCTGAAAGTCTCGGGGTGATTCGTCAAGCGGGGGCCGAGAAAAAAGGGGGGTCCCAAAACGCGTTTTCCCCATGCATTTTTCCATAGGACCTTTAGTCGAAGGTACAGCCCGAACGGCTGAACAGAATTACTTGAAATTTGGCAGAGAGGTAGTCCTCAGGGCAGGGAAGTGCCTTTTGCAGGTCTGGTGTCAATCTGTTCAGTAGTTCCTGAGAAAATAGCATTTAAAAACATATAAATATCTATAAGCGCGCACCGTGCGAGCACCCTAACGTGCGCGAGCGTAATTCTGATTGGTGGTTACATGTTAGTCTACGTTCGAATCGGTCGAAATCAGGAAGTGTCTGCCGCCATTTTGTTTTGTTTTCAGTGCGAGAGTGAAAAAGGAAGGTGGCGAACGTGATAGAGTGGCGTTCGCGCGAGTTATAGTTATCTGAATTAACTTTAACGGGGGAATTTCATTGGTTTTTTACGAGTGAAATATCCACCTAACTATAACATGTGTGAAACCTATGGTTTTTTAAGTGAATTTGCAAGGTTTTTTAAATGCTAATTCCTAACTATAACGTGTGTGAAACCTATGGTTTTTTCAGTGAATATATATATACATATATATATACACACATATACTAACAAAATTGCCCTCAAAATGAATAGGCATGAGGTCTGGCGCTTACATGGAGATTCTTTCCTGCCTTGTGCGTTTTAAATCCTCCCAATTCTTCTTCACATACTGAGCAATTTTAATTGATACCTTCTTTCCTCTGACGCTTGTTTAACTTTATTGCCCTCTGGGGGGAGACCATAACCTGTGCATTGCAGGGCAGGGGTTAACTATTCTGGTGTATTTCTGTGTTTTTTTTTCCCAAATAAAAACGCTGAGTTGGCACTGACATATTCAGCTAACTATAACGTCACTTTCACCTTTGTTTTTTTCAGTGAATAATACAATCATATTTATAATGAATCTTGGATCTGAAGAAAACCCACTTGGGTTCCATTAAGTAATCTTAGTGTAAAATGCATTCTTGCATCCATTTTGGACCCAAGGGTGCATTCTGCACGAAGTAAATAGCGCTAAATGCCGGTAGTAGTAAGTTGGGGGGAAATCCTACCCCAAAAGCACATTTAGCGAGTGGCTGATCGGACTTCCTATTCGTGTTCTACTGCATTTAGCGCTATTTCCTAGGGTAAAATGTATCCTCATATCCATGATGGACACAAGGAGGCATTTTTGCTCTGAGAAATAGTGCTAAGCACAGAATTACTATTCTTGTGTAATTCAAACGTAATCTCGTAGAATTCTCAAGTAATTTTGCGTGATTCTGTTCCACGGAAATACTCAAGTTGCACCCACCCCTACCTATCAACCTCACACGAAGACAGAGCCCGCTGGGCACAGTCTTTGACCATACAAAGTGTTGTCAGATTGCAGGGTCTACAGTATACATCCTCTTAAAGTTGAACAGGCCCTGTTATTTCTATAATAAAGGTCGTTTACCACCTATTTAAGGTGTTTTTAATCTCTCCTGAGCTGGATTGTGTTCAGCCTATTCCCTAGAAATATTTCTCTGTGCTGGATCTACTCACCCCAAAGGGTGCTAGAGCTCTGTGTCTATCTCACATTTACCTTTTAAGGTCTTCCGACTTCCCTTTCTTGCTTTTTAAATCAACCGTTAATGTAGATGTTCTTGTCTTCACTCTTCCAGCACGCACTGGATTTACACTGAATCAGAAGCGATCATGTGTTGAGGTAACTGCATTCCTCCAGGCCAAGTTTGGGGCCATCTGCCCAGCATTTCTTTTGTTTTCCTGGATTTCGTCTGAAAGTGTGAATAGTACATACAACCTTTAAATACCTACTCCCTCTATCCATGGAGAGAGCTGTACAAGGCCTTTCAGGATCACACTTAAGAGCCTGTGTTAATTTCTTTTGAATGTTTTTGTGAAGAAAGAAGCCAAAGTTATATGAAATGAAAACAGGTTTCCCTATCCCCAAGGGCCTGAACAATAACTACAGAGTGGACGGACAATGCTTACAGAAATGCAAGAGCGACGGCGAAGAGTCCGAAGAAGAGGAACAGTCCAAACAGGCCTAATAGATCCAAGGATTCCGACACTGCTTGTCCATTTTCTGCAGAGTAAAAATCACAATTTAAGAAGGTGTTAAGGAAAGCAAACTATGTCTTAAATGATACCGTTTGTCATGCCTACAGCAGAGTCTGCCCTAAAGACCTGGGCTATCGAGAATACCATGGAGAATTTATTATAGACATATAAACTCGGTAAATAACATTCTACTCTCTAACATTCGACTGTCTGTGAAATAGAATTTCACAGAAAGTGTAATGGATGCACAGAGCAACATGCCAAGTGTTGGACAAACATCAATAAATGCATTAAAATGCCTGAGGAAGACATATGTGCATGGTAGTACTCAGAATGCAAGGGTAAAGCGGAAGACCTCGTAGGGCATGTGTACAAGCAGTCATTATACAAATGCATTCCTGTTTCTTTTGTTCCTTGCTGAGTGCAACATTAATGGACAAACTCCTTCAGAAATTAAAAGCTTAATTGAGGAATTGGGTCCAATATATCTCTCCGCTGCAGGAGATGTACTTGACGTTAGAAGGCGATTCCTGCAACCAGACGTCCCCGATATAAACATGCTCCTCTGACATCATGTAGGGATCTGCGATAGTAATGTGATGTCTTTAAGTGTAGGTATCCAAGGCTCATCCCCCAAATCCTTGCAGCATGCCAAACCACTCAGCACTGATGTTTGATGGGCAGCATTCTTTCTCCTAGCACATATATCTGATGGGCAGCATTCTTTCTCCTAGCACATATATCTGTTGGGCAGCATTCTATCTCCTAGCACATATATCTGATGGGCAGCATTCTTTCTCCTACCACATATATCTGTTGGGCAGTATTCTTTCTCCTAGCACATATATCTGATGGGCAGCATTCTTTCTCCTAGCACATATATCTGTTGGGCAGCATTCTTTCTCCTAGCACATATATCTGTTGGGCAGCATTCTTTCTCCTAGCACATATATCTGTTGGGCAGCATTCTTTCTCCTAGCACATATATCTGATGGGCAGCATTCTTTCTCCTAGCACATATATCTGTTGGGCAGCATTCTTTCTCCTAGCACATATATCTGTTGGGCAGCATTCTTTCTCCTAGCACATATATCTGATGGGCAGCATTCTTTCTCCTAGCACATATATCTGTTGGGCAGCATTCTTTCTCCTAGCACATATATCTTATGGGCAGTATACTTTCTCCTAGCACATATATCTGATGGGCAGCATTATTTCTCCTAGCACATATATCTGTTGGGCAGCATTGTTTCTCCTAGCACACAATTCAGATGGGCAGTATTCTCCGTTTCCCATTAATATGCTGAGCCATAACAAAAATCTGATGATCAGCATTTCTCATTAAACCATTCTCTGGTGGGCAGTATTTATGGTTCAGTGATCTTAAGGGCAGAATATCTCTTGACACCCTCCCCCCTTCCGTTTCCTGGGACAGCTGCATTAAGTGAGGTCAGGTGCTGTATTTATCATGACTGTCCTGCCCAATCAATAAATTGGATTGGAAAGGTTTCTCATCAAACAATAATCTTATTGGGCCCAGTGACTGGTACGTCAATCTTAGAAGCATTCTTTCAAAGTAAACGTGCAGGTAGTATTTCCCATTAAACAGTGCTCTGATGGACAGCATTCCTCTTGACGCAGTAAGTACTTTGGTTGATAGGCTTTTCATCTAGCATATTAATCATGAGACATCATTTCTTTTGGCACATTGATGTGGGGCACACTATTTCTTCTCACCCATTAATCTAATGGGTTGAGTTATCGTTACACAGTAGTGTGTCTGCATGGTTTGGACAATCTGTTTGTATGCATGCGTTTTAGGCAGGGCCCTCAGGGTTTGTGGAGCCACTGGGAGATAGAAAGCAGGGGTTTAGCTATACATGAACAGTTCCATTTCCCCAAGTGTGATGGCAGGCAAACAACCGTTACAACGCAGTCATTACATCACACTGCCTTTACATAGCAGTCATTACATCGCAACATCCTTTACATCGCATGTCATTACAATGTAGCCATTACATCGCATGTGACTACAACGCATGTCATTACAATGCATGTCACTACAACGCAGGCATTACATTGCAAGTCATTACAATGCATACCATTACAACGCTTACACTATCCAACACTTACCCTACTGTTGCACTCACTGGAGTTAGAATAGTAATTTTTACCCCTACACTATCCAACACTTACCCTACTGTTGCACTCACTGGAGTTAGAATAGTAATTTTTACCCCTACACTATCCAACACTTACCCTACTGTTGCACTCACTGGAGTTAGAATAGTAATTTTTACCCCTACACTATCCAACACTTACCCTACTTTTGCACTCACTGGAGTTAGAATAGTAATTTTTACCCCCACACTATCCACCACTTACCCTACTGTTGCACTCACTAGAGTTAGAATAGTAGTTATTACCCCTATACTATCCAACACTTACCTTAAATGCGATGCAATGGTATGCATTGTAATGGTATGCGTTGTAAAGGTATAATGCGATGTCATGGTATGCATTGTAATGGTATGCGTTGTAAAGGTATAATGCGATGTAATGGAATGCATTGTAAAGGTATTTTCTGAAAATGAGATGTAATGGCATGCGATGTAAAAGAATGCATTGTAAAGGATGTTGCGATGTAAAAACTGCGTTGCAAAGGCATGCATTGTAAATGTATGCGTTGTAACGTCATACATTCGTGATGGCATACTCTAGAGATGTTGTGCTAATACAAAGGCTAGGAGGAGAGCGAAGAGATTCAGGAAACTGTTCAGAGTTCAGACCTAGGGCAGCCCTGGGGGTGTGTCCATTGCCGCCATGGGTTCAGCCTACTGAGGGCAGAGGGACTCTAGAACCAGAAAGCTGGATTTGTCTCCAAGATCTTCTCTAGATTGAAGATAGCATCAAAATAAATATATTGTATAGGAAGTTGTCAGGTGGAGAAGAAGGGCAACTGCCTTGAAAAAAGCTTGGTATAGCGTGGAGCGACAGACTTGTGTAAAAGAGGAGACATGGACAGTGGTGCAGCTGCTGAAGACACTGCCTGTGCCTCCATTAGGGATCTTACACAGAGGCGTTTTAAGGCATGGGCAAAGTAGGCAATTGCCCTGGGCCCCCACCTTCCAAGGGGCCACCTGGTAAAGGGAGTAGAGAGCCGAAATATCTGACATAACAACAGTGCCCATAAAAAACATCCTCTTTTTTTCGATTTAATACCGGAGCATGCTTATCAGAAGGGCTGTGGAAGCCATCTTATTTCAGGTTCCATTTGAGACACTTGCTAAGGAGCTTGCAGAATGTATTAAGGACAGATGAACTGTGTCTGAGCTCGTGGTGACCGCAAGGCCTTGAGAAGTAAAGGAAATCATGAGACCTAGTGCACTGCTGCTTGCTTCGGTTGCAGAACATTTCATAAGTCAATATCCAAGGGCCGGCCTTAGTTCATGAGTGCGTGGCTCTCAAGCAAAGAGAGAGCTTTCGCTAGAGCAGTAGGAGAGAATCATTGGCGCTGAGAAAGAGCTGCCTGCATCTTTTACTACAACAACAGGCTACAATTTGGGGTCAAGACCGCCTATTTATAAGCAATCAACGATCAGGTAAAATCGCAAACAGCGTCCACGTCCAATTACTAGCGGCCTCTGCAGTGTGAAATGGCTGAAACCTTTTTGCAAGAAACACCAGGAGGTGGCCCCGGGCAGTTGCAGTTTTGTGTACCTTGTCTCAGCTGCATTAGTGACTGTGCTGCTCATCGTTTCAAGGATGGCAGAGTGGGCTAAAGAACGGTGATGGATCAAACCCAGATCTGTTGACTGGGTGTGAGTATGTAAATGTAAATGTAAATGTATGTGTCTTGTAAAGCGCACTGCTGCCCTGAGGCGTCGTGGCGCTGTAGACCGCTGGGGAACCCGTCCTGGCTATCCCTGTGAGATGGTCCCTCCAGGGTATCTCCAAGGTGAAACCAGGCATCCCCGGCGAATTTGGGGGGCCGTTGTGGAGATGAGGCAAGCTAATGCCCAGAGTTGCCGAGTGTGTTCCTGGTTAGAGTAGGTACCGAGGCGAGAATTATCGAGTCCGTTTTGACCCTGGTCCACGACCCTGCCGCGTCGGGAATTGAACCCTGGTCCCTGGCCGATTCTCTGCTTACGGATCTGCCGCCTCTAACCAGTGAGCCACACCTCTCCACGTGTTTGATTGGTTCTGATGCTCCGTCCATCACCACCCCCTTTTGTACCGCTTTGTTCGCCATAAGTTGGCAGGGTATGCTCAGACATGAGTCCCTTGCTCACTTTGCCACTGCATTCAAGCAAGCCTGGCTGAAGACAGCTGAAATGCCAGAAACCGGTCCTAGGAAGCTTGTTTCCGGTCCAGGGAAGGCATGGCGGGGCAGTTTGGGCTGGACTGTTCCCATGAGGCACAGGGTCAGACTGATTTGCATATGGCCATGTCTGAACTGGGGTGGCAAAGTGGGCTAAAGAACGGTGATGGATCAAACCCAGATCTCTTGACTGGGTGTGAGTGTTTGATTGGTTCTGATGCTCCGTCCATCACCACCCCCTTTTGTACCTCATCGTTTCAAGGATCACATGCAAATTCTAGAGATTGATTAAAAAGAAGGAACTGTGAATGATTTAAAATCAGTGAATGATATCTCTGTAACCATGGCCACAGCAGAGGGATGAACCCAATTAAAACATATATGTGAAGGAAATTATTATTTGTTTGTTAAATCTGTTTATTGACATTTCATAATGATACAACAAGAGCAAAATAACAGTAATATGCATGGAATAATCACCAGAGTAACCTCTAATCTCAAAGTACTTAGGAGTCTATTAAGCATATGGGGGCAGATTTATAAGCCCCGTGCGCCACTTTTGCGCCACCGTTGCGTCACTTTTGTGACGCAGCAGCGGCATAAACCATGCACCACGTTGCGCCTTATTTACAACGTGACGCATCTAGGGAGATGCGTCGCGTTGTAAAGCCCTGCGCTACATTAAACCTGCGTCAGGTTTAATATATGCAGGGTGGGCGTTCCAGCGGAAAAAGCCTCGGAAAAGTGACGCAGTGAAATCTACAATATTTCACTCAGTCACTTTTTCGACGCTGCTGCGTCAAAACCTTGCGCCTGCTTGAAGGCATGATGCAGCATGATAGGTATGGGCAGCCCCTAAACATTGCTGGAGTTGCGTTGTGCTTGCGACACGACTCCAGCAATGCACCGCCCTAACGCCATCAGATGCGTCACGCATCTGTTTATCCTTGCGCCACGATGCGCTGCATTGTAAATGCGGCGCATCAGTGGTGGCGCAAGGGCAAACTTGCGTGACGCATCTTTACTGGCGCATCCCTGCTGATTTGCAGGGATGCGCCAGGAAACATAAATCTGCCCCTCGGTGTGCAAGGAAATGAGTTCCAAATAAGCCGCCACAACTGTGTGGGTCCTCTGCTGTTTGCCCGCATCTACGGTCCCTCTGGACAGGACCACAACCTCCAGAAGTCCCAGCGTGCGGACGCGGTATAAAGTCAAGACGCGCACCACGGCGCCTGGTAGCCGCCGCAAACTGTGTGGGTCCCCTGCTGCTTGCCCACATTTACGGTCCCCCTGGACAGGACCACAACCTCCAGAATCCCCAGCACGAGGACACGCTATAAAGACAAGACGTGCCCCGTGGCGCGGGAAGTGCCCAGGCAAAGCCTGGGCCAAGGGCGGGCCCGTCCACGCCCGTCGGAGCCCGAAGGAGGCTGGGCTGGACTCACCCTCCTTTCATCTGCACCTGTCTGAGGTACTGTCGACTTCATTTATTTTCCTGCAGCACACATGGCGAAAGTAAAGGGAATACAAGAGAAGCTTGGAGGGGGGGTTGGAGCTACTCTGGACTCCTTCTTAATAAGAGCAGCCAGCGTTCTCTCGCATGAGATTGAGCTGACTGAAAGAAGTCTTTCCATGGGGCCGACCCCTTTAACACACGGTCCGTCCTCAGGCCTTGTGATTGATATCCTTCCAGATACACAATCGCCACTGCCCTTAATCTCATCAGCCTCCGCACAAGATCAATGCGGGCCTTCCCGCCCCAATCTGAATACAGGGATCACACCAAGAAGGGGTGCAGATCACTCCCCCTTGAATGTTTCATCACTGGATCCTTCACCTATCCCACCGGCTAAGCGAACCAGAGCAGGGGGTGTTGTTAGTGGTGCCAAACCAAAACAAACTAAAACCACTCGTGCCCCCAAAACTAAAACCTCCAAAACAAAGGTGCACACTACGAACCTTAAAACATCAGTATCTCCAGTGTCCCTTAATACTCCACCGCTTCAGGTACTGCAAGCAGATTTCTTTTGGAAAGAAGTCTCTACAACATTAAATGATATAATGGCTCCCATTTTAGCCAAATTGTCTCGAATAGAAATTCGGCTGGGGGAGTTAGAATAGCAGAATTGTACATTACTTGCTCGTATACCCCCGCCGAACGATCCTTCTGTGATAACATCTACAAACACAGAATCAGTGCTGCTGATAGAAGTGCGAGGGCCACTTTCTTCCTCGATAATGGCACTGACAACATCCATACTCCAGGGCGGTCCCACCAATGCTGTAGTACAGCCCTCAAACGCTCTTTCCAATACCAACACAACAAGGGCTACTCAGATCTGCCGAGGGCTGAATGAAGGGGACTCAACTCGCCAGCCATTATCACCCAGGATGGAAACAAGAGGAGCTACGCACCAGGCAGGGCTACCTGAGAATGCCATCGGAGCGTATGAGTACCAACCGCAACAAACTCTCAACCTTCCTCCCGCCGCTGCCCCACTGGTCCGGGCTCTGGAAAATGTCCCCCCCCTTCGAGAAGATCAAAGCGAATCTATAAGACAATTAATGGATAAATGTCTTCATTGGTTATTAAGTAACGTTCATATAACCGAGAGGAGGAGGAGGGAACTGGCTAACGAAATTATCATGGCCAGGAGAGTGGGATGGGTGGGGGGGCTCAAGAAAATCGTTTGATGGTGATTGTGTGGTAATTAATTTTAACAGTGCATATATGAGTGCTTCTCTCCTAGCCAATCTCCATAGTTTCTCTCTAAGGAACTCGCAGATAATACTTTTACCCTTGGAGTTCTTTGACACTGGCCAGGGTGTTACCAAGGGAAGGGAGTACAGGAGCAGACAATTGAAACCACTCACTGGTCTGAATGAGGGTCCCGCTTAAATTCTGGTATTAGTTTACATAATAGATTTGCTGCCCTGTCGAACTTGGAGGCATGTGACTGACTTAGTCTCTCATCTCCCAAATTATCAACTAGGGCAACTACTGCGGCCCTGGCAGAGATTAGTCCATTGGGGATCCCACCTATTATACTACCCTCTGAGAAGGTCCCTACAGTCGTAAATCTAGCACCCAGTGTTCAGGAACATGTGCAGACCTCGCCAACTTGTATGAATGACATAGAGGGAACTAGGCCTAATATGTTATCGTGGAACGTGGCAGGTTCCAAAATAGCTAACCCCCACTGGATAAATAAGTGACAATCTATGGAGGTAGTATTCTTTCAGGAGATTTGGGCTAAAGACCCAATTTTTTTTCCTGGGTTTTCCACCTTCCATTCCCCAGCAATTCCATTAGTCTCGAAGTGCGAAGGGGGGCTTACTCCCCTAATCTCAAACACTACACCTCTTCAAATCAGACAGGTTGGTCCCACACATACTCATTTTCAGATCTTCGAGATGGGCAGTAGGAAACAGGACATTTGGACAATTGTTAACTTTTATAATAACGAGTTTGGGAGGAACTTGAGGCTAGTGGTAGACGCACTAGCACTGGAGATTGAGAAATTGTACTAGGGAAAAAAAGGGGGTAGTGTAAACCTTTTATGGGTGCGGGATTTTAATGTTCACCTTTGCAAGTTTAATGGGACCAGGGTATGTGGAGTAGAAGACCCTTATAGTAATCTCCTCTCACACTTTATACACAACGAGTATGGTGACATTTTAAAGAGTTTGTTATATAAGTGGAATGTGTGCTTAATAAATGAAGCGGAAGAGGGAGGGTAAGGAACCACTTTTAGAAGGGCCACCCAAGAGTCTACTATAGACTTCATTTTAGCCTCGGTACATCTACATGGGAAAGTGTCCCATACGAGCACCCGATTTTCCTCCCACAGCAACCATGCCATGTTATCTATTCACTTAAGCATCCTTTCCAAACCTAAAGAGCACAACAAGGTTGTATAAGATGTGAACTTGTCTAGGAAAAACGGTTATCAACTGAAGTGGTCACAGGCACAAAAATTAAATCTAGGCCCCGAAATCCTAGTCCAAGTAAAGGAGGAAATATTAGCCTGCCTGGTAGAGAACTCCTCGCCTATATTCTTGGTTAGCCAGTTCATTGCCCTTTTGGCGAAAGAAAAAGTAGCACTTACTCGGGTCAATTTACCAAATGCTACCGCTAATACTGGGTGGTTTGATACAGCCTGCGCACAGCAAAAAAAGCCCTTGTAAACGCCCTAAAAACCCATCCTAGAGACTTCTCTTTGATCCGCGTGCTACGCAAAGATTATAAACTAGCGAGGAGGGCGAGAGAGAAAGATTTTAGGGCGCAGGCATGGGCAGACCTCGGGCAAGCAGCTATCTCAGGCAGTAGCAGAGACTTTTGGAAAATTGTGAATGCCCAACATTTTAAAGACACCAGTGATCCTACATTAGACGTGCATTTAGATGAAGAGACATGGGTGAGGCATTTTGAAGGAATATTTGGTCTAGCAACCTCCCTAAACCCACTATTATCTTGTCCAGAGCCTTTACCTCAGGGAGGGCTAACTTTCTCTGTATCAGAGATCAGAATGGCGTTGGAATCCTGTATCCCCGATAAGATGCCGGGGTCAGATGGAGTCCCAATTGACCTCTTTCAGCAGAATTACGATATGTGGGTCCCTTTACTTACAAATATTTTTAATAGCATTCAGATAGTAGGCCCACCTTTCTCTTGGAACCAGAGTGTAATCGTGCCTATTTATAAAAATGGGGAGAGGGGGTCTCCAAAGAATTATCGCCCCATATCTCTCCTCGATACCACTGCCAAACTTATGGGACCGGTTCTTTTGGCCAGATTGGAGGATTCGGCCAAACCCCATAATATTTTTATGAAGTCGCAATATGGGTTCCGTAGAGGAATGGGGACAGTCGACCAGTGCTTCAACCTCTCTCTAACCATTGGGAAATATACTAAGGCAAAAGGCGGGAAGCTCTATATGGCCGTCATGGACCTAACTTCAGCCTTCGATTGTGTGTCACACTCGAGGCTGTGGTCCATGATGGCGGGTATGGGTATCGATCCGCCGAAAATTGGATTTATTCGGCAGCTGTATGCCAATGCCACTGCCTGTGTAAGGTATGGCAGGAAGGGGGAGTGCACTCGCCTTTTAAAATCGAAAAGGGAGTAAGACAGGGGTGTGTTCTTGCCCCCATTCCTTTTTTCCATCTACACGAACTGGGTCGAGTCCTTCCTGTCTGCTCTACCGGTGGCTGTGCTCAAATATGATCATACCCCCCTTCCGATGTTGGCGTACGCCGACAATGCGGTATAGATGGCCAGATCGGGTTTAGCCCTACAAACGCTAATCACAGCCTACTCCGCCTTCATGGCCTCTCTTGTTCTAAAAGTTAATAAATCCAACTCATTCATAATTGTAGCTGGAGCCGCAAGATGTGAGAAACATCCCCATTTCCAGTTGTCAGGAAAGAAAATCGAGGTGGTTGACTCCTTTTCATATCTTGGAGTGCTTTTTCATAAAGATCACTCATGGTCTAATTTAGTGGCGTTAAGAGCCCAGGGTATGCAAAGGAGCGTCAATGCTGTTAAAAGATTTGCAGTACAAAAGGGGGTGGTGATGGACGGAGCATCAGAACCAATCAAACACTCACACCCAGTCAACAGATCTGGGTTTGATCCATCACCGTTCTTTAGCCCACTCTGCCACCCCAGTTCAGACATGGTCATATGCAAATCAGTCTGACCCTGTGCCTCATGGGAACAGTCCAGCCCGAACTGCCAAGCCATGCCTTCCCTGGACCGGAAACAAGCTTCCTAGGACCGGTTTCTGGCATTTCAGCCGTCTTCAGCCAGGCTTGCTTGAATCCAGTGGCAAAGTGAGTAAGGGACTCACGTCTGAGCATACCCTGCCAACTTATGGCGAACAAAGCGGTACAAAAGGGGGTGGTGATGGACGGAGCATCAGAACCAATCAAACACTCACACCCAGTCAACAGATCTGGGTTTGATCCAGCACCGTTCTTTAGCCCACTCTGCCACCCCAGTTCAGACATGGCCATATGCAAATCAGTCTGACCCTGTGCCTCATGGGAACAGTCCAGCCCGAACTGCCAAGCCATGCCTTCCCTGGACCGGAAACAAGCTTCCTAGGACCGGTTTCTGGCATTTCAGCCGTCTTCAGCCAGGCTTGCTTGAATCCAGTGGCAAAGTGAGCAAGGGAAGGGACTTGCTCACTTTGCCACTGGATTCAAGCAAGCCTGGCTGAAGACGGCTGAAATGCCAGAAACCGGTCCTAGGAAGCTTGTTTCCGGTCCAGGGAAGGCATGGCTTGGCAGTTCGGGCTGGACTGTTCCCATGAGGCACAGGGTCAGACTGATTTGCATATGGCCATGTCTGAACTGGGGTGGCAGAGTGGGCTAAAGAACGGTGCTGGATCAAACCCAGATCTGTTGACTGGGTGTGAGTGTTTGATTGGTTCTGATGCTCCGTCCATCACCACCCCCTTTTGTACCGCTTTGTTCGCCATAAGTTGGCAGGGTATGCTCAGACGTGAGTCCCTTACTCACTTTGCCACTGGATTCAAGCAAGCCTGGCTGAAGACGGCTGAAATGCCAGAAACCGGTCCTAGGAAGCTTGTTTCCGGTCCAGGGAAGGCATGGCTTGGCAGTTCGGGCTGGACTGTTCCCATGAGGCACAGGGTCAGACTGATTTGCATATGGCCATGTCTGAACTGGGGTGGCAGAGTGGGCTAAAGAACGGTGCTGGATCAAACCCAGATCTGTTGACTGGGTGTGAGTGTTTGATTGGTTCTGATGCTCCGTCCATCACCACCCCCTTTTGTACCGCTTTGTTCGCCATAAGTTGGCAGGGTATGCTCAGACGTGAGTCCCTTACTCACTTTGCCACTGGATTCAAGCAAGCCTGGCTGAAGACGGCTGAAATGCCAGAAACCGGTCCTAGGAAGCTTGTTTCCGGTCCAGGGAAGGCATGGCTTGGCAGTTCGGGCTGGACTGTTCCCATGAGGCACAGGGTCAGACTGATTTGCATATGGCCATGTCTGAACTGGGGTGGCAGAGTGGGCTAAAGAACGGTGATGGATCAAACCCAGATCTGTTGACTGGGTGTGAGTGTTTGATTGGTTCTGATGCTCCGTCCATCACCACCCCCTTTTGTACCGCTTTGTTCGCCATAAGTTGGCAGGGTATGCTCAGACGTGAGTCCCTTGCTCACTTTGCCACTGGATTCAAGCAAGCCTGGCTGAAGACGGCTGAAATGCCAGAAACCGGTCCTAGGAAGCTTGTTTCCGGTCCAGGGAAGGCATGGCTTGGCAGTTCGGGCTGGACTGTTCCCATGAGGCACAGGGTCAGACTGATTTGCATATGGCCATGTCTGAACTGGGGTGGCAGAGTGGGCTAAAGAACGGTGCTGGTTCAAACCCAGATCTGTTGACTGGGTGTGAGTGTTTGATTGGTTCTGATGCTCCGTCCATCACCACCCCCTTTTGTACCGCTTTGTTTGCCATAAGTTGGCAGGGTATGCTCAGACGTGAGTCCCTTGCTCACTTTGCCACTGGATTCAAGCAAGCCTGGCTGAAGACGGCTGAAATGCCAGAAACCGGTCCTAGGAAGCTTGTTTCCGGTCCAGGGAAGGCATGGCTTGGCAGTTCGGGCTGGACTGTTCCCATGAGGCACAGGGTCAGACTGATTTGCATATGGCCATGTCTGAACTGGGGTGGCAGAGTGGGCTAAAGAACGGTGCTGGATCAAACCCAGATCTGTTGACTGGGTGTGAGTGTTTGATTGGTTCTGATGCTCCGTCCATCACCACCCCCTTTTGTACCGCTTTGTTCGCCATAAGTTGGCAGGGTATGCTCAGACGTGAGTCCCTTGCTCACTTTGCCACTGGATTCAAGCAAGCCTGGCTGAAGACGGCTGAAATGCCAGAAACCGGTCCTAGGAAGCTTGTTTCCGGTCCAGGGAAGGCATGGCTTGGCAGTTCGGGCTGGACTGTTCCCATGAGGCACAGGGTCAGACTGATTTGCATATGGCCATGTCTGAACTGGGGTGGCAGAGTGGGCTAAAGAACGGTGCTGGATCAAACCCAGATCTGTTGACTGGGTGTGAGTGTTTGATTGGTTCTGATGCTCCGTCCATCACCACCCCCTTTTGTACCGCTTTGTTCGCCATAAGTTGGCAGGGTATGGTCAGACGTGAGTCCCTTGCTCACTTTGCCACTGGATTCAAGCAAGCCTGGCTGAAGACGGCTGAAATGCCAGAAACCGGTCCTAGGAAGCTTGTTTCCGGTCCAGGGAAGGCATGGCTTGGCAGTTCGGGCTGGACTGTTCCCATGAGGCACAGGGTCAGACTGATTTGCATATGGCCATGTCTGAACTGGGGTGGCAGAGTGGGCTAAAGAACGGTGCTGGATCAAACCCAGATCTGTTGACTGGGTGTGAGTGTTTGATTGGTTCTGATGCTCCGTCCATCACCACCCCCTTTTGTACCGTTAAAAGATTTGCAAGGAAGTTGGGAGGAAGCCCACTGGATGCAGTCAAAAATATACATTCAGCCAAAACAAAGTCTGCTGTAGCATATGGGGCAGGAGTTTGGGGTATGGCTAACGCTGCCCCGGTACAACAAATAGAAGACTCCTTCTTTAAAAATCGTGTGTCCTTACCGCAATCAGCCCCAAACTATATCTTACATCTTGAATTGGGGCTCCCCTACCTGAGCGATAGCATAGGATTGGCTCCAGTCTTGCTGTGGCTCTCAATATGGTGAGGTCTATGGTGGACTTGACCCAAGCCATCATTAGGGACTGCCGCAACTTAGATTACTATAAACGGATGGGGTGGTTAAATTATGTAGAGGCCCAATTCAAAGCTTTAGGGATGGGAGAATTATTTCAGGACCCTGAGTCCTGCAAAAGGGTCACAAAGAAAAGGATAACTGACTTATTCATCCAGAGATCAAATTATGCCCGAAGAGAAAAGAAACGTATCCTTCATTCCTCTATTTCTTATGATCTGGTTCCACCAAGACCAGGGGAAGGTTTTCATTATCTCTCTTGCATAAATAATGCACAGCATAGATTTATTCTCCTGCGTTTTCGTATGAATATGATCCTGCTACTCCTGGGATACCCTCAAAAGAAATACAAATTAGCAGATCTCTCACCCTGTCCCTGCAATAACCACGCCGTGCAGTCCGACCTACACATTGTATTATTTTGTGAAAACTATACAGAGGAAAGGAAAACATTTATACTCCCAATTCTGAGGTACCACAATTTCAGGCAGTGTCTGGTGGCTATGTACTTTTTAAAGGCCCTACTGGATCCATTTGTTTGTTGCTGTGTTGCCTCATTCTTGTGGGCCTGTTTTAGGAAGAGGAAAAAGGTGGGATTAAATCGTAGTAGTAGTAGTGATTAATTTAAAATGTTTAACTGTTTTTTTAAAATGATTTCATATGCACTTATTTTGATCATAGCAAACTTGTTTTAATCCTGTATATATGTTTAAATATTGGCGTTGAAATTTTAAGATGATTTGTGTTTTTACTATCCGTTTTAAAAAGATCGAATAAAGCTGCGTGACTGACTGACTCAAATAACATGCATTGGAGAGTTATTTGTCAGTGTCAGTTGTAATTCAAGTCCCATATGGGGGTACAAGGAATTGCATGGAGTCCAAGAGTGTTCTGTCACAGATCTGAACGGTGGGAGTAGGAATCAACAGAATGAGGACAAAGTAAGTCGAAGTAGGGGAGAGTTAACTGTTAGTGAAACGCTGCTGCCTGCTCTCCGCCGAATACTAATCTCCATGCGTATTATGTGTGCAAGAGAATTCTTGCATGCGAGTATTAGATCGTTAATTGACTCAAGTGTGGAACTTCCCCAAATACATCTCCGAGGGTGAAGTGGATGAAGAGCCTTGCCAATTATACCCCTACAGCAGTCTGGGCCCCCTCCCACTGCAGAGAGATCCCCTGAGGTTGCCTCTATCTTCTGCAGATCTGTTAGAATGGTCCACCATTTGTCAGCCAGGGGGGACTTGCGGAAGCCCAGCAGGTCCTCCCTGTGTAGGGCGGCACTCTCTGCCCTGGCCCAGCTAAGCAGAGAGTGGTGCCAAGCTGCTGCATGTGGAGCAACCGCTGTTCTCTTTCTCTTAGTGATGAGGCGTTTAGCTGTGGCTAGGCCCAAGTCTAGGAAGCGTGAAGCAACCCCATGTTTCCTTCCCCTTTTGAACAAGCGTAAGAGAAAGACCTTCCATTGGAAAGGGATGTCACACTCAGTGCAGTGGGCTAAGGTGTTAGCCACTTCAATCCAGTACCCATTGAGTTTGGGGCAGCGCCATTGCATGTGTAGGATGTCTGCATTAACTAAGTGGCATCTGGGGCAAGCAGAGTCCGTGTGTGAAGGAAATTATTATGTTGCGTTGTTGAAGAGATATGTCTCAGTTTTAAACATACTTCGTGAATGTTATGTTTGCAAACATCTGCCCACCACCACCAAAGATGATATCACTTACATTGTAGTGCCAATAACATAAGCTATGCTTTTACAAAAGAAATGTTTAATGAGTCAGGATATTATAACATACTAATTCTGTGAGTTGAAAGGGAATGCCGAGAAAATAAATTCCACTTCCTGTATCATCCGAGGCCTAAGGCAGGACGAGTTGACCCTAAAAGGTTAATATGATAGAGTTCCCCACGGAAGGAGTCAACATTATAGTTTACTGTTGTCAAGGGATAAACAAGGGATTCCCAGTCAAATAGTGACATTTCATTGTGCATTGCTCTTGTTGTCCAAATGAATAGTAACAACCATACATGCCATGCCATTTACATTCTGTTACAGCAAATGAGTAAAATACCTCATTACGGGAACATAAATATACAAAATAGCACTTGTAAGGATAGATTTACACCCACCTAATGGTGGAATCTGGGCACAGTACAGGACCTTCTCCAGAGGAATTTGGATACAAGGGAGTGTTCTTCAAATTTGGATAGTCCACTTATTTGCATGTGCCCTGACTGGGGAAGTGGTATGAGAGCTGCTACCTCTTCTTTGTTATGCCCATAGTATATGCCAAGCAATTAGCAGAAATGTAATTAAGATTAACAAGGTAATTTGGCGGATTTTGTTGAGCGATTTCCTCCCAAATTATACCCCAGTATATTTTTTCCAATATCCCAGATGTGTAGGTAATTAATTTGCCAGGTTCCCCAGAAGATTATAGCAGAATCTACCATCGAGCAGGAAGACAAAGCAATGATCACCATTGAGATTGATTCAATGACGCTGTATTTGATATTTGATATTTGAGGGGGTATTTATAAAGCGCAACGTTCGCTCCGGAGGGAGCATCATGGCGCTGAAAAACCCGGAGGCCCGGTCAAAGGTAGATGCGAAGGAGGCTAGATGGCGGCTTTAGTCCAGTCATCGGGGAGATTAAAGATCCAAGTTTTGAGAAGTTTTCTGAAAGGCTTCTCTAAGGTCTGTTGTCTCAGGTGTTTAGGCATACTGTTCCAAGCTTTGATGGCCAGGGAGCTTAAAGTTTTTCCACCTTGTGACTTCAAGTTGTACCTGGCGGAGGACATGAAATTGCCATGGGTAGAACGAAGGGGGCGACTCGTGTTGTAGTGTGGAAAGCGTCTGGTTAAGTATTTGGGACCAGTGTTGTTGAAAGCCCGAAAGGCAACAGTAAGAATTTTGAAAAGTATTCTTTTATGGAGGGGTAGCCAATGCAGTGTTTTTAGGGCTGCAGAGATTGAGGATTTGCGAGGTAATTTTAGGACCAAGCGGGCGGCAGTATGAAGGACGCTTTGGAGTTTGGTAAGAGTGGATTTTTTGGTCCCGGCCAGGAGGCCGTTACAGTAGTCAATGCGCGAGATTACGAGGGCTACTGTTACGGTTTTCCTGGCTTCAAGAGGGAGAAAGTCGAAGAACTTTCTGAAAGATTTAATTATGCCGAAGCATCTGCCGGCAACCGTCCTGGCGTGTTGGTCGAATGATAGATCTGCGTCAAATACTACACCAAGGTTTCTAGCTGTTGTGACAGTTTGAGGAGGGGCAACACAGTTGTCCGGCCACCAGAGGGCTGGGCAGAAGGAGGTGTTCTTTCCGATGGGGAGGATCTCTATTTTACCAGAGTTGCATCGGAGGTGGTTCGTGTCCATCCACTGGAAGACCGCAGTTAAGCAGTTTTTAAGATTAAGCTCAGCTTTATTTGAGTTGTCCTCAAGAGGTACGATCAACTGAGTATCATCGGCATACGAGGTGACGGGTATGCCGAAAGATTCAATCAAGGTAATGAGGGGAATGAGGTAAATATTAAAAAGGAGGGGACTCAGGATGGACCCTTGGGGTACTCCAGAGGAGACCTTTTTCTCCTTAGATTGAAAAGGACCAAGGGCGACGGTTTGGGACCTATCGCTGAGGAATGATCCTATCCATGATAGGGCTGTGTCTGAGAATCCCTATAGCCATCAGTCTGTTGATCAAGATGGCTGTATAGGGGCCGATTACGATGTCGGTTGGATCGCAACTGATGGCCTGTCGGTTGCAATCCAACTGACATCTTTACATGTGGTCAGACTGTCGCATTATGATGCGGCGGTCGGAGGCAGGGGGTGGAGGGTCTGACTGCTACCTATCCTACAGGCTCAAGGAGCTCGTCAAGGCAGCGGACAGAGAGTAGTCCCCTACAATGGGGTGGTGCCTGTTCAGGCACCGCCGTAGGGATTACGATGAATGTTTCAGGCTGTCAGAAACGAAATGTAGGGGCCCCTGGTAGGGCCCCTGTCCCTCTGCGGCCTCCACTAAGAGGCCTGGGGGCCCCTGTGGTGCACTACCAAACATCGATACCCCGTGTTCCAGGCCACACTTTGTGCCTGGCTTAAGGTGCATGGATGTTTGTAAACATCCATTTTCCTAATGCGGGTTGTGCAGCGGCCCTTTTCCGCCCGCTGCACAAGCCGCATTATGAAGTTGGATGTTTACGACCGCCTCTTGGGCGGTCACATCCAAATTTGGCAGATGGAACCTCCAACTGCTAGTCGAAAGGTTTCCATTCTGACTGGCACCGTTATTAGGGCCCAAGTGTCAGAGGAGGGGATGTGGAACCCATCTTATTTCAGGTTCTATTTTGTGACAATAAGGAGCTTGCTGAACTTCTGAATTACCTATGCTGAACTTTCAGTGACTGGAAGGCCTTGAGAAATTAAGGAAACCATGAGGCTATAAGTGTTCTGCCACTTTGCCTCAGTTGCAGATTATTCCCCTGTCCAAATATAGCTAAATGTCTTTTGTTGATTAATGATTGGGTAGATATTTGGAAAGTCACAACGTTGGGTGGTAGCCAATTGGCTGTGTTACTCATACAAGATGTTTCAAAGGTTTAAAAACCCATGTGAATCATTGTATGCTAGGTCAGCCACATATGAAGGCTATCTTCACACCGCTGCGCTCCACAAAAGTCCTACTTGTTGTACTTGTTTAATTTATTTATTAGTAGGCTTCTACAGGCCCAAGTTTACTAAGGATTTACACCTGATAATAGTCATACAAAGGAGCAAAATTCTTGCAAGGGTATTTACATTCCAGTGCAAAGTTATTTTGTGCTGGAAAGGTGCCTTTTTCTTAGTGCAAATAGAGCTTTGCACACTAATCATCATCATTAAAACCTTTATCTTGGCTAAAAAGCACCCATAAAAGTACAGTACAAAAAAAAAATCACGAAAGTTCTTAAAACTTTCCGTTCTACTGAGTGCAGCAAAAGACACAAATTAATAAAAACAACAAATATATAAAATAACATACGCATAGTGAATAGTAAGTTTATATACACTTTTATTACATTATGCAACTCAGGTGGGGCTAGTTCAAGACAAATCGTTGATCTCAAACTCATGTCTCGAGAGAAAGGGATGCAATTATAAAAACTCAATATTTAACACATACATTACAAAAACAAGTCCTACAAATTCATCAAGTCGGCCTGAAAGTCCTAACCCAAGGTGAACAACTAACAAAATGATAATGCTCGGCTAGAATGCTCACAGCTACAATAACGTTGATTTCTGTTTAGCAATAGCACATTTTAAGACAGAGCACATACTGGCACAGAGAGAGGGGGAGTTTGACTGTTGTAAGTAGCCAGAGCATCACCACATCTTCTGATTTCACACATCCTTATTATGGCAGTTAAGAACATTTGGTAAAAGTAATATAAAGTGATATAAACATTTCAGAAAAGACAAAAGTGGCGGGGAAGACCCCTCAGAATGACAAATTATAACTTTGCATGAGTCAAACTGGCCCAGGAGGAAACCGAGATGCCGCCTCACAAAACCAAGTCTAAATGTGGTTAAGTGCAATCCGTCCCAGGTGCTTTCCACCCGTTCTAGGTACGGCTCCAGTGCTAGTGAGGTTTGAAGCTTCACGTGGTCCCTGACAGTGATTGTTGTCACCTCGGTGTCCTCTCTTAATCAGTGTCTCAGTGTTTTAAAAGTCTTTTTGACCCAGACCAGATCTGAGTTAGACATAACGGAAGGACTGGAAAAGAGATCCAGCCGCCCCAAATTGGACAATTCTGTCTTAATATAATGAAACTAGGGGAGGACTTTCAGACCTCTTTCGCATGATAAGCAGTCAAGGATGGCCTCCCTATTAAAACCAGCTTGTGGATTCACCCAGACAGCACACCACAAGGCGAGGGGGGTCCGTTTAATAATATCGTCCACATACTCGACCCCAGGCTCTTGATGTACTTTAAAAGTTGAGCAAGTACGGGAAACTCCAAGCAAATGCCTCATCACCCGATTCTGTTCACCCTGGAGGAAGCTGATGTTCGAATAGCCCAATAGCTAGCCCCGCACATAAGAATGGGAAGACATTTGCTCCTATACACTTCCATCGGGAGGGCCACTGTTTTTCTACCAATGCCAGAGGCTAAATTATGGATATACCCAACTGCACTTGCAAATCTGTTGAAGGCATTAAGTTTGATAGGTCTCCAATTACACCTGGCATTAAAGGCAATGCCCAAGTGAGAGGAATCCTGGGTAGAAGCAATAGGGTGACCCTGTAAGTGAACACTTCGCATCTTACGGTATTTGGGGCCACAAGCCTAGGGAATGTTTTCGACTGATTGGTAGCAAGGCCAAGTGACCCATGAGGCTAACAAAATCCTGGAGCAGGGTGTTTAGGCTGTTGAAGGTTCTAGCAAGTAAAACAGCACTGTCTGCATGAAGTAATGCTGGAACCATTTTTTTTATTACCAATGAAAGTGACGTCCACGGTTTTTCCACTAATAGCTGTGCATTAGCCTTTTATATATAAAATAAATTATATTGGGGCCAGGACACTGTCCTCGCACACCCCTTCCCCAATTCAACGCTGTTGCTCCGCTCACCCGAGGTACCAAACCTTACTGTCACAGAGAGGTCAAAATTTAAGGCACATAGAAACTCAACTAGACTGCCATCCACGCCCTGGTTGATCAACATTTCCCACAGTTTGCATCTTATCATGCTGTCAAAGGTGCAGGACAGTTCCTTGAAAGACAGGCAGATGTAGCCCAGCTTAATGATGCTATACTTGCTGATCAACAGGGCCGACTTTAGCGTAGGTGACGCCAGGTGTCCATAACACACAAAGTAAGCACTGGGCGTGCTAGTGAAGGTAAACAGCGCAGTGACATAAGGGTGCGGAGAACAGCGTGAACAGTGATAATACGTAAGGATAAGGGGGTCAAAATCTGCAAGTTATATACAGTGTTTATGTTCAAGACATTCAGATAAATAGATTGACCACAACAGCGCCTGAGTTCTAGGCTGGGTAGTCGACGGCGTTTCAACCTGAATGATTGCAGGTCATCATCAGGACAATGGTCATTAGTTTGAGGGTAGTGCTCTATAGGAGAAGGAAGGGGAGAATAGATCAACACCTGAGCGGTCCGAAGAAGAGGGGACAATAGATAAGATGAGTGGGAGGGGACAATAGATGAGATAAGTAGAAATTACCTAGTGAAGAAAGTCCATGGTATGTATGAGAGCGATCCAGAAGTAATCAAGATCTGCGGGGCGTCAGGGATGCATGTAAGTTCTGTTGGGGAATAGAAAGGGTAAGAAGAATGTCGGCGTGTCTGGTTGGCCACAAGTAAGGAACAGGGAATCGACCAGTGTGTATATAATTACCCAGATGCTTGGTCCATAAGGGTGGTCGGCAATAATTAGAGGAGCCACTGATGAGCCTTGTTAGTGTATCCAGAAGCGGCCCGGTTAAAGGAGCGTAGGTGACGGATCTGAAAAAATGGGGCGGGAGGACAGAATTAAGGCGGCGTAAAAAACGGTCTCTGTAACCTATCGCGTGGGTCAGTAATGTCCGATTTGTGTCAAAGCTGAATTCAGGAGGAAATCCAGGGAAGGATGGTAAAGCGATTTCGGTCGCTGTGGCAGAGGAATGAAGCCTCGGTGCTGCAGTTGGGTCAAGGACGAGTAAAGCATCCGTGTACACTGTTGTGAGGGTGAAAAAGCCGGAGAAGGGTCACGTGTAGAGAGTCACGAGGGGGCGGAACACTAGACAGGGGAAAGGAGAACAAGGCAAAGAACCCCGGGGGGAACAATGGGTGTCAATAAAGGAGGGAAGTGCACCGTTCGTGCCAAGTTCTAGGCTGCACTTCGACTATACAGTCATTATTGATTAAGGAGGGTAAAATACATATGTCATATAATTAAGACTCGTAATCAGCATATTGCATGTGTACATTACAAACAAATACAATGAGGATATTGATTGTGACAATACAATAACGTCAGTTGAACGAAGGAGTAACATTAGAAGTAAACACAGTAAATGTGGAGAGGCAAAGGTAGAAAAATGATGGAAAACATTAAATATTCAGACATTGCATGTGGCTAAGGCAGCTACGGCAATATGTTCCTGTCTAGAAGGTGGGACAGTGCCAACGAGTAGTGAGTCACGTGAAGGTGTGGTGACCATACTGGAAGCATTAAGATGCGGTCAAACGAACTAATCAAAGTAACCAATAGGGTTAGATAGATAAAAATACACAGATGAAAATGATGGCACTTGAAGGTTAGACAACAATTTAAGAATGCATGAGCAAATCCAATGATAGCATGATAGCACAGGAGGGCCTATAATACATGATATAATGATAGGTGTCTACCTATGAGCTCAGTGTGGTGGGTACTGGACTTAGAGAAGAATTAGGGCCAGAGACCGGTAGAAGGTTCGTGTGGCTATAATGATTGTGTTCCATTCATCAAGGGTGTTGAGACCATTTTCAACAGAATTGCAGCGTGCAATCCATCTGCATTCGCATTTGTTCAATAACAACTGTAGGTTGCCACCCCTGAGTGAATTGGTCCATTTAGGTGAGGGAGAGAGTAGAACCTCCCTGTGGCAATACCATGCACTTTTGGATGCACGGGATACAATTTGTTTCGGGTAGCCTCTGGCGATCAATTTTTGTGAAAGGATGGCTGCTTCCTTAAAGTAATCTGTGCGCCATTTACAATTTCTGAGGATACGAAGAAATTGACCGTAGGGTAAGCCATCCCAAAGTCCTCTGGGATGATAGCTTGAGTACATCAGTAGAGTGTTGCACTCTGTAGGTTTGCGGTAAAGGGCAGTGCCAATGGGGCTATGCTCCGCATGTAGGGTGAGGTAGAGGAAGGGTAGGTCGTTGGTTCTAACATCAGACGTGAATTTCAGGTGGTTCTGGCAATTGTTAAGCCAGGTTATGAAGGATGCTGGGTCCTCATGTGTGCCGTGCCAGAGTAAGAGAATATCATCGATGTAGCGACGCCAGAGGTTGATATTGATGAGGAATGGATTATGTGTAGATGGAAAGAGGATGGTTTTAAGATGGTGGATACAGAGGATAGCAAAGTTGAAGGCGAAGCAAGCCCCCATGGCAACACCTTTGATTTGTAGATAGAATGTTTCTTTGTAGAGAAAATAGTTTTTTGTGAGTGCGATACATAGTAGATCAATGATGAAATCAGTAGGGATGCGAACTGGTCTGGGACGTGAATCAAGGGGTTGTGCAATGACAGAAAGGCCTTCAGTGTGGGGGATGTTGGTGTATAATGCCTCGATATCTAGGCCTATCATGAGGTCATAATTATCGTCAAATGGTGTGTCCTCAATGATATCGATGAGATGTGTGCTGTCCCTCACAAAGGTATCGGTCAGTTGGACAAATTCCTTAAGAAAATAATCAATGTATTTGCCCAGGGGCTCCAGAATTGATCCACAACCAGATACTATTGGTCGTCCAGGGTGGTTGGTTGTGTTTTTGTGGACCTTAGGTAGTACGTAAATGACTGGAGTGCGTGGGTGTGGGTTGTTAAGGAAGGTGTGTTCTTTTTTAGTGATAATGGCAGCGTCTAGGGCATGCGTCATAATTGATTGTATTTGCTTTCTAATTTCAGAGAGGGGATCTACGGGTAAAGGTCGATAGTGGGAGGTGTTTTTCAACTGGCATAGGATCTCGTTTGTCATAATTTTCCATGTCTATGATCACTATAACTCCACCCTTGTCTGCGGGTTTGATAACTATGTGTTGGTTCTCATGTAAATGGTCTATAGCCTGTTTTTCTTTTATGGATATGTTGTATGGGACAAATTCCGAATGGAATTGTAATTCCTTAACCTCATGTAAAACTAGTCTCTCGAAGGCCAGGATTTCTAGTGGCATCATGGATGCAGGAGGGAGAAAGGTAGAGGCTGGGTCGAACTGTCTTTCATATGGGACGTTGGCATCTGGTTTGTCAGAGAAGAATTGTTTGAGGCGAATGTGCCGGAAGAAAAGAGTAAATCCTCTTGTAGTTTGAAGAAGTTGCTGTGTTCTGTCGGGACAAAGGAAAGGCCCTTGCTTAGGAGTGAAATCTCTTCTGAGGAAAGGGTATGCCTGGAGAGATTGAAAATGGGGATAAATGAGGCATTGGGTGTTTGCTGGTCTGTCAACAAATCCAAATTGTTTTGCTTGGTTGGCAGATGATCTGTGGTGGGTTGATGATGTGTCATAATGTTCATTGATGGAAGCATGGTGTCATCAGTGTTGGTTGGCATTTGGGCTAGTTTGGCTTCTTGTATGGTGATGGAGGGGACGTCATTGGGGGCCCCATTGATAGAATTTGCGATGGGTTTGTCGTTCGCCCGCATACTGGTACTGATAGTTGGATCTTGTCTGTCCCGAGGTCCGCAGGTCCCTTGTAAAAAAACGCTAGGTAGTAAGGGTTGAGGATGTGGTCTGTTCTGTGCTCGGTCAGTACTAGAGCCTTCTCCAGGGTCTGAGTCCTCTATAGATGTGTTAGAAGAGTCCGAGAAGGTCATGGCTTGATTGTTCCTGTATCTGCCCAATTTCTGCTTCTCAGTGCTTGATAAGGTGTATTGAAGAATGTATCAAGTAAGTAGGGATATGTAGTGTCCTTGTTGTAGTTTTTTTATATCTTTTTGTATTTTGGATATCTTTTTGTTCTGCTCGAAGGTGTGGAATGTAGCGATGGTACGGTTTACTCTGTCCAATGAGGCCTTGGCGTTAGGGATGGTTGTATCCGAAAGGATTCATTTCTCAAGCTCCGCAATCTCTTCTAGTTCCTTGCGGCTGTGTTGTATGGCTGTGTCTATGCCCAACACCATCCAGTGTCTGGAGCAGGTAGCGGCAAGGTGGCTGAAGCCAGCACGGAATTTGGGGTCTTGTGTAAAGATGGCAGGGACGTTACGTATTTGAAGACCAAGTGGTATGGTGTCAGATTTGGAATATTCTGTTAGCATGCGTGCCTGGAGGTCTGTACAAATTAGTTTTTTCTTTAGGTTCTCGAGTTTCTCCAATAGAACCCTTGAGGAATTCGGGACTGCTGCGAGGGGGGTGCACGTGTGCGAAAGAAGTAAAGGACCACTCAAGCTGCGTTGGATGTAGTCATCCATTTAAGTTGGGGTCTCACTAGAGGACATAATGTGTGTATTAATCACACATAATGTGACACCTTAATGTGTGAGTTTAAGTAGAAAAACTCTCGCAATACAGCCTTTGCTCAATAACAGAGGAACAATTAACAGGAGTAAGGCCCGTTAACCCAGGTGAGACCGGGCGCAGTTTGCAACAAAAAAAAATATGTCTCAACTGGAAAATATTAGAGGCAGGACAATTCGAAATGGTGAATTAAATCACAAATGGGAAGGGGAACAAAAGAAGGGAGACCACAATGTAATGGTAGGGTAAAGTGGACTAAACTATAATTCCGTAAGTAGTTAAGAAGCACTACAGTACATGATTATACAATGACCATAACACACAAAGTGAGCACTGGTCGTGCTAGTGAAGGTGAGCGGCGCAGTGACATAAGGGTGCGGAGAACAGCGTGAACGGCGATAATAGGTAAGGATAATGTGGTCAAAATTTGCAAGTTATATACAGGGCCCGATTCACCTGGCGTAGGATCTCGTTTGTCATAATTTTCCATGTCCATGATCACTATAACTCCACCCTTGTCTGCGGGTTTGATAACTATGTGTTGGTTCTCATGTAAATGGTCTAAAGCCTGTTTTTCTTTTATGGATATGTTGTATGGGACAAATTCCGAATGGAATTGTAATTCCTTAACCTCATGTAAAACTAGTCTCTCGAAGGCCAGGATTTCTGGTGGCATCATGGATGCAGGAGGGAGAAAGGTAGAGGCTGGGTGGAACTGTCTTTCATATGGGACGTTGGCATCTGGTTTGTCAGAGAAGAATTGTTTGAGGCGAATGTGTCGGAAGAAAAGGAGTAAATCCTCTTGTAGTTTGAAGAAGTTGCTGTGTTCTGTCGGGACAAAGGAAAGGCCCTTGCTTAGGAGTGAAATCTCTTCTGAGGAAAGGGTATGCCTGGAGAGATTGAAAATGGGGATGCATGAGGCATTTGGTGTTTGCTGGTCTGTCAACAAATCCAAATTGTTTTGCGTGGTTGGCAGATGATGTGTGGTGGGTTGATGATGTGTCATAATGTTCATTGAGGGAAGCATGGTGTCATCAGTGTTGGTTGGCATTAGGGCTAGTTTGGCTTCTTGTATGGTGATGGAGGGGACGTCATTGGGGGCCCCATTGATAGAATTTGCGATGGGTTTGTCGTTCGCCCGCGTACTGGTACTGATAGTTGGATCTTGTCTGTCCCCGAGGTCCGCAGGTCCCTTGTAAAAAAACGCTAGGTAGTAAGGGTTGAGGATGTGGTCTGTTCTGTGCTCGGTCAGTACTAGAGCCTTCTCCAGGGTCTGAGTCCTCTATAGATGTGTTAGAAGAGTCCGAGAAGGTCATGGCTTGATTGTTCCTGTATCTGCCCCAATTTCTGCTTCTCAGTGCTTGATAAGGTGTATTGAAGAATGTATCAAGTAAGTAGGGATATGTAGTGTCCTTGTTGTAGTTTTTTAATATCTTTTTGTATTTTGGATATCTTTTTGTTCTGCTCGAAGGTGTGGAATGTAGCGATGGTACGGTTTACTCTGTCCAATGAGGCCTTGGCGTTAGGGATGGTTGTATCCGAAAGGATTCATTTCTCAAGCTCCGCAATCTCTTCTAGTTCCTTGCGGCTGTGTTGTATGGCTGTGTCTATGCCCAACACCATCCAGTGTCTGGAGCAGGTAGTGGCAAGGTGGCTGAATCCAGCACGGAATTTGGGGTCTTGTGTAAAGATGGCAGGGACGTTACGTATTTGAAGACCAAGTGGTATGGTGTCAGATTTGGGGTATTCTGTTAGCATGCGTGCCTGGAGGTCTGTACAAATTAGTTTTTCCTTTAGGTTCTCGAGTTTCTCCAATAGAACCCTTGAGGAATTCGGGACTGCTGCGAGGGGGGTGCACATGTGCGAAAGAAGTAAAGGACCACTCAAGCTGCGTTGGATGTAGTCATCCGTTTAAGTTGGGGTCTCCCTAGAGGACATAATGTATGTATTAATCACACATAATGTGACACCTTAATGTGTGAGTTTAAGTAGAAAAACTCTCGCAATACAGCGTTTGCTCAATAACAGAGGAACAATTACCAGGAGTAAGGCCCGTTAACCCAGGTGAGACCGGGCGCAGTTTGCAACAAAAACAATTATGTCTCAACTGGAAAATATTAGAGGCAGGACAATTCGAAATGGTGAATTAAATCACAAATGGGAAGGGGAACAAAAGAAGGGAGACCACAACGTAATGGTAGGGTAAAGTGGACTAAACTATAATTCCGTAAGTAGTTAAGAAGCTCTACAGTACATGATTATACAATGACCATAACACACAAAGTGAGCAATGGTCGTGCTAGTGAAGGTGAGCGGCGCAGTGACATAAGGGTGCGGAGAACAGCGTGAACGGCGATAATAGGTAAGGATAATGTGGCCAAACTTTGCAAGTTATATACAGGGCCCGATTCACAGAACTAACTTAAGACAAAATCCTAAACTTACTACTTTTGGTATTCACAGAAGTTAGAATTTTGTCTTAAGTTTGTCTTAAGACAAACTTAAGACAGACTTAAGACAAACTGAAGACAAACTTAAGACAAACTTAAGACAGACTTAAGACAGACTTAAGACGGACTTAAGTTAGGATTTTGTCTTAAGTTTGTCTTAAGTTTGTCTTAAGTTTGTCTTTAGTTTGTCTTGAGTTTGTCTTGAGTTTGTCTTGAGTTTGTCTTAAGTCTGTCTTAAGTCTGTCTTAAGTTTCTCTTAAGTCAAACTTAAGACAAAATCCTAACTTTTGTGAATACCAGAAGTAGTAAGTTTAGGATTTAGTCTTAAGTTAGTTCTGTGAACCGGCCCCACAGTGTTTATGTACAAGACATTCAGATAAATAGATTGACCACAACAGCGCCTGAGTTCTAGGCTGGGTTGTCAATGGCGTTTCAACCTGAATGATTGCAGGTCATCATCAGGACAATGGTCATTAGTTTGAGGGTAGTGCTCTATAGGAGATGGAAGGGGAGAATGGATAAACACCTGAGGGGTCAGAGGAAGAGGGGCCAATAGATAAGATGAGTGGGAGGGGACAATAGATGAGATAAGTAGAAATTACCTAGTGAAGAATGTCCATGGTATGGATGAGAGCGAGCCAGAAGTAATCAAGATCTGCGGAGCGTCAGGGATGCGTGTAAGTTCTGTCGGGGAATAGAAAGGGTAGGATGAATGTCGGCGTGTCTGGTTAGCCACAAGTAAGGAACAGGGAATCGACAAGTGTGTATATAATTACCCAGATGCTTGGTCCATAAGGGTGGTCGGCAATAATTAGAGGAGCCACTGATGAGCCTTGTTAGTGTATCCAGAAGCGGCCTGGTTAATGGGCTGTGTAACCAATCGCGTGGGTCGGTAATGTCCGATTTGTGTCAAGACTTACTTAAGGCTGAAGTCAGGAGGAAATTCAGGAAAGGAGTAGCGCGATGGCAAAGCGATTTCAGAAGCTGTGGCAGAGGAATGAAGCCTCTGTGCTGCATTAGAAGCAAGGACGAGTAAAGCATCTGTGTACACTGTTGTGAATGGAAGGGAGGGTGAAAAAGCCGGAGAAGGGTCAAGTGACGAGAGTCACGAGGGGGCGGAACACTAGACGGGGGAAAGGGGAGCAAGGCAAGGAAGACCGGGGGGACCAAGGGGTGTAAATAAAGGAGGGAAGTGCACCGTTCGTGCCAAGTTCTAGGATGCACTTTGACTATACAGTCATTAATGATTAAGGAAAGTAAAATACATATGTCATATTATTAAGACTCGGAATCAGCATATTGCATGTGTCCATTACAAACAAATACAATGAGGATATTGGTTGTCACAATATAATAACGTCAGTTGAACGAAGGAGAAACATTAGGTGTGAACACAGTAAATGTGGAGAGGCAAAGGTAGAACAATGATGGAAAACATTAAATATTCAGACATTGCATGTGGCTAAGGTAGCTACGTGAATATGTTCCTGTCCAGAAGGTGGGACAGTGCCAATGAGTAGTGAGTCACGTGAAGGTGTGGTGACCGTACTGGAAGCATACACAGATGAAAATGATGGCACTTGAAGGTTAGACAACAATTTAAGAATGCATGAGCAAATCCAATGATAGCACAGGAGGGCCTATAATACATGATATAATGATAGGTGTCTACCTATGAGCTCAGTGTGGTGGGTACTGGACTGAGAGAAGAAGTAGGGCCTAGAGACAGGTAGTAGGTTCATGTGGCTGTAATGACCGTGTTCCATTCATCAAGGGTGGTGAGACCATTTTCAACAGAATTGCAGCGTGCAATCCATCTGCATTCTCATTTGTTCAGTAACAACTGTAGGTTGCCACCCCTGAGTGGAAGCGTGGGGTGGTCAATCACCAACCAGGTCAAGTCTGTTTCGAAGTGGTTTTTCTATCTGTAATGGCTGACCAAAGGAACTGTTTCGACATTGTATCTAATACGGCTCTGGTGTTGGAAGATACGCTCTTTAACCATCTGGGTGGTTTGGCCTATGTATAAAAGATTACACGGGCATCGTATCGCGTAAATGACATTAGTTGTACGACAGTTTGTAAAGTTGTTGAGTTTGTAAGTATGTCCTGCGTTTACAAATTCCTTTGTGTTGTAGGTGAAGTTACATGCTGTACAAGATTGGCATTTATAGTGACCCAGGGTCGGCGGTAGTCCCCACAGTGAGGTGACTGTTTGAGTTTTTTTGTCAGTCTTAGGCCAGGTGATAGCATGGACCAGTTTGTCTGCTATGTTGCTGCCCCGTTTGTAGGAGAACAAGGGAGGTTCTTTGAAAGGTGCATGGGTACGTAATATTGGCCAGTTTCTTTTTATAACCCTACTGACCAAGTTGCTAGAAGGACTTTATGTTGAGACAAATGGGATGCGTGAATTGGTCCGTTTAGGTGAGGGAGAAAGTAAAACCTCCCTGTGGCAATACCATGCCCCTTTGGATGCACTGGATACAATTTGTTACGGGTAGCCTCTGGCGATCAATTTTTGTGAAAGGATGGCTGCTTCCTTAAAAGTAATCCTTGCGCCATTTACAATTTCTGAGGATACGAAGAAATTGACGGTAGGGTAAGCCATCCCGAAGGCATCTGGGATGATAGCTTGAGTACATCAGGAGAGTGTTGCGCTCTGTAGGTTTCCGGTAAAGGCCCAACGTAGACGGGTGACTACATCCAACGCATCTTGAGTGGTCCTTTACTACTTTCACACACGTCCACCCCCCTCGCAACAGCTCCTAATTCCTCAAGGGTTCTATTGGAGAACCTCAAGAACCTAACTAAAAAACAAATTCGTACAGACCTCCACGCATGCATGCTAACAGAATACCTCAAATCTGACACCATACCACTTGGTCTTCAAATACGTAATGTCCCTGCCATCAAGACCCCAAATTCCATACTGGCTTCAGCCACCTTGCCACTACCTGCTCCAGACACTGGATGGTGTTGGGCATAGACACAGCCATAGAACACAGCCGCAAGGAACACGAAGAGATTGCGGAGCTTGAGAAATTAATCCTTTCGGATACCACCATCCCTGACGCCAAGGCCTTTTTTGGACAGAGTAAACAGTACCATCGCTACATTCCACACCTTTGAGCAGAACAAAAAGATATCCAAAATACAAAAAGATATAAAACAAGCATTTGCAATGCAATAGGTGTTGCATTCACGCGAGTTTGAGCTATTGACATTGCAAATAACAATGCCTTTTATTTTTGTTTTTAAAACATAAATAAAAGTCATTGTCCTTTACAATGCCAATAGCTTAAACTCGCATAAATGCGAGACCTTTTGCATTGCAAATGCTTGTTTTAGTCAGCTGGGAAAGTAGAAGAAAAGATTACCGTACCTCTAGCGTCGTTTAATTTGACATAGTTGTTACCCTTCATTTCCCTCAGCTCACAAGCTTGGTTGTGCTGCAATTGAAGCAAGCTGAGATTGTGCTTTCTGTGTTAAACTGCTGCTTTAAGTTAACTTGCACGGAGGTTACTGCCATGACTTATAGCTGAAGGACACAACAGCTGCTTGGATCAATTTAGTCAGTACGTGCACAAGGTGTCTGTTGAATAGCAACGTACACACTAACTGAGTTAAAGCTTTTAAAATGAACTAATGCAGAGGAGGGTTCTGGAATGAAGACCCGGAAATGCGCTCCATGGCTTATACCTCCTTAGCTCCTGAGCAAACATCTTCTGATGTCTCCATGCGTTCAAAATGTCTGTAAGTGTGTATATGTATCCATGCACACAAAGTATCTTGCGAAGTGATAATGGAAAGCTGGGTACCCTATAGGTGGTAGAAGGTGGAAGAAGGGCACGGGCAAATAAGGAGCAAGGTCATGGTTGTACGGAGGGATTGGTCCACACATCCAGCATGGAAGAAACTTGCATCACGGTGATTATAAACAAGGCAGTACAGGTTACAATACATTAGTAGTGTAGATAATAGCAAGGAGGGCGGGTGCCTAGCCCACTTTTACATTTATTTTATCTCTCGAGGGAGCCTACCCCTCTTGCCGCCGCGAAGCAATCACCGCCGCGGCCCTGTTCGGCAAAACCAGAAGTCAGGCGCCCTTGCCCGGGACACGGGCGGGGCCTGCTCCGGCAGGAAGAGAAACCTGCGTGCCGTGCTAACGCGGGGCTCCCATGCTGAAGGGAGAGCCCCGCGTTGGCGGCCGGAGTGGAGAAAAGCCCCAGGTCCCAGGAGGGGGCCTGGGAGAAGAGTGCGGGCGGCTGAGGCTGCCCATGGCAGCGCGGGGCTCCCAGGAGTGCAGGGAAGCCCCGCAAGAGAAGTGCTGTCGCCGCGAGGAGGCGCCCTCACCAGAAGAGAGCAGCCCGGTGAGTGAAGAAGGGCTGGGGGGCTCCGTGTAGGTTATTGTTGGTGCCTGATCTCAGCGGTCCGTCTTACAGCGGACCGCTCCAACGGGGATGGCATGTGGTCGGAAGGGGGACAGGAGATGTGCACATTGCGTGTGTGGACGTGCGTGTTCACGTGCGCGTACACAGGCTCCAATCCACCAACAGCCCTGCGCGTGCCCATCTCCTGTCCCACTTCCGAGGCAAGTCAGCAACAATAGATCTTGCTGGTGACAGTGCTTTTGCGCTGCGTTCGCCAGGCAAGACCTAAAAACTACAACAAGCACACTACATATCCCTACTTACTTGATACATTCTTCAATACACCTTACCAACCACCGAGAAGCAGAAATTGGGGCAGATACAAGAACAATCAAGCCATCACCTTCTCTGACTCTTCTAACACATCTATAGAGGACTCAGACCCTGGAGAAGGCTCTAGTACTGACCGAGCACAGAACAGACCACATCCTCAACCCTACTACTTAACGTTTTTTAGGAGGGACCCGCGGACGAGGACAGACAAGACCCAACTATCAGTACCAGTACGCGGGCGAGCGACAAACCCGTCGCAAATTCTATCAGTGGGGCGCCCAATGACGTCCCCCCCATCACCATACAAGAAGCTGAACTAGCCCAAATGCCAACCAACACTGATGACAACATGCTTCCCTCAATGAACATTATGACACATCATAAACCCACCACAGATCATCTGCCAACCTCGCAAAACAATTTGGATTTGTTGACAGACCAGCAAACACCCAATGCCTCACTCATCCCCATTTTCAATCTCTCCAGGCATACCCTTTCTTCAGAAGAGATTTCACTCCTAAGCAAGGGCCTTTCCTTTGTCCCGACAGAACACAGCAACTTCTTCAAACTACAAAAGGATTTACTCCTTTTCTTCCGATGCATTCGCCTCAAACAATTCTTCTCTGACAAACCAGATGCCAATGTCCCATATGAAAGACAGTTCCACCTAGCCTCTACCTTTCTCCCTCCTGCATCCAGAGACTAGTTTTACATGAGGTTAAGGAATTAGAATCCCATTTGAAATTTGTCCCATACAACATATCCATCAAAGAAAAACAGGCCTTAGACCATTTACATGAGAACCAACACAGTTATCAAACCCGCAGACAAGGGTGGAGTTATAGTGATCATGGACATGGAAAATTATGACGAGACCCTACGCCCATTGAAAAACGCCTCCCACTATCGACCTTTACCCGGAGATCCCCTCTCTGAAATTCCGAAGCAAATACAATCAATCATGACGCATGCACTAGACTCTGCCATTATCACTAAAAAAGAACATGCCTTCCTTAACAACCCACACCCACGCACTCCAGTCATTTAGGTACTACATAAGGTCCACAAAAACACAACCAACCCCCCTGGACGACCAATAGTATCTGGTTGTGGATCAATTCTGGAACCCCTGGGCAAATACATTGATTATTTTCTTAAGGAATTTGTCCAACTGACCGATACCTTTGTGAGGGATAGCACACATCTCATCAACATCATTGAGGACACACCATTTGACAATAATAATGACCTCTTGATAGGCCTAGATATTGAGGCATTATACACCAACATCCTCCACGCTGAAGGCCTTTCTGTCATTGCACAATTCCTTGATTCACGTCCCAGACCAGTCCACATCCCTACTGATTTCATCATTGATCTACCCTGTACCGCACTCACAAAAAACTATTTTCTCAACGAAGAAACATTCTATTTACAAATCAAAGGTGTTGCCATGGGGGCTTGCTTCGCCCCCAACTTTGCTATCCTCTATGTCCACCATCTTGAAACCACCCTATTTCGAGCTACACATAATCCATTCCTCATTAATATCAACCTCTGGCGTTGCTACATCGACGATATTCTCTTACTCTGGCACGGCACACATGAGGACCTAGCATCCTTCATAATCTGGCTTAACAATTGCCAGATCCACCTGAAATTCACGTCTGATGTTAGAACCAACGACCTACCCTTCCTCAACCTCACCCTACATGCGGAGCATAGCACCATTGGCACTCCTCTTTACCGCAAACCTACAGAGCGCAACACTCTCCTGATGTACTCAAGCTATCATGCCAGAGGCCTTCGGGATGGCTTACCCTACGGTCAATTTCTTTGTATCCACAGAAATTGTAAATGGCGCAAGGATTACTTTAAGGAAGCAGCCATCCTTTCAGAAAAATTGAAGCTACCCGAAACGAATTGTATCCTGTGCATCCAAAAGGGCATGGTATTGCCACAGGGAGGTTCTACTTTCTCCCTCATGCAATGTCTGAATATTTAATGTTTTCCATCATTTTTCTACCTTTGGCTCTCCACATTTACTGTGTTCACATCTAATGTTTCTCCTTCGTTCAACTGACGTTATTGTATTGTCACAACCAATATCCTCATTGTATTTGTTTGCAATGTACACATGCAATATGCTGATTACGAGTCTTAGTAATATGACATATATATTTTACTTTCCTTAATCATTAATGACTGTATAGTCGAAGTGCAGCCTAGAGCTTGGCACGAACGGCGCACTTCCCTCCTTTATTGACACCCCTTGGTCCCCCCGGTCTTCCTTGCCTTGCTTTCCTTTCCCCCGTCTAGTGTTCCACCCCCTCGTGACTCTCGTCACTTGACCCTTCTCCGGCTTTTTCACCCTCCCTTCCATTCACAACAGTGTACACGGACGCTTTACTCGTCCTTGACCCGACTGCAGCACAGAGACTTCAGTCCTCTGCCACAGCGACTGAAATCGCTTTGCCATCGCGCTACTCCTTCCTTGGATTTCCTCCTGACTTCAGCCTTAAGTTAGTGTTGACACAAATCGGACATTACCGACCCACGTGATCGGTTACACAGCCTGTTTTTTACGCCGGCTTAACTCTGTCCTCCCGCCCCATTTTTTCAGATCTGTCACCTACGCCCATAAACCGGGCCGCTTCTGGATACACTAACAAGGCTCATCACTGACTGCTCTAATTATTGCCGACCACCCTTATGGACCAAACATCTGGGTAATTATATACACACTGGTCGATTCCCTGTTCCTTACTTGTGGCCAACCAGACACGCCGACATTCCTCTTACCCTTTCTATTCCCCGACAGAACTTACACGCATTCCTGACGCCCCGCAGATCTTGATTACTTCTGGATCGCTCTCATCCATACCATGGACTTTCTTCACTAGGTAATTTCTACTTATCTGATCTATTGTCTCCTCCCACTCATCTTATCTTTTGTCCCCTCTTCCTCTGACCGCTCAGGTGTTGATCCATTCTCCCCTTCTTTCTTCTATAGAGCACTACCCTCAAACTAATGACCATTGTCCTGATGATGACCTGCAATCATTCAGGTTGAAACGCCGTTGACTACCCAGCCTAGAACTCAGGTGCTGTTGTGGCCAATCTATTTATCTGAATGTCTTGTACATAAACCTGTATATAACTTGCAAATTTTGACCACCTTATCCTTACCTATAATTGCCCTTCACGCTGTTCTCCGCACCCTTATGTCACTGCGCCCTTCACCTTCTCTAGCACGCCCAGTGCTCACTTTGTGTGTTATGGCCATTGTATAATCATGTACTGTGGTGCTTCTTAACTACTTACGGAATTATAGTTTAGTCCACTTTACCCTACCTTTACGTTGTGGTCTCCCTTCTTTTATTCCCCTTCCCATTTGTGATTTAATTCACCGTTTCGAATTGTGCTGCGTGGAAATGAAAGAGGCATAACGGTGCGCACTGCAAGCCTTTGGGCGATGCAAATGGTGCCAATTTATGAACCCAAATGGCGCTTCCCCGAGCTTAATGCCCTGTGCAGTAGTGTGGAAATGTATCCCCGTGACGGCACACTGGTGCAGGGTCACCCTCTCGTCCGCAGCTCCGAAGACTAACAAAAAGAGATCGGCACTGGAGTTGAAGTAAAACAAACCAAGTTTATTAAACACTCATGAGTGGGACTGAGTTAGGACAACACTCTTCAGTGTTGTGGGAGGAAGTACATTGAACACAGAAACTATCACCCCTATATACTGTTTGTTGCAGTGTAATCGTATGGGAAGGAAAACTGGAGGAAACAGGTTTAAGCACGGAAATCTATATCTAATCTAATCTATAGGTCCTTTTCTGTTACAGTTATCACCTTGCCAGTGCGTGATCAATCTGCTAATACCTTGGAGTCTCTTGCACCGATTTCCACAGACCAACTGCAAGCTCTCTGTAGGAAAATTAAATCTGGCTCTCCGGCTGATCCCCTTAAACCGGAACAATTCAGAAGGGTACTGCCTACAATCTTGCCCTCCCTGAAACAGGTAATTAATATGTCACTTTCCACCGCTACTGTGCCCAAAGCATGGAAACATGCCAAAGAGCTACCCCTATTAAAAAAACCTGTGTTGGACCCGGCCAAGCCTGAAAATTATCGCCCCATCTCTCTACTCCCTTGGGCTGCTAAGATTATGGAAGCGCATGTTAATTCTCTTCTCTCAAATTTTCGGATAGAGAATGGTACGCTTGACCCCTCCCAGAATGGTTTTCGACCTGGTCACAGCACAGAGTCTGCTCTCTTGGCTGTGACAGAACATCTCTGGTTTGCTTTAGACGCTGGGCAAACGTCGGCGCTGATCCTGTTGGATCTCAGCGCCGCGTTTGACACAGTGTCTCACGCCATTCTGTTACAACGTTTGGAGGAGGTGAGGATCATTGGCTCGGCCCTGAAGTGGTTCACCTCGTTCCTTAGTGAGAGATCTTTTAGGGTTTCTGTCTCCTCTTATGCCTCAGGCATACACCCCATCAAACAAGGTGGCCCACAGGGCTCCTCCCTCAGTCCCCTGTTATTCAATCTCTATGTCCAACCGCTGGCAGCAGTAGCTAGAAATAGGGGACTGACCATGGTCTCCTATGCCGACGACACTCAGCTGGTGGTAGCACTCTCGAGTGACACCAAGAGGGACGCCCTGAAGTTCCGGGGGGACCTGGCGGTGGTCGCGGAATGGATGACGGCTAACTGCGTCCAGTTGAATGCCAGTAAATCTGAGGTGTTGTTGATGGGAAAGTACCATGGGTTGTGGAGTGAGCTTTGGTAGCCAGAAAACTTGGGGAGTCCCCCCCCCCCTAAGCAAGTTGTCAAAAACGTAGGGGTATGGTTAGACTCATCACTCAACTACCAAGTTCAAACTAAAAAGGTAGCAGGGACGTGTTTTGGGCTGCTGCGTGGGCTTAGACCCCTATTGGGGTTTTTTTGACCCTCCGACTCGTCAGACTATTATCCAGGCAGCTATAATGTCCAGACTGGACTATGCCTGTTCCCTGTACTTAGGGGCTAATAAGGCCGAGATTGCTCGGCTTCAACGGATTCAGAATGCAGCAGCCAGATTACTGATTGGCTTGCGTAAGTCCTGCCCGGTGTCATCCACAATCCACAGGGTTCACTGGTTGCCGGTGGCCAGGAGAATTGAATTTAAGGCCTTATGTATTACTTTTAATGCCCTGAAGTGTAACACTCCGGGTATTCTGGCCAATCTGGTCACCTCCTATGTTCCTACATGCCAGTTACGGTCACTTGGACAACATCTGGTGAGGGTCCCTAGGTTCCAGAGAGTACGGGCACGAGGTTGTTCCTTCCGTAACAAGGCAGCCCTCCTATGGAACTCACTGCCCATTTACATACGTAGCCACACTACCTATCTGATGTTTAGGAAGGCCATAAAAACATACCTATTTCCCTGTGAGTAGCTTCTGTCTTTTTCTGTGTTAGTTGCTCTGCTGACAGTGCCGGGACGCCCCTTTGCTGGGGCAGCTGTTGCGCTATACAAACGGCAGTAACATAACATAACATAACAAATAGCTACAGGCAAATAAGAGCAGATGGGTGACCAGGTGGTCAGGAGATGAGGAGGTGGAGTAAGGATTGTTCCTGGCGTCAATAAGCAATCAATTGATAACATCTGAGACCAGGTGCACCGGCAGCTGCAGCCCCCCAGCACGTACATCAGATTGACCATGTCAGAGAGGTCAGCTAAAGTTAAGAACACAGGCTGGGTGAAAAGGCGAACAGCACAGAGTAAAATGAACATGACAGAAACTAAATGGACGCAACAGTCAAAATGGCTGCCACTTATGCTAACATAGAATTTACACTTTTCCACAGACGACCCTTTTAGCATAAGCTAAGACAGCTTTTCTCCCTTCTAAGGGGCATAGCATACATCCTCAACGTCTATTATCATTAGCCTTTGTATTTCTCATTCCACTGCTAAGCGGGCATTTACATTTTGGATATTTGCTTTAGACGGGATTCAGGCAGTACAGGCAGAAGTACAGAGTGCACAGAGCATTGGTCCACAGTGAACACACTAATAACAAGAGAAGATAATAGCTACTAATATGAACAGGACTGATAATACTATCAAACCCCAAACTGAAAGTAAGTTCCAAAACCACCCAGTCCAAGTCCATGTTCCTGGCTCTTGATGTATTTCGATAGCTATCTTGTGTATTTTGGAGATGGCCGCATAGACAGATGGTGAATTGTCCGGTATGAAAACACATCAGCTGGATCCGATGACATGGCATGCTCCACCACGGTCAGCTAGAACAACATCTAGAACAAGTCTATTCTGTAAAGTGACCATGCGGATTGATGCTTGTTCTTCCGTCAAGTTTCCTAAGGCCGAAGTTGTCTGATTAATCACTGCCTCCATTGTACGAGTGAGGCGACGGACCAGCTTGCTGTTTTGTACTGGACCAACGAAGAAGAAAAATCCCTTGTTAAAGTATGTATATTGTTCCCATGTGGTCTCTGTTTGATCGACTACAGAGACATCGATGGCATGTTTTCTCCTACTACCAACGTGGTGATTGAACAATTGCAAATCTTGGTGGTACATTGGGGGAGCTAGAAATACAGGTGGCAAAAGGAAGGCTATGTAATAGGTACCAGACCAGCCTGAAGGTAGGAAGTAGTATGCCTTAGCTCCACAAACAAAATAAGTATGACGTCATGCGAGGAAGCTGTTTTGGCCCCTCGTGGACATTTGCAACACTGTATTGCAATTACTGTGACCCACTAGCACATTGCCTGTACTCTGTACACAGAGGGGACCAGTAGTCAGAACAATAGATATAACAGGTGGCCCATTTCCTTTAGCCGATTCAGAGTTCGGATACACATATTTTGTTGCTGCATTTCCTCTACTATATCCTTCCATCTCCAAGACGGTCCCCTTTGCTTGTGGATCCCCATCTTCATTGGGATAGCATACTTTATTCAGTTTGGCATTGAGGTCGCCCACGTTACATGTTTCTGAGAGGTTAAATTTGTAGTAAGCATATAGAAGCTCAAACCAAGCTCGTCATGAGCCATTGTGAGAAAATGGCAGTGGTAGCAACGGGATTCCTTTTATGTTCTGATGAGGAGAAATCTTGCCACCAACCCAACAGTTAGTAGCATTGCTTAGCTGGTGTGTCTGATGCAACATTTGAAGAAATTAATTATTTCTCAGATTTTGCCAATACCCCTGTTCATGTTGCGGCAAATCGAAATAATGGTGTTCCTTTGTAGCAGGCGATGTAGCAGTAATGTTGAGCAAGGAAGCCTCAGGCATTACTTCCTCCACTACCCACATTACAGTGGCGATAAGGGCAGCAGTCAAAGTCAAACCAAAGATGTAAAGTGTACAGCCATTACACATGGTCGTAGCAATCCCCTTCTTCTCCTTATGGGGGGATCATCTTTCGGCAAACGACAAGAAAGGTAGCACCCTAAGAGTCCTGAGTGGATGTTGTTTTCTTCACTGAGGTTGAGACGAGTAGCAACTGATAGGCTGACCCCCCTTTGTAGTCAAACTTAACCACTCAGGACAATGGCTTCACCTGTCTTGTTTTGCCCTGGAGTGCCTTTCTTCCCGGATCGGAGTAGGTACCTGGGAAAGTGTGATCCGGAAAAACTTCCTCAGTTCTTTCAGGTGATGCAGCTCGTCCTGTTTCTGTGACCAGGATATCGCAGTGATCCCTCAAAGCAGCCGGATCCACCAAGGCAAGCAGAACTTTCTTTCAGTGGGTGGTGTGTGTCCAATTTTTCCTGTTGGTCACTCGGACTGCAGTGAGGCGAGGAGGACTTGCTCGTGGCCTCTCCAGCGAGGCTCCAGGCAATTCGTCCGCTGAAAGGCCTTCGCCATCACGTAGTCCCCTGGATGCAAGTCATGTCCGTCACCTTGCGATCTGTCCGGGAGAGCTTCTCGAACCTGCTGATGAATAGAAAGTAAACTGTCAGTCAACTGAGACAGATAATCACTCATTAAGGTGTGAGGCACATCGTGTATAGGGCGAGGCTTGGTAACCACCCAAATATTCATGGGCCTACTAAATACGACCTCATATGGGGTAAGCCCAGAGCGTGAATGAGGTATTGATCTAATTGAAAGCAGTGCTAAGGGCAATGCATCAGGCCATTTCAGAGAAGTGCAAGCCTGTATTTTTGCCAATTTTAGCTTCAATGTAGAGTTATAACGTTTCACCAAGCCTGCTGACTGTGGGTGAAAAGCAGCATGGAATTTCTGCTTGACCCCTAGCCCTTTCAGAACATACTATACAACCTGTCCAATGAAATGAGGCCCATTATCACTCCATAAAACTCTGCAAACACCAAATCGAGGAAAGAATTCCTTCAGGAGTATTTTCGCAGTCGTGTGGGCTGTATTGTCTTTCGTAGCATATGCCTCCACCCATTTGCTGAAGGCGCAGACTATTACTAAGACATATTTAAGCTTATTGCAGCGCTCAAACTGGATGTAGTCCATCTGAAGGACCTCAAAGGGTGCAATTGGTGTCGCAAACCCCCCTGCTGGAGTTTGCGTTCCCTTCCCAGAGTTGTACTGGAGGCAAACCAGGCAAGACTGGACTATTTTTTTAGCTGTATGCAGTGGGTAACTTCCATTTAGTCATATCCTTTCTACTCCAAAAACCCTCATCGTCCAAAGCTCCCTCCTTAGCCCATTAGTCTAGTTCATCAATGGAGGCAGATTGTTGCATGTCCAACACTTCCTGTCTAGCATCATGCCAATGTTCAGTTTGCGACTTAACCACATACATAGACGTGGTGCTTTGCTGCATTGCGGTCTCACGGGCTGTGCAATCCGCAAAGGCATTACCTGCTCCTATTTTATTTGTCACCTTTTTGTGTGCGCTGCACTTGACAATAGCTATTTTTTTTGGATAGGTTAAGGCAGTAAGAAGATTGTGCACTAGTTCTTCATGCACTATCTGTTTTCCATGTGAAGTGAGAAAACCATGTTCTTTCCACAGGCGGCCAAAATTGTGCGCTACCCTGAACGCATACTGACTGTCAGTGTAGACATTGACAATCAGGTCTGTACTAAGCTCACATGCTATGGTTAGAGCAATAAGTTCAGCTGCTTAGAACTAATTCCTCCCCTTCGCACGTTAGGCTTAATAATGTCCCGGTTGAGACAGTCTTTCATCTCTGTCTGTTCCGTACCGGCGGCGTCATCCCCGTGCGAATGACGTCGCGCACGGTTTAAACCTCGCTGTGGCGGCCGCTATTTTCCTTCTAAACACTCCACTTGGAAATCGTTCGCGCCCGTACACAAGGTAAATACTCCGACTGGGCCTTGAGGAGGCTTCTGCCCCACTATCGCTCCAGGTCTATTTATTTAACTCCCTTTTTAACTTTTCTGCTCCTTGCAGAGATGAACTTGGCCTTTAATGCCCCCGACACGGTCGACTACAGTGAGAGATTGTTTACCTTTCTACATGAGCAAGGTAACTATATTTTCACTTCCTTCCACTTTAGAGGGCATTGTTTTTGAACTCCCGCACCCTTGGGGGACTGTTTAATTAATCTATCGCTTTTAATCGTAGGCCTCTATACTGATGCACAATTATCTAGCGATTGCCGGGCCTAAATTGCGACGGACCCCTATTCATTAGGACCCGCATCTCACTGACCTTGACGGGTAAGCCTCAACCCGTTTGCCCTCCCTTCTTTTTAAATTGTTTGTAATCCCCAGTGCAATACCTGACTCATCCCCTTTTAATTCGCCCCTTAGGCTCATGTCCTAGATCAATATAGGAGTTGGTTGCCCCATTTCCGTCCTGAGGAAGATCCGCAAGGCCGAGGCTCTAATTTACCCTCGTGGCCACAAGACGGATCGAAACGTCGACGCCCCTATAACTTGGTCTGGACCACACACGCTTCTTTAAACGTGCAACACAAGAATGCATTTCTGTGTTAATTTAAATTGAAAATTGTGGATTATCTACCATACATGTGGCCAGTCCCGATAGGACGGTGAATCACAACCGGTCCTTTTGTTCAGAAAATATCAATCTCTATCTTTCTTATGCCACTACTTTGAAGTCTTTTCACAATTCTTCTTCACTTGAGCACTTTTCTTTACGCACGTTCCATCTGGAGCAACCTTCCATAATTAATGATTAATGATTAAATTGCTTTGTTCTCTAAAAACGAATATATTAGAACTGTATACCATTGGCATGAAGAATTAAATGCATGGTTGAGTAAACATTGGGTATTGCATTTTTATTGTTTACATATGTTGTCTGAATAATGTATCTAATACTCTGAGCAGGTGCGGCTGCACTTGAGAACGCTCATGAAAATTGTTAACTGCTGGAAACCAAAAGAGAATTGACTTATGCTCTTTCAAAGTAGGTCTAGGACCACTGTTTTTGTATTGCATCATACCCAGGTCCAGTACCGTATTAGGGTAACCCCATTTTTGTAATGGCCACCTTTGTGCAGGTTATGCCTGCGAGGGTTTCTATGTTAAATGTTTGTTAGTGACAAGTATTTAATGTTTGTTTTTTATGAATATATGTCATGTGTTTCATGTTAGCCACACAACATCCTTTATCATTCTAAAACCATGTCCGAAAGAGAGACATTGGCATATAGCGTAGACTATATAGACAAACTCTTATTGGAACAAGGATCTGGTACTTTCTTAGGTGGAACAACCACTAATATAGATCTTACACTTAACGAAAAAATATCCAAACTTGAACGAATAGAAAAGAAATTGATCAGAACACGTCTACATGGGCATACCTTAGCAAAATATTTACAATCTAATGTCATCCCAGTAGGCCTACAGGTTAGAAACGAACCGGCTATTTTTCTGGATAATCCTAAATTCAAAGAAAATTTCAGTTTTGTGTCTAATAATTGTTCCATGTACTACAAAACAATGTTCACAAGGAACTCATTTGGAATTAATTTTCTATCACAAACAACATCAATAGTTGTCTTTGAGTTAATCTTTCACCAAGTTAACAAAAAGTTAACAGTTCACACAGTAAGCCTACACACAACAATTATTTTACAAAGCCTCAGCCGAGGTCTTTTATTAAACTAGCAAATTGTCAAAACGCATATAAAAACATATCATATGTACAATACTCCTCTCTTTTTCTTACATTCACAGTGCAAAGTGACCCCAGTGAAACCATAACCATACAGACACCAATAAACAAAAAACACTTAGTAAAGGTACAAAAAGGTTATTGGAGAAAATTAAACAAGGACAGTTTTGTAAATGATATAATAATTCAGTCAGAGCTGTCTCTTATTTTGTTTGTCGACGGCGTTTCGACCCACTTCTAGATACCGGGTCTCATCAGGACTGTAAATATGGGGACTAGTTTATGGCATACACATGTCCATATTGGATCCGGTATGCAAATTAAATAATAGTATCCGCACTTAGCCAATAGAGCATATAATTATAACTTCCACTGATATGGGTGAATTGGTCGGGATTGGGCAGAATTCTTAGGATTTTATGTTATTGGTATCCCTATTTTCGGGATGCCCCATCATTTTAGGGTAATGCGACCTGTTCTTATAGCGCTTTAGATTACTGCTGATTTGTAATGTAGAAGAAAAGGGGGTTCCGTAATAATAATAACTGATCAATTCCACCTTCAACACGCTGTTAGTTCGTGTCTTGCCTGCAACGGACTGAATCACGCTGGCTCCTAGACTCGCAGAGCGATCAAACGCTCTCTTTTTGTGTCCGCTTCGGTAAAGGAACAGGTCGCATTACCCTAAAATGATGGGGCATCCCGAAAATAGGGATACCAATAACATAAAATCCTAAGAATTCTGCCCAATCCCGACCAATTCACCCATATCAGTGGAAGTTATAATTATATGCTCTATTGGCTAAGTGCGGATACTATTATTTAATTTGCATACCGGATCCAATATGGACATGTGTATGCCATAAACTAGTCCCCATATTTACAGTCCTGATGAGACCCGGTATCTAGAAGTGGGTCGAAACGCCGTCGACAAACAAAATAAGAGACAGCTCTGACTGAATTATTATATCATTTACAAAACTGTCCTTGTTTAATTTTCTCCAATAACCTTTTTGTACCTTTACTAAGTGTTTTTTGTTTATTGGTGTCTGTATGGTTATGGTTTCACTGGGGTCACTTTGCACTGTGAATGTAAGAAAAAGAGAGGAGTATTCTACATATGATATGTTTTTATATGTGTTTTGACAATTTGCTAGTTTAATAAAAGACCTCGGCTGAGGCTTTGTAAAATAATTGTTGTGTGTAGGCTTACTGTGTGAACTGTTAACTTTTTGTTAACTTGGTGAAAGATTAACTCAAAGACAACTATTGATGTTGTTTGTGATAGAAAATTAATTCCAAATGAGTTCCTTGTGAACATTGTTTTGTAGTACATTGTACTTACCCGGTTCGCAGGGACATAAGGGTTGCTCTTGTGACTTTGAATAATAATTGTTCCAGGCACTGGATGGTGCTTGGGATTGAAACTGCAATCGAGGAAGTACAACGCCTGACTAAAGAGATCTCTGACCTGAAGAAAGAGATTATTGAGGATAGAGCCCTTAATAATGCGAAAGAGGCCTTAGAAAGACTGGAAAGAACGATTCGTGACTTTGACCTCTACACCCAGGCTACTAAATTAGACAAGGTAGCCAGAGACATTAAATTTTACGATAAAAAAACAACTTACCCATATCTACAAGAGGGTTACTACGTGAGGGAGCAACAAGGCACTTATTCCAGCAGAGGCAGGGGTGGTTTTAGGAGATACACAACATTTTCTGGATCATCACTAGGAAGCGGTACAGATAGTGATACCGAACGCCCAGGCCCCAGCACTACCGCACCTAGCTCTAATAACACTTACACAGACCAACAGCCTTTTTTAGTAGAGGACCCATGGTGGACACAACGAGGGCGAGGTCGCCCCTGGAGCAGACCCAGGGGACCCAGAACACCAACATGGAATCAGGGCAGAGGCAGAATGAGGAGACAGACACATTTCCAACAGGAAACTCATGGAGATATTCAAACACGCCGACAACACTACAGATGGTAACGTACACGCCTGTTAATCCTGTAGTCAATCTGTCAGATTACATACTTGAACCCAATGAACAAGCAATACTAAGTAAAGGCCTGTCGTTTGTCCCTACCTCGATGCCCAACAATTTCCATCTTAAAGTAGAACTACATCAATTCTTCCGCAAGATCAGGTTGAAACACTACTTCCTCAAAATCCCTCCGAACCCTACCTTTTCTGGTAGTGGATTGAGACCCCCCTCTAAATTTAATCCCCCTACACATCTAATGCCTCACAAACTTCTGGCATATGAGCAGGTTGTGATGAGGGACATTGACAGCATTTTGGCCAAACGGCAGTACGTGAAGTACAACGTGAGCAAACAGGAGCGGTTAGCTCTTGAAACCTTAAAAACAAATACCAACATAGTCATTAAACCCGCCGATAAAGGCGGGGCTATTGTGGTACAGAACGTGGAGGACTACAGAAAGGAGATTCTAACACAGTTGTCTGTTGAAGGCAATTATGAAAAATTGAATCGTGATCCCACAAAAGAGATTGGTAACACCATAGCACGTTTGACTGGCAAGGCACTAACAGTTGGCTCTCTGAGTAAATTAGAACATGACTATCTCAATAATAAATACCCTAGGATGCCCACTATATACACTTTGCCTAAAATACACAAGCGTATGCAGGACCCTCCAGGGAGACCGATAATATCTGGATGTGGCTCTATATTAGAACCGCTTTGGAAATATATCGATGTGTTTCTCCGACCCATTGCGGAGAACACCCCTACCTATCTTAGGGATACCATGCAGACCATCCAATTGGTGGATGAGCGTCCATATGATCGCAGTGCTAATATACTAGCCACCATGGACATTACTTCTTTATACACCAACATCCCCCAAGCAGCTGCCCTTTCTTGCATTGAGTCAGTACTCAATAAAAGACCTGCACCATCTAAGGTCCCAACAGAATTCATTATTGAACTTCTTGATGTGGCAATGACTAAGAACTATTTCAACTTCCAGGGTCAATACTATGTGCAAACCAAAGGTGTGGCGATGGGAGCAAGCTTTGCTCCAAATTTAGCAATCATCTACATGAGTGAATACGAACAACAATTCATCATGAATGAACACAACCTCAACAAGAATCATATAGTCTTGTGGCGTCGCTATATAGACGACGTTCTAATGATTTGGGAGGGTGAGGAAGAACAACTGACATCCTTTCATCTTTGGCTTAACACATGTTCCAGGGACATTCAATTTACACTTGAGCACAATAGAGATCAAATTAATTTCCTTGACATTCTAATAAAAGCTGAGTCCGGCGAATTACACACGAGCCTATATAGGAAAAGCAGTGAGCGGAACACACTCCTGAAATATACCAGCCACCATCCACGCAACCTCAGGGACAATTTGCCTTTTGGCCAATTCCTGAGGTTGCGTAGGAATTGTTCTAAGAAAGAGGATTTCTTTGCAGAGTCAGCAGGCCTACTAACCAGACTAATTGAACGTGGCTACCCAATAAGACTCCTCAAGAAAGCACGCAAGCGTGCTTGGCACAATCACAGGGAGTTTTTATTGGTCCCGAAACTTAAAGCCAATACAAGTGAAGATAGGATCGTTTGTGTGACTACCTTCAATACAAAAAGCAGTGCCATAAAAAAGACGATTAACCAGCATTGGCATTTAGTGGCGGATGAGTTGGGCAATATGCCACCTCCATTACACGCCTTCAGAAAGGGCAAAAACGTAAGGGACCATGTGGTCAAATCATTACTTCCGACACAACGTCCACAGGGCCAAACTACTCTGTGGGGAATCCCACCGATCAAAGGGCACCGCAAATGTGGCCTTTGTAAAGCCTGCGCCATGACTGAGGAAATTACTGAATTCACACACAACGGTCAGAATTATACACTACAGGAACATAGTAACTGTAACACCACCGGGGTAATTTATGTGATCATTTGCCCGTGTGGTTTTATGTATGTAGGACAGACCACCCAGAAAGTAAAATGTCGCATCCTACAACACTGCAGTCACATACGCTGTAAGGTACAAGGCGCGCCTTTAGTAGAACTCTTCAGTATGTTTGAACATACAGCAGAAAGTCTGAAATGGTGGGTCATTGAGAAGGTGAAACCCAATCCAAGAGGAGGAGATTTTGGTAACATTCTCAGTAAACGTGAATGTAGATGGATACATTCACTTGATACGATCACACGAGGCTTGAATGAATTTGAGGAGATAGGTAGACAGGTTTCAATACTGGGTAATGTATGAATTGCAACCCCTTTTTGAACCTTAGGGATCCTCCTAGTCTACACTGTTTGGACCATACCAGCATCCATCCCTGGTCCTAATATGCAGATACACTGTACATAATACCCTTTAATTGTGTGTTGTATATATTGTTTTTAAGAGGAGTTTACAATTCCTTTAACGTGACCCAATGTACCTCTGTATAATTGAATCACTGTTATCGTTTCTCTTGAAGCAAACATGTGTAACATTATATGCAGTGTCTTCATTCAATGTGTCACTCTGTTTACATCTTTTTAATTGTCTCTCTGACTAACGTATATTCTATACAAATATTGAATCATTGTTATCGTTTCTCTTGAAGCAAACATGTGTAACATTATATGCTGTGTCTTCATTCAATGTGTCACTTTGTTTACATCCTTTCTGACTAACGTATATTCTATGCAAATATTTTGTCATTACCACTCCTGGGTTGTAGAATGCCAGCGGTGTTTATAATTAGGGATCATAGCCCCTATATATTTTATACACACCGCATGTCTTGTATAATGACGCATTCATAGGAACCACCTTGACGCGGTTAATTAATGTATCACTTTCGGAGAATTAGAACTAATTCCTCCCCTTCGCACGTTAGGCTTAATAATGTCCCGGTTGAGACAGTCTTTCATCTCTGTCTGTTCCGTACCGGCGGCGTCATCCCCGTGCGAATGACGTCGCGCACGGTTTAAACCTCGCTGTGGCGGCCGCTATTTTCCTTCTAAACACTCCACTTGGAAATCGTTCGTGCCCGTCCACAAGGTAAATACTCCGACTGGGCCTTGAGGAGGCTTCTGCCCCACTATCGCTCCAGGTCTTTTTATTTAACTCCCTTTTTAACTTTTCTGCTCCTTGCAGAGATGAACTTGGCCTTTAATGCCCCCGACACGGTCGACTACAGTGAGAGATTGTTTACCTTTCTACATGAGCAAGGTAACTATATTTTCACTTCCTTCCACTTTAGAGGGCATTGTTTTTGAACTCCCGCACCCTTGGGGGACTGTTTAATTAATCTATCGCTTTTAATCGTAGGCCTCTATACTGATGCACAATTATCTAGCGATTGTCGGGCCTAAATTGCGACGGACCCCTATTCATTAGGACCCGCATCTCACTGACCTTGACGGGTAAGCCTCAACCCGTTTGCCCTCCCTTCTTTTTAAATTGTTTGTAATCCCCAGTGCAATACCTGACTCATCCCCTTTTAATTCGCCCCTTAGGCTCATGTCCTAGATCAATATAGGAGTTGGTTGCCCCATTTCCGTCCTGAGGAAGATCCGCAAGGCCGAGGCTCTAATTTACCCTCGTGGCCACAAGACGGATCGAAACGTCGACGCCCCTATAACTTGGTCTGGACCACACACGCTTCTTTAAACGTGCAACACAAGAATGCATTTCTGTGTTAATTTAAATTGAAAATTGTGGATTATCTACCATACATGTGGCCAGTCCCGATAGGACGGTGAATCACAACCGGTCCTTTTGTTCAGAAAGTATCAATCTCTATCTTTCTTATGCCACTACTTTGAAGTCTTTTCACAATTCTTCTTCACTTGAGCACTTTTCTTTACGCACGTTCCATCTGGAGCAACCTTCCATAATTAATGATTAATGATTAAATTGCTTTGTTCTCTAAAAACGAATATATTAGAACTGTATACCATTGGCATGAAGAATTAACTGCATGGTTGAGTAAACATTGGGTATTGCATTTTTATTGTTTACATATGTTGTCTGAATAATGTATCTAATACTCTGAGCGGGTGCGGCTGCACTTGAGAACGCTCATGAAAATTGTTAACTGCTGGAAACCAAAAAAGAATTGACTTATGCTCTTTCAAAGTAGGTCTAGGACCACTGTTTTTTATATTGTCTACAATATTGCAGTTTCTTTCTAGAGACTTTGTGATTATGTGATGCAAGAAACGACAACAGTAACAATGTACCTTCTTCACATTGCTCAGGAGGGTCTGCAGCTAGCAGAATGTCATCCACATACTGAATGAGGGCCACTCCTTTTGGTACAGGAAAGGAATCAAGTTGTCTCTTTAATGCTTGACTGCAAATACTAGGACTTTCTGTATAGCCCTGTGGAGCTCTACAGAACCGTAAGGATCTGTTTTTCAGTGTGAATCCAAATAGATAACGACTGTCCGGGTGAATGGTTATTGAGAAGAACGCGTTCTTCAAATCAATTACTGGGAATGTGGTGGCAGTGGGAGGGACCATAGTGAGGAGGGTTGTTATGTCAGAAACTACTAGATATTGGGGCACCACTATTTTATTAACCTCCCGCAAACCTGTAAATCTTAGTATCAGTGTCGTTTTTCAAAATAGGTAGGCTAGGGCTATTACAGGTATTATAGGGAACCTCTTCCACTACACCTACTTTAATGAAATCCTTAACAATACCTGCTAGTGCTACCGCACCCTCTTGAGATATCTTGTATTGGGGCAAACGAGGCAACGAGGCACCCTCCCTCACTTGAATTTGTACAGGTGGAATAACCATTTGGCCCACATCAGTGTCCGATCTAGACCACAAAGTGCAAGGTAGGGACGCCGGAGCGGCGTCCTCCTTGATAAGGCAAGATCTATCAATAATTGGATAGTTGTCATTAAGGATAACACGTATACCTTATGGGGAACAGCGTATTGTAGCACGAAAATAATTTAGCATATCGATACCTACAATATTATCTGGAGTGTTAGGAGAGAGCAAGAATGAACATGTTGCAGTGAATTTATCCAGTCCGAATTCAAGTGGCTGTGATAGTGGGCTAGGTGTAGGTGTTCCGTCGAACCCTATCGATGTTATCAATGTGCCAGACAGAGGAGCCCTTGGAACCAGTCTTTAAGACAGGGCACTACGGGTAGCCCCTGTATCAACCAGAAATTGATCAATAGATCCCAAGTCATTTGTGTCAATATAGGGACCCATTTGATCTACTGGCACCTCAACCAGTCCCACAACCTGCCCTAGGCATTTCTACGCATAATCAGAATCTGTAGCTGTATCAGCAGAGTAATCAATCATTTGGTACTGGTGTTGTTTGTCAAAGGTTTTAGGGTAGTTCGGTCCCTGTTCGACTGCCTCACATTGGGGGCGAGCTCCTGCACCTCCCCTGCTTCCTACATTCCCTGGGCACCCTCTCACACTTCCCCTTCCCCGCTGGTATTGCTGACCTTGCAAACGGGAGCACTCAGAACGCCAGTGCCCAGTCTCTTTACAATAGGCACACTGATCAGGAGACAAATTTGCCTGAAGAAGAGGGAGTATAATCGCATGGGAAGGAAAACTGGAGGAAACAGGTTTAAACATGGAAACAGCTACAGGCAAGCAAGAGCAGATGGGTGAACAGGTGGTCAGGAGATGAGGAGGGGGGTAAGGAAGGTTTATGGCGGCAATAAGCAATCAAATGATAACATATGAGACCAGGTGCACCGGCAGCTGCAGCCCCCCAGCAGGTACATCAGATTGACCATGTCAGAGAGATCAGCTAAAGTTAAGAACGCAGGCTGGGTGAAAAGGTGAACAGTAGAGAGTAAAGTGAACACGACAGAAACTAAATGGACGTGACAGTCAAAATGTCTGCCGCTTATGCTAACATAGAACTTACACTTTTCCACAGTGGCACCGGTCGCACCGCCCTAAAACCAGCCCTGCTGATCAACAAGTGCAGGTTCAGACATTGCTCCACTGTGCCTAACCCCTCCCGAAAACCGTACTGCACCTCTGACAGGGTGTCTGACTCCCTGACCCAGGAAAGAAGGTGATGCAGCACAACCCTCCCTGCAATCTTCACAGTAGAGTTCAGCAGTGATATCGGCTGATTAAAACCTGGAGATTGGGGAACACCCTTTATAAACTAGGAACAATGGAGTGGGTATGGCATGAGTCTGGGAGACCCATTTTGGCAAAGTCATTAAAGCAATTGCACAGCAGAGATGCCCAAAGCTCCGGGAGAGATCTGTTCAGATCCATGGGGATCCCATCTGGCCCAGGGGCCTTATTGAATGGAGACTTAATGATGGCCTGCCACACTTCCAGGGTAAATTCCATAGATAAGGGGAAAACCACCTCAGTCTCAGTACCCTCTACATGGCTACCAGGGCCATATAGTTTAGTAAAATTATTTAACCCAAGTCTTAGGGCTAATAGAGGTGATAACAGAGTTGTTAATCTCTCCCAGGGAACTGATAATATTTACCACTGCCCAAAAAGCCCTGTGATCTTTCTGCCTGCATTCCAGCATTAACTTCCCCCAGGAGGACATTCGAATCTCCTTATGCCTATGGCGTTGAGCAGCCTTATATATTGCTCTGCACTGTTGGACCATGTAACTATCCCTTGGCGTCTTCTTCAGTGCCATGTGTAAATCAGCCGAGGCCTTTCTACAAGATCTATCAAACCATTTTCCACCGTGATTAGCAGAGCTAATAGGCTTTCCTAAGTAGCTTACTAACTGTTATGCCCAATTGGACAGATTGAGTGGCTATAACCCGCAGATCACCAGGGGGAGTAAGACAGCTAAGAACCATTTTAAGGTGATTGACACACAGCTCTGACGTAATGGTTATTGGGAAAGTCAGCATTCCTCCAGGCCAGGCGAAGCCCTTGTATCTTGACAGATAGAAAACCTGTAGCTACACCTTTGGTGCCTTTTTCCCTTTATTAATGCTTAATGCATATCCATAGGGGTTTGTGGTCACTTTCCTCCGTTCCAACCTCAGAGCCCCAGCCCATCAAATTTCTAGATGCAAAGATGTAGTTGGCATTTGACGAGTAAAGAGGGTCCAACGATTCACAGGCCTCAGTGAGATCAAAGGAATTCATAAGATGAAAAGAAGCTTTGGCCCCAGTTTTGTGTTGAAATCACCACCAACAATGATTTGACATCCTGTGTACAAATTTGCAAATTTAGTATCAAGGCCTAGAATAAAATCAGAGAGTCTGTTAATATTAAAACTTGAGTGAGACCCAGAACACCTATTATAAAACTTTATAAAAACAATGTTCATAATGTTTTGCCAGGTGGATATAAAAGACTTGGACTAAAGTGCTATTGGTGCAAACTGGGCTAATTTTGAATTTCAACGTTACTATGAAGAGCACTATTAGTCCCCCATTTGCCCTACCAGAGGGAGATAAAATTGCTGGAGCAGTGTAGGTGTAATCATGTATTAAAGGAGACCCAGTTCTCATTATCCTCTTTGCTGTCAAAGCCAGGAGTATTCCAGAAAAGTATTTTCACCTGCAGGGTAATGTCAATAATATTAGTCAAATTCCCCACTACAGTGCCTTGACCACTAACTACAGGATTGGGCGTGAAGTTGCAGACATGATTAACGGTATCCACCATTGGGCTAGGCCCGCCAGCTGGTTGGCCTACCCCTTGAGGTATTTCCTGGGGAAGACACACCTTGTTTGTCTGGCCGGCACAGAGTGAATCTATGTCATCCAAATAACGCAGGGGCGCAAAGCGATCCTGGACATGGCAGTTAAAAGGTTGAGGCGGAGCTGAGTAAACACCAAGGTGCCCTGCCCAGTTTTGGAGATGATTAGCCATGACTCTATAGAAAAGGCCTAGCAAAATCTTAATATTACCAGGCTTGTGTTGACTGTGGGCAAAGGCGCTGATCAAATTCCCTATGCTTCCATTTGCCCAAAACCTTTTTGGACCTCTTTCCCACCCATCCCACCATCCTAACCATAAGCACTACATTAAATAGCTTGTACTGACATCTCAAGTTCCCATGGATCCAGTGAATTGCTTTGTGAATTGAGTCCACCCTGGATTCAAAAGTCCTTGGGGGTAAAGTTGACACGTTGGTAAGGACTGTAATGGCGGGGCAGGCTGCTGGTTGGAATATCGCACCTAGAGACAGGGCCTAGGTCCGAACCCGGCGCAATGGAGGAAAAAGAAGCATTTCCAGTAATCCTGGATGTTCCAGGGAATAGGCCTGAATCCTCATGGCCTTGAGATGGACATACAACAACTGGACCTATCTTGCAGACGCCTCCAGCTAGGCAAGAGTTTAGGCTCCTCCTACCTTCAACGGGAGAGTTAATCTAGAGCACCAGTCTAGCAATAGTATTTTCAGGTATTGAGGTGTCTGTTTTAATTGGTTCTGGGACCTGCCTCAAATCCAAAGCAGATAGCTTCTTCCTAATGGACTCCAAACACTTGTGCACGCCTTGCAGCTTGGAGTCAAAGAGAGCCTCAATGTCCTTACGAAATTTGGCCAACATGCCCTCTAGAGCATCCTTCATTGGGACAGAGATGTTAATTGTCCTGTTCCCTGAGGGACTCGATTGATTGACCACAGAGCGATTTCAGTTAGTCCCACGCTTTTATTTAATACTGACAGACTTAACAGGCTTAGCATATTTGGCAGTTGACTCGTTCAAGGACTGGGCTTTCTATTGGGCATGTCACCGCCCACCCTAGCTTGGGCTGGCGCCAGGTTACTCATATATAAACACAATCCAAAGAGAGGGGGGGACTAGGAGCTGTTGTGAAACATCATTGAAGGTCCTGTACCAATGCTCCTGAAGACATCGTCAAAAACACTAAGTGGTATCAGTTCCTCTGAAAGACAGGAAAGGGGGTGGGGCGCTCTACAACCCTTTTTGGTTGTGAGTACATGTGATAGTCTCCAAAGAGAGATTGAGTGTGTGTGAGTAGGGAGTTTTTCTGCTGTGTGTTCTTGTGCCCTCACACACCCTTCCGAGTGTAAAGGATCATCATCGGGCTATGCTCCTCGTTGGGGTGGCGCTGCAGTCCCTCACGGGCCCCACAAGAGGGCGCTTTGAATGAGATCTTTTCAGGAGGTGTCGCACTTGTGCATGTGGGTGTGTTGGCCAAGTGAGTTCATGAAGGTGAAGATAAAATAACCTATTGGTACCCCAGCAAATTTATTGAGGAGTCCTCTAGGTTAAGCTAAAAATTGGACGGAGTTGGAGATTCTCCTTAAACAAATAAAGGGAGGGACATGTATGTTCCCGCTGCTCTCAACCCATAAAAAAGTGTGTGGTGTTTAAAAGTGAAGGGTGGTTAACATGTTTCACCAACCAGTGGATCCCTAATGGATCCCTGTGCGCTTCATCAGGACCGTGAATCAAAGACAGTGAGTGTGGGAATCAGGGAAAGACACACTATAATCCCACCATACCGATTGTAAGGTCAGGAAAACGTCTCGGCGTTCAAGACACGTTTTATTCGTGTTCTCAAAACCCAAACCTAGTGGAGACAAGAAGAAAAAATAAGAGAAGAGAGGGAGAGATATATTTACACTTGTTCTCAATATATTCATCGTCATGTAGCATCTGTAATCCGAATTGCAAATGATGTGGTAAAGGAGCACTAAAGTGAAGCACCCTCATTATGCGTGACATTTCACTTTGGTCGCTATGCGATATCTTTGTATGTCACAAAGAACTGTGCGCTGTAAAGGCCATCGTGAGGTGACATTCCAACTGGCAAAAGTGTTACCATAATATCTAGAAACTGGAGGTAACATCTTGTGTCATAATAACATCATAAAAGGTAAAGGTCAAGCCAACCACTAGATCCTAAAAAGTGCAGATCTTGTGTTCTTGAAAAAGTGGTCTCATGCTGGTCTAATCTCGCTAAACTGATCAACATGCATTTAATCATACTGCTCTCTCTTAATCTCAGAGACATACCGTTCGTAAAGATACATGATAGAGGATTGTGGCTAATGGTAGTGTGATCATGCTCATAAGGTGATTGTGCCTGTGCTCCTTACTGAGGGGTTGTAGGTGCTAACCAAACAGACGTGGACAGGCTCTAGGTACTGAGAATAGTAACTCGTCCAATCACATTGTTTAACATGCTCCCACAAGTTGTGTAAATCGTAGCTAGAATAAATTCTGAGGATGAAAGAGATAATAACCATACTCTCCCTGAGATGAAGTAGGGCCGGGTCGGTGAGTAATCAGGCAGAGAATGGAAAACTGTTTATGAAAAAATTAAAAGTGCCAGCATGTAAGTCTTGATCAAAATACAGCACGTGGTAAAATTACCTTTCGTCCGGTGTTTGGCGGCAGTGGGAACTTACTGTATCACCCTCTTTTAGGAACCTGTAAACCTGTCAGCCGATCAGGTTCGCCAGTACCTGTGTGTCAGGAAAGCCCAGTAAATATAGCGGGATTACTTCCTGGTTTGTTGAATGGGCGTGTGCGTCCCCAATAGCGTCAGTGGAGCGTGTAGTGGCGTGTGTAACATACAGCGGCGGCCATCTTAAAAGGTCTATAAATACAGATGATAACGTGCCATAATCATAAGTGGATACTTAATTGAGGTTGGATGCATCAGGAGAGTTATGACAAATTGTTATCCTGGTATCTGGATATATAATCTCACAGGTGATGGGTGTAGTTATAAATCATGTCACATTTTATCAAGGTGCGCTGCCATTGTGTTTTCACTCGCTTCACAGTGTCAAGAGGTAGTCGTGACTATTATTGGGTATAAAGAAGCTCTACAGATGACCGCCACTGGTTGTAATATTCTTCTATCATAAGAACTGGCTACGAAGGGGAGAGGGCCTGAGAGTCTCTAGCGTGGGTAATACTTAATTCTTGTCAGTTGCTAATCCAGTGTTAAGGATGTTGTATAGCAAGGTTCCCATATAGCTTATTGGTGTTATGGGATCAATCGATTCCCTGCCTAGTGTGTAGCAGACATCTGGGTGTCCCCATGTGGAGCTTATTTTTCCATACGGCGAGAAGGGTGCAGAAGGTTATAAATGTGTGGTAATTACCTATGCTCTAGACAAGGGGGGTTTTAGGTGATAGTTGTGGCAGAAGACTTCAAGATGCCAGCTCTGCCCAAGGAATATCATCGTTTAAGCCACCCACATTGCTCTGCAACCTAAAAACCCAACGTTGTTCCTGTCTAAACAGCGCAGATGTTGTCCAGTTTGGGTTAGAGTCGCTCACAGTCCATTTTAGACTTTCTGGACGGTGATTTTTCTCCAGAAAATGATTCTGTAGTCTAGTGGTGGATCTCCTGCACCAGATCGTGCTTTTATGTTCTCCGATGCGGACCTTCACTGGTCTAACGGTCATGCCTACGTACGTGAAAGCACATGGGCATGTGATCAAATATACGCAGTTTTTTGTGTTGCAGGTAGTATGGCGTCTTTGCTGCCACAGTCTCGTCATACCCAGTTCTATCTCTTTGGATGGTCTTGTCTGAGGACAAACTGCACAGGACCCACATGGGTAATGTCCTACCACTGGGGGTAAGGCCCATAGAGTGGGTTGTTGTTGGATGGTGTCTTGGGGCGTGTGTGCACCAGGATACCGTTTAGATTTTGTGTGCGTTTGAATGCGAATAAAGGTGCTGGTCATGGACTGAAACCTCCTGTCTCTAGTATCTTCCAATGTTTTTTCAAAATCTTTTGGATTTTATTGGAGTTAGGTGTGTATGTAGTCACACAAGTTAGGGTTTCTGCCTTGGTCTTCTCTCTGGTTTCTAGACGAGCCTCCCTGTGGTTGTTCTTAGCTCTTTTATGGCCTTGTCTAATGATTCTTTTGGGGTACTGTCTTGGTGTCAGATAGTATTCTAGCCTGGATTCAAACTCATTGAGGGTATTGCAATTTCTCCGGAGGCGTAGAAACTGGATCACTGGTAGATTGTTCCTCAATGTCTTTGTGTGATGACTTTGATACATGAGGAGGCTGTTCCTGTCAGTGGGTTTTCTGTAGTTGTTTGTCAGCAAGGTGCCGTCCTGTAAAGAGATGAGGAGGTCTAGAAATGGAATGTTGTCACGTGATATCAAGCCTGTGAATTTTAAGAAGGGGTCAAGGGTTTTGATCCATCCAAAGAAATTCTCGCATTCTTCCTCTGCCCCTTTCTAGAAGTTAATGATGTCATCAATGTAGCGACGCCACAGTAAGATGTTGGTCTCATATGGATTAGCCGCTTTTAGAATGTATTCCTCTTCAAAATTAGCCATGTAGAGGCACGCCAGACTCGGTGCGAAGGTGCTTCCCATGCTGGTGCCTTGTATTTGATGGTATTGTTTCTTTTCAAAAGCGAGAACGTTTTCCTTAAGAGCAATGGTCGCACAATCACAGATGAAGGTGACCGGTGTTACAAAGGGCCATGGGTTGAGATTCCGGAGGGTACTCTCCAGGACCCCAATTGTGGCGTCCTGGGGATGTTCGTGTATAGTGCTTCGACATCCAAAGTTACCAGGAGATTGATGGACCCTGGTTCTTGAAAATTCTCAATGAGATTAAGGACCTCTGTGGTATCTCTCAAATACGTTGAAGGTTTTGTGACCAGGGGGTGGAGAAAAAAAATCACAAACCTTGCTGAGGGGTTCCAGTAAGGAATCAATGCCTGACACAATAGGGCGTCTTGGCGGTGGGTTGAACCCTTGTGAATTTTCGGTAGATTGTAAAAATTCGGGATGCGTGGATCATCATAGGTCAGAAAAGCTGCTTCGTCCCAGGTGATCCAACCTTCTGTCTCAGCTTTTGGTAGTACCTGGTATCCGATAGTTGGCGTAGGCATTCTGCTTCGTATGCTCCCATGTCCTGAATGACAATGGCGCTGCCTTTGTCAGCGGGTTTAAAAATGATCGTGGGATCTTCTGTGATGGTCTTCAGTAGTTTCCTCTATTCTTTTGATAGGTTGTCAAATGGCTGGTTCTTGGTGATATCCTTCACATCTTTCAGAAGGCCTGTTCAAACGTGAGTACTACGTTGGGTGTCATCGCAGCAGTATGTGTGAATTTAGATTTTTTCTTAAAGCCTGTCCCTGTTATAGGGAGCTCAGGTTTGTCTTGGAAGAATACTTTTAAACGCACCTTCCGAAAAAATTTATGCAATTTCTGGTGTAGTTTGAAGTCGTCCTCCTTATGTGTGGGGACAACGCCCAGGCCCTTCTCCAAGAGCCTGTACTCGCCCTCAACCAAAGGTCTGGAAGAGAGATTCACCACTAAGGTCTTGCTGTCTTGCTCCTCAGTACCATCTGGTCCTGGTCTTGCCAGTGAATATTCTTGGACCCTCCTCTTCGTTTACCTCTTCCTTTGCCCCTCCCTCTTTTGTAAAAATGGGGGTTCGGGAACAGTTGGTATTGGTGCATTTGAGGATGATGTCCTGGTTATCCGTTCCCCATTGGTTGTGGTCCAATCCATGGGCCTTAGTACATTGATGGTTGAAAGGGGTGAGTTGGAAAGCCTTGGAACAATGGGGATGGTTGATGTCTACATCCTCCCCAAGGCCTTTGTTGTCTGTTCTCATGGCTCGAGTCACTGCTGGTTGAGTCTGATCTTGCGGAATGAATGCTGCTGCCTTCATCAGATGTGGTGTCGCCATATTGAAAGACATAGTCATCCTTTGTATAAGGATACATTTTCTTCTTATCAAAACGTTTGATATCTTTTTGGAGTTGCTTTATCTTTTGCTTCTTAAGGTAATCTTTGTGATCATTCATTTCTTCACTGATTTCCGCCAGGCGTGATTTGAATCCAGAGATGGATATCTCTGCTTTTAGTCCGTTCACTGCTAGAGTGATTTGGATTAGAAGCTCGTCCGACAGAGGTTTGGCTGTGTTAATGATTACCATAAGCCAATCGCGTGTGCACTTCCAGGACATCTTGGACCATTCTCGACGGAAAGTTAGATCCTCTAAGAATATTCTTGGGGTTAGTGTCACGAGGAGACCATTAGGGGCAATGTTGGCTCTAAGGTATTCCGTCATGACGGTCCCAAGTAAAGCTGTCTTGATCTGTAATTTTCTTAATGTTTGTAAAGATTTCCAATCGTCATTCTTACTACCAGTCGCTGTGCTACCATCTCCTGCTAGCAGGGAGGGGGCCCTAAGAATTTCTGCCCTGTCTCATCATCAAAGCTGAGGCCTGGATTGTCCATGTTTATGATGCCTGTGTGCCTGTATGAAACCTACAGCGAATGCAGTAGGCGGTGGCCTGAATTTGTGAAAAATTGTTTCTAGTAAAGGGAGAAAAACAGTAGGTAATTTCCCATAGCTGGATGCCGTACTTAAATATAAACTCAATCCAAAGATAGGCTCGGACTAGGAGTTGTTGTGAAACATCATTGAAGATCCTGTACCAATGCTCCTAAAGACGTCATCAAAAAACACTAGGTGGTATCAGTTCCTCAGAAATACAGGAAAATCTGTATTTATAGACCGTTTAAGATGGCCGCCACCGTATGTTACACATACCACTACACGCTCCACTGACGCTATTGGGGACGCACACGCCCATTCAACAAACCAGGAAGTAATCCCGCTATATTTACCGGGCTTTCCTGACACACAGGTACCGGCGAACCTGATCGGCTGACAGGTTTACAGGCTCCTGAGAGAGGGAGATACAGTAAGTTTCCACTGCTGCCAAACACCGGACGAAAGATAATTTTACTGTGCGCTGTATTTAGATCAAGACTTACATGCTGGCACTTTTACTTTTTTCATAAACAGTTTCCATTCGCTGCCTGATTACTCGCCGACGCGGCCCTACTTCATATCGGGGAGGGTTTGGTTATTATCTCTTTCATTCTCAGAATTTATTCTAGCTACGATTTAAACAACTTGTGGGAGCATGTTAAACAATGTGATTGGACGCACTTGAGCACTTCATTACTATTCTCAGTACCTAGAGCCTGTCCACGTCTGTTTGGTTAGCACCTACAACACCTCAGTAAGGAGCACAGGCACAATCACCTTATGAGCATGCTCGCACTACCATTAGTTGACATAAGCTACAATCCTCTATCATGTATCTTTACTGAGATTAAGAGAGAGCCGTATGATTAAACGCATGTTGAGCAGTTTAGCTAGATTCGACCAACATGAGACCACCTTTTCAAGAACACAAGATCTGCACCTTTTAGGATCTAGTGGTTGGCTCGACCTTTACCTTTTATGATGTTATTATGACACAAGATGTTACCTCTTTTGTTAACACTTTTGCCTGTTGGAATGTCACCTCACGCTGGCCCATACAGCGCACAGTTCTTTGTGACACACAAAGATATCACATAGCAGTCAAAGTGAAATGTCACGCATTATAAGGGTGCTTCACTTTAGTGGTACTTTACCACATCATTTGCAATTCGGATTACAGAGGCTACATCACAATAAATATATTGAGAATAGGTGTAAATATATCTCTCCCTCTCTTTTCTTATTTTTTCTTCTTGTCTCCACTAGGTTTGGGTTTGAGAACACGAATAACACGTTTCTCGAACGCCGAGATGTTTTCCTGACCTTACAATAGGTATGGTGGGATTATAGGGTGTCTTTCCCTGATTCCCACACTCACTATCTTTGATTCACGGTCCTGATGAAGCGCACAGGGATCCATTAGGGACCCACTGGTTGCGCGAAACATTTCGACCACCCTTCACTTTAAAACACCACACACATTTTACGAGTTGAAAACAGCAGGAACATACCTGTTCCTCCCTTTATTTGTTTAAGGAGAATCTCCAACTCCGTCCAATTTTTAGCTTAACCTAGAGGACTCCTCAATAAATTCGCTGGGATACGAATAGGTTATTTTATCTTCACCTTCACTAACTCACTTGGCCCACACATGCACAAGTGCGGCACCTCCTGAAAAGATCTCAATCAAAGAGCCCTCTCTTGGGGTCCGTGAGGGACTGCAGCATCACCCCCACGAGGAGCATAGCCCGATGATGATGCTTTACACTCGCAAGGGTGTGTGAGGGCACAAGAACACACAGGAGAAAAACTCCCTACTCACGCACACTCAATCTCTCTTTGGAGACTATCACATCTACTCACAACCGAAAAGGGTTGTAGAGCGTCCCCCCTTTTCCTGTCTTTCTTAGGAACTGATACCACTTAGGGGTCCATTAGGATGGCGGGCGGACTTCAGTTTGCCCACCACCCTAGCGGTGCTGGGACTGGCCGCCAGTGGTCAGGCGGTCCCGCCATGACAATTAGGATGCAACCGCCACAGTGGCAGTGGCATCCCGCATATATTACATTGTGGCGGGCGGTGCTGTAAGCAGCACCCACCGCAAAGCAATATATGCATGTAGTACATTGGCATGCACAACGTGACAGGCACCACGCAACAGGCCCCCAAAGAGAACTCCGCATGCCTTTCCATGGCGGCGTCTCCGCAATGGAAAGGCATTGAAAATGCCTCATACTAATATGGATGGCGGTGCCTGCAAGGCACCCCCACCATATTATGGGCTTTTTCCGCCCGGTAGGCAATCATGACGATTGCCTAACTGCGGAAAAGCGGCAGACGGTCTTTCCATCTGCCGCGGTACTCCCCGCCATGCTAATGTGGCATGGGGTAATAGGCCGTCCAGCGGGGTGTTTGGCGGGCGGATTGCCACCCCTGGTCAGGCGGTGGCGATACGCTCATCATGCTAATGACCCCCTTGGTGTTTTTGTCAGCTTACTCATGACATCTTCACTGTGGGTATCTACTTCTGCCAGCTGACTTGAAGAGCAGCATTGCACTGTGTGCGTGGCCCCGCCATCAGCGGGCGCTAAAGACAGCCTTCTTTCCACAAGAAGGATTTTTCTTATTAATGGCGCCCACTGCTTTTTCAAGATAGCCATCAAGCGTGCTAATCTTTTCATTTGCAGAGGATCTCTCCAAGGTATGGTCATGTTTGGGCTTAACCATCTTGTAGGAGCCCAAGTGTGGAAAACGGACAGTATCTAGGGGCACAAATCACGGTCAGTGAGGAATTATCTGAGTGCAAAAGATGAAATGAACAGTACCTTTGCATATAGAACCAAGGGGGGTGGCCCAGGCTGGTCTCCTCCGGGCTCTGATGGGAGCAGACAGGTACGCTCTTGGCCTGATCTTGCGCCTGAGCGCATGCCATGGCTCAGAAGGTTAAAGCGCTTTTAAGCGTGTTTCTGCATTATCCAAGGGCAAGCAGGAATGCTAGGGGATGTAGTCCCACCCCAGCTGGAGGCAAAGTTTCTATCACATGCCGCGAGAGACTTAAAGCACTTTTAAGCGTGTTGCTGCGATGTCCACTGGCAAGCAGGAGTGCAGGAATGCTTGAGGCAAAGATTGCATCCACTACTTTTCACCTCTTTTGAAGATAGCCAGGCTGAGCTTCATGTCAAAAAATAACACCTCATTGAATCAGGCATTAACATGGAGAAATGTTTTAAGTTCTGCAACATTACACACATTACATGAATGCCGCACTGTATAGCACATTACTATGAAATGTTTAACAATTCTTCTAGGCATAGAATGTTGTACTGGAAGGGTATGCTTCTAAAACAAATTCTATGCTAGACAGCACACACACACACCCCCACCCACTTCTGGGTGATGGTGCAAAGAGTGTGCGCTAACATAGGAGTAGTGAGTAGCAGAAGGACATTTTTAATGATCTGGCTCTGTGCTGCTTTCTCCGCCTTGCGCAAGTCAGCACAGCAGTCTCTGTTGCGGCCTTGTGTTGCGCTGAAAAATAAATCTAACCTTTGTGCATGCCTAGCCTGCCCAGCTTTTACCCTCGCACTCTCATGCAACTGATGGCTTTTTTCAGCCTTTTTGTATCATTTCTCTCTCCTTACTTCACCCTACCTACCTCGTCTCCCTTGTCCCTGTCTCTTAACCTCTTTCTCTATTTTAGCTCCGTCTACTTCACCTTTGTCTACCTCACCTCTCTCTCAGTATACCAAAATTTCTCATTCTACTTCATCTCTACCTCTCTCTCATGACCTTGCTCCTCGCTCTGTTGAATAATCTATATCTATCACCACTCTCGATCCCATCTCTCTATCCTCACTTCTCTAACTCTTCCTCCCTACCCCACTGCACTTTTTCCATCCAATCTCATTTTATCTTTCCTCACTCTACCGTACTTCTCACACAATCTAATCTAATTACTAAGGGGCATATTATCAAGGACGGCGTTAAAATTATCGCCGGTTTAGCGGCAGAAAACTGCCGCTATAGCGGCAATAATGGGCTTCATAATATGTCCTGGAGAATTCCAATAGAAGCCCAGGTTCACACCAGAACATGGACTTCTATTGGAGTTCTCAAGGGCATATTATCAAGCCCATTATCGCCGCTTTAGCGGCAGTTTCCTGACGCTCAACCGGCGATAATTTTTAACGCCGTCCTTGATAATATGCCCCTTTATCTCTGTCTATGCTACCTTACCCTGTATCTATCTTTCTCTCTTGGCCTTTTCTCTACTTCACCGCTCCACCTCAACTCTCTATTGCAATTCTCTCTCTACTTCTCTTTCTCACTGCCTAACCTCTCAATTTACCTTACCATTAGTTACCTCTGTACATCCTCTTTCTCTCATTCTACATCTGTTCCCTCTCCTTAGCCTCTCTATGGGGCATATTATCAAGACAGGTGATAAAATTATCGCCGCTTTAGCGGCAGAAAACTGCCGCTAAAACAGCGATAATGGGCTTGATAATATGCTCTATGGAATTCCAATTGAAGCCCATGTTAGATGTGAAGGACATCTAACCTGGGCTTCAATTGGAATTCCATAGAGCATATTATCAAGCCCATTATCGCCGTTTTAGCTGCAGTTTTCTGCCGCTAAAGTGGCGATAATTTTATCGCCTGTCTTGATAATATGCCCCTAAATATCACACACATTTCTGGCTAACTCTATTTTTCTGCCTCTTTCTGTATCATCAACTCCTTTGCTTCTTCCCCTCTCCGTCGCACACACACAAACACATATCTCTCTCTGGACCTCCTTCTCCATTTAAACACCCCCTCCCCCTCAACTATCTCACTTAACCTCTCTTTAGAGATATCTCGACCTCATAATCACTTTCTCTTTTTCTGCCTCACACCTAGATAATAAGCCTCACCTCTTTTTCACTAGTTCATGTATGTCTCTAACCTTCGTCTTTTCACTCCAAACATTTCTCATTTTACCTTTCACCCCTTTCTTTACCTTTCCCTTTTCTCCAATACTCTCTTTACCAGCTCTGTTTTTCTATACCTCTTTTCATTTTGCTCTCTTTAGCATTCATCTGTTTTCCCTCAAGTCTCTCTGTCGACGTCTACCTCTTGCTGCTGTTACTTTGCTCTAATTTACCTTTTTCTAAGTTATATGTCTACATCACCCCTTGAAATACTGTACTTCTCTGCCTCGCCATTTCTTTCTCTCTATCTCTATTTCTCTCTAATTCTTTAGCACACTCTAAAACTTTATCTATTTCTCTGCCTGTCTTTTTCTACCTAGATCTTCCTCTTTTCACCTCTTCTAATCATTCATTTTGGCTATCCCACCATTCTATATTTACTTTCCTGCTCTCCCTACCTCATATATCTTTCTACATCATCCCCATCTCTACCTCCTCCTCCCTCTACTTCACGTCCCTCACTATACTGTTCTCTTTGTTTCCGTGGACATCTTTTGGATCATGCCTGTTCCCATTTCTTTAAGTCAGCAGTGTCGAATGTAACTGTCTAGTCAGAGAAGTGCAAGAGAAATTTATTAGATTTGTACCTAATCCTTCGAGCAGCACGTTGATTTGAACTGCCGCAGCAAGAAGGCAAGTAGTGAAGGGATATATATTTATGATTACTAATATTCTGCAATTGAAGCAACAATTTCAAGTGTTTATCATGTATGTCATGAAACTAGCATCAATCCTTAGAGCTGGCATATTATACACCTGGCCAGAAACATCTCTTACCTGAACAGAACTGGTAGTCCTTGCATTTGAAGGTGCTTTTGGCACAGTCTGTGCATCTGACCACTTCATAGGTCTCTCTTTCTGTGGAGAAGAGGTGTGCATGATTTCAGTTCATTTAAGGCAAGACAGTTACAGAGACTGGGTTGTAACACATACACGAAGGGCAGTTGCACTATTCACCTATTAATGGCCAATGGAGGTCTTGACTATGTACAGCTGTTACTATTTCTATGACATTGAATGTATGCAATGTAGAGGAGATGACAAGATGAACAATGCAATTCAATCCCCTTGGAGGCAGATTTACAAAACAATAGCGCAATGCAGCACAGCAAGCAAAGTTGTGCTAAGTGAGAAAGAATAGAGCCATATTTACTAAATATGTCCTTCTTTTCTTCCCCCCCTGTGCTGGCACTCTATAAGTCTGCCGTAGTGCAAAGGTTTGTGCATGGTGTACACCCAAAGAGCTTCCCTCATAGTGGTGGAAGGCTGCAGCTTCCACCAACAGCTAAGCAGCACCAGGATGGTGGTGGCAGCATACCATGTAGTGATTAGTAGGAATAAACAAATCCTTTTTACCCTATGTCACTGGAGTGAGGCCTACAGGCTCCCTCACCTTTTTTAAATCTTCATTGCTGTGTGCTGAACTCACCCTTGGCCTACATCAGGTAGATGTAGAGTGCTGCGCAGCACAGCATTAGTGAGTGCGCAGGAAGTAGTTGTGCCTGGATGGGTACAGTACAGATATAGCGCAGCACTGTGCAGTACATGTATGGTTAGTTCATGCACTGAGTGCATGCATGTTTCCCAGAAATATATTACCTGAGAGATATAGTGCTGTGCAGTGCGTGTGCAATGAAAGCATGTGGCATGTTTATGTGTGCTAGCGATAAGTACAATAGAAGAAGGGCAAAGTGTTATGTAGCACATGCACAGTGAGTGTGTGTACTAGCAATGTGTGTTTTTGCAAATAGCACAGCATAGCACAATACAGAAATGGTACAGTATAGCACAATACAGAAATGGTACAGTATATTGCATGCACACAGAATGATTGCATGAACTGGATGTGTGTGCAGCTGAGGAGGCGAAATACGTAGAGGTGACAGTACTGGACCGTGTGTGCGCTGTATCCTAATACTGAGTGCAAGTGCGCCTGCAATTGTACATTACCTGGAGAACCCTGGGTACCATTTTGGGAAGCCCAGGCCTGCCTATTGGAGACACGAGGAGTCATGGAATCCCCCCAGACAGATCTGCAGATTACTGCATTCCTGTGAGCGGGGTGGGACAGAGGAAGGGAGAGATAGACTTCCCGTTTACACTTCAAAACTGTGCTTTTTGATTAAATCCAAAGGCAGGAGATGGGGCTGATAAGGGAATCAAAAAGAGTAGGGCTTGGGGATTAACCTATTACTTTGGCTGATATCCAGATGTGAACAATAGTCACTCCTATGGCCTGTATTTTGGGACTATCAGCATCAGATTCTCCTCCTGTGACAGGTTGCCTTTCAAGAGGAAAGAAGACAGAGAAAAGTATACACATCAAAAGAAGCAGAACCCGGACATAAAACTTCAAAGACTCCGTCCCTAAATCACATTTGGTGGCAGAAATGGACTATAAAAAGGGGAGATTCCGACCCCAAAATTTGTCATCTCCCAAGCAGCCAGACTGGCTGTTTAAGAAAGGTAAGCTTTGCAATACTTCTGCATGTGATCTGGACTGGGGGCTAAGTCCTGCTCATCTCCCTGCTGGGTGAGGGGTCATCACCTAGGGAAACCAAGACCAGCTGCCCTGGAGCATAAGCATTCACCTGCTTGCCAAGACCAGTGTGCCTTGTGAGGAAGAGGGTTGCTTTGAAGGGTTAAGGTCCATTAACTAGCCCTACAGAGAGGACTCCTTCTGCAAGGTGTGAGGATACAGCTGTGTACTTATCGGGTTGTTATCTATATGCGGAAGTGATTGGGCAAGCCCTCCATGGCAGGCGAGGACCGCTGGGGACTGAGCCAAGCGTTGAGTGCCGGGTGGGGAGTGCCAAGCCTGTACCTCCTTGTTGCAGTGGCGCTGTATGCCATAGAGGGCCACCATTGAAGTGATTGTGCCAGCAAGAGTGCCAAGACTCGTGCAAGCCTGAGCGGCGACTCTGTGAGCTAAGAGGGGCCACTGTGATGAGGGTGATTGCACCAGAGGAGCCTGTGTTTTGCCCGCAAGAACCGAGGCAACCCCATATGCCACGAGGGGCTGCTGGTACTGTGTTTGCCAAAAGTTCAGGCAGTTGTCCGGGAAGAATAGAGGCAGTGCCTGGCGGGTCATGCCAGCACATCAAGATCTGCCCTAGACCGACCTCTTGGACTTTTGGAGGATGTTGAGGAGGATGTTGTGCCATTGTCGGGTCCTGTCAGGAGCCAAAGATCATCCCCGTGTGAGGAAGACATCTACAAAGGCTGGGAAAATCTTCGATCACTGGGGAAAGACAGCAGCACCGCTTGGTGGAGAGCCTGTGTCTGCCGTATGCTGCCGCATCTACCACAAGCAGCCTCACTTCTCCGAACAGAGCGAGAGCTTGCAGGTGGCTGCGGTCGGAACACACGCTAAAATGCTGAACATTTCCATGCTGCAGGAGCGGGTAAGACTTGAAGTAGGCCTGTTGGGCCGCAGTCATCTCACTGCTGATGGTGCTGTAGACCATAGACACTTTTGACTAATTATTAGGAGTCAGAGCGGAAGTCTTGAGTAAAGCCTACTGGTGAGCATTCCCTGGATGCATCCACCAGTGAATGGAGGATAACCCAACCACGTTGCAAGCATGAGGGTGGGACAGGGATTTGCCAGAGAAACACTAGCGCCCTGACCTCAAAGGGATTGTGTTGTTGCTTATAAATGTTATTTCTTTGAATGCATAGAGTTAAAAATAAAATTCTTCTTTTTCACACAAAGATAAGTATTTGACTGGATATTGATTTATTGACATTGCTGAGTGCACATTGAGTAATGAGTCATGTTCATTAACCTGTATTAACACTCCCTCCCCCCCCAGCCTGCCCTCCCAACCCGAGGGAGCCTTTAACTGTTCGTCCACAGCTACCACTGAGAGTCAAATGCAGAAGGGTTACTGGGCTCAGTTGCTCAGGATACATAGAAGAGTTGAAACTAAACGATATTCACGTCAGCCCCCTTCATGGTGTGCTATTGGTGGCATGGACTATCCTTTGAGGCTATAGGCTTTCGTGGCAAGTTTATTATCATTATTATTATTAACACAATTTGATACAGTGCATGAATCACCCCAGCAGGGGTATCTCGGCGCACGGTCAAATTTGAGCCTGTGTATGCGGCCTAAAACAGTACTGTCCTTAAGGATTTCCTGAAATTGGAATAGTTAGGACAGGTTCGAATAGAAAAAGGCAGACTGTTCCATAGGGAGGAAGTCCAATAAGAAAAGGCTCTACCACCACATCTGGAGCGTCGAATGAGAAGCAGCTCTTTATCACTGGAACGCAGATTCCTAGTGTGAAGTTAGTGCTTGAGTTTTTGAGAGAGAGACTGGGATCATTTTCCCTGAAGTGCTTTATAGGTTAAGCAGCAGATTTTAAATGTAATTCTTTTCTTCACTGGCAACCAATGCAAGGATTGTAGAATAGGAGCGGGGGGCATTCTGGGGGGCTAATTGCAGATCTGTTGTGCAGCAGTGTTTAGCAAAACCTGTAATTTGGCTATAAAAGACTTGTTGGCAGAAGCAAATTGCATGTTACCGTAGTCCAACTGACTTACCACCCGTGCCTGTACCAAGGTCTTTCTGGCTGTCAGTGGAAGAAATGGCAAGGCTTTCTTTAGTAGGCGCAAAGTGGAAAAGCAGATGCCTGTAGTGGGTATAACCTGCTCCCTCATGTTGAGTTCATGGTCCACCTTAACTCTGAGGTTTTTTCTACCTGACTGGGAAGAGGGGCCTTGCCTAACTATGGAGGCCACCAGTGTGAAGGTTCACTGACAGAATAGCGACACCTAAAATATCCCCATACTATAATATTGAGTTATAAATATCGATGTCAAAAACATCGCCAGCCTTTATTCATAACGGTAAGTACAAAAGGTCGAACAAAAAATATAGATTTCATAAATATAGTTGTACAAAATATCATTATATATATATATACAGGCTTAACGGGGGGCTCGAACCAAGTGGTCCCTCGTTTCTGTCAACTAAAGCTTTATTAAATGGAAGTGCACCATGATGCTCTTTTAAACACCAGCAACTTGAGAACAGTGATTGCGTGACCAACATTGAGAAAGGCATAAACTGCTGAAACGCGTCTGTTGGAGCAATTAAATGATACTAGAAACCCGAGAGTGCTCCTGTCTCATTTGGGACTTTTGTTGAATTATTTAAATACGTGCCAAACACCTGCACGAAAGGAGGCACCCATCGTGAAAAGAGTTCAGCAGCGGAGAGGTGTTATTTGGTGGTAAATATATATATATATTTATATATAAAATAATAAATATTAAATAATAAAATTCATTCAAATAAAATACATTAGATTTAATATACATTTTAACAAATATAACAAATACACTTCATTTTAAAAATTCAAACAAATATATAATAATATATGTATATTTACTTTAAAACAATTATTAAACTAATAATTTTAATGTATTTTATCATTTTAAAATTATATAAAAATATAACAAATATATATAACTATATATATATATATATATATATATATATATATATATATATATATATATATATATATAAACACACAGCGTCTTCTTCACAGAAGGACTCGCACTCAGGAAGAAGAATTGACTGTTTATTTAGTCACTCGTAACGCGTTTCGTCAGTGAAACTGACTTGATCACACAAATATATATATCTACCAAAAACATAGAATCTATTTAAAACAATCTAATTAAATTAAAGCATAAAACTATTAAAAATCTCTAAATTTGGTAAAACTAATTTTCCAATTAATAAATATTAATAATTACAAATATTATAATTTAAAATAAACAAAACATACTAATATAAATTATAACAATACAACATTAATTCTAACATTTAATACATATACTATTCCAACTACAATTTAAACAAAACTATGCAAACTATTAAATTAAATACATAAACAATTTACCACTGCCATGTAGCACAACACATAAATATTAAGACTGGATAAAAATAAAATTTACATATCTCCACCCAATAAATGCAGCAGTATTAAAAGAGATAAATTACACATAGAAAATATTTACTGCACCCATTCCAGCCAAAACTGTTAAAGAACAGAGGGGCAAAATGTAATATTCCCACTCCAGTCAGTGAAACAGTAGGGAAAGGGTTGGATTGCGGAGGGGTAAAAATTACTATTCCCACTCCAATGAGTGCAACAGTAGGAAAAGTATTGGAGAGCAGAGGGGTAAAAATTACTATTTCCACTCCCAGAACGTAACAGTAGTGAAAGTGTTGGATAGCGGAAGGGTAAAAATTACTATTCCCACTCCAGTGACTGCAACAGTCGGGAAAGTGTTGGATAGCGGAGGGATAAAATGTACTATTCCCACTCCAGTCAGTGCATCAATAGGGAAAGTATTGAATTGCGGAGGGGTAAAATTTACCATTCCCACTCCAGTCAGTTCAAAATTAAAACCAAACAAAATATCATCAACAAAATAAAAATATATATTTTTTGACGAATTACAAAATATATAATTATGTTAAAAATAAAAATATATTTCATAATAAAAATACAAAAACATAATATAATGTTAAATACATATCACAAATACCCACAAATGTTATATTAAATAAAATAAATTATTTTCAAAAAAATAAATATTTTTATTTTTAAATTATTTATTAACAAAAACATTCATTATTACATACATTTACTTTAATTACTTCCTAACCTATAACACCACACAACTCACAACCCACATCTAAAATAGAAATATATATATATATATTTGCATAATTAGCATAATTATCAATTAAACAAATATTATGAATTAAAAACAAATTAAAACTCATACAAATTAATTAACTTCCCAAGCTATACCCTTATAATACCCACAACCCACACCTAAAAATAAACTGTAAATAAAATAATTACACAATTAAAATGTATTTTCAATTAAATAACTAATAGTATTCAACAACTAATTATAAAGAAAGTAAAATTAATTTACTCCTATAAACCTAAAACCCACACAAACAAATTAAACAATTACCCTAATTAATTATCAATTAATTATTATTAATTATCAACTAATAATTAATTAAAAATAAATTATTTCCCACCCTGTACCCCTAAAAACCCCACATCCCACAACTAAAATTAATTACACAATTTCCATAAGTAATTGTCAATTAATTAATATTAGTTAACTAATTATTAATTAATTAAAAATAAATAAGTTCCCACCTTTTATCTCTGTAAACAAAAAACCCACACCCCCAAAAATATGATTAAACAATTAACATAATTATCAATTATTCATTATTATATATCAACTAATTATTACTTAATTAAAAATAAACTACTTCCCATCCTTTACCCCTATAAACCCTACAACACGCACTTAAAATTAATTACACACTTACCATAATTAATTATCAATTCAATAATTAATATTGATTAACAACAATTTCATAATTAATTCAAAATAAATTACTTACCACTTTATACCCTTATAAACCCCACAACCCACACATAAAATTTACCCAAAAGTTAAAAACGCAATTAACATTATAAAATCTCTTAAATAAAATTAATAAATAAAACATATTCATTGATTTATTACAAATAAATTACTTCCCATCCTATTCCCCTATAAACCCACAACCCACTGCGGAACTAAAAAATAAAAAATGTAATTAAAATAAAATGAATAACTACTAAAAATGTAATACATATCTAAAAAAACATAAACAATACTTATACAAAAAAAACTACATCACATACGTTTAAAATATATGCTAAAATACATAACACTAATTAAAAAAAAGATATTTTACACAATTATATTTTTGCAAACAATATTAATGACTTTTATAGTTTTGAAATCGATATTTCTTACCTTAAATTCGATATTCTTGACCACGATATTCTTGCTGACGATATTTCTGTAAAACACACAAGATGATGAATGGAATGTTGCACATTGGCAAAACATTCACCCCCAGTCACAGATCTGGGTTTAATCCATTGTTATTTTGCTCCCCATGCCACCCCAGTTCAGACATGGCTATATGCAAATCAGTCTTGACCCTGTGCCTCATGGGAACAGTCCAGCCCGAACTGCCAAGCCATGTCTTCCCTGGACCGGAATCAAGCATCTTAGGACCGGTCTCTGGGTTTCACCCCTCTTCAGCCAGGATAGCTTGACTCCAGTAGCGTAGTGAGCACGGGACCCACGTCTGGGCATACCCTTCCCACATAGGGCGAACAGCAAAACACACAAGATGATGGGCGGAATGTTGCACATTGGCAAAACATTCACCCCCAGTCACAGATCTGGGTTTAATCCATTGTTATTTTGCTCACCATGCCACCCCAGTTCAGACATGGCTATATGCAAATCAGTCTTGACCCTGTGCCTCATGGGAACAGTCCAGCCCGAACTGCCAAGCCATGTCTTCCCTGGACCGGAATCAAGCATCCTAGGACCGGTTTCGGGGTTTCACCCCTCTTCAGCCAGGATAGCTTGACTCCAGTGGCGTAGTGAGCACAGGACCCACGTCTGGGCATACCCTTCCCACATAGGGCGAACAGCAAAACACACAAGATGATGGACGCAATGTTGCACATTGGCAAAATGATATTTCTGTGTCACGATATTTAACACTCGATATATGTGTCGACATTTCCGACTGAATACCAGTCTGAAGACCACACGTCTTGGGCTTTCCCAAACAGAATGATTTCAGTTTTACCTGAGTTCAGCTGGAGGAAGTTATATAACATCCAGCCAGCAATCACCTTCATACCAGCTATGAAATGGGCCTTCGGTTTGTCAATATCCCCTGAGAGAAATAACCAACTGAGTGTCATCCGCTTAAGACACAGTTTTAAACCTGTAAGCTCTAAAAACTTTGGCCAGGGGTTATTCACCATTAACATATTGTTTTCCCGCATCTAATAGTAGTTTTAGAAAGTATACCTATTTGTCACTGTATAGGCGTACTCAGACCGACTTTTATACATTGGCTTTCAGTACATCTTCGATTACTAGGACTGAGGATATTAGTACACCTTCAGAATCGTTCAGGCAATTGCCTCTTTCATTACAGATTGGTACATATATCGTTCTTGTTGTTGTTTCGATTTTGGCCCGTTTAATCGTAAAACATTTACCTCTGCATTTCGGTGTCCGTTAGCCAGATGTCCTTTTTATACAGCTTCGATTTCTCTTTGCAAACATATACTTTCAAGTATTTTTCTAGTCAGACGTTTGTATACGAAATCCGCTGTTAAAGAATTTGCGACTCCCTTGGAGCTTCAAAAAGTTTTTCTTGAATTATAAAACCTTCTCTGATCAACTTTGACCTTTTCTTCTGTGTAGAAAAGACGAGATGCCTCTGTTCGTTGTTTAACCACGCTTTACGCCTGGGTGCGACTCATCAATACCAACGTGGTACCTAGTATCTGTGTGTCCAGTATGTACAAGTTATGACTCATTTCTCTTGTCACCACGGGTTCATTACCGTTTCTATTCTCACACCCTCTAACTGGGATTCTCGATACAGGTGTGATTGGGTTCTCTCCTATTATTAGCATTCTAATTCTTTAAACAAACTCACAGGATTTGTTCTGTATGTTTTGGATACACATCTTGGTGTTGGGTTCTCTATTATTCTTTATTGTACGCTTTTAACTTTGTTCTTTTGTTAAGGTGGGTTTGAGCTACCTATGGACCCATTGGGCCGAGATAAACAATATTTTGTGATCGATTTAGATTTTCCAGTAACTGGATATTGTTTTTGTATCAACTACTAATGTCCACTATCTCTTTTGTGAAGAATTTTGCATTTAATACTATGCTTAACTTTACGTATCATTGTTGATTGATGTCATATATGGTTCATTTATGTTTATTATTTTTCACATGTTTTTAATTCGTAGGTGTGTTCGTGTCCCCTATTATCCTTGGTCATTGCCCTGATGAAGGTTGGACCCCCCTGTGGGTCCGATACCGAAACGCGCGTTGGCGCTTGATTTGACGACCTCTTTCTCCTTTATGTACCATCTGGCCATCTTTATATCCAAGGATAATATGTGTATTTTGAGATGTGTTCTGTTGAATGTGATTTAGACTGAATGAGTAGGTGTATGAATCTGATTGTTTACTTATGGGGCCTTGAACGCTGCCTTTTATGATCATGTATATATTGTTGATGTGCATATGTATGTTTTATTGTCATGTATTTATAAAACTATAAATGTTTTTTTGTATCAATCAAAATGAATTACTAAAATGAATTACTGAATTAAAAAATACTAAAAAATTGATATTAAGGTGTACATATATTCTTACCTTTATATCTATATTCACATCTTGAGTGGGTGTTTGGTGGTTGACTTATTTTGATCCATATTTTTCCAGTTACGCTTTGCTCTATAACGGGGACCTATTTCTTAGGCCCTAATTGATATCCTTTGAAACCGGTTTTGATTCTCCTCTTCAGTTGATTGTCTCTAACCCCGCATAAACCGGTTTCTCATTGTGCATTTGGGGTCCCCCTTCGTAAATGGTTTTCTGTCACAGCCTGGTTGCTGTGGGGGTTGCTTCTCCTTGATAGGTAGCTCATTCCTCTTATCTTTAAACCTTTTTATTCAATTTGCACCTCAAATTTTTCCCTCCTCTTTGGAGAGTGTTTGCTCTAAGCTTTATTGATTTAACAGTTGATTTAGAATTTTGTTTCTTAGAACTTGATGATGTTCTAATTAATGTTTCCCAGTCTTTGGAATCCCCCCATTCTCAGTTTCCATTACATTACCTTACCCGTCTCTACTATAATCACTGGTGGTTTGTCACGGATATCGATTTGTTCTCGGTTGATACCATGGAGGGCATAAAAACCTTTGGATTTTCTGATGAGGACTTTGCCAGGATGATTGGCCTTACACCAGGGAGTGATGGCCAATTTACCCTATCTAAGGGCCTGGAGGGTGAATGGACCAAGTTATTAAACTTGAAGAAAAAATCTAAACGTACAGAGGCACACGCAAACTTCATGCTTGAATATCTTAAAGCTGGAACAATACTATTCGGACTACGTGTTCGTAATGTACCTGGTCTTTTTGTGGAAATCAGATTATTTTTAGAGAAGTGGGCATTAATCTCTAATAGATGCTCTCGTGACTGGATGATGTTAATCATTGAAACAGCTAGAGAGGTACTAGCCATTATGACCAAAGAAATAGAGGCTCTTGAAGACAAACTCAAGAAAGACAACTCGGTTGAAATGGCCACAAAAAAACTAGAAGAGATTACCCAAGAACTAGACTCCTTTTCTACTTACCTCCTGAAAAGGAAGACAGATAAACTAAAAAAAGACATCAGGTTATTTACGCAGGAACGTACGTACCCATACCTCATGCCTAATTTTTACAACATGGCGGAATCAGGATCTTCTGGGGACAACATTATGAGATGGGGAAACAATAAGAAAGTGGTCACCTTTTCGGATACTACGGATTCTGAAGGGGAGGCATCTGGAGATTATGAAACCAACTATAACCCTAATTATCAACACCGGCAGGATCAGTTTGATAGACCCATGACCCCAGATCATCATTTTTTAGGGAACCGCCGGGGAAATTATCGCCCCAGAACCAGAACACCACGGATGAGGAATTACCATCAGGCACGTGGTCAACCTCAGATGTATATACAAACCAGACAGAACCAGTACTGGAAAACACAGTAGATATCCCTGTGTTCAATCTGTCTACCTCTGAGGTGGATTCTGATTCCCTTAGACTTCTATCCAGAGGCCTTACATTTGTTCCCTCTACGACCTTCAATAAATTCGAATTCCTGAAAGATTTACATTCTTTCTTCAGGAAAATCAGGCTCAAAAAATTCTTTTTTAATAGATCTTTGCCTGACTCTTCGAATAATCTGTCTGGATTAAAACCCCCCTCTGATTTCACCCCTGGACTTGACCAGGTTGGCCCTGAAGTTAATATTTTTGAAAAAGCAGTTATGTCCAGGATCTCTAAAGTCATCAAATTTGTACCCAAACCCACTAACAACTTACTCCCTACAGAACAAAAGGCTTTGGTGTCCCTCCAAAACAACAAATCCCTGACCATCAAACCCTGTGACAAGGGAGGGGGCATCGTGTTGTTCAATACTGACAACTACATCGAAAAAATGAACACACTATTGTCCTCTACGAAACACTACAAACGCATAAGAGGTAACCCTGAGAACAACCTCAAAGCTCGCATTTTATTCATGGTTCGACATGCCGTTGACCAGGAATATATTTGCACCAAGGAGGCAGAATATCTAACCCCCAAATACACCCGTTTACCAATCATATACGGAGTACCCAAGACACACAAAAACGCTAACGACCCGCCCTTACGGCCTATTGTTTCCACCATTGGCTCGGCGCTTGAACCCCTTGCAAAATATGTGGATTGTTTTCTAAATCCTTTGGTAAGTAAATTGGAGTCGTATGTGAGAGATACGGGCCATTTTATCTCCAAGATTGAGAATATTGTATTCGATCCAGACAGGGAACTTTTAGTTACCCTTGATCTGGAATCGCTATATACCAACATTCCACAGGAGGGAGCATTAGCGGTGATAAAGGAAATACTTACCAACGATAATCCTATTATCAACGCCCCTTTTGTTATACAGTGTCTTGAGGTTGTCTTAAATGACAACTACTTTGAATTCAACAACGATTTTTTTCATCAAATCCAGGGAGTCAGTATGGGGGCTTCCTGTGCCCCCAGTATTGCCTGCCTCTATATGGGCAAATTCGAGCAATTCAACATCTATAACGACATGGCCCCATTTTACGAAAACGTCCGAGCATGGTCACGCTTCATAGATGATATATTTTTCATCTGGAGCGGTGACCATGATGCCTTGGATGAATTCGTATCCTGGTTAAACGCAGCTGATCCAAACCTCAAATTTACAGTCCACTTCAGTAATATCAAGGTTGAATTCTTAGACGTTTGGGTCGAACACTGTAACAACAAAATCAGTGTGTCTCTATACACTAAGCCAACTGCTAGAAACACACTGCTTCAATATGGCAGTTATCATCCAAGAAGTCAGAGGGATAGTATCCCCTTCAGCCAATTTCTACACTTGCGTAGAAATTGCTCACAAATGAAAGACTTTTTGGTCCAAGCCGATATCCTTAAGACCAAATTTCTCAAAAGAGGTTATCCCCAAAAGCTCATTAAAGATTCCTTTAAAAGAGCTCGTTACTTCAACAGAGACACCATGTTCCAACAGAAAGAATCTGACCCGATGGACAAACTAGTGTATGTAACGAAACACTCTAACATCAACAATAAGGTCAGACAAACAATCAATTCACTTTGGTACCTGCTCAATGTAGGTAACGAGGAAATGGGGATTCCCAAACCCCTCTTTGCGTTTAAACGCAACAAAAACTTGAAAAATTGCCTGATTCGAGGCAAGGTATCGGACAAAGAGAACAAAACCTTAACTCAAACAGCCATTGTCGGCACCAAACCTATTGAAGGCAACCACAGATGTGGTACTTGCCAAGCATGCGCTCAGGCGATTGTAGGCAGTACCATTGATATCAACAATCGAACCATTATGCTTCAAGAAATGACTAACTGCCGGTCATCCAACGTGGTATACATCATTATCTGCCCCTGCAACCTCCCCTATATTGGGGAAACTGGTCGGGAGGCAAGACTACGAATTTGTGAACACAAATCCAATATTCGGACTAACAAAACATCGGCTCCGTTAGTCAACCACTGGCTTAGCAAAAACCATAAGGATATAGAGCTGAGATGGACTATCTTAGAGAAGATACATACCCTGCCGGGTAGGAATCCCACTTCCATCAGAAAGAAAAGAGAAACCTTTTGGATTTTCTATCTGAATTCTGTCCAATGTGGGTTAAACGAAACCATTTCCTGGGAAAACGCGATTACGTAATTGCCTGATTATGCTAGTATAAAACGGTCTGATCCAGAATATTAATTCATTTCTTTTTATTTTAATTTTCATTCTTTCAGGTATTCATTTCGAATTTATTAGTTAGAGCCTCTCTCCAGAGTGCATGACGTTATATTTACATCCTTCGAAATGAATCCCCTTTGAGGTATTTTGCTTTATTTACGATTTGACCTAATAGCCAATTTAAAGTTAACACTACCCTCTATTTGTAACATATTGCCTTGAAATTTGCATTACAGCAACCAGTTCCAACATGGCGCTGAATCTATGGTTTCATTGATGGCGTGTTAGTCCTCTTTCCATGGAAATTCTTTCGGTTTCTGATTGGCTCACGACTTAACCGCTATGTATATTTATGAGGGCGGGACAGTTTGAACGTTTAGCGAGGAATACATTCGACATCTATCTTTGCTGTGCGCGAAACACCGCGGGAAACTCCGCGGGAAAGCGATATTCGAACTCTCATTTAGCCAACAGGTAGGCTGTGACAAGCTCCCTTTTTTTGCTTTATCCACCTCCTCGTGACTCCTTCATGCCGCTATGGTGACTAACACACAGCCTGGTTGCCTTGATACCCTGTGGGGGCACAGACTGGTAGTAAATATATTGTCCTAACATCTTATATTTCTTAGGAGAGATGTTTACCTAATACTGCCGAGACGACTGCTTACTATTGAATTGCTACACGTCTCTAACATGGCGGAATTATTTAACCGTGAAGTGAGGAACTTGTCCTACTTCGTCATATGCAGCGCGTGAAATACTCCAGGAAGGAATCATTTCAACCCCTGATTGGCCAACAGGTAAGCTTCCATGGGCGTTTAACCGCAGTTACCAACATCCTCTGGGTTATTTACATGCCCTTATGGGGAGTAGTCTATAGCTGGCCCCGTGGGTTATTCACCATTAACATATTGTTTTCCCGCATCTAATAGTAGTTTTAGAAAGTATACCTATTTGTCACTGTATAGGCGTACTCAGACCGACTTTTATACATTGGCTTTCAGTACATCTTCGATTACTAAGACTGAGGATATTAGTACACCTTCAGAATCGTTCAGGCAATTGCCCCTTTCATTACAGATTGGTACATATATCGTTCTTGTTGTTGTTTCGATTTTGGCCCGTTTAATCGTAAAACATTTACCTCTGCATTTCGGTGTCCGTTAGCCAGATGTCCTTTTTATACAGCTTCGATTTCTCTTTGCAAACATATACTTTCAAGTATTTTTCTAGTCAGACGTTTGTATACGAAATCCGCTGTTAAAGAATTTGCGACTCCCTTTGAGCTTCAAAAAGTTTTTCTTGAATTATAAAACCTTCTCTGATCAACTTTGACCTTTTCTTCTGTGTAGAAAAGACGAGATGCCTCTGTTCGTTGTTTAACCACGCTTTACGCCTGGGTGCGACTCATCAATACCAACGTGGTACCTAGTATCTGTGTGTCCAGTATGTACAAGTTATGACTCATTTCTCTTGTCACCACGGGTTCATTACCGTTTCTATTCTCACACCCTCTAACTGGGATTCTCGATACAGGTGTGATTGGGTTCTCTCCTATTATTAGCATTCTAATTCTTTAAACAAACTCACAGGATTTGTTCTGTATGTTTTGGATACACATCTTGGTGTTGGGTTCTCTATTATTCTTTATTGTACGCTTTTAACTTTGTTCTTTTGTTAAGGTGGGTTTGAGCTACCTATGGACCCATTGGGCCGAGATAAATAATATTTTGTGATCGATTTAGATTTTCCAGTAACTGGATATTGTTTTTGTATCAACTACTAATGTCCACTATCTCTTTTGTGAAGAATTTTGCATTTAATACTATGCTTAACTTTACGTATCATTGTTGATTGATGTCATATATGGTTCATTTATGTTTATTATTTTTCACATGTTTTTAATTCGTAGGTGTGTTCTTGTCCCCTATTATCCTTGGTCATTGCCCTGATGAAGGTTGGACCCCCCTGTGGGTCCGATACCGAAACGCGCGTTGGCGCTTGATTTGACGACCTCTTTCTCCTTTATGTACCATCTGGCCATCGTTGGAAGATACACCAACGACTATATCCATCTTTATATCCAAGGATAATATGTGTATTTTGAGATGTGTTCTGTTGAATGTGATTTAGACTGAATGAGTAGGTGTATGAATCTGATTGTTTACTTATGGGGCCTTGAACGCTGCCTTTTATGATCATGTATATATTGTTGATGTGCATATGTATGTTTTATTGTCATGTATTTATAAAACTATAAATGTTTTTTTGTATCAATCAAAATAAATTACTAAAATGAATTACTGAATTAAAAAATACTAAAAAATTGATATTAAGGTGTACATATATTCTTACCTTTATATCTATATTCACATCTTGAGTGGGTGTTTGGTGGTTGACTTATTTTGATCCATATTTTTCCAGTTACGCTTTGCTCTATAACGGGGACCTATTTCTTAGGCCCTAATTGATATCCTGTGAAACCGGTTTTGATTCTCCTCTTCAGGGGTACCACTCCATTTTAAACAACATGGGGTCAAGCAGGACCCCTGCGGTGCCCCTTTATCACCAAGCCTGGGTTTGGATTTAAATGTTCCCAGCGAGATACATTGCCTTCTGTCTTTCAAAAACGTCCTGGAGCCAAGCTAGAGCTGACCCCATAATTCCAATCTCTTGTAGTAGTAGGAGTAACTTGGCATGGGCCCCTGTCGGTCAAAACAGATCTTGATGTGCTGGCTCGCCCGCCATTTGCAGCCTCTATTGCTCCATTTATGTTCCCATTAGGTTTTGATAATTGGGCACAAGGATTCATTTTGTTAAACTGCATATACAACATTTAGCTTGTAACTCAGTCAGTGTGTGTTTTGATGGATTTACTTTTCTGACAACTTTGTTGTATAATGACTTTTTCGGTTTAGGAAGTGCATGCTGTTTGCATTATTCAAAGGCTAAGGCATCACAAGTTCTATTGAACTAAGTGAACTTGCATGTTCAAGTGTTTTAATTTGTGAACATGGACATTTGTTGGATTTACAGTGGTTAATTCAGCTGGTGGATGCCAGCACCGGAACTCATTTTTGAGCATCATGACATGTTCTCCCATGGGCACCAGCACTCATTTCTGAGGATCATGACATGTTCTCCCACGGGCACCGGTCACACTGGTCCATCATCCATCATCAATCCAGCACAAAAGCAACTTTTGATGCCTCCTGCTGCCACTGATTTATGCCTGGCAGACTGCCACTGCCCGCTCAGTCCTGTGCCCTCCTAGGCCCAGGCATTTGTTTATTCATTCCAGTTGACTCAGATACAGAGAGCTTAGGCAAACAGATGGGTGTTAAGTTGTTTTCTAAAATTAAGTATATTGATGTTCTCTCTGAGAGTTAGTGGGAAAGTATTCCAGATATTGGAGGCAGGGTGGGTAAAAGAACGGCCCCCTCGTCTGGCACTTTTTACTCTGGGAACGGAGAGGTGACTCAGGCTGTGTGATCTTAGCTCTCTGGCACAATATGGGCTGATCAGGTGATGGAGGATATGGGGACTTGCGTTATGCCTTGAACGGTGAGCTATGCAGCTCGCTTTAAAGTGAATCCTCTTGCTTATGGCAGCCTGTGCAGCAAGAGCCGGAGAGGCCGAATGAAATTTTGTGATGCCTCACAGTATTCAGGCTGCAGCATTTTGAATAACCTGCAGTTTTTTAATGACAAAGAGCTGGCTACACAGATAGAGGGAGTTTCCATAGTCAAGGTGGGATAATATTAAACCTTGAACCGACGTTTTGTGATGTGAACTGTAACTGGTAGCCATATAAGCATCTTGTTAAGTGCTCCAAGGAGACCAAAGCAGCTGGATAACAGCCTCTTTGCTTGGGTAGCCATGGTACGTTTGTTTTCCAACGTGACACCCAGACTTTTCACTTCTGACTTGGGGGATAGATGGTCACCCAAGGAAAAAGGCCAGCTTAACTAGTCCCAGAGCAACAGGTTGTTGCCAACCTCCATTTCGTCCCCAGTTACCTTTAGACAGCTTGCAGCCATCCAGTTGGTAACCGGCTTTAAACAGGAGTTTAATTTTTGTGAGATAGGGCCTGTGTTTGGTGTGAGGGAGAGAATGATCTGTGTGTTGTCCGCGTAAGACACCATAGTGAAGCTTAGGGAGCAGATGATGTCTGACAAGGGACAGACATACAGTTTGAAAAGCGTGGGGCTGAGGGAAGAGCCCTCAGGCACCCCACATTTTAGGTGGTGAGTCGAGGCGAGAAATTACCCCTTGCTAACTTGAAAACTTCTATATCTTTAAAAAAAGACGATAGCCATATAATGCCGTATCAAATGCTGCACTCAAGTCCAGTAGAATGATCGCAGCTGGTCCACCTTGATCGAGGTGTGTTATGGATGACAGTGGTGATGTCACAGCGTGGAAACCACGCTGCCCTCTCCAACTGTTTACAGGTGCACAGTACATTCTGACTGTGCATGTGCCAGTTATGTCCTGTTATTTTTGCCAGTCTGTACTGCACTACCAGACACTGCAGCAGGCAGGTAGATCGAGTGGGAGCCCACCCGAACCTATGGAGCAGCTTCTCTGACAGACGTGCACAGAGCTCTAAAGTTTTGGAAATCCTTTTGAGTGAGTGCTAATTAGTATAATTGATTCAATCAGAACTAGTGATGTCATATGACCCATGACCCTATGACAGTATGTAACATCACATGAAGTAATCTTTCAACTACTGTGCTTAACTTTAAGTACTTTTTTTAGCATTACAGATTATTTTCTCAAATCATGTCAAGAAAGAAAAGTTCGTAGGAGATAGTCAGCTAGAGGCAAAACAGCACAGAGTGTAAACATGAACAGCGAAAGTGACATCACGCAGCCTTTGACCTTCAATTTCTTCCACACACACACATGCTTAAACATACACACATATTCACACTCTTACGTAAACTCACACTCATCCGCAAGCTTTCACATAACATACATTTCAAATCATTTTGTTTTTTCTTACCTCAACTGCCAGGGAATATCATACTCCAGCTAATTGTTCTCCATTTTTTATTACACTAATAATGCATAATGTTTCATTCTCAACATGCTAGGGCTAGTGTGGAGGGTGATCGGACCCACACACACTGCAGGACACACCCTAGACCTCTTGTCCAGAAATGAAGCCAATGACAGGTGGACCCTCCCATCCCCCTGATCTGGTCAGACCATAGTCTATTAAAATTCCACATACTAGCTGGAACCTCTCAAGGAAAAAGAATCTCAGAACAGAAATCGACCAGGCCGTGGAGAAGAGTCAGTTATGCTTCCTTCTCCACCCATTTTTGTCCACTTATACTGTAAGGCCTAGAGAGCATAGACCTTGCACTAAGCATCCCTGAGAAAGCAATTACACAGGCCCTGGATGTAATTGCACCTGTGTCAAAGGTCAGTAGCAAAGTTAACTGCAAGGCCAAAACCTCACCTTGGTTCACAGACTCTTTGAAAATTGACAAGCAGGCAAGGAGGATAGCGGAACGCAAGTGGAGAGCAACAAAAGTGATGGAGGACAGAATAGCCTATTAACACATCCACAGGCATTATTTAAATAACATTAAGGTAGCCAGGAAAACCTACATCGTCAATAGAATTGACAAGGCAGCCAGCTCCCTAAAGGAACTATACAGAATCCTAAGAATTCACAAACCCCTCACCTTGTCAGAGCGTCAGCCGACCCTCCCAAAACTGGGAGGATGGCTTTGAGGAAAAAATAGGCAAAATCTAAAACGCCTTTCTTAAACCCAGGATAGAAGATCTACACATTGAGGATGACTACACTGCACGAATGTACGTAGGACAGCACATTTTGATGTGTTCAACTAATTCAGGAGGAGTTCATAGTTGCACTTAATAGGACAAAATCAGGCTTTCTTGACGCCCTAGCTCCACCTCACATCCTGTCTATTCTTTTTTTTATTAAGTTTTATTAAAGTTAACATAGCTTTACAATTATTAACCAACAACACATGCCAGCAATATTATATCTGCAGTACATTTGTGATACATGCCAATGCAGTCGCGTATATGCAATAACATCTTAGGGTGTTCCTGTCAATTCGTACAACCCACCTTTAAGGAACCCAACATCTCTGGGTCAGAGCAGACCTGCCACTGCATCCATCCCACAGCACGTGTCACCCATCTAATGCAGCCCTCTCCTCAGCTATCTCGTGACGCTCCCGAGCCCACCCTATAAATGGTTCCCAGATATCCCGCGGGCGGGAGGCCACTGGCATCAAATCCCAGAAGGCACTCAGCTGCACCTGGCCATAGGTCACATCCGCCAGCCATCCCTTCACCGTGGGCACCCGGCTCCTACCCCAGTGTATTGCCACCTGCCGCTTTGCAAACAGAAGAAGCATGGCATGCAGTTTACGTGCTTTATGTGGTGTGTCCTTAACATAGCCTAAAATTCCCAACTCGGGGGATGGGGCATCAGCGCGGCCCAATATCTGATTTACCAGGGTGAATACCTGAGACCAGTATTCCGCAAGTTTTGGGCAGGACCATGCCATATGCAAAAAGGGGGCAGGCTCACCCCCGCACCTCCAACAACCAGCATCCCCTCTCAAGCCCATTCTATGTAAGGCGATCGGCGTTCTATAGTATCGATGTAGATACTTAAAGTGTATAAACCTCAGTTTGTAATTCGGGGAGAGCTCCGCGAGCTGCCCACAGCAGAAGGTCCACTGTTCCTCCGATAGGGGAGAGTCAAGCTCCACATTCCAGTGCTGTAGGGACTGAGGTGGAACCTCCCGCTCCACATTCTGCATGGATTTATATAGCCTGGTGACTAATCTCCGAGGAGACGCGGAGCCCACCACCCCCTCCAACGCCTGAAACACCGGGGGGGCCGCCGGGAAGTCCACGCTCAACGCCCTGCAGGTCTCCCGCAGTTTATGGTATAAGAATAATTCCGAAAAGTGCACCGCCTGCCCCTCCCCTGCCACCGGCGGCTTCATGAAAGTATCCTCTGGAAAGAGGTCCGCAAACGTGTGTAGGTGCATCTTCCGTAGCAGAGTTGGGCTAACTCCGTCTTCAAGACAAGGCAGTAGTGGGTTACGCTCCAGGGACAGGGACGGGGCATACAGGAGCGGCACCCCCGCTCGTCGCCTAAGTTCCACCCAGACCCAGCGCAGCATCTCCGCGGTGTCCACATCCCCCCCGGGACGGCGCGCCCTCGCACAAACGGCCACCCCGAGCGGTACCGGCGCCACGGTGTCCCGTTCTACTGCCACATGCGGCTGGAAAGGCGTCGGGTGCACCCAATAGTGCAAATATTGGGCCTGTGCGCACAGGGCATACAAGCGCATGTCTGGCGCCCCCAACCCACCCTGGTTCAATGGCAAAGTTAGCACGTCCCAGGATACTCGCGCCTGGCCCCCAGCCCACACCAGCTCCAGGATGTGCGAACGCAGAGTTGCGAAAAAATGTGACGTCAAAGGGAGCGTTATATTCGCGAACAAATATAAGAATTTCGGTAGAACCACCATCTTGACCAGGGCTATCCTGCCCGGCAGGGACAAAGGGAGCCTCACCCATATCTTACATCCTGTCTATTCTTAATAGTCACACAGATCTTTTTAACATGTCTTTAGATCTGGAGACTATTCCTATCAAATGGAAATCAGCAAGGATTAAACCTATTCTAAAAAAAAAGTCTGAAGATTCTAAAGAATTCAGTAATTATCGGCCAATATACCTGCTACCATATTTTGGGAAGGTAATTTAATCCCTTGTCAACAAACAACTAACAGCATATCTAGAAAGCCATCAACTATTTGACCCTACCCAGTCAGGCTTCAGGGCGAGCTTCAGCACTGAAACAGCCATGGTAGAGGTAGCTGACAACATAAGACTCTTTTTAGATAATGGGCAGTCAGCAATGCTGGTCCTGTTAGATTTCCACCATCTCTCAAGCAATCCTAATAAAGAGGCTAGAAGAGATTGGAGCAGAAGGCAAAGTCCTTAACTAGTTGAGAAACTTTCTAAAATGATGAACAAACATTGTGCAACAAGAATCCCTAGTATTCCGTAGTTCAATGGTTGACAAAGGGGTTCCTCAGAGATCAGCGCTTAGCCCCATTCTGTTTAACGTATATGTAGCACCACTGGCAAGGGTAATCAGATCGTATTGTTTCGACGTAATCTCGTATGCAGACAATTCCCAGTTGATAATTACCTTGGGACCCAACCCTGAGGATAAAAGAACCAGATTTAAAAACTGTATGATTCATATAAACAGCTGAATGCAAATTAACTACCTACAGCTTAATGCGCACAAGACCGAAGTGATACTATTTGGTGAAGCACAAGAACTGTGGTCAGATGACTGGTGGCTGACCAGCATGGGCTCTTGTCCATCCCCTAAATCCACGGTACAAAACCTAGGTATAATAATAGAACACAAGTTGTGCATGAAGGACCATGTAAACCATACCTTGGCCACCTGCTATGGCATCATGCAAACGCTACAAAGATTTTCCAATGGATACTTTTGGAACCCAGGAACTCATTGGTTCAGGGGTTGATATTCAGTTGTCTAGACTATGAAAACGCACTTATGGCATTCATCAATGAAGAACTATAGACTAGACTCCAGGTGTTGGAGAACACCACCGTCTTCCATCTCGAGCCCCATGTGCCCCCATCTTTAGATCCTTACACAGGAAACATACTCATTTCAAGCTCATATGTATTACACACAAGTCCCTTTACGAACCTGGGCTAAGTTACCTAGCTAAGAAACTCAACTGGTATGTACCAAAAAAGAATCTCAGGACAAGAGGGAAACACCTTTTGACCCCCTTCAGGATCCGAACTGCCAGAAATGGAGGCAGATCTTTCTCTCACCTAGCCCCTCAACAATGGAATGAACTTCCACCGCACCTCTGAGCCATTACAGAGCATGGATAGTTTGAAAAGCAGCTGAAGGTTTTAACCTCCTTTCTTGCCATGGCCTCTTCCTCTTTCGACCCCGCCACAGCGCCATGAGCCATCTGCTCATACGCCAATGACACGCAATTGGTCATTCCCATGATAGACAGGCTGGCCAACACTGAGACTAAGAACAACTTAATAAATTGTCTCACTGAACTTGCAGGTTGGATGTCTCAGCACTGTCTAAAACTAATAGTGTAACAGTAACAGAGTTACTCTATCCATGGATTGTGTCGACATGACAGCGTATTTGACCGCTTATTAAGGCGAAGATCACCTAACTGGGAGTCCGAGGCACTTATCCTTTTGACCTTCTATGAACTACTGTTACATATTGATTTGATTTGACACAGATTGGATGATAGATTTCGTGTGTTTGATTATTGGACCCGCTATTTGAATTAACGCAGAGGACAATTAAATCGATGTGTGTGTAATTCGAAAAGCCCTGAAGAAGATCGCTTGGCGATGTGCCGAATTGAACGAAACGCGTTGGCTGTATTTTTATGAAACTTCATTTGAAAATAAAGGACTAAAGGAAATATTTAAAAGACTGAATAAGTTATTTTTGTTCAAGTGCACTGCTCTATATGTAAAATAAATACCCTTCGGATGATATGTGCGCTGAATAAATGGTCATAACATAACATTATTCACTATTAGTGTAATAAAGAATTGAGAGAAAACAAAGCAAGTAGAGCCCTGACCGACGTCTATAATGACGAGCTGCCCCTGTGCCCCTAACCCTGAATTTGTTCCCTCTGAGGTCAGGGGTCGAAAAGGCAGTGCCAGGGATTGCAAGGGGAAAGCTGGGGGTCGCAGCTGCAACTGCTGGTGACCCCTAAATGACATCCATGTGTGTAAGCATGAAAGGTGGTGTTGTATCCCACAGATGGTCATCAGTGTACTACCAATCAGATTACACCAAGCTTACCTGTAATCTGATTGGCTACACACGCTCACGTCATGATGGAATGTGGGGGAGGTATTTAGTACACATCACTGGTGGGATCGGGATCTTTCCCCTGCGGCAAGCGTGCGTGCTTGTATCTTTCTGTTCCTGTCATCGTTTCCTCAGCTGTTAATTAATAAATAATTAATATTCGTACAAGCTGTTTCGGTGTATGGAGTCGTACTTTGGCGTCACACTTCAATTGACGACGAGTTCGGGATCCTGGTTTATTCAAGGAAGAATCGGGTGAACTTCTTTTGGAAAAGGAGGTCTTCAAAAGTTTAATTTCAGGCAAGTTACGATATTATGTTCGGAATGTGCATGTAAATCGTAGTAAATTGTCCTGTATTCTACTTATTCGTAGCGCGGCTACCGGCAGCTTTGTGAAGAAATAGAAGTGTCGGCATCTGATCAGCCCGCAGAGTTATTTGATAAGGCAAGTTACTGCATGACATTCATTTGCGTAGGAATCTATAAAAAATTGAAGTCGGCACTCTTATTTGTTTTGTCAGGCATCGTCTCCGTGAAGCGTGTTATTGAAATCTACGTGAAGCGTGTGGTTGGATTTGTAATGGAATTCAACCGTCAGTTTCAACTGCCGTATTGTTTGTTGGCTTTTGACAGTTCAACGTCAGCTGGTTCACAAGTAAGGTGACGCAATTAAGCGTGTCGTGTACGCGTTACGTGACGGCATTTTTTTTTTTTTTTTTTGCAGATTGAACGTGCAAAGCCTGTATAATACTCAGGTCTAATTTGAGGTGACAAAAGCGTTCTGATTCTATTGCAAATGTTAAATGAAAGAGAAATAGGATTTAAATGTGCGATATTTCTCTGGTTTGAGCAAGAATAATAATTTACAATATTATTGCAATTCAAGTGGAAATATTTTATGAAAATTAAATTACAAGACTGTTTTATATTTCCAGAAATTTAAGCTTGTACGTGAATAACATGGCGAGCAATTCAAATATCAGTGCGCCAGCTGCATTTTTGAGCGAGCCAGGAAAACCAGTTATGAGATGGAAAAACTGGTTCCGGGCTTTTGAGAACTACTTGGTGGCCATTGACGGTAAAAAAATATGAGCCAGAAAGGAAAAAAGCAATTATGTTCGGATTGTTAGGCGCAGCAGGTCAAGACATTTTTGACAGTTTGCCAGAGTATGAGGCTCAACCTGGTCAGTTTATTCCGCTTGATGAGTTCCAGGAAGCTACAAAAAGATTGGAAAAACAATTTGGTGAAGAACCAAATATAATGATTGGCAGACATCGGTTTGCTATGCGCAAACAATCTGAAAATGAAACAATTGAAGAATACATTGCGTGTTTGAGAGTTTTGGCTACTTGTGACTTTAATGATATGGTTGATGTATATATTCGCGACCAGTTTGTGTTCCATTGTTTTGAAAAGAAAATTCAAGAAAGGTTATTGGCATGTAAAAACCCAACATTAGAAGAAACAATTGATATTGCAAAGGGCATTGAACAATCTCTTGAAAGTTCGAAAGTTCTTTCCGCAGAAAGTGGTACCAAGTCTAGTGTGTATAATCTGCAAGATAATAAGAAAGTTATAAATGTGGCAGACAGAAGGAGTAAGTTGGCGTCCAATTCAGAAAGTAACACATTTGTTTGTTTTAGGTGTGGTTCGAGAAATCACAAGGCAGATTACACGGGATGCCCAACACAGGGAAAGAAGTGCACGAAGTGTTTTAAGGTAGGGCATTTTGCGGGTGTATGTAAAAATTTCAGGGCGCAAAAGATTTCAAAAGTAAAAGTCAATGCTGTAGAAGATTTTGATGAGGATATGTGTTCAAACATAATTCTAACATTGGGTGATGATTACCAATCTATAAAAGGTCCTCTGGGTATTGCACACATTGGAAGTGTTGAATTAAATATAATGGCAGATTCTGGGTCACCAATAACGATTGTTTCTGACCAAAAGTATGAGCAATATTGGCCACAGGTGGATCTTTTAGCTTCTGACGTAGGCATTTGGAGAATTTGACATCAACATGTTGGGGTATTTCCATGATGATTTAGAAGTCAAAGGAAGATCTGTCACTACAAATGTTTATGTTGCAGAGCGAGGTAGGAATATGGTCGGTTGGAGGGACTTAACTCGTTTGGGAATTATTTTGAAACCAGGCGCAAGTGATCCTATTATTTTAGATGATAATTGGGTGTGCTCAATTTCTAATTCCAGTTCAGTATCCTATCCAGAAAATGTAGATATGGTGCTGAACAAGTATGCATCGTTATTTGAAGACAGAATAGGTTGTGTAAATGGATTTGAACACAACATCAAAATTAAGAATGGAGCCATTCCAATAAAACATAAGGTAAGAGCAATTCCTTTGTCGGTAAAAACAGATTTGAGAAAGGTTCTAGATAAGTTAGTCAAGGAAGAGGTTATTGAACAAACCGATTTGGCAGAATGGGTTTCTGCAATTGTTTTAATTAAAAAAAAATGGTGAGGTGCGTTTGTGTGCTGACTTGAGGTCTTTGAATAAAAATATTGTGGTGGATTGTTACCCTTTGCCTAGGGTCCAAGAAATTTTAGCAGCAACTAATGGGTCCCGATATTTTTCACTCATTGACCTCAAGTCGGCATATCACCAGGTCAAGTTGTCTGATAGTTCAAAAGATTACACAACGTTCATCACACCATTAGGTGCGTATAGGTTTAAAAGATTACCATTTGGTTTGGCGTCATCGTCAAGCGTATTTCAGAAGCTGATGGAATGCATTTTAGAGGGTGTTGATGGAGTGCAGAAATTCCAAGACGATATACTGATTCATGCAAGCACCGTTGAGGAGCATAACAAAATTCTTGATTTAGTATTGAGTAGGCTAAATGAAAGAGGAATGACGGTTTCGAAAGAGAAATGTACGTTTTTACAGACAGAAATCGAATATTTAGGCCACATTATTGGGGAGATGGAATTAAACCAAAATTGGATTTAGTGAAAGCCATAAAAGATGCACCAGTACCACATGATAAGGATTCCTTAAAATTATGTTTGGGTTTAAGTGAATACTATTCACGATTTATTGAGAATTATTCAGAAGTTGTTGAACCATTGCGCATACTTCTGCGCAAAGGAGAAACATTTTCATGGTCTGCAAATCAGAATGGTGCTATTGAAAAAGTCAAACAAGCAATTGTAAATGCACCTTCGTTAAAGCTGTATGATCCAGAAGGAATCAACATTATTACAGTCGATGCGAGTTCTGTTGGCATTGGTGCAGTTTTCACACAAAAGGTAAAAGGAAATTCACACACTATAGCTTTCATTTCAAGACGATTACAGGAAGCAGAAGTTCACTGTAGCACTATAGAAAGGGAAGCACTAGCATGTGTGTGGGCAGTAGAAAAGTTGAAAATGTATTTGTGGGGAAAGCAATTTGTGCTTATAACGGATCATAAGCCATTAACATTTTTAATGGATGGCTACGGTAGAGGAAATGGAAATTTGTCTGCCAGGTTGGTAAGACTATTGGCTAAGCTTCAGGAATACACATTTACAATAAGTCATATTGCAGGTAAGAGCAATGTAAGAGCAGACTGTTTATCAAGGTTACCTTTGAATATTTCTGAACCAAGAGTGGATGAAAACACAGAATGGGTTGTGTCTTGCATAAAAGATGTTGACGATGATTTAAAGGTGGGAAATAAGGCAGAGTGGTTGGAAAACATTGACAACGATCCAGTGTTGTTAAAGGTAAAGAACTATATTGTAAACAATTGGCCACCAATCAGAAATCTGTCTTCAGATCTCAAGACATATTTTCAGGTTGCAAATGAACTATGTATTGACAGTGGTTTTGTCTTAAGGGGAGATGCATTAGTTCCGCCAACAAAAATAAGAAGGAAGTTGATTGAACAAGCACACAAAAGCCATTTGGGATCTACCATGACAAAAAAGTTGTTAAAGGAGCATTATTGGTGGCCGGGGTTAGATGCTGATGTCAACATGTTTGTTGATAATTGTGTAATTTGCCTTAAATCAGACAAGCACTGGAAGACACGGGTGCAAGAAATGCAATTAGTACAAATTCCAAATGCACCATGGGTTAAAGTGGCTATTGATTTTGCTGGTCCATTACATGTTTTAGAAAAAGATGCCAAATTTTTGATTGTTTTGAGCGATTATTATAGCAAATGGATCTATTTCAAATTTGGATCAAAAATTGACTCTGAGGGGGGTAATAAAAGTTTTGGAAGCTTGTTTTGCTATAGAAGGTTTACCGAAAATATTGGTATCGGACAATGGTAAACAATTAGTGTCAGAAAAAATGGTGACGTTTTTGAAACAAAATGAGATTGTGCAAGAAAAAACACCAAATTATTCGCCAAAATCTAATGGTCAGGTGGAAAGGGTGAATCGATTCTTGAAGGAAAGTATACAGATGGCGTTGGCAGCAGGTTATCCAGTACAGGAGTTCATTAGAGAAAGAGTCAAAGCATACAACGCCACAACTAATGGTGTGACGGGGTATTCACCGTTTTTTCTTATGAGAGGCAGACAATGCATGTCATCTATCTCACCAAAGTTCAGTTTGCAAAAGGATGGAGAATTGAAGGGTATTGAGGTGAAAGATTCTGACCTTAAGGTAAAGGACAGGATTGTAGACCAACAACTTAAGTCCAAGGTGTACTATGATAAAGTTCACAGAGCAATCGTAAAGGTCATCGTCATTGGTGACTGGGTTTTGCTCAAGAAACCATTTGTAAAATATAAAGGAGAGTCAAAATTTTATGAGCCACAAAAAGTTATAGACGTGTCAAACAGTTCAGTGCTATTGCAAGATTTTGGACTCTGACACAAGTCAGATGTAATTAAGATTAAAGACATGCAGAAAGATATAATTATCAAAGAAGGAAGAGTGGGTGCAGATAATGATCAAAGTAGTGTATGGTATAATTTTGGAGAAAAGGAGAAAGAGTTAAGATCAAAGCTATGGAAGAAGATGGAGCATGATGATTCAGTCAGAGAGAGTGATGTCACCCGCACTTTGATGCATCCGGGGTCAGATTTTGCATCTGAGGATGGTAGATGTGATGCATCGCAAGGTGAAACACAGTCAACGAGTGATGTGAATGTTGAAGTCCAGAGCACCGGCAAGATGCCAGAAAGTGAGGCATCAGGATATAGTCAAGAAGAGAGCACTAGCACATCTTCTGGAAGAATTTCGCGTTTTCCAAGGATATACAAAGACTTTATTGTGTATTAAGGCACCTTGGGCCTCATGTAGGTAAATAAATTTTACCGGTTCTTAAATACCGAGCCGTACCGAATCGGTAAATTAGAATCGGTAAGTTATATGTAGGTAAAAATTCGGTAACAGTTACCGATTCGGTAACATTCGGTAATCACGAATCGGAATTCACCGAATCGGTAAATACCGAGGTGGTATTTACCGAATCGGAAAATACCGATGTGGAAGTTACCGAATCGGAAAATACCGAGGTGGTAGTTACCGAATCGGAAAATACCGATTCGGTATGTACGGAGTCGGTAAAGAAAATCACATGACTTGACGAAACAGCGAATCCAGTGCAACGACAGCCCACCCAACCAGGAACTGCCCACACCCAGGCAGGTGTACTCAATTAGCCGAAGTGGCCACACCCAGGCAGGTGTACATAATTAGCCGACCCTGGAGAGGCTTGGAGTGCAGAGGAGAGGCAGGGAGCAGTTGCATGTGCGAGCGGGTAAACGAACAGCATGTCCAGCCAGAGAACACAGAAAGACGGAGGGGAAAGGAGGAGGAAGCTGAAATTTAGCCCCAAGGAACTCCAGGTGCTGGTGGAGGAGGTCGTGAAGCAGCACCAGAAGCTGTTCGGCAGGCAATCCCTGCAAGTGCCTGAGGTGGAAAAGCGCAACATATGGCTGGCCATCCAGGCGCAGGTCAATGCTGTGGGAGTGACCCACAGGGACATTGAGGTCCTCAAAAAGCGCTGGTATGACCTGAGGATTGTAACCAAGAGGAAGATGGGCGACATCCAGAAGGAGGCCAGCCAGACCGGAGGTGGAACCAACAGGGCACCTGCCCTCACCGAACTGGAGGAGCTGGTGGCGGCCACAATCGAGCAAGAGAGCGTCGTGGGACTTGGGGACGCCGACAGCTCTGCCAGAGCCGCAACACACCAAGGTAAGACGAAAGCACAGCAATGTATCCCCCCCTACCCCATCCCACATCCCCCAAATGTGAAACGAGAATCACACTGCAGTCCACACGTGTCAGTGCAGACAGGCAATGCATTTCGGGAGATGTAGTCAGGGCAACACTAACCATGACGTAAATGTTACAGGGCAACAAGGCATGTCACGCACTCGAGGCACAAGGAGACAGGGGACATATTGGAATGTGAAATGATTTATTGTGACGCTTGCAATGCAGCCCTTCGGGGACACTGAGCCAATGTCGTATTTCTGTCCACAGATGTGACATCATGCAGGACAGGGCATGCTGCAGGAGAGACGGCACACCGGCCACATAAATCACCTCCAGCCAGCACAAGTACAGACCGGGGAGCAGGCCCACTGGCAGCCGCACCACCAACACAGCCAGCCTCGCCGCACACAGAGCCAGCATCACCTCACCGAGAGCCAGCATCACCACCACCAGAGCCAGCCTCGCCACTCATGTTCGATTCACCGGCCACATCTCCGCTTGCATGCGTGAGACAGAGGAGGCGTCCAGCAGCCAGGCTACGAGCCTTAGACACCTCGTCAGACGACAGCATGGGCCCAGAAGACCGCACCGGGCCCCAGGAAGGGAGCCATGCCACTGTGCCCCACACCTCACAGGCAGCACAGACGGAAGCAAGAGGGCGCCGCAGGTCGCGTGTCCAGAGTCCACCAGCACCCACTGACGGCCATGGTGTCTTCTTGGGGCTCGAGGGCCAAATGTTAAAGCAACAGCGCCTGCAATCAAAGGCAGTCATGTCAGTCCAGAGGCACATGCGGTTGATGAAGACAAGCTTAGTCAACATGGACACAAACATTGGCGGCATGGCTGCGGGCATTCGGGACATGTCCCAGTCTATCCAGCAGTTGTGCAGCAAATTGGATGCTGACATCGAAGCACGGCGCCGGGAACGCCAGAGAAGGGACACTACCAGCAGGGCACTCAACCGTCTGGCAACTGCCACTTCCCTACTGTGCCGGCGCTCTGTGACGATGCAGGAGGGCCTAACACAGTGCTGCAGCGACCTGTCTCGGGGGATGGTGCAGGTGACAAGTGCACTAGGGGTGCTATTGACGAGTCAGGCGTCGACAACTGCTGCAGGGGATGCTGCGGAGAGCATTGACACCACCAGCAGCATCACACCCCCCGTCCCAGAAACACGCAGGAGCAGCAGGCGGCTTGGGGTTGGCTCTAGTGAGGATGCACAGGCCGTGCAATCCACCACTGCAGCGCGTATGCGCAAACATTGATGTCGCCCTGCCTAGCCACTTCCCATTGGGTGACGTAACCCTGGACATACTACTTGTATAGATGGTATATTGCCAGATTGGCCTGTTCATGTGTTCATGGCGTGGTGCCACATTAAAACTACGTCATGACTTCTCACAACTCGCTGTGTCCCCTTACTTACTCAGAAATAGTTGGATGTGATCTCTGCCCGTCTCTCTCTCCCATCGATTGCAGTTGGCACTCTAGCTGCGTTGCCCTCTGGCTGGCCTGACTCATCCTCGTTGTCCTCAAAATATGTTAGTTCCACATCTGTCCCTTTTTTCGTGGCAAGGTTGTGCAGCATTGCACAAGTGGCAATAATCTTGCAGCAGGTGATGGGTTTGTACTGGCGTGCGCCTCCGCTCTTGTGCAGGCAGCGGAACCTGCTCTTCAGTAGTCCAAACGTGCGCTCCACCACATTGCGTGTTGTTTTGTGTGCCACGTTGTATCGTCTCTCACTCTGGGTTGCTGGGTGTAGGTAGGGAGTGAGGATGAATGACCGGCATGCATATGCACTGTCGCCTGGATGGGTGAAAGGGAACCATCAGTAACATGCCTCTATACACTATGATTTGCATGTTTCAAGGGGCGTCACTGTTACTTACCTAGCAGGTATCCCTCTCCGAATTCTCCGGCACTCAGTCGTGTGTATATCCCACTATTCTGGAAGATGTAAGAGTCGTGGGTGCTCCCAGGAAACTTCGCTACAATATCTGTGATGATGTTCCCTGCATCACAGATCACCTGCACGTTGATGGAGTGGGTGGACTTCCTGTTCCTGTAGATGTGCTCTGTATCAGCTGGTGGACAGATTGGGATGTGGGTACCATCAATACAGCCGATGACATGGGGGAACTGTGCCATGTGATAAAAGTCAGTTTTTGTTTTCTGCAGTGCAGCCTGTGTGTTCGGGAAGCTTATGTAGTGGTGCATTCTCTGCATCATGGCATCCAGGAACTTCCTGAAGAAACGGGACAGGCAACTCTGGGATACCCCACCCACCGCAGCTATCACCACCTGATAACTGCCGGATGCCAACAGATGTAGGCTGCAGAGCACCTGCACATGTGGGGGTATGGCGTGCGCCCTTCTAACTGGCTGGTCCAGGAGTGGGTGTAGGTCCCTGATTAAGTCCATGATGGTTTCGGGGTCTAGCCTGTACCTCTCATGTATCTCTGCATCAGTCAGCTGGAATAGTGTGATGCGCTGTCTGTAGATTTGTTCCTCCCGTCGCCACACCCTCAGTCCTGCTGCCTGTAGACGTAGGCGCCTTGCAATGACGTACATAGCGGCCATGTTGTCCACGCTGTTGCATTTTGGGTTTGCTTTTATCCATTGTTGATGGTTACCACCTGCTTTTAATCCGTGTTAATTACCGACTCTTAATTACCGATTTTAATGGATTTCTTAATTACCGACTGCTCCTACATGTCATTTTAAAATTTTACCACTTCATATTTACCACTTCATGTTTACCGAATCGTTAATTCTGTATTCGGTAAATATGAATCGGTATTTTAGAATTCGGTAACTATGAATCGGTATTTACCGCCTCATATTTACCGAAAAGTGGTTTTTGGACTCCTACATCTCACTTGTCTGTATACCGGTCGGTAACGGCATATTTACCGAAAATCGGCCGTTACCGACCGGTATTTCGCTACCTACATGAGGCCCCTTGTGTCCAGTCTGTAAAAAGGGTTCTACTACTTAACTGAGTTTGAAATGTTAATTTGTTATGAAAGGGAGATGTTGTATCCCACAGATGGTCATCAGTGTACTACCAATCAGATTACACCAAGCTTACCTGTAATCTGATTGGCTACACACGCTCACGTCATGATGGAATGTGGGGGAGGTATTTAGCACACGTCACTGGTGGGATCGGGACCTTTCCCCTGCGGCAAGCGTGCGTGCTTGTATCTTTCTGTTCCTGTCATCGTTTCCTCAGCTGTTAATTAATAAATAATTAATATTTGTACAAGCTGTTTCGGTGTATGGAGTCGTACTTTGGCGTCACACTTCAGGTGGGTTCAGATACCAGCTTCCCTATCAACTAAATTGTGTGATCTTATGGAAATCATTTTAGCTCACTTTGCGTCATTTTAAATGAGAATCTGACACCACCATTCAGTGGAACCTCGCGTGCAGCTATAGTTTAATCGACAATAACACTGCTCCACAATCAACTATACTATTATCCATACATACAGTGCACATAAACTGCCAGTTCTTGCTCCTCTCTCGTCGCATCATTGTCATGGTATTGGGGTTGTGGAAAAGAGAATATTTAAAAGCTTACTTTTAACAAATGGCAAAGCAATAAGATAATCTAAGGTACCAAAGTGAAACACACACTTAAGAAATAACCTATTTTCACACCCTTGTCTCTACTCATACGAATTTCCTGGCTTGCCCACCTCTACTGGCCACTCACAGAGAGCCATGGTGCGAACTTGTCATTGCACAGCACACACCTGTATGTACATTATACCTTATAATGAGGCAGACTGGGCAGTTACGCCGGCACTGAAGGGAGGAGTTGGGAATACGTGCTTTTAATGTCAGCCCCTCCTGTGCCCCTCCACCGGGCAACAGCCGCAGCTGGAGAACCAGACAGTGACCTCTCAGCCTGGGAACAACCATGTTCCTGTTTATACTTCACGTTTCACTTACACTTGTATTCCCTACGAGTGCTTGCTTGTAACAGGATTTGTGTTTCTGTAGTCTTTTCATGCAGCATATTATCCATGTATAGTGTCTACTGTGAAAAGAGTCACCTCTATGTATATGTGTGAGTTCAGAGTGAGTGCTTATAACAGGCCACAATTTAGAGTTATGGAGTTCAGGCTGAAGTCAGTGTCAGTTTCTCAAAGTGCCCATCAGTGGATGATAAGGGGGCTCAGAATACATCCTCATACAACCCTTGGCACCTCTGCAGGACGCACAGATCCATAGTCAGGTGTACCACTTGTCACTGTGGTTCTATGTGAAAGTGTTGAAGGAGGTATTCGACTCTCTAAGTATTGACAGGGCGAAAGTTAAAGAAAATGCAGTGCCGTTCAAGTGAGTGGGTGTGTTGTGTGTTGGGGTGGTGAGTGTGGCGAACCGAAGAACATGCCAGGGGTTACCTGCAGGAGAGAGTGATGGTGCTAAAGAGGAAAGCACGTGATATGTGTAGGTGGAGTGTTTCACAACAATACTAGGAGAACAAGCATTTGCAATGCAATAGGTCTCGCATATACGCGAGTTTGAGCTATTGACATGGCAAATAACAAAGCCTTTTATTTTTGTTTTAGTTTTTAAAACAGAAATAAAAGGCCTTGTCATTTACAATGCCAATAGCTTAAACTTGTGTAAATGCGAGACCTATTGCATTGCAACTGCTTGTTCTATTCATGTTCTTCCTTTCTGCACGTCCTTTAGCCATTTTTTTTCTTATTTCTTTTTTATTTTCCTTTCCTTTCTTCTTTCGCTTTCTTTCTCCCTTTATTTGCTTCTCTTTCTTTCAAATTTTTCCTCGATTCCCTCTTATTAAAATGTCTGTCTTCACTTTTATCTTGCACTTGGTTTGGCTCCTTCTTCCAACCCTTGATTATTCCCATTATTGCTCATGCCTCATTTGTCCTCGCTCTTTTTCTTGTTTTCTCCACGTATTCTTCCTTCCCCAATCTCCCTCTGTTAATTTAATCTCTGTATCTTCTCCTTTTCCTTTGTTTTGCTCCGTGCTATAATGATGATGTCCCTCCCACCTGCGCCCGCATTCCTCGGCACTCTGGTGTGAAACCGCAGCCCACTACCGGGTTTCGCCGTTATTCGGCGCTCTCCACCCCCAGCTCCTTGTAGCATGCTCTGTTCTGTGTGTATTTGGCAGTGGTCGCCGCTAGACCCCATTGTTTTGCAGTCTGGGGCCTCCCCCGGCGCTGGGGGCCGTGGCCCTCTGAAGGTTCACTGTAATCGCTAATATACCCTTTGAAATGCGGCAGGACAGCGGCCGGCGGCATTTGTCACGGAAATCAGCCCTAACGTTAACAAATGTAGAAACAGTTACACCAGACCCAGAATATGGAGGGAACAGCAATATATTGATCGCTCCTTTCCAGATTAAATCTGCATCAGAACACACAGAATAATCCTGTGAAATCCTCCCACTTGTTGACATAAAAAGGAGAAGGGATCTTGAAAAGGAAACAGTCGATTTGCCAAGGCTGCCGCTGCTCCCCGTAAACAAAGAGGTGCTAAAAGAGGTGTGCCTTTTCCTATAAGGCTCATGGGAATTTTGTGATTCGGCAATAAATCCCAGCCCCCCTCCCTCACCCCCCATTACCCAACTGTGGGAGAGGAAGGGCAGCTCCATGGACGGCAGGGTGGGACCCTCTGGGTAGCACAAACAGAGCCACGAAATTCCGCAAGCCTGCCATGACATAGCGCACTGAGAGGGCTTTCAAGCGCTAATAGAATATATCGGGCCGATTCCGATCCGGGTCGGAAGGGCACCAAACGCAATCCGGCCGGAAAAACTACAAGCCGTACGCGTGTTTTCTGCCCGACTCGTACAGCTGTACGAGCGAGCAAGTACGATGCGAGCTACATGAAATTCACCGACCGAGTCGTTTCCAGGTCCGAACCGCACCGTACGTCTCGGTCGTAAGCTAATCGTGGCGTGCAATGGATGCGATTTACCACCGAGCCAGTATGATGCACGCATCCGACAGCCTGTGCGAGCCAGAGTGTCCGGCTCGCAAAACGTCCGGGTGGTAGCCTTTGTGGGTCCACGTCAGACCCCTTGTCACCCGCAGCCCTACGACTCAGACACAGGGGGAGACCCAAGGGTCCCCCCAACACAGGCATGTACAGTGCAGATGGCACCTACGTGTACCCACTGTAGGGGGCGCCCTTGCGCGAGACGTACCCATTCAGTCAATGGGAGCCCATGTACGCGTCGAACAACCGGCTCCCATTGACTTCTATGGGAGTCCGACCGAACCGAGTCTGGCAGCATACGGCCGCATTGTATTCGCTCGCTCGGACTGCAGGACTCCGGCTCGGTCGGAAAACACTCCGGATCCGGCTCGGTCGGAGTGCTTTCCGACCCAGATCAGAATCGGCACCATCGTATTTCACCGCCGGCCCAGGCAACCTCTCGGCACTCGCCCCACTCTTCCTGACCGTGAAATAATTGCGTCTAACGGGAGTAATACAGGGTGCAAGGGACAGGGCTGGACTTCCTTTCTCCCCTTAATTCCTTCCCCTCCTGTTTCCTCCTCACCCCTTTCTTTCCTATGTGTGTCCGTCCTTGCTCTAACTGTGATTTTAAAATCTTGTTTACCCTCACTGAGGGCTGTGGAGCGCAGAGACTGGCGCTTTGGTGGCCTCGTGCACCTGTGGGAATAGACTCACAGTTTGTACTCACACTGGGATATGTAAGTGCAGGGAGTGCTGACCAGGGCAGGAGAGACTCCTGCTCCCGGAGTGTGTGTGCAGGGCCGTGGCCAGTGTGTCACGTGCCCTGGTGCCATGAAGGAAATGGGCCCACTGGCTGCTATTTGAACTGTGAAATACAAGAATAATCGGGGTTCAGTGGGCCCCACAGACCCCTAAACAGCGGTGCCACTGCACCTGCTGCATCTGCTTCGAAAGGTACCGAGCTCTCTGAAGTGAAGCTCAGTGAGCCTGGTGCTGGTTTACTGGTGAGACCAGACCCCGAACAAGACCCCTGTGCTGGGAGTGACCCTCAGAGAGACACCTGCATCCCGTCTGTGGGATCACACCCGAGTGGTCACTCGCACTGAGCTAAGTGAAGTGTTGCGCGAGCTTCAGTGGAGTCAGGCAGGCCCCAAGTGGTCACTCATACCGGTGTGGCACGCCATACAGTGAGCGCCTCTCAGGTTCCCTCCCACACTTGCATCTGTTCCCTCCCCAGGATTAGCCTCTTGAATCAAGCAGTGTCGTGGGAGCACACAGGGCAGCAACAGTAATTCATAGGGCTCTGATATAACCAAAACCATATATGCAGACCCTTGAGTGTCGTGTCCCCATGCCGGGATGTCTTTTTGAGCTGAGCTCGGCAGGGTTCCTTCCTAGTGCTCCGAATGCGCCATCGCTCGAGCCGGCGCTGTGCAGGCAGATAGAAGCTTCAGCGCCAGCGAGGTAAGAGGGGGCCTGCTGCGTTCCCACCAGTATCAGCTGCAAAAGCACTTTACACTTACAGTTTCATCGCATAAAGGTATGTATCTTCAATCTCTTATCTTCATGGGGCTATGTGTTTCAAATTAGCGTGGAGGCGCGCACTGCCCCCGACCTCTCAAAGGAAAAAAATCTTGACGAAACCAAGATTTCTTTCCTTCGACAGTGCGCTCCTCCACGCTAATTAGAAACACATGGCCCCATAAAGATAAGAAAGTGCTTTGCGACAGCAGCAAAGCAGACGGCCCTGTCCGGATCAGCCGGACGAAAAGGCCTCACCAAAAAAACCTAATTTCCAATGGCAGGCCACCGCTTAGCATAAATGGTGACACCAGCCAATGAAAATGAGGGGCGGGGCTTCTTGTCCCCTTCTGAAATCTACTCTCCTACAAAATCTCTCGCCCAGCGAGCAACGCTTTGCGCTGCCACGCCAAGCGAGACCTAAAAAGGGCATGTGTACCCGAGAGGCTGCAGAAGGAGGTCAGGATGCCCTGATCATGTTGGATCTTTTGACAGCCTTTGATACTATGCCCGATGCAGTAATGCTGAATCGACTTGCTGCCATTGGCATTAAAGATCTTGCATTGAAATGGCTGGCATCCTTTTAGAAAGATCATTTGGAAGCGATCTGTCACTTCCTTTCAAGCCCAACTTCAGCATATCCCTTAAACATACCGTGTGCGGGTGCCTCAGGATTTGTTCAGTATTTGCGGCTCCTGTTGCTGCACCTAGGCAAACTTATGCCCTCAATTTCTACTTGTACGCAGATGATACCAACGCATCCTGCGTTTGGATAGTAATATTAACTGTCTTTTATGCAACGTCAGGGAGTGCATGTGTCGCCACTGTTACCTGAACTCAGATTCCCTAAACACAGACCGGATTTCAACAGTCTGGATGAACCCATAGTTGGTGCCTTCTGAGCTGGGCTCTCCTGCAGCCCTTGCTAAGGCCACGCCCAACTTGTTTCCTATGCTTGATTCAAAACTTTTACAGCTCGAGTCGACAAGCTTTCAGCTATTTGATCCTTTATAATATGCATCATTAAGAAAGTATCCATCTTTTGCTCTCCAGCCATAAGAAAACTGTTGTCCAATCACAATACCATACAGACTGGACTATTGTGGTCCTCTTTGTCTCAGGCTGCCTCATTCCCTTGTGGACGGAGTCCAGTCCATGCAGCAGGCACATGCACGCCGTCTCCTTCGGTTACATCTGACATCCTCCCAATGGTCTGTCTTCGTTAGCTGCCTGTGTGGAAAAGGAGGCCTTCAGACCCTTGTGTCCTTGTCATAAGGCTCTTCGTGGGCCTCTATGCTCCAGTAATGGAAGCTGTCCTTGCCCTGCACCCCAAGCAGACCATTCTGCCCAGATAGCGCCAAACGTGCGGCTGCGCCTCGGTATTTCGAGCACGTTTGGGAAGAAGGTCACTTCCTGTCCTCATGAGCGGGACTTTGACTTTGCTTCCCCCTCTCCTGCGGGAAAATTCAGATTCGACTGATTTTAGGAAACAGGTGAAAACGTATCTTCTCTGTGTCCGACTGGTTAGGTCTTCGTTTGCCTTCCTGGGCCATGCGCGCAGGATCTGGTTGGTGGCTCCAGGACACCCCGTCCGCAGACTTCCAGCATGCTTTAAAAATAAAGTAAATAAAAATCAAAGGCCTCATGCTGAAATTCTCTTTGTCAGATAAGCAAAGCCCCAGTCTGTAGGAGCCCTCAGCTAACAGCAAAGAGGCAGCACTTCAGGTCGAAGCCTCCCACCACTAATACAAGAGAAGTGTCTGGACTGTAAAGCCACGTGCCATGAGCATCAGGCCCTAAAGCTGTGCTCAGGCTGTTTTTTTTCTCTGCTTTTTGGGGTTCCTCTCCTCCTTATGTCATGTGATTAACAGAACTACATGCCCCAGAATGCAAAGGAAACGTCGGCGCTCTACAATTTCCTTACTCTAACATGTAGAGAAATGCGAGAACCTTAAATCCAATGTTCAAAGGCGTGTGGGGCTGGGGCATTGCAACTTCCACCTCAAGGTCCCACGTGGTTCTCTTGTATGAGCAGGGAGGGCAGATCTCTGTTGCAGAGGGGTTGAGGCCTCATCCTCAACGGCGCCGGACCCTGCAGTAACTCAGGTTCCTGGCTCATTGCCAGTGGTGCAAGGCATGTGTGGGTAAAGCCTTACTCACCTGCTGGTCTGGCACCAACAATGTTATCCCCTCCGGGGGATCCAGTGTGGCGGTCAGTCAAGCCCTGAATAGTTGACGATATAACGTTTTTCATTAGATGTCTTTCATTGACCATTTAATGTCTGCAGTCTGAAAGAAAGAGTTTGTCTGAGTCACCAGCTGTGCTTGTGTTAATACTTCAGTTCTCAGTGCAATCGAGATTCCCAACGGAGAAGAAGGAACCTCCAATGTGCATGTTTAATTTGAGCTGGTGGATTCCGGTGCTCGGCACCAGCACTTAATTGGCAGCACTGGCACTTATAACAGTCTGCCACATGGTGGGCTGTTTGCCTGCTTTAGAGTGAGCACAGCAACAGTTGTAAATGAATTCAATATAATAAAGAATGACTAATACCTTCGTCTTTTTTATGTTAGTCTGTAAATTCTTTTTCCTACCCTTTTCCTTTCACCTCTTCTGGAGCTACTATTTTTCATATTCTTTCTTTACTCCTCATCTTCCTCTTCTTGACCTTTTTCTTTTTTTCTTCTACCATGGCAAAGGTTCATAACATTAAAGTAGTTTCATTAAATGTTAAAGGTTTACGTCATCCAGTTAAACGTACAAAAAATGTAGATTATTTAGGTAGTTGCAAGGCAGATATTTGTTTAATACAAGAAACTCATATTGATGACAAAATATTAGATTATATGAAAAAAAAGTGGGTTGACAATATTGTTTCTTCTCCTGCAATTGGCAAAAAAAAATATGGCGTGGCTATTCTTTTTAAAAAAAACCTACATTGCCAAATTTTGAGTAAATTGTCTAATACTGACGGAAGATATGTCATAGTTAAAATTAAGGTTAATGATTCAGTTGTATTTTTACTAAATGTTTATGGTCCTACTGCGGATGATCCAGTTTTTTTGGTCTACTCTTACAACTGAAGTTTTAAAGTTGGGAAAAGTTCCTCTAATTGTTGGAGGTGATTTTAATGTTATATTTGATCCTTTATTAGATAGACTATCTCTTACTAAATTTCGACCTCCTAAGGTTTTTTATGCTTTCAAATCATTTATACAAGTCACACAGTTAGTAGATATTTAGAGATTACATTTCCCTACTGAAAAGAGTTTTACATTCTTTTCTAATCCACATAATTCTCCTTCTAGGCTCGATTATTTATTGGTATCTAAACAATTCATTAATTCTGTCATTAGTCCTAAGATTGGTAACATTGATATTTCCGATCATGCTTTGATTTATTTTGTTTTGAATTTAAATCCCTCCTTTACAAAGCAATCTAGATGGCGAATGAATACCGATATAGTTGTTAATAAGTGTAATAAACCTAAGCTTTTAAATGCCATTCAAGAATACTTCCTTCTTAACCCTGAAGGTTCTACATCTATGGTTAATAGATGGGACGCTTTTAAAGCTTATATTAGAGGTGTAACTATTTCTTTAATGGCGCACGAAAATAAAACCTTTAACGCAAATATTAAGCACTTGGAAAAGCAAATGGCAAAATTTGAAAGACTTTTTATTACGTCTAATGACTCTCAATATAGAATCAAATTGCAAAAACTTTGTTATGAATTTAACTCAATCCTCAGCAAGAGAGCTGGTATTCAGATCTCTAATTCTAAAGCCAGGTACCGTTTCAATGCCAACAAGTCAGGCAGACTTTTAGCTAAGTATTTGCGTATAAAAAAAGATAAAACTCAAATTAACTCAATTCATGGATCTAATGGTAAAATTGCTATAACACACAATGATATCGTTAATGAATTTGGGGATTTTTATTCTACCCTCTATAACAAACCCAATTTTAGTGATGTTTCTTTGAATGACTCCTTTTTAACTAAATGTGGTTTACCCATGATTTCACAATCGGATAAAAGTGGGCTTGACTCTCCCATTACTCAAGATGAAATTTTATCAGTCATAAAATCTCTTTAAAAAAAAAATCTCCTGGTCCCAATGGTATTCCTGCTGAGTTTTATAAGGAATTTCAATTGCAGCTTATCCCCTTTTTATTTCAACTTTTTACCTTCTTTGGTTCTACAGGAACTACCTCAGGTTCTTTTACTGAGGCTTTAATTATTGTACTTCCCAAACCTGATAAGGATCCCACACTTGTATCAAATTATCGGCCTATCTCTTTAATTAATCAAGATTGTAAATTATATGCTAAAATACTTGCTTCCAGATTGTCCCCTGTGTTAGATTCTATTATTCATCCAGATCAATCTGGTTTTATGAAAAATAGATATTCTGCTAATAATACAAGAACCCTGTTACATGTTATTGAACAAGCTTCTAATATATCTCTACCATCGGGAATTCTCATATTAGATACTGAGAAAGCTTTTGATCAAATTCACTGGCAATTCTTATTTCATACATTATTATCGTTTAACTTTGGAGACACATTTAGTCGCATGATTTTTGCTTTGTATTCTGCTCCTAATGCTTGTTTATTTATCAATGGCTAAATATCAAACCAATTTTCCCTTTTTTGAGGTACAAGACAAGGTTGCCCTCTCTCGCCATTTTTGTTCCTTATATGTATTGAACCTTTACTTGCGTCTATAAGAAACTGTGATAATATTAAGGGAGTCAATGTTAAGGACGTCATTATTAAAACCTTAGCATATGCTGATGATTTACTTTTATGTATTAGTGATCCTTTATATTCATTCCCTCCCCTATTAGAGATTATTTCAAATTATTCCACAGTGTCTGGCTATAAATTGAATACAAATAAAACTGAATTTTTTCCTTTAAATATTTATTGTACTCCTGATATGTTACCTATGAATGAAATTTCTTGGCAAAAAGATCAATTGAAATATCTTGGTATCCTGTTTTCTTCATCAATAAAGTCTACAATAACATTGAACTGTGACGTTCTCTTAAATTATATTAAAGATAAAAAATCCAAATGGTCTTCACTTCACCTTTCTTGGAATAAAAAATCACCTCGTATTAGTTATAGTAAATTAAAAATGCCCAAATGTAATGCTGGTTTTGGTTTACCTGATTTTTTTCATTACCACAAAGCTTTCATTTTAAAACAAAGTTCCATATGGTTTAGCCACTCCTCTGTAAATAATGCACCTAAATGGCTTCTTATCGATAAATCAATAATTACTCCCTTTCCATTACCCACTTTGTTAACCATGTCTAATAAATCATAATTTTTTCATAATTCTGTTATTCTTAAATCCACTAAAATGATTTTTAATGATTTAGACTTAATTTTTTCAATCTCCCATGTTTAATACAGAAGACATGTCATTATGGCAAAACAGTCATTAAATTAAATAGAAATATAAGATTTTGGTATTCATGGATTAATGCTGGTATTTTTTATCTTAAAGATGTACATTATAACAATGCATTTATATCATTTGATGCTCTACAAACAAACTTTAGTTTACCTCAGTCTGATATTACCAAATATGAATTTTTATGTAATTCAATTCTAGATTCCTTTCCTCATGGTATTCCTTCTAATGTTACAGCTGATTTATCAGTTTATATTCAAACTGTTTCCACATCATCTCATGGTGTTTCTATTTTATATAAAAAAATTATCTAATTCTCTAGGAACCAACATTAATATGATTGCACTATTTTGGAACAATGAACTTTCTCTCTCCTTATCTGTTGATAGATGGAAAGATATTTGGCTTAGTAATATTTCTGGTTGGTTACCTGTTTCACTTTATCAAACTAATTTTATTCAACTGTTTATGGACACCTTTACGTTTATTTCAAGCTAAACTTCTTCAATCTGCAAATTGTTGGCACTGTAAATTACATTCAGGTTCATTAAAGATTCTCCTTCAGTTGCTAAATTTTGGACAGAAGTTCGGAATATTATAAAAAAGATATTAACTATTCAAGATGACCTTTCATTTGAAATGTTAATCTGCAAATCTGCTGTTTTGTCGCTTAAATTAAATTCCTTAGAAGGTAAACTTTTCACTTTTCTCATATCAGCTGCTTTAACATCTATTACATTCTGTTGGAAAGATGTTTCGTTATTATCAGTACATGCTTGGTGGTCATGGGTGATTTTTACAAGAAGAGGTGCACAGTTATCTTTATCCGGGATTGGTCATAATTCTAACTCTTATCACTCTTTTTGGAAACCTGTTTACATATATAGTTATCTTCTTAAGTATATATTTGTATCTCGTTTTTATTGCAATCATAATAGACAATGTTGTTGTATAGTAGCTCTATATTTGCTTGTTAATGCAATAATTTTATATTTGTTTCCTTTTCCTTCCCTTTTTATTTTTTCATTGATTATTTGTATTGTTTATTATCTAATGCAATTCACTGGATGCTTTTGTATCTCTATATGATAATTAGGTATTTTCGCTCAATAATATTTTTCTGTATTGTCTTTATGTTTGCTTAATCTTAAAACTCAATAAAATCTTTTGAATACAAAAAAAAAAAAATGACTAATACCTGCAGCCCATGCTAATCTCAAGGCTTTGGGGGCCTGGAATAGGCTGAACTGTCACACTTGTGGGAGAGTGTGATGGTTAGTAGCTGGTTTGGTACTGTCAATGGTAGCGTTAGCAGGGGCAGTGGGTGGTGTAGAATGCAGTGGCCTCCTGATGAGGGCCCCAGCCCTTCATTTTTCTTTTTTTACAAATTAAGTGCATCCTTTGGCACAAATATTGTAAACATTAAGATAAATAAAACTAGAAACCATTCTTCTGCCATGCTTTGCTCAGCTCAGGATACAAGAGGCACACAAGAGTGCTGTCATCTGAAGTGAGGTTGTGGAACCAGATCACATTGAATTCCTGTGGCGCGATCATTCGTTCCCGGTTCTGTTGAGCACCTCAGTACGGTGAGGATTTGTTATTTTGCTCCATTTTGTTTTGAGGTGTATAGTGTGTTTTTCAGCAGAAAAATTAACGTTTCTATTTTTAAAAAAAATCCTACACAAAAACATATTACCCTCTCTGCATAACTTAATAGAACAAAACAGCAGAAAGCCACAATGTACTACATGGTACCATATAGAACCGTGTGCAAATTATGACCATCGGTGTAGTTTATGTACTCTGGTGCCTGGTCTTTGCAGTTATTACAGTTACTTTGCACAATGTTGTTTGCCTCGATTGTACTCATTTTAATGACCTGGGAAAAATTATAGGCTTTGAATCTGTGACCTCAAGATCACGCACACTCACTCACACACATCATTACCACACATGCATTAGTCCACTGTCTTATCACACCAGGCTCTCCTGATAGTTGAGCTCAAACTTTCACCCACTGGGGCATAAAGAGGGAGACTTAAACCCTCCAAAGACCAGCATTTTCCCTACTGTTGCTTAGACTGAGATGGGAATAGTAAATCTAACCCTTCTCAAATACAGTGCCTTCCCTATTTTGCATAAATTGCAGTGATGATAGTTAATCGAACCTCCTGGACTCCAAAAGTTTCTGTAATGTTGGTTAGAGTGGATTTATATTGTATTATTGTTGTCGAGTTCTTTTAAAAAATATTTTATGTTTTAAAAGTTTATATTATTTTATTCACTCTGCCCTGATCATTCACGAGAAAGTTTCTCACCATTGTGGGTGAGTGTTTTCAACAGGAATATCCAGCCCCCCCACCCCCTTGTCAAGAAATCTAAGAGGATCTGCCTGGTTCAATAAAGATTGCAGGAGAGGCAAAAATGACCTTTATCAGGCCCTGAAAAGTGCCGATATAAACGCCATCAAATTAAAAAGAAAGCACTTTAAATTAATGCAGGTTAAGGCTCATCGGAGGTGGGATACCCAGCTTTGGACATACCTTTATGATGCCAGGAAAATTAACATTCTAAGAAATTCTAGCACGTAGCTAACCAGTGTCAACACGAAAACAATCTGCTGGCCAATTCCATCCAGCCCCATATTTGGCATAATCATTTTTCTCAATTATATGGCCCAGGCCTAGAGGCCGAACAGTATTCTAGAACGCCAACAGTGTCAAGTGTAACTTTTATTCAACCCCCCCCCCCCCCCAACAGTTGGTCTCAGGGAAATACTGTGTGCCATTAAAAGCATTGTCCCTGATAAAGCAGCAGGCCCAGGCGGAATCCCGGGGGGACGTTTTGAATTAGTCACTGAGCATTGGTCTAAATATATTTATATGTAGTGAACAACAAGAGAGGGAGGGAAAAGGATCAGGAAAACACTCTTAGTCCCCCAGGGTAAGTCTAGTCATAACAACAAAAGAGTGTGCCTTGAAACAAAGTATGTAGAGCACGACAGAAGAAACCAAATTTGGTTCTTTATAAGGCCCTCACTCACCAACCTGGTTGGTGACATGCTTCATCATTGGGCTCCACCAGGAGAGGCAGAGTGCCACCCTGGTGTGCTACGACGCCAGAATTACTGCAGAGCTGGTTATTCGTGTGTGGTGAATAGTGAGGAAGTGAAAGTTAAAATTATCACGATTGTGTCCCAAAATGTTTTTTTTATTAAAGGCCAATCGGACACAGTAAAAACAAAGTGTGGGACAACTGGCTGAATAAACTGTTCAGCAGGGTCGGCTAGAGGGTGGTCAACATGTTTCTGCCTATGTGTTGTAATTTTAACGGGCATTCTTCAGGACCAAAAAGAGTGAACCCCCGCGGTATGGGCACGCTAAGGCCCACCCTGACCTGAGGTTATAAGTGTGAAAAAGATAAAAAGTGTAAAAAAAACTTTTACACGTATCATCTGGTATCCCTCGTGAGTGGGAGGAACAGAGTTTATTTTAGGAAGCAGCCATTAACTGCATCATGGGTCTCGGGAGGGGGGTCATAGCAGCAATGGCACACCGTCCGCAGTGCATCACACCCGCTTGGTGCCTGCAAAAGCCCTCTTGTACCGGACCCCGAAGACCTGTTATGACTAAATATATATATATATATATGATCAAGGCTCAGGCGAGCAAAACGCGTAATGGCGACAGAGGAATAAAGGATATTCACTTTTGCACAAAAAACTTGGGTCTGTGTCCATCTCTTCAGGAGAGCCGCGTGTTTGAAAGCAGCGGAGGAAAGCTCGTGATATATATATATATATATATATATATATATATAGGACTTTTTGCATTAGTCACTGAGCATTGGGCTAAATATATATATACATTGACAAATGCCATTTTGCAAGGAGCAGAAATTCCATATAGATGAAAGGCTGCGGATATCATTCCGCTCCACCAAAAATGGTTTTAGGGATCTCCCTGTAAATTGTAGGCCCATTAGTTTAATTGACGTCATCCAGAAGGTGTTCTGCAGGTAGATATTGAATAGATTAGATATATGGATAGAGGAACACAATGGCCTTTCTTTTTTACAAGCTGGCTTTAGAAAACAAACCAGCACAGTTGACCAGGTGCTGAGGTTCCTAACAATCTATTGGAAGGCCGTAGTTTTGCAGAAGCAGCACCTTTACGTGGCGTTCGTCAACTTAAAGTTCACATTTGAATTGGCACCACGTTGTAAACTTTGGGAAGTATTAGAACACAATGAAGTACACCTAGACCTACTTGATACTCTGATTCGTCTGCGTGAAACAACATACACATAAGTTCGCTGGGGACCCGAGGGAGAACTAACGGAACGTATAGGAGTCCACAAGGGGGTACAGCAGAGGTGTGTCCTTGCCCCAACGTATTCTCCATTTATCCAAATTATTTTGTAGCCTATTTGGGGAATAGCAATAATGATGCCCCTAGAATAGCTGGCCAAAAGATCTCCCTGCTCTTTTTTGCAGACGATACATTGCTGGTATCTAAAACTCTGGCAGGTTTGCAGGTTCTTGTATACCCCTTTGACTCTTCTGTGCATGTAGGGGATTAGAGATCAATCATTTAATAAAACAAGTGTATGCCTATAAATCCCCACAAATCATTCAAAGGCTTTATAAGGTTGGATGGTACCATTCTGGAAATAGTTTCCTATTCTGATTACCTAGGAGTCAGACTAACTACTAATATGTCCTTGTTCACCCAAGTCAGAAAAAGCAGTCTAAAATTTTGCCAGCATGCGGCACGGATATTAAAGTTCTATAACTCCACCAAGGCAAGACATGTATCTCCAGCTATCAGTGTATGCAACACAAAGACAATAGGATGTGCTCTTTATGGGCGCAGCTATGGGGCTACTAAGGGCTCACTACTACGGCATCAACTGAAAATAGCTTTTTGAGATCTCTACTGACTCTGCCAAAAATCACCTCATCCTCCCTGTGCGCTGGGACCTGGGCATTAAAACCATTCTGCTCAAGGCCAATTTAAGACCCATTCTTTATTTGTGGTGAATGAAGCACACTCCAGCCCTTGAAAGATTTTATAGTGCTTTCCTAGAGATAATTGCCCTTGATAAAGGCAGGAGGCAAATCGAATGGATCCATTATTTCAAAGACTCTTTGACAAAATTAGGATTTGCTGATGCCTGCAGCTCTGAGTGGCACCTGGTGCTGGCACTAAGAAAAGTGTCAAGGATTCATTTTGGGATTCCATTTGGGACAGGAAATCTGTAACAAAAGGCAAGGGTCCCTCACCTCTGAATTTCTGGTTCTCAAGAACCATAGTAAATTTGAAGGCTTCCTTGATTATATCACAATTTCAACAGCTAGGCAAATGTTCCGGAAGCTCTGGTATGGAACCCTCCCACTTAATTTATTTTGCCTAAAATGAGAGAATTCCAGAACCCAGAATGCTACTTGTCCTGTTTGCTTGGGGACAGTCAAAACTTTACCGCATCTTTTATTCTTCAGTTCTGCACAGCCTATGTTCTACCAAGAAAGCGTTGGGTAGTGCCCATTGGCAGGCGGCTAGGTTGCAGGTGGCACTGAGGCTCCTGATAGCGGAAACCAAAGAATCTATTCTGTACAGCGTAGATACATTTTTACATTGGGCTTGGATATAGGGAGTAAGGCACGGGGGTACCTACAAATTATGGGTAGGCGCTCTGTGAGTTTCTGTGATATCTTGATGAAATTTAATTTTGTATGGCTCACCTTGATTTATTTATGTGCCTTTTAGTTATAATTATGCTACTACTTAGGCTTGTTATAATGATGCTGCGTGGCGTGTGCAAGGCCTTTTTTATTTTCCTACCTGCAAGTATTGCCTTTTTAATTATCTTATAACTGTTTGTTTGACTGTCATATATGCACTTTGTTAAATGTACTGTCCTATGCAAAGATTTTTCCCACTATGAACTCTGTGACATTTTGACTTCGTGATAGCTAATTTTGATGGGTTCTGTCAAGTTTCACCTATGCACTTTATTGTTTTAGAACTGTTGACATAACATGGCTACCTTGGCATGATTTAGGCTCCCACGTTGGTAATATTAACTACTGCCTGCCTTAGTGACTACTGTTTTCATACGTGCTTTTATCTTGTCATGTTTGTCCCATGCACTGAAAATCAACTTAATTCATATAAGATGCAACTAATATTTTTGATATAAATTCTATGTTAATGGACGTAATATCCTAAATGTTTTATAATTTCATACCTGTTTCACTCTAGTTATTAATTGTTGTGAATACGTTTATGGTTATCTAACTGAATAAAGTTTATTATGATTATTTTTTTACGGTAATATTTTGTTCACTTTTAAATTGTTATAATATTGCTCTTATGTGTTTTTAAATATATGTGTATATTTCACATTTAGTGCACAGTATCAAAGAAAACACTTTAAAAATATTTTTATTTAAATAAGGTTAAAGATTTATGTTTGATTATATGTATTTTTCTGTATAGTTTTTATTCAGTTTTGTAAGAACATGTATCTCGTAGACATATATATCATAGCATTTTCTCACAGTCATGGATCGTCCTACAATTCAATCCAAAAACAGTTGCCCAACAACCCTCCCATCTGCTCTTGAGAGTGGTCACAAATGAAAATCAAGCATTATATTCTCTAGGGTGTCACCCCGTCCTTACCCAGTTCTCAATCCCCCATCCATAGGTCATCCAGTTATGGCCTCTGGATGGGCAGATCTCCCTCTCGATGCCCAACACAATCCCCCCCAGTGACAAATCTCAATCGCGCTTCCAACCATCTGAGTCTGCCCCCCGCTCCCCTGCAGATCAGTAGCACCTCTTGCACCGTTTCTGTGCTCTCTGCTGTGGCCCAACAGTCGGAGGTTCTCTCAGGTCAGCCAGCATGGCGGGCTACGTCCTCACACCATCCTTCACTTTTTCTTCCTTCCTGACGTGCATCGTGTGTACCTTCTCTTCAGCTGCCCACTCAGACGTATCCCTGAGCCAGTCTTCATATTGTGGGGCTCCACCGCCAACCACTTGAAAGCTATGCAGCGTTTGGCCTACAGTAGGCCAAGTAATAAAAAAGTCCTGCTTACTTTCCTGTTTTTTGGTGAGGGAAGCAGGCCCAGTAGGACCTGTCAAAGTGTGTGCTGGGCCGCGCAGCCAGTGGCCTTATTAAGTTGCTCCACTACCTCCCACCAGTAGGGCACCAGTGAAGGACAATACCAGACTACGTGTAAGAAGTTAGTCTCCGGTTCGTGACAGAGTGTGCAGGAAGCCGCATGGGCACTGTATAGAGTGTGTGCAGTTTTTTCGGGATATAGGTAGGTCTGATCTATATAGTATCAATTTAAACTGGACATTAGTACTAATCATCCACATCTCTGTGTCTCTAGCAGTCATGGGCTCTTCAAGTATTTCTTCACACTTTGAGTGTATTCAGAGTGGTGTCACTGGGAGTTCGTCCCCCACTGCTCTATAAACATTCAATATCAGTCGTTGCCGCCCCGCCATGGCTAGGAGTACAGTCAGCGTCTGGGAGTACCGCAGCACCTCCTGCAAGCATAACCAGAGATCATGTGTAGAGAACTTCGCATACTGAAGGTACTGACCAGGCCCCAGTGCAAAGGAGCTAATGACCTACTCTCTCATAACAAACTTGCAATCAAGGTACAGGTCGCCCAATGTTGCAAACCCCATCTTTCCATTTTTGTACTGAAATACCCCAGCTATCTTGAGGAATGGCTGCAAGGACCACAGCGGCATATCTGGCATGTACGGGGCTCGATGTATCACTCTTGTAATGGGCATCACCCAGATCCTACATACCTGGAGTATGGTATATGGTGCGCCCGGAGGCACCTTCGCACCCCCATCAGCAAGAAAAGCAGCGACGTCGCGCCATGGCATCCTAGCAGCGACCCCTTCTCCCAATTGTTTTTGGGGTCTAGCCAGTAAATAGCATGCTGAAGGTACACTGCCATGTAGTATAGCTCTACATTATGCACTTCCACCCCCTTTTTCCCAGGCCCTTTTAAGCATGACCAGTCCAACTCTCTACCGCCTATTGGCCCAGATAAGACTGTCTATTTCTGTAAAGTAAGGTCGGGGAATCTCCTAAAAAGTGACCTGCAAGGGGTACAGGCACCAGGGGAGCACAACCATTTCTACAAGAGCAATTCTACCCATCAAGGACAGGGGTTGGTCCCTCCAGAACCAGACCGAGGCCCCAAACCCCTCTACCACCCTACCAACACTGAGGTCCAAGAATGTTCACTCTACATGGGCCACTTTGAGCCCCAAGTATCTCACATTGTCAGTTTTCCAGGGGAGCTCTAAGTACAAAAGCCTCTCATCTTGGATCCCGACCGCAGTCCCCAGCGGAAAAAGATTAGATTTTTGTCAATTCACATAGAGTCCTGATACCTCTAGGAACTCTTGTATCACATTCAGGAGTATGGGTACAAAATACTTATGCTGCCTCAAATAGACAATTAGAGCATCATCTACAAATAGAGACACCACATGGGTGATCTCCCCACCGTGATCCCCCAGGGGACCCAGTGCCAGCCGGAGCACATCTGCCACCGGTTCCATTGCCAGGGCAAACAGCAGCGGCGGCAGCAGTCCCCCTGCCAAGTGCCCATGTGCAATTGGAAACTGTCTGAGACTATCCTGCCCATCCGCACTCTAGTGCTCGGGCCAGTGTAAAGTGGTGTAACCCATTGTATGTATTTGGGTCTGAGCCCTACTTTTTTGCGCACCAGCCAGTTGTAACCCCAGCCCACTGAGTCGAGCGCTTGTTCGATTGTGATGAATGCCAGAGCATCGGCATTCCCCTGCTGCCACGGCACATGATTAACATGAGAAAGGCATCGTAAATTGTAGAGGGTATTCTGCTTTGGAATAAACCCACTCTGATCGGTGTGTATTAAGGTCTGGAGGAAGTTCAACAGGCAATCTGAGAATTTTAACATCTATATTTAGCAGAGATAAGGGCCTATATGACGAGGCCTCCATTGGGTCTTTGCCTGTTTTTGGTATCATCACGACCAATGCCTCCCGCATGGTGTCCGGGAGTCTCCATCGCTGGAGGGCCTCTTGGTATAACTCCAGCATCCTATGCACAACAGTTTCAGTCGTAGCGGTGAAAAGATTTCGACAGGTCTGTACCAGTCGTCTAGCAACTCCTTCCGACACCTTTGCTATACTGTCAGGGTTAGTGACCAGGTCCCTTTCAATGACGTCTAAGCCCTTCTAATTTTTATCTAGGCCTCGTTCTAGCTGGCATCTGACCCTGTAGGACTAAGTCTCATCAGTTGGACTGCCAGATGTCTGCACTCCCTCTTAATGTCCATCCACATAGGGAAGTAATCAGACAGGTATCAGGCCTAGTACAATATCTCTGTCACCCTCTGCGCGATATCTGTTGACACAAAACAGTAGTCCAAGAGGCTGTGCGTCCCCGCGGTTGGCATATAGAATGAGTACACCTTCGCCATCGGATGTCTACTTTGCCCAATCTTTTTTTAAAAAAGCAATTCCCAGGGGGAGAACTCCCCTGAACCCCTCCCTATGACACTGAGGCTCGCTATGCTTACTCGCCACAGGCCACTCATCTAGAACTTTTACGCCCACCACTTTCAAATGTCACCAGCCGCCACTGCTTTCCTGCCAGATATCTACCGTCCCAAAACCCCTCAGTATATCAAGTAACGCCCCCGTCATTGCCGGCTTTGTGCTGAGCCTTTTGGGTTCCCAATCACTCGCCCCGTTCAGGACACTGTTACAATCTCCCACCAAAATAACATCCATCTCTGGGTATTCCGGGGCCACTGTCACCATTCTAGCATAGAAGTCTGTGCAGTCATTATTGGGAGCATACACATTCAACATGCGTTATCTCCTTGTCATCTAGGGCACCAAACGAGATTACATACATCCCTTCTGTATTGAGACTGGGGCCCATTTTGTTTGAATGGAACCCCAGGGGCCACCCAGATCCTTGTGCTCCAGGCATACCTAAAGTAGGAAGTGGCATACAGCTGTCCCCTCCACTTCTTTCGCAGACTGTGGATGCAGTCCCTCTAGACACGGGTTTCCTGCAGAAAGGCTATGGACACTCTATATCGCTTTAAAAAAGCATATACCATGCGTTTTTTCCCCACGCTGCCCAGACCTCTGATGTTCCACACCATGAGTTTTGTTAAGTCACCTACCATGTCTTGTTACATTTAGTATAATCCCGCACCCGACCCCGCAGGGCTCGCTAACCCCATGTTGCCTGACCAGGAGCAAAACCTGACACCCTATCGTACAAAAGCACTGCAGCATCCCCCAGAACAGTTAACAGTTAGTATTTGAACACCCCCAGCCACATCCAGCCCCGTGGGCAGTGCAGCCAAATTGCCCAGCCCAGCTACAGACAGGCCAGGAATTAGCATGCACCGCCCCGTTCCCATATGTCAAAAACAGAACAGTCCGCTTTCAACAAAAACCTTTAGCTTCGCTAGAGGGCAGAGCTCAGAGGGATTTGTGAGGCAAAAGCACTCAAGCTCCTCCCCCTCGTGTGTACACCTCTACCCCCTCCCTCCGGCCTGCATATGAGTCTATTAAGGGTTTATGATCACAGTGCACATGGATGAGGTTGCCTTACAGATTTCCCAGGAACAAGTTCAAGCACCAAACACATTACCTGAGAATCCTTAATCAAACTGAACCAGTCCAGGCTTACAACATGGCCAGTGTGGCAGCTGCCACTGCTCTCCCAATCTCTCGCCCACAGGTTAATGTCAGTTCTCTCGCCCACAGGTTAATGTCAGTTCTCACCACTGTGCAATCACAGGTCCAGGTGGCTCAGCATCCGTGCTGTCGCTGCCTGTCCCAGGACCACTCCTCCACATCAGGAACGATTCCATGGGGTCCGGTACCACATCCATGTTCCTGAGGGTGCCATCAGGGTAGACTGCAATCTGTCCCATCAACCACATGTCTTCCAAACTGTTTGTATGCCTACTCCATCTGCGCAATCAGGCAGATTTCCCCTGTTTACACGCCATTGCTGGTCCTCTCCCTGCGGCGCCCCGGCACGTGGCATCCCCCAGAGTGTCCACACAGTCACTAGCTTCCCCGGGGTGAAGAAGAACAGCATCTTTCTTCTGTGTAGTAGCACAGTTTTGCCGGGTACATCAGGCTGTATTTCAAGTTAAGGTTTCTCATGCATTTCTTAACAAACAGGCAGGATTTATATTGGTCCTGTACCTTCTTTGTATAGTCCGGGAAGACAGACATAGGTTTCCACTAGCACTAAGGCAGGCCTTGCAATTAGACATGCTGCAGTATGGCGTCACAGTCCCGAAAGTTAATCAGGCATGCAATGAGGGCCCTGGGCCGTGCCACAGGCCTCGGCGATGGGCACCAGCACCCAGTAGACCCCCTCAATGGTGAAAATTTCGACAGTCTTTTGGGGCGTAAAGTGTTGGCAATCCAGTCCTCTAAGAACAACTCTGCCGATTGCACTTCCGCCTTCTCCTGGAACCCTAACAAATGGCAGGTTTTTTCTCTAGGACCGACCCCCAGAGTCTTTGGTTCTCTTGTCTAGCCGGGATGTTAGCTTTTTAAGGTTTTAATTAGAGACAAGGGGACCCTATTAGGTAGGCAAGGACCTAGGGTAATAGTTTTTTAAGGGAGACAATGGTCCTTGTAGACGGGAAAATGGGACAAGTAATAGATATAGAACAGAGTCAATTGTATATTATTGCTATCCAGCTGGATAATGAGATTTGTTCAAATTTTAAGTAGTATCAAAACACGAACGTAATACACAGTGGGATACAATCACATCAAGTCATTGAGCTCCTCCCCGGACGTCCATCGATCGTCCCAGGACCCCCTGCCTCCCGGTACTGCATCAACCTTCATATACAGGGTATTCCCGCTCTCCGCCATCTAACTAAGCACCGGCTTAAATCCGCATCTTCAGGCCACAGACCCCATGCCACCGGCACTTCTCCGCATATCACTCTTAAGCCCAACCACCACTCGTCCCAGTAATCCACCGCGGTCTCCCTGCAATTCACCCTTGCAAGCTTATTCAAGTTGTTCATACATAAAATTGTTCAGGCCAACATTATTTCTGACCTGAAGATGATCCCTCTGATTATGTAAATGGGATCGAAACGTCGTCGACCTTAAAAACACCGAGCACACAAACTATTTTTTTATACTATGTGTAACGGTTGTGCTATTTATCACGCTTGTCTTATCTTTCACATTTTATAACAAGCAAATTCTTTGTTTCGCCTGACTGTGTTGTTTTTGTAAAACTGTCACCTTGTCACTCTTTGTTTTATCTTTGTGCTAATTGGATACAGGATTGTATCCCACTGTGTATTACGTTTGTGTTTTGATACTACTTAAAATTTGATTAAATCTCACTATCCGGCTGGATAGCAATCATATAGAATTGACTCTGTTCTATATCTATTCCTTGTCCCATTTTCCCGTCTACAAGGACCATTGGCTCCCTTAAAAAACTTTTTAAGGTTGACACAGAATTCCCTTAGGGTGCACACCTCCCGCTGCAGCTGTGTCACGTTCTCCTCCGACGTGACGAACCCGTCCGCCACCTTCCGCAGATCCACTCGTAGAAGATTGACCTTAATCGACATCGAGCCTATTTTGGTGGCCAGTTCTTCATGGGAGGCCTCTATTGCCATTATCAAATCTGCAAGTGCAGAGGCTGAGTCCACCGGTGGCCCCGCTGGCCCCTCGGGGCCCCGCCGTGCCGTTTGCATGCATTGCGTGGGTAAAGTTTATGATTTTATTGGCTTGTATCTGCTTGGCAGACCTCTCCTTCCGCATGACTGTGACAGGCCTGAACAATAGCCACACCACAAGTGCAGATCGTCCTCTCCAAGATGCCCCAAAGGGCGGGGCCGCACCAATCTTATCAGATTGTACTCTGCAAAAAAGCGGAAGAGTCCCGGGCCAGTGCTGCGTCTCCTCAGGAACAACCCTTCACAAATTCCATGCAGGCACATTTGGGCCTTGTCATCCTCATAACGATATGCCTCAGCTGCACCCGAGAGCCACTCAGGGGGCAGTGCAGGAGTGGGCAACATCCTACAGTTCTAGGATACCCCACCCAGTGTCCTCCCCAGCGGTGAGCAGTCGCCAGCTGTCCCAGGCTGGGCTCACCCGAGGGGCAACCTGCAGGCTTCCGTCAGAAGCAGGGCCCCTCAGTTTATCTTCATCCAGGGCAAGGCCTCAGTCTTGCAAGCGGAAAACCTGACCCAGGGGGTCCCGTCACATGTCTGGCGCCAAGCCCGCTTGGCCGCTGTCACCTCCCCCCTCAATCGCCAACTTTACTAACTCAGAGGGAGATCAACATGTTGAGGCATTAATTTCAGCAGAGGGGCCACTCACCAATGGGTCTCACTATGACCCTATTCATCCCGTCACCAGCGAGCTGTGCAGGGTCTCCAAATGGGCCGGCCCCTTACATTCCTGCCGCCCAGATCAGGAAGCCAGGTCTCAGCATCCGTTGGGCATTCAATCAATCATTGGGGCCCATTGTTCCTTCCCGCTCCACTTCAGGGGCTCGCTGCGTGTGCTCCCCCACTGAAAATGTATGACGTTACATTGCGGTCTTTACACCGCGATACCTTTACAATGCAGTTATTACAACGCAAGCCATTACAACGACTTGCGCTGGAGGGCGTTGGACTTAGGAAGAGTATGATTTACTATTCCAACTCCAGCCTACGTAACTATAGGGAAGGTGTTGGAATTGTAAATCATACTATTCCTTAGTGTATAGCGCCATCCAGCGCAAGTTGTTGTAACGACTTGCGTTGTAATGGTCACGTTGTAAACGTATCGCGGTGTAAAGACCTCGTTGTAACGGATTTCCCCCCCCCCCCCCCACCGAGGATCAGCAGTCCTTCAAACAGACTCAACCCTGCCGGCTCAGGCCGCAGGGTCCCTCATTGAGTTCTGGCAGCACTCTCCCCAGGCCTCCGGGCCCTGCACAAGTCTTCTCCCCTTAGCAGCTGCTGTAGAATACACATGTATCTTGTGCCCCTAAGACATTCTGCAAACCCCAGGAGCATGAGGTTCATATTGTAGGCTTTGTGACTATGCTCACGAGCTGCACCAAATTATCTGCCCTGTCCTGACATTTAGCAAGCGAGCCTACTTGGTAGGTCTCTTTTGAAGACACTTGTGCATCTCTTCTGAACAGCTCCGCCTCTTCCTTTAATCATGTTCAACACATCCCTGCCCTCTCTCTCTACATTTATCTCCTCTCTACCTCCTTTTTACCCCTACTCCTCTTTCCACCCCAAAATACACCAATAAAATATACCAGCCTGTGAGAAGTTGGCCTGATATATGCTGTCCACTAGTTATAGTGGGCACCCTGTCCAAACAACCCCTAATGTGATAGGTTAAAGACAGCCTTTATTGAAAGCTATCCTAGTGGTAGCTATGGAGAGCAGCCTTCAGGCTAAGTCTTGAAGGAACGTAAGGCAGCTTGTTTTACCAGTCTATAATCTCTTGAATGACCAAATGAAAGGACCACCACATCAGGTATATATTTGAAATATATGTATTTAAGATAAAATACACCCCTCTAGTCTCTTTATGACGCTGGAGTTCGAAGTACTTAAGTTACAAGTCAGTAGTCAACAGTAAAAGCACAAATACACGTTTGGGCCCTAGGGGCGTACCTAACCATATACCAATAAAGTGCTATAAGAACTATGACTGAACTAGACATAAGGCCTAGAGTCTGTAGAAGTGCTTGGACCACAAGGAACCACCCAAGGTAGTGACACAGGGGAACCACGGGGGCTGCGTGCAGTGTGAGAACACAGCCGCGAATCGCCGTTAACTTCTATGGAGAAAGTCGCGGTTGGAAATTAAGAGTTTAAGGACACTTAGAGGATGACTACAAGCAAACCGTTTTGGACTTAGAGGTGTCTAGGGCCAACACCCACGGGAGCACCGAAATACTCGAGTTACCTCACCCAGGGAAGCCGGGTGCATAGGTGTCAAATGGTGTCGGGTCGCGGCGTCTTTTTCGATGGAAGCTGGCAAAGAAGTGCTGCTGCCGTGAAGAGGAGAAGTGTCCGAAGAGATCCAAGGCTGGATCGAGGATGGAAGGAACCTGAAAGCAGAGGGGACTGAGTCTGGGTCACTTACAAGTGACCGGGGGCACGATAGTCCAATGCCCACAGATGTCGGGTGCTTCAGGTGAGTTGACGGGTGTCTTGACTCTTCAGCCACGAGGTCCAGGAGGCGTCGACGACAACCAGGAGCTGGATTCGAGCTGTCCCACGACGTCTGTCGAGTGCTGCGGTGTCGGCAACCAGAATGAACCCAACAAGCCTTGGCAACGGCAAGTCAAGGGGAAATAGAAGAAAGACGTCGGTGCAGACCAGCAAGGTCTGGGGGACTCACCCAGCGAGGGTAAGTCAGGGCACATCTGGAGCAACCAGGAAAGCCCAATCAGAAGAGGAGTTGCCTTCGTGGGGACCCACTAGCCAACAGGCTAGCGATCACGAAGGAGCCTCGAGCAGTCGCACCGGAAACTGGCGTCACTCGTGGAGTGGAGGCCAGAGATCTTTGGTGCTGTAGATGCCCAAGGCTGGGGCTACTCGGAGCCCAAAGCACAACTTTGAGGAAGACCAGGAAGATGATGTAACGGCAAAAGATCACGGTGTCCAGGGGTCACGGTTCCACGTCACCCACGATAGCCACGGGCCTCAGCTTTGCTGTGGACTCAGGGTAGCCTCAGGGAAGTCTGGAAATCCACCTCTGGTGATGCAAAGACTTCAGCGTCTGGCGGGAGCTTCAGAGTTGCAGACCGGACAGTTGCTTCTTTGGTGCCTGCCAAGCAGGGGAGTCACTCCTTGACCCCAAGGGAGATTTCTTCAGTCTTCTAGCGAAAATAGAAAGTCGAAGGTCCAGGATATATGTTGCAGAGCTTCGTCCAGGGTAATCTAAAGTCTCAAGGACTGGGTTCCCATACTTATACTAAGTTTGGGGGTTGGACATACTCTAGGGACCCACCTATGGGAGGGTTTGGAAAGAGGGGTGGTTACACCCATTTCCTTTGTCCAGTTTCACACCAGAGCAGGGGCAGGTAGCCCCTGCAACCGGTTTGCACTGGACTATGCACAGGGACACCAAGTGTTCCCCCAGTGCAGGACTTCAAAGCACCAGAAAGTGCTCCCGCCCAGCCCCAATACACATCTGCCTGTCTGGGGAGGTGGTTACACCTCCCTGGGACAGGAAACCTAATGTCCAGGCCTCCCCTGCCGGAGTTTCGGTCAGCAGCAGGAGGCCAGACCCGTGTCTGTGGCAGTGGCATCCATTTTGTGATGCCAGGGCTTTAGAAAGTCTTTACCGGGTAGACCAGTGTGAACATGTCTCTCCCTCTAGAAGGGTGGAATGCTACCCCCGCCGCCAGAACTGGTGTGGGGGGGTAGTATTCCAAAGTGTTTGACACCAACCACAACATGTTTCCGTGCAGCCAGTCCAAGGTTAGCATTTACCGCAAAGTTATAATGCTCTTAAGAGTATATGGTCAGGCTGCACCACACACAGCATCAGAGGAGGTACTCATGCAGGGACACCCTCTCACATAAAAACCAAGCACTCTGCCTTCAGGATTGTTAAGGCCTGCCATAGGAGTGACTTATAGGTTTTATATGTGTGTGCAATTGTAGTGATATAGGTAGCCTATGCCACAGTAAGGGGTGCAGGCAACACCTTACCCAGGCTGCAGTAGCAGACCTGTGGTGTCATTTTGGAGTGCTTCCCAGGGGTGGCATAATATATGCTTCAGCCCCTGGTAGGCCTCTGAGGTACCTGTGCCCTAGGTGCATAGTATACCATATACTAGGGGCTTATAAGGCACTCCAGAATCCAATTAGAGATGTACCTAATGTACATGGAAACCATTTTAGAGAGGAAGCAGCAAGGCTGGGGTCCTGATTAGCAGGGCCACAGCCAGACTAAGGTCGAAAAACAGTGAAACACCAGCAAAAAGTGGGGGTACCCATGTGAAGCAGATCCTACTCTCCTACACAACCCCCCACCCCAAACGCAGGGACATTAAACTAACCTCGACCAGTTGAGTCTTCATGTTCTAAGTGGAAATACCTAGAGAGTCCATCTGCATTGGCATGGTTACTCCCAGGTCTATGTTCCACTGTAAAGTCCATCCCCTGTAGGGATATGGACCACCTAAGCAGTTTGGGGTTTTCACCCTTCATTTGTTTTAGCCATAAGAGGTGCTTATGGTCTTTCTGAACAAGGAAGTGAGTACCAAACAAATATGGCCTCAACTTCTTCAGAGCCCAAACCACAGCAAATGCCTCACTCTCAATGGCTGACCAATGTTTTTCTCTAGGGGTCAGCCTTCTGCTTATGAAAGCTACTGGCTGATCCTGACCTTCATCATTCACTTGTGACAGTACAGCCCCTACCCCCAATTCAGATGCATCTGTTTCGACAATGAACTTCTTGGAGTAATCAGGACTCTGTAGAATGCACATGGCCTGCTTCAGGTCATCAAGGGCCTCATGTAGGTAGCCAAATACCGGTCGGTAACGGCCGATTTTCGGTGATTATACCGTTACCGACCGGTATTTTGGCTTTTGGTATGTAGGGGGACAATTTCTGGATTCGGAATTTACCGAATCGGTAAAATTACCGAATCGGTAATTTTACCGATTCGGTAAATTCCGAATCCAGAAATGAGATGTAGGGGGAGTGTGTGGGTGTTGTTATGAGTCGGTATTTACCACCAACTAATAGTTGGTGGTAAATGAAGAATGGATGTGTAAATGCATTTCAAAGCGCCTACAAGTGTGCAATGTGGCAGACATACATGCCCTTAGGGCATGTATGTGTGCCACATGTGCACACATGGCCGCTTCAGGGGTGCAACAGGGTGTCAATGTGACACCCTGCCACCCTTGCATGTGTTCCCCCCATTACCGAATCGGTATTTACCGATTCGGTAATGAGGCATACCTTCCCATCAATGGGAAGGTATGCCTCATTACCGAATCGGTAAATACCGATTCGGTAATTACCGAATTTTACCGATTCGGTAATATTTCCCGAATGATTACCTACATACGAGTTACCACTTCTTAAATACCGATTCGGTAACGTTCGGTATTTAACAAGTGGTAACTTGTATGCTACCTACATGAGGCCCCAAATGCCTTTTGACAGCTAGCTGTCCACTGAACCTTTTTGGGCATTTTGTTAGAAGTTAAGTCATTCAGAGGTGTCACTATTGATCCATACCCCTTGACAAATCTCCTATAGTACCCAGTCAGGCCTAAGAAGGCTCTCACCTGAGTCTGGGTGGTTGGAGCAACCCAGTCCATGATGGTCTGGATTTTGCTCTGCAGTGGTTGAACCTGGCCTCCACCTACAAGGTGGCCCAGGTACACAACCTGACTCTGCCCTATCTGGCACTTGGTGGCCTTGATAGTGAGGCCTGCCTTTTGCAGGGCCTCTAAAACATTCCTTAGGTGGACCAGGTGGAGGTAAAGACAGCAATATCATCTAGATAAACTGCACTGTAGGCTTCCAGACCTGTGAGAGCTGTATTCACCAACCTTTGGAAAGTGGCAGGTGCATTCTTCAAACAAAAGGGCATCACCACAAATTGGTTATGCCCACTTGGGGTCGAAAATGCTGTTTTTGGCTTTGCATCATCAGCTAGTCTGATCTGCCAGTAGCCAGCTGTCAAGTCAAATGTGCTAAGGTACTTGGCTGAGGCCAAAGTATCTATAAGCTCATCTGCCCTTGATATTGGATGGGCATCAGTCCTAGTGACTGCATTGAGACCCCTGTAGTCCACACAAAACCTCATCTCTCTTTTCCCACCACTGGTGTGAGGTTTTGGCACAAGGACCACTGGACTAGCCCAAGGGCCATCTGAGGGTTCAATAACTCCCAAATCCAACATTTTCTGGACTTCTGTCTTGATACAGTCCCTGACATGGTCAGGTTGCCTATAAATCTTATTTTTAATAGGCAGACTGTCTCCAGTGTCCACTTCATGAGTGCACCAGTTAGTCTGACTTGGAGTCAGAGAAAACATGTTTCTGAACTGATTGAGCACCTGTCTGCAATCAGTTTGCTGCTGGGCAGTGAAGCTGCCTGCCAAGGCCACACCATCAACTGACCCATCATCAGGGTTCTGTGAGAGGAGGTCAGGGAGTGGGTCACTCTTTTCCTCCTGTCCCTCATCAGTAGCCATGAGCAAGCCCATGTCAGCCCTGTCTACATATGGCTTTAAGCGTTACAACAAACAAATGATGGACGGAATGCTGACAATGCAGACATTCTCCCCCAGTCAAGAGATCTGGGTTAAATCCATCGTTTTTTTGCCCACTACGCCACCCCAGTTTAGACATGGCCATATGCAAATCAGTCTTGACCCTGTGCCTCATGGGAACAGTCCAGCCCGAACTGCCAAGCCATGTCTTCCCTGGACCGGAATCAAGCATCCTAGGACCGGTTTCTGGCTATCAGCCGTCATCAGCCAGGATAGCTTGACTCCAGCGGCGTAGTGAGCACGGGTCCCACGTCTGGGAATACCCATCCCACTTAGGGCGAAAAGCGTTACATCCGTCCATCATTTGTTTGTTGTAACGCTTTTCGCCCTAAGTGGGATGGGTATTCCCAGACGTGGGACCCGTGCTCACTACGCCACTGGAGTCACGCTATCCTGGCTGATGACGGCTGATAGCCAGAAACCGGTCCTAGGATGCTTGATTCCGGTCCAGGGAAGACATGGCTTGGCAGTTCGGGCTGGACTGTGCCCATGAGGCACAGGGTCAAGACTGATTTGCATATGGCCATGTCTGAACTGGGGTGGCGTAGTGGGCAAAAGAACGATGGATTTAACCCAGATCTCTTGACTGGGGGAGAATGTCTGCATTGTCAGCATTCCGTCCATCATTTGTTTGTTGTAACGCTTTTCGCCCTAAGTGGGATGGGTACTCCCAGACGTGGGACCCGTGCTCACTACGCCACTGGAGTCACGCTATCCTGGCTGATGACGGCTGATAGCCAGAAACCGGTCCTAGGATGCTTGATTCCGGTCCAGGGAAGACATGGCTTGGCAGTTCGGGCTGGACTGTTCCCATGAGGCACAGGGTCAAGACTGATTTGCATATGGCCATGTCTGAACTGGAGTGGCGTAGTGGGCAAAAGAACGATGGATTTAACCCAGATCTCTTGACTGGGGGAGAATGTCTGCATTGTCAGCATTCCGTCCATCATTTGTTTGTTGTAACGCTTTTCGCCCTAAGTGGGATGGGTATTCCCAGACGTGGGACCCGTGCTCACTACGCCACTGGAGTAACGCTATCCTGGCTGATGATGGCTGATAGCCAGAAACCGGTCCTAGGATGCTTGATTCCGGTCCAGGGAAGACATGGCTTGGCAGTTCGGGCTGGACTGTTCCCATGAGGCACAGGGTCAAGACTGATTTGCATATGGCCATGTCTGAACTGGGGTGGCGTAGTGGGCAAAAGAACGATGGATTTAACCCAGATCTCTTGACTGGGGGAGAATGTCTGCATTGTCAGCATTCCGTCCATCATTTGTTTGTTGTAACGCTTTTCGCCCTAAGTGGGATGGGTATTCCCAGACGTGGGACCCGTGCTCACTACGCCACTGGAGTCACGCTATCCTGGCTGATGACGGCTGATAGCCAGAAACCGGTCCTAGGATGCTTGATTCCGGTCCAGGGAAGACATGGCTTGGCAGTTCGGGCTGGACTGTTCCCATGAGGCACAGGGTCAAGACTGATTTGCATATGGCCATGTCTGAACTGGGGTGGCGTAGTGGGCAAAAGAACGATGGATTTAACCCAGATCTCTTGACTGGGGGAGAATGTCTGCATTGTCAGCATTCCGTCCATCATTTGTTTGTTGTAACGCTTTTCGCCCTAAGTGGGATGGGTATTCCCAGACATGGGACCCGTGCTCACTACGCCACTGGAGTCACGCTATCCTGGCTGATGACGGCTGATAGCCAGAAACCGGTCCTAGGATGCTTGATTCCGGTCCAGGGAAGACATGGCTTGGCAGTTCGGGCTGGACTGTTCCCATGAGGCACAGGGTCAAGACTGATTTGCATATGGCCATGTCTGAACTGGGGTGGCGTAGTGGGCAAAAGAACGATGGATTTAACCCAGATCTCTTGACTGGGGGAGAATGTCTGCATTGTCAGCATTCCGTCCATCATTTGTTTGTTGTAACGCTTTTCGCCCTAAGTGGGATGGGTATTCCCAGACGTGGGACCCGTGCTCACTACGCCACTGGAGTCACGCTATCCTGGCTGATGACGGCTGATAGCCAGAAACCGGTCCTAGGATGCTTGATTCCGGTCCAGGGAAGACATGGCTTGGAAGTTCGGGCTGGACTGTTCCCATGAGGCACAGGGTCAAGACTGATTTGCATATGGCCATGTCTGAACTGGGGTGGCGTAGTGGGCAAAAGAACGATGGATTTAACCCAGATCTCTTGACTGGGGGAGAATGTCTGCATTGTCAGCATTCCGTCCATCATTTGTTTGTTGTAACGCTTTTCGCCCTAAGTGGGATGGGTATTCCCAGACGTGGGACCCGTGCTCACTACGCCACTGGAGTCACGCTATCCTGGCTGATGACGGCTGATAGCCAGAAACCGGTCCTAGGATGCTTGATTCCGGTCCAGGGAAGACATGGCTTGGCAGTTCGGGCTGGACTGTTCCCATGAGGCACAGGGTCAAGACTGATTTGCATATGGCCATGTCTGAACTGGGGTGGCGTAGTGGGCAAAAGAACGATGGATTTAAGCCAGATCTCTTGACTGGGGGAGAATGTCTGCATTGTCAGCATTCCGTCCATCATTTGTTTGTTGTAATACATATGGCTTTAGCCTGTTGACATGGAGAACCCTGTGAGGACTCCTGGGAGTTCCTAGGTCTACTAAGTAGGTAACCTCCCCCTTCTGTTCAACAATAGAGTGGGGTCCACTCCATTTGTCTTGGAGAGCTGCTGGGGCCACAGGCTCCAACACCCAAACTTTCTGTCCTGGCTGGTAAACAGTCAGTACAGCCTTTTGGTCATGCCAGGCTTTTTGCAGTTCTTGGCTAGCCTCAAGGTTTTTAGTTGCCTTTTTCATGTACTCAGCCATCCTGGAGTGGAGACCAAGTACATCGTCCACTATGTCTTGCTTTGGGGGCTTGAGAGGTAACTCCCATCCTTCCTTCACCAAACACAATGGACCCCTGACAGGGTGACCAAACAAAAGTTCAAAGGGGCTGTAGCCAACCCCCTTTTGTGGCACCTCCCTGTACGCAAACAAAAGGCAGGGCAAGAGAATGTGCCATCTTTGCCTGAGCTTTTCTGGGAGCCCTTTAATCATGCCCTTTAAGGTTTTGTTGAACCTTTCAACCAAACCATTGCATTGTGGGTGATAGGGTGTGGTGAACTTGTAAGTCACTCCACACTTCTTCCACATTGCCCTTAAGTAACCAGACATGAAGTTGGTACCTCTGTCTGATACCACCTCCTTACCTTAGGAAAACCCAATCTTGAGAAAATTCCCAACAGGGCTCTTGCCACCACAGGTGCTGTAGTGGCCCTAAGGGTAATAGCTTCTGGGTACCTGGTAGCATGATCCACTACCACCAGGATACATCTGTGCCCAGATGCTGTTTGTGTATCCATGGGACCAACAATGTCAATCCCCACCCTTTCAAAGGGCACCCCCACCACAGGTAGTGGTATCAGAGGGGCCTTTGTAGTGCCACCTGCTTTGCCACTGGCTTGGCAGGTTACACAGGAGCGACAAAACTCCTTTGTGTCTTCAGACATGTGGGGCCAGTGAAAGTGAGGGACAAGTCTTGTTCTGGCCCAGGTGAACTGCTAAAGGGATATCATGGGCTAGGGTCAATAGGAAGCCCCTGAACTTCAGAGGTATAGCCAACCTCCTGGTGGCATCAGGCTTGGGGTCTCTACACTCTGAGTACAGGAGTCCATCATCCCAATACACCTTATGGGGACCACTAGCACTCCCAGCAGCCTCAGCAGCAGCTTGCTGTCTGAGGGGTTCAAGAGAGGGGCAGCTCTGCTGCTCCAGGCTCAGATCTGCCCTTGAAGGGCCCCCTGTCCCCAATAAATCAACCTGATCAGGCTCAAGCTCCTCTGGGACAGTTCCTTCTTCAGGACTGTGATCATCTCCCTCAAGAGACTGATCCTACGTCTGAGTCAGGGGGGAAGGCTCTACCTTAACCCTTCTGCCCCTCCTCTTGGATGGCACTTGGTCCATTATTCCAGAATCCAAGGCCTGTTCAGTTTCAGACATTTTGGCCTGTGACCTGGTCACAGCAAACACATCTGCAGGGATGCCCAGCATTTCTGCATGAGTCCTGAGCTCTACTTCTGCCCAAGCTGAAGTCTCTAGATAATTGCCAAGCAAGCATTCGACTGGTAGGTCTGCACTCACCACAACTTTCTTAAGGCCAGTTACTCCTCCCCAGGAGAAGTTAACAACTGCCAGAGAATGGTCTGTTCTGACATTGCTAGCATTGGTCACTTGGTACATTTCACCAAGTATAACCTGCCCAGGATCTTTTGTCACCATGGTGACACTTGCTCCTGTGTCCCTGAATGCCAAATCCTGTACTCCATTGGTTAAAGGCTGTTGCCTGTACTTGCCCAAGTTGCTGGGACTCACGGAGGGGGGTCATATCCATGCCCCCATCACAGACAAGAACAGCCTGAGTGGTTTCTATGACTAGGCCAGAGCCCAACTCAGTACCCAGGGTCAACCCTACTAAACCCTTGGCTTGTGTATTCCCACTACCAATTGTAACTGCACTAGGGGGAGCAGGTGTCTTAGGGGCATTAGTGGGGGCTGGAGTATTCTCTTTGGACTTGGTGCAATCACTGGTCCAGTGTGTCTTTTGCTTACAGACTTTGCACCATGGTTTCTTTTGGCCTTTCCCTTTGTTAGACTGTGAATCCCCACCTGAAGAAGATTTTTGGGGACCTTGTGAAGACTTCTGGTCTTTACTCTTCTCCCCACCCTTGTCAGAGTTCTTAGAATCTTGCTTCTTAGGGTCACCACCTTGGTTCTGTACCTTCTGCCTCACCCTGGTTCTGACCCATTTGTATGCCTTCTTTCAAAATTATTGGGGAGAGGTCAGATCAGAGTCTACCATGTACTGGTGCAACAGCTGATTTTGACAGTTATTAAGACTGCTCCCTCATTATTAGATTGTACAATCCTGTGAAGTCACACACCTTACTGCCCAATAACCAACCTTCCAGAGCCTTAGCAGAACAGTCAACAAAGTCCACCCAGTCTTGATTTTGTGCCTTTTGGGTATCCCTGAACTTTAACCTGTATTGTTCAGTGGTTAGGCCAAACCCATCTATCAGTGCACTTTTCAAGACCTGGTAATCATCAGCATCCTCTTCTCTTTCAGTGAGGAGCTTATCTCTACCTTTGTCTGCAAAGGAGAGCCATAGGATTGCTGCCCACTGACCTTGGGGGGCCCTCTGTACTTTACAGGCCCTCTCCAAGGCAGTTATCCATTTGTGGATGTCATCCCCACTCTGGTAGGGAGGGACAATCTTACTTAGGTTTCTATGGTCATAAGACCTCTCCCTATCTCTAGGGAAATTGCTGGCACCAAGGGACTCTAGTCCCTCCTTTATTCTAGCTCTGTAGAGCTCTAGGGCTGCCTTATCTAGGGCCATCTGCTGCTTTCTGAAGTGACGCTGAGCTTGCTCATACTTCAACAGTCTCTCTCCCGTCTCCTGGGAGGTTTCCCTCCCTCTGTGAGAAGAAACAGAGGTCCCTACTGATGAGGTAGACTGGACAGACTCCCTTGAGAGAGACCTATCCCTTCTAACCCTGCTTTCAACTCTTCCTGGAGGGACAAAGAGGGGAGCTTTGTGCTCTTCCTCATCATCATATCATCCAGGGGAGCTGGGTTTCCCAGATCCTGATCATTGTCATTGGCCTGGTCAGCAGTAGAGGTGGGGTCAGGGGAGTTTCTACCCCTAGGTCCACCATCAACTGCTGCCCCACCCACTCTGCCTACCCCTTCAGGCCCACTAGGCCCTGAGAGATCATCCAGCCTGAGTATCTGCAAGAGATGCTGGGTGGTTGGGCTTTTGCCAGTCTTCAGCTTCCTAATAAAACATAAGGCCCTAAGCTGAGCAAAGGTGAGATCCTCATACCTATAGGGGAGAAGCCCACTGGCTTCTGGCAGGGACCCACTGGTTCCTGGCTGATTAGGCATTACTAGTGTGCTCTGGTGTATTGCACTACCTACACTAGTGTGTCCTACTAAACTCTCTTGAGTTGTAGAAAGGGTGTGCTAAGCCCTTGACACACAACTCTAAGTTCAGTAGAACTTACTGTATACTAAGCTTGATATTATATGTACCTAAGGTACCTTTAGTGGTTTTCAGTTGACCAATTCAATTGAGATTATCTGGTAAAACAATAGCAAGCTGGAATCCCACACGCTGCACACCAATGTGAGCAGTTGGCCTGATATATGCTGTCCACTAATTATAGTGGGCACCCTGTATCAGTCCGAACAACCCCTTATGGTGATAGGTTAAAGGCAACCTTTATTGAAAGCTATCCTAGTGGTAGCTATGGAGAGCCGCCTTCAGGCTAAGTCTTGAAGGAACGTAAAGCAGCTTGTTTTACCAGTCTATAATCTCTTGAATGACCAAATGAAAGGACAACCACACCAGGTATATATTTAAAATATATGTATTTAAGATAAAACACACCCCTCTAGTCTCTTTATGAGGCTGGAATTCGAAGCACTTAAGTTACAAGTCAGTAGTCAACAGTAAAAGCACAAATACACGTTTGGGCCCTAGAGGCGTACCAAACCATATACCAATAAAGTGGTATAAAAACCATGACTGACCTAGACACAAGGCCTAGAGCCTGTAGAAGTCATTGGACCGCAAGGAACCACCCAAGGTAGTGACACAGGGGACCCACGGGGGACGCGTGCATTGTGAGAACACAGCCGCAAATCGCCGTTAACTTCTATGGAGAAAGTCGCGGTTGGAAATTAAGAGTTTAAGGACACTTAGATTATGACTACAAGCAAACCCTTTTGGACTTAGAGGTGTCTAGGGCCAACACCCACGGGAGCACCGGAGTACTCTAGTTACCTCACCCAGGGAAGCCGGGTGCATAGGTGTCAAATGGTGTCGGGTCGCGGCGTCTTTTTCAATGGAAGCTGGCAAAGAAGTGCTGCTGCCGTGAAGAGGAGAAGTGTCCGAAGAGATCCAAGCCTGGATCGAGGATGGAAGGAACCTGAAAGCAGAGGGGACAGAGTCTGGGTCACTTACCAGTGACCAGGGGCACGATAGTCCAATGCCCACAGATGTCGGGTGCTTCAGCCACGAGGTCCAGGAGGCGTTGACGACAACCAGGAGCTGGATTCGAGCTGTCCCACGAAGTCTGTCGAGTGCTGCGGTGTCAGCGACCAGAATGGACCCAACAAGTCTTGGCAACGGCAAGTCAAGGGGAAATAGAAGAAAGACGTTGGTGCAGACCAGCAAGGTCTAGGGGACTCACCCAGTGAGGGTAAGTCAGGGCACGTCTGGAGCAACCAGGAAAGCCCAATCAGAAGAGGAGTTGCCTTCGTGGGGACCCACTAGCCAACGGGCTAGCGATCGCGAAGGAGCCTCGAGCAGTCGCACTGGAAACTGGCCCGCGGGTCACTCATGGAGTGGAGGCCAGAGATCTTCGGTGCTGTAGATGCCCAAGGCTGGGGCTACTCGGAGCCCAAAGCACAACTTTGAGGAAGACCAGGAAGATGATGTACCTGCAAAAGATCACGGTGTCCAGGGGTCACGGTTCCACGCCACCCACGATAGCCACGGGCCTCAGCTTTGCTGTGGACTCAGGGTATCCTTGGGGAAGTCTGGAAATCCACCTCTGGTAATGCAAAGACTTTGGCGTCCAGCGGGAGCTTCAGAGTTGCTTCTTTGGTGCCTGCCAAGCAGGGGAGTCACTCCTTGACCCCAAGGGAGATTTCTTCAGTCTTCTAGCAAAAATAGAAAGTGGAAGGTCCAGGATATATGTTGCAGAGTTTCTTCCAGGGTAATCTAAAGTCTCAAGGACTGGGTTCCCATACTTATACTAAGTTTGGGGGTTGGACATACTCTAGGGACCCACCTATGGGAGGGTTTGGAAAGAGGGGTGGTTACACCCATTTCCTTTGTCCAGTTTCACGCCAGAGCAGGGGCAGGTAGCCTGTGGAAATGTGGATTTTCCTGATCAGTTATGTCCCCTATCTTGGACCCCAACGGTTCTATGTGCATGTCACAAGTACATGTATGTTCCCTCCAGTTCCAGTTTTGATGACGCAAACACATGTGCGCCCACCACCAACATGTCCTCTGTCAGATCCGCCATCAATGGGCTGGATATTCGATTCCTAAGTATGAAAGGCCACCGACTTTATATGGCTAAGTTACTCCATTTTTACAGTTCAGGCAGAGTAGGCCCGATTCTGTCTTCAAAGCCTTTCCCTGCTCTCTGTCTCTGACAGCTTCAGCTTGAGCTCGCATCTGTATCCATGAACTTTGTCCTACTCCCTGTGCAGCTAACGGTGCCTGCCTCGGCCAGTTTCGCCTGCCTGCCAAGAAGCTGTATTTCACCTTCGAATTATCTACTTTGCTCTTCAGCCGATGCATTCCTGTCTAGTAGTTTGGGTAAACATTTCCTTTAGCTCCCAAGCAAAGGGCTCGGCCTTTCCGTCCTCATGCAAGTAATTCATAGCCCTGTTGCCATGGAAAGTTTTCTGCCCCTCGCATCTCATATAGACACTTAGACGCTTGAACACGCACTCACAGTCAGTATAGAATAGATTCTGCCCGAGAGTCCTTCCTTGTGGATAACATAGTTCTTTAAACATAGGATGTTAGATATGATTTGGGATTAGGTTGACTTGACCCCCCAGACTTTTTGTCTCCACATGTAGAGCTAAATGTCAAGCCCCCTTCACCCCCTAGTTGCACGTCAATTACACGTCATGCTGCTGCGCGCGCATCTATGTCAAGTATTATCTTATAGATCCACCTATGTATGATAATCAGAGCCAATCATGTTTCTTTTTGCTCCTTATTACGCCCAGTTTCGGTTACGTATTCACTGTATCTTTCCTCTTATCAATTGTTACGCCTTCTATATTGGTTTCATTGTAATGTATGACCTATAAAAGTTACTTCTTGTCAATAAAGTATCGTACTTCACTTCCTGAACCCTCGTGGTGACGGAACCTGAAGGCCGCGACTCGAGTCGGCCATTTTGGAATAAAGCCCATTCAGAAACCTCTTATACCACGGATTCTGCCTCTTATTATTCTGAGCTATTTTACTTTATTTTAGATTCCGTATGAAATTCAGTCTAGGTAAAAGAATATTTACCACATAATGGCGCCCGAATAGGGACACTTTCTCATCTCACGCGCCGGCGGTGCGTTGCAGGCCCGGTCTCCTGCCACAGCTGGACGGACCATAACGCGTACCAGCAGGATTTTCCTGTAGCTCCCTCCGGTCAAGCGGGGGCGACTGAGGCTGCGATCAACCCAGACGAGGCGGTGAGAAGTGCGAAGTATCCCGACCAGAGCCTAGCTGAGAGAGCAAGATCCGAGGTATACAGAGGCCCACCAGGTTTTCGAAGTCCCGATGTCCAGAGGGTCCGCTGTCCGCAGTCATCGAGTCCCGTCCATTCTCTGAGGCCTTCCGTTTCAAGGAGCTACTCGGTGAGTACCATCGCCGGGGAGGCGTGTTGACGCGCACATAGGTTGTGCCGGTCAAGACGGATTTGGGTACACAAATCCGGTCTGCACTGTTTAGCAGTGTATATGTACTGTTTAGCAGTATATCAAGTATTCCGAAGTATCTAGTTGTTGTCGAGAATTCTGCTTGGTGATTAGTTATGCAGACTGTCATCATTGTTGGTCATTTCTTGATAATGTTTTATGTTCAATATTTAATGTGTTAAAATGTCCTGCATATTGTGGTATGAGTGATTGTTCATTATTGTGTTTTTCGTATTAAGTGTGTTCAAGACCAGGTATCAGACCAGTTGTCAATATGCCGCTCTTTTCGAAGTTAAGACAGATTACTACTAGAAAAGGGGTGCTTGAAGAAGCAGTTCCTATTCCTCCTAGGGACACTCCAGGGCATTTTATGTATCACAAGCATGGCTTAGATGCCATATTATTTCTTGATTTATGGGTAGATTATACCAAGGGATTGCCAGAAAGTCAAAGGTGGCCCGCAGCGGGAACCTGGGATGCAGAGTGCATCATGAAAGTCGAGGAAGAGTTATGGAAAAGAAAAGTCAGACAGTCACAGAAAGACGCTGTTGAGTTATGGCGTAAAGAATCTCATAGACGTACAGAAAAAGCACGTAGACAAGAAGAGAGGAGTAAAGAAAGTTCAAATAAAGTTCAAGAAAATCTATTAATTGAGGAAGGTATCCGAGTGAAATCAGAACAAGTAGATAGACAAAGAAATGCTCTTATGAATGGTATGTATCCCCTTCTAGCCGAAGGACTACCTAAGGCTGTTCCAGAGATGCCAAAAGACTTGCCACCCCATTATTTCCAATTAAGGTACATCCTAAAGGGCATCCCAGAACCGCAGAAGATGTTTTTCTTTCCTCATATCTAGATGACGCAGCTCCCGAGTATGCTAACCCCGCACCACATAGACCGTCTGGCGGAGGGGTTCAACGTCAGGATCAGGTATCTGTCCCCGTGCAACAGCAAGTCCCGACACAAGCTTCGGCAAGCACATCTGTTTCCGCATCTGTCTCCGCAATCGATTCTACAGTAGTGTCCACACCTATAGTTGCTGTGTCACGTTCGACGAATCCATTCACACCCGACGCCCCAGATGGGGCCACGGGAGGTGCTAGCAATACTTCTACGCCACCTAGAATAAATAAACTTGTTTTTCAAGAGTCAGCGCATTCACGTACACCCAAATTCGTAAGTGAACGTGCGCTTAAGGAACTTCTTATAGATTGTAGATATGACCCTGTGGTCGGTAAAGAGGACGAAATGGTCCTGGCATCATTACGCATCAGACGAGCCGCAGGGTATTTAGCGAAGTTACCAGGAATGACTACGCATCTAGATAAGATATATCATTTTGTTCAAACAGGGCGAGATCCAGAATGTATTAATAGAGCTATGGAATTCCAGAAAGTAGAGATACAGGGGGAACTGTTACGTTTCCTCATAAACTGTGTGATCAGAAATCAAGACCGACCGGGGGTAGACCCGAATGCAATGCTTATTCTTACAAGATGGAGCCAGAATATATCAGAAGGGAGACACGATAAGCAAAACTGTATAATAGCCATGTGCCGAAAAATCCGTAAAGAAATAGAACGTATTCATGAAGAAAGATTGGAAACAGACGAGTTCGAGCAAGATGAAGTGTCCGAATCAGGGGATTCCGCAAGACAGTCAGAGACCATAGCCTATGTAGGTAGAGGAAGATCCTGTAATAATACTAGATGCTTTTCTGATCCCATACACTCTGTATGTCCAAATAATAGCAGAACGTATCCGACGCCTGTAATAAATCTGAAGTCTCCTGAACATTTGTTTCAAGCCGCAGATAAAATACTCCGAGAACGAAGGGGTTACCACCTCCTCGATTCCATGGATGAGCAAGAATTAGCCAGATCAGCCGTTCACTGGATTGACAGTCCTGAAAAATACGGTGATGAGACCGTAGCACACACGTTTTTTAACCTCAGTCCAGATGAACAACGTTTAGCTGGAATCTATATGATTCAGCAACTCCTTATATTATATAAGAGCCAACATGCTGATCCTGGTCCTTTACCTGATATATTAACGGAACTACTCGCGAACAGATGGAGAGGTTCTAGTAACAAGTTAATCAAAGAAATATTAGTGTCACGTAAACAGTATGTCCTTTTTGTAAGTCCGGATTCTTTCTCGCTGCCCCGCAAAGAAAGAACGCCGTATTATATGGATAGACAAAATCCCTTACGAGAAGTGCACCCAATAAAAGGCGAAGACAATCAGTTTCACCGTGTATTTGTATACACACCCATAACAAAAATTGAATTGTTAGAAATGAAGAAAGTAGTACCCAGTCATGACAAAGACCCAGCGGGTTTTCACCGAGAAATTAAGGACATGTTACTGATGGGAGAGTATACCTATCCTGATATTATGACGATATTAAAGGTACTAATGCCTGCTGGCATTTATGAAAAACTGAAAGAAAAAGAGTGGGAAGTGCGAGACCAAAAGATAGATTGGACAGCATTAGAAGTAGAAGAAAAGGCCCGAACTGCAGGTTCAGGGCTCGGGGATAAAGTTAAAGCATTACCAGGTTTACTAGTACAAGTACTGCCACGTTTATTAACTACGAAAAAGGAAGATTGGGGTGCAATCTCAGCCTGTAAACAAAAGCATGATGAAGACACAAGTGATTATTATGCCCGATTTGAAAAATGTTTTGGTATAAATAGTGGTATAAAAACAAGTAGTGAGTCGTATCCACATTTATTTGTGACAAAATTAGTAGAAAATGCATTGCCTCCAGTGAAGAATAGAATATTGAAATTCGAGAGTACCTGGCAAAGTAACACTCCGTCACAAATGCTACAAATGTTACAGTATCATCACAATAGAATTAGAGATGAACAAGAGCACGAACAAAGACGTATGAAAGATACAAAAATGAAAATGCTAGTTTCTCAGACAGTACCAGCGGATGGTCACAAAAAGGGTGTGACGCATTCCGGAGAGTCAACAGTCCCTGTAAAAGGAACGTGCAATTACTGTAAACAACTAGGCCATTATGTACACGATTGTCAAGTCCTGAAGCGTAATATAGCTATAGGTATTGCAAAAGAAAGACCACGACCACTCAGACAGGATCAGAATGAACAAGGAGCTATGCAGCATGGACAGTCCATGCCAGCTCAGCAACAGTCTATGCCAGCCTCACAACAACCCATACAGTTTGTGCCAGCTGCACCACCGTTGCCTGCTACTGCCACACAAACCACAACACGACAAATGTATCAGACCGCACAGTATGAATACCCTGAGTATCAGCGTTACGCATGAACTAGCCTAGAGAGGGAAGTTGACTTACCCCTCATTGAGATTCCTGTAGATCAAGAAGGACCTTATGTACATAGTGAATTATTAGGTCAAGACAGGAAATTTTTACTCGATACAGGGGCAAGTCGAACAACAATAAAGCGTAGTGAAGTTCCAGGGGCACCCCTCTCAGGCTCTCAAAATGTTTCCCTTGGTTTTTCAGGAAAGCCTATCGTTAATGAGGTATCACAGCCACTTCCACTTACGATTGGTCCCCTGACACGAACTACTGATTTATTACTTACCAAATCCTGTCCAGAAAACTTGTTAGGTATCAAGACATTAAAAGCCCTAGGGGCTATTATCTGTTGTTCTCCGGAAGGAGTAAGATTGTTTTTACGTGATTTTAAAGGTCATTATGTATCAAGAGACATGGATCGCCGATTACAGACTTTACCAGCGCATCTATGGGCACAAGGCCCTACTGATGTTGGTTGCATGAACATTACACCATACCGAGTCACATTGAAAGCAGGAGTGGTACTACCACGAATGCGACAATACAAGTTACCGCAAGATGCTGTAGTGGCTTTGCTGAAAATCATTGATGAGCTAATTGCCCAAGGAGTAGTTGTAGAAACAGACTCCAATGTATGTAATTCACCGATAATTCCGATTCTTAAACGAACTGATCCTACTGCTCCGCCAGTATATCGATTGGTTATTGATTTGCGTGAACTAAACAAGTGCATTGAGCCACAATTTCCTGTGGTCCCCGATATCTCATCATTATTGACAGCAATTGATTCCGAAGCAACATTCTTTACTGTAATTGATCTCAAGAATGCCTTTTTCAGCGTCCCCATAGATCCGGAAAGCCAATATTTGTTCGGATTCAGTTTAAATGGGCGCAGTTTTAAATTCTCACGCGCTCCCCAAGGATTCACAGAAAGCCCCAGCATCTACAGCCAAGCACTGAAACGAGAACTTGACAGTATCCACATGCCAGTCAATACTGCACTGCTTCAATATGTCGATGATTTGCTGATCACCGCCCGAAGCGAACCCGAATGTGAAAAGGCTTCTCTGACAGTTTTACATTTTCTAGCCGATAAGGGGCACAAGGTGTCTCCTTCTAAGCTGCAATTCTGTGTCCAGCGAGTTATTTATCTTGGTCACTCGCTGTCCAAGGAGGGAAGGCAGCTTACACCAGATCGCATCCAGTTAATTGCTAACATGTCAATACCCCAGACACAAAAGGAGGTGCGGACTTTCATAGGCCTCACTTCATATTGTAGGCAGTGGATCCCTCAATATGCATTCCTAGCAAAACCACTCATTCAGTTGACAACACAGGAGGCAGCCACATCGACTGTCCTCCCTTGGACTCAGGAACATACACAAGCTTTTGAAAGCTTAAAGAAAGCTTTATGTCAAGCACCTGTTTTAGCAACACCATGTTATAGCAAACATTTTACACTCTTTGTTACAGAACGCGAAGGTACTGCCTTGTCAGTACTCACTCAGGAACAAGCAGGATCACGCAAGTCATGTGCTTATTTTTCCAGTACATTAGATCCCGTAGCTCAGGCTTTGCCTGCGTGCCTGAAATCAGTGGCAGCAACAGCTTTAGCAATCAGACAAAGCGATGCCATAGTGTTAGGACATCCATTGACAGTACAAGTACCACATGCAGTAGAAGTTCTTGTGAACCGAACGCAAACACAACACTTGACCATAGCAAGACTTACCGGTTATGAACTGACATTGTTTCAGCCACACATAGAGATCCGACGTTGTAATACATTGAATCCTGCTACACTGTTACCTGTAATTGGAACAGACCCACTAGCTCATGATTGTGTTGAAGTTATTGAAATAAAGACGAAACCTAGACAAGACTTGACAGACGTTCCATTGTTAGATCCAGACCTGACGTTGTATGTAGACGGATCGTGCATGAGAACAAGTACAGGAGGTTTAGTGGCCGCGTATGCAGTCACAACAGACACTGAAGTTATTGAAACAAACTGTATAGATACTTTGTCAGCCCAAGCAGCAGAACTTATTGCTCTAACACAAGCCTGTATTCAAGCCACAAATAAGAAAGTTAACATATACACGGATTCACGTTATGCATTTGGAGTCGTACATGACTTCGGGGTGCTTTGGCGAGAGAGGGGTTATTTAACTTCTCATGGGACCCATATTCAGCATGGGTCTCTCATTCATGCTTTGTTAGACGCAATCCATCTGCCCACTGCTATATCGATTATGAAATGTAAAGCACACACGAAGGTTACTGATATCATTTCTCAAGGCAATGATTTAGCTGACAGAACAGCTAAACAGACTGCTCAGACTCGCACATCCGACATGACAAAGCCAATAGTTCAGACACCAACACAGTGTATGACAATTAAGGATCCCGCACTTGACGTAATTGACATACAGTCACATGCCACAGCAGAAGAAATAAAGAAATGGACTGAACTAGGAGGGATCCAGACAGATCAGGGATGGATGACGAAGGAGAAATCTGTATGGTTTCTTCCTGACTCCATGGTCCAAGCCATTATAGCTACAATTCATAGTCCGGCGCATTTAGGAGAGAAAGCTATGCTAGATAGCATTCAACACATTTGGTTCAATAAACATTTACGAGCAGCAGCTAAACAAAAAGTCCGTACCTGTATGATATGTTGTCAGTTCAACCCAGGAAAAAGTGTTCCCGTAGAACAGGGTGGATTTCAGACTCCTGATCATCCTTTTGAAGTCCTCCAAATGGATTATATCCAGATGGAACGATGTCGAGGATTCAAATATGTTCTTGTAGTTGTCTGCGCTCTCTCCCGATGGACTGAGGCGTACCCAGTATCAGATTACACTGCCCCGACCACTGCCAAGCAGTTAGTTCGAGAATTCTTCCCACGGTACGGTTTACCACGTGTTGTATATTCAGATAACGGCCAGCCTTTCTCATCCGAATTAATGAAACATGTCTCACTTTTGTTGGGATATCAGTGGAAATTCCACTGTGTCCGACACCCCGAGGCAGCGGGTCTCGTGGAACGACATAATCAAATTTTGAAAATCAGATTGTCTAAAATATGTAAGGAGAAAGGTGTTGACTGGATAGTAGCCTTACCAGTTGCACTACTTTACATAAGAATGGTAGCACACTCTCGAACAGGGCTATCCCCGTATGAGGTGATCTTCGGCAGACCACCAAATATGTGGGGGACGCCTATACCACGTAAAATAACTGATGTTGATTGTAATATGCTGACAGATTACTTGGCTTCCTTGATGTCTGCACTACAATCTTGTCGTTCACAGGTAGCTGCAGCCTTTCCTGACAACACTGAGGTGAAACCCCATGACGTAATCCCGGGTGATTATGTCTTCGTAAGGAACTTTGACAGAAAGACTCAACTGGAGCCCAGGTGGAGGACACCCAAGCTAGTCCTGTTGACCACAAGAACAGCCGTGAAGATCGAGGGCCGCAAGGGCTGGATTCATTCCAGCCACATCAAGAAATTTCATGGACTATCCTCGGATATAGACACTGTGCCCTGCACTCCCTCACAGACTGATTCAAAACTTCCCTTTGTTGAACCGAATGACTCTCAGAACTATAAATTAAAGCTTAGGCCCAAACAGTCGAGCAATTTGATTGTTTAAGTCCTCTCCAAGGTGAAGCGGTTGAATTGTCTCTGACATGTATCCCTTGGACCTGAGTAGAGAAAATACCCGGAAAATGTTGAAACGACAGGCGTATTGTAAATCACTGCGTAGCTACTGTATGGGGACATTATTAATTCTGTTTTTATTGAGTCTTTTAATAATTATTACGAGTATGATTTTGCGCACATATTACCCTATTTCTAGACATGTTTATAATGTTGCTGCTGAACATTCTTTTAGTGACCTACCGCCACATGAATTATCTTATAGACTTGCGCTGCGCAATAACACTTTCATTAGTATGTTACATCATTCCCATCAGACTAGTAATGCCACCAATTGTTGGGTGTGTGGCCGACTCCCTCCCTATCAGAATAACAAAGGAGTTCTGCCTTTCTTCCCCCACCCATTCACACATAATGGCTCCTGTGGAGCATGGTTTAGTTTACTAAATTCCATAGACCCAGACACAGCAGTTTATCAACAACATTGGATATGGGGAAATCTGAATCTAGTTTTATTCAAAGTCTGTTACCCAGACAAGGAGGGTCACCCCAGTAGAACAGGAACTGATCTAGAAAATGAAGTGTATGGATTAGGTAATTTTACACCTAATCTTATGATTCTGAATGTCAAATCCGAAGTTGAACTAATTCTGCCCACTATGTCAGTATTTCCAGTTAAGGGTGAATTATGTGTAAGAAAAGTTGGTTCCATACATATGGGCCATAGCAAATGCGTTACTACAGTAGAATATAGTGATCAAGGTAAATCTTCATTTAGTGCTTCTCGCCATTCCTACTTTATATGTGGTCAGACCGCATATATGCGTCTGCCTCTAGATTGGGATGGTACCTGTTACATAGCATTCCTTTTGCCACCTGTTTTCCTAGCTCCTCCTGATTATTATCGAAATGTTCATTTAGTACACAATAGAGAGCGAAGAGATCTCCCAGTTGTCGATTATACTGAGACGGCATGGGACAAGTATGTAGATTTCAATAAAGGTATCTTTCCCTATATAGGTACAATATCAAATAGTAAGCTGATACGTAGACTAACCAAGACTCTTGAAGCTGTAGTAAATGAGACTATAGTCGCCCTAGGCAATCTGACAGAGGAACAATCGGTGATGAGAATTGTTGTTCTTCAGAATCGTCTTGTCCTTGACGTCATCCTGGCCGATAGGGGCGGAGCTTGTAGGGTCATCGGATCCAGCTGCTGCATATTCATACCAGAAAATTCGCCATCTGTATATAAAGCTATAACACGCCTTCATAAGATTGTGAGCCAGATACACGAGAATCCAGGCACTTGGACGTGGTCCGGGTGGTTTTGGAGTGTGATATCAGCCTGGGGATGGAGTGTTCTGTCCTTCCTAGGTATTGGCCTTCTTATACTATTCAGTTGCTGTTTATGCCTGCAATGTGGACCAGCGATTTGTGGTCTGTGTGCCACATCGTGTATTCCATATCAAGGTTTTCGTTCAAAATCCCGGAAGAAGAAAGAAGAAGAAATGATGCTCCATGAGCAAATCGATGGAATAATGAAGATCGATATCTCTTGAAGGGCAAGTAGGGGACAAGGAGGGAATGTGGAAATGTGGATTTTCCTGATCAGTTATGTCCCCTATCTTGGACCCCAACGGTTCTATGTGCATGTCACAAGTACATGTATGTTCCCTCCAGTTCCAGTTTTGATGACGCAAACACATGTGCGCCCACCACCAACATGTCCTCTGTCAGATCCGCCATCAATGGGCTGGATATTCGATTCCTAAGTATGAAAGGCCACCGACTTTATATGGCTAAGTTACTCCATTTTTACAGTTCAGGCAGAGTAGGCCCGATTCTGTCTTCAAAGCCTTTCCCTGCTCTCTGTCTCTGACAGCTTCAGCTTGAGCTCGCATCTGTATCCATGAACTTTGTCCTACTCCCTGTGCAGCTAACGGTGCCTGCCTCGGCCAGTTTCGCCTGCCTGCCAAGAAGCTGTATTTCACCTTCGAATTATCTACTTTGCTCTTCAGCCGATGCATTCCTGTCTAGTAGTTTGGGTAAACATTTCCTTTAGCTCCCAAGCAAAGGGCTCGGCCTTTCCGTCCTCATGCAAGTAATTCATAGCCCTGTTGCCATGGAAAGTTTTCTGCCCCTCGCATCTCATATAGACACTTAGACGCTTGAACACGCACTCACAGTCAGTATAGAATAGATTCTGCCCGAGAGTCCTTCCTTGTGGATAACATAGTTCTTTAAACATAGGATGTTAGATATGATTTGGGATTAGGTTGACTTGACCCCCCAGACTTTTTGTCTCCACATGTAGAGCTAAATGTCAAGCCCCCTTCACCCCCTAGTTGCACGTCAATTACACGTCATGCTGCTGCGCGCGCATCTATGTCAAGTATTATCTTATAGATCCACCTATGTATGATAATCAGAGCCAATCATGTTTCTTTTTGCTCCTTATTACGCCCAGTTTCGGTTACGTATTCACTGTATCTTTCCTCTTATCAATTGTTACGCCTTCTATATTGGTTTCATTGTAATGTATGACCTATAAAAGTTACTTCTTGTCAATAAAGTATCGTACTTCACTTCCTGAACCCTCGTGGTGACGGAACCTGAAGGCCGCGACTCGAGTCGGCCATTTTGGAATAAAGCCCATTCAGAAACCTCTTATACCACGGATTCTGCCTCTTATTATTCTGAGCTATTTTACTTTATTTTAGATTCCGTATGAAATTCAGTCTAGGTAAAAGAATATTTACCACAAGCCCCTGCAACCGGTTTGAAGTGGACTATGCACAGGGACACCAAGTGTGCCCCCAGTGCAGAACTTCAAAGCACCAGAGAGTGCTCCTGCCCAGCCCCAATACACATCTGCCTACAGGAAACCTATTGTCCAGGCCTCCCCTGCCGGAGTTTTCGTCAGCAGCAGGAGGCCAGACCCGTGTCTGTGGCAGTGGCATCCATTTTGTGATGCCAGAGCTTTAGAAAGTCTTTACCGGGTAGACCAGAGTGAACATGTGTCTCCCTCTAGAAGGGTGGAATGCTACCCCCGCCGCCAGAACTGGCGGGGGGTAGTATTCCAAAGTGGTTGACACCAAACACGACATGTTTCCGTGCAGCCAGTCCAAAGTTAGCATTTACCGCGAGGTTATAATGCACTTAAGAGTATATGGTCAGGCTGCACCACAAACAGCATCAGAGGAGGTACTCTGAATGCTACAGAGGGGCTCTGCTCATGCAGGGGCACCCTCTCACATAAAAACCAAGCATTCTGCCTTCAGGATTGTTAAGGCCTGCCATAGGAGTGACTTATAGGTTTTATATGTGTGTGCAATGGTAGTGATATAGGTAGCCTATACCACAGTAAGGGGTGCAGGCACCACCTTACCCAGGCTGCAGTAGCAGACCTGTGGTGTCATTTTGGAGTGCTTCCCAGGGGTGGCATAATATATGCTTCAGCCCCTGGTAGGCCTTTGAGGTACCTATGCCCTAGGTACATAGTATACCATATACAAGGGGGCTTATAAGGCACTCCAGAATCCAATTAGAGATGTACCTAATGTACATGGAAACCATTTTAGAGAGGAAGCAGCTAGGCTGGGGTCCTGGTTAGCAGGGCCACAGCCAGACTAAGGTCGAAAAACAGTGAAACACCAGCAAAAAGTGGGGGTACCCATGTGAAGCAGATCCTACTCTCCTACACAGCCCTACCTCATTTCTTTCATACCTCCGTACTTTTCACCCCATCTCTGTCCTGTTTCACCTCTAGCATACTAGCTCTCACCTTCCTTTTTTGTCTATAGTGTGTATACTGTTGCTTAGACTGAAGTGGGAATAGTCAATCCAACCTCTTCAAAGTCAGATATGTTCCCTACTGTTGCTTACAGTGGAGTATTATGGGAATAGTGAACCCAACCCCTTCAAAGTCCACTACTTTCTCTACTGTTGCTTCCACTGGAGTGGGATGGGATAGTGAATCTAACCCCTTTAGAGTCCAATACCTTCCCTACTGTTGCTTAAATTGAAGTCAAAATCGTAAATCTAATCCCTCTGAACTAACTCAGTTAACCTAATGTTGCTTAGAGTGGATTTAGATGATTTTTATTACTGTTAATTAATTTTGTTTAGGTTTTTAATATTGTGTATTTCCTCCAGTTTGATCCATACACACTCTTGCCTGTCACAGTCTCTCCCTCCAGTGTCTGCAGCTCCCCCCCCACTTCCCTGTTTTACCTCCTAAACTGGCCGTATAACCTTGCTCTTTTGCTTTCTGGTAAACCTGTGTCGGATTCTTCGGCAGGCCGGCATTCCTCTCTCCCCCAAAGCTCATGTTGTGTAGACTTTATATTCCTCATCCCCAGTCCCACAAAGACATTTGATCTCATCACACACTTCACCAGTCTCACGTGTTGGCATCCCTGGATTAAGAAACGTTGTTGCAGCAAGGATATCTGAATTCCATCACAGTTCATGAATGTATCTCAGCACACAGTGGAAGACAGATCAGTGTTTACTATTACACGTGTACACATTTAAGCTCGGCTTGCCACAGCCTATGCAATTAAAATGCATCTCTCACCTTCTTGCGTGACAGAATGGTATGCAAGTTTCTTGTTTGCTGTTCGAGATATTTTTTGCTCTGGATTTTCTTTCTTACACAGCTGTTTTTGTTCAGGTGGCTCACTGTCTGATTTCCTGTTGGTGGGGTGAGAAGGATTATCCACTCCCAACATTGGTTTGCAGTCTTTTCAGAGCGTGATGCAGGATTGGGGTGTGTCTTTGGAGACGAGTGTGAGGCTGGCAAGAGTGCTTACTGCTCATGGAAGTGAGTTGGATGTGGGTCATATAAGTGGTTGCCTCAGGGCAAAGTCAATAGATTGTTGGAGCCTTTGGAGGAAGCATCAGGGGTGAAGAAGCTGGAACCGAGGACACTACAAGCATTGCTGGAGCACTTGAATTCTGCAAATAGGGTGGTAAGATCAAGATGGGAACTTTAAAGGATACTGGAGTTTTCGGTTGCAGGAGTGGTATTGCCCCCACTACTGAGTTTGCTCAAAAACAGGTTTGCGTGAGGATCTGAGAATTTGAATCACCTTTTGGAAGGTTTCAATAGGATGAAGTTGTTTCAGGTGCAAATATTTATGACACAGCAGATTCAAAATAATTTTGTTTTTATTGGGAAGGCAGGTAGTGCACAGAATCTGTCCTGAGAGGTGGGTGAAGAAAAAGAAAAGCATTGCTTTACTTGAATTTTACCCGCTGATTGTTGCAATGGTGCTTTGCAGCAGGGAGCTGGTCAGCAGTAGAGTTACATTTAATGTAGACAATCAGATGGTGGTGCATTGGCCAATAGGCAAAAGATGAGTAGGTGTTAAAGACGGTGTCGGTTTTCATCTTAGATTGCTTGAAGTTTAACATTGTATTTTGAGGCAGGCACAATAATATTGCGGATGCATTGTCGCATTCACTGTGCCAGAGATTCTGTGGGTTAGTGCTGGAAGCAGAGATGGCGAAGACAAGGATGCCCCAGAAGTTGTGAAATTTAGGGTACTAAGGGTTCTGGAGCCAGTGCAGAAGTCAGTGGCACCATTCACTAGTAAGGCCTCAAAACATGCCTGGTGGATGCTTGTGGTTATTGTTAGTGTGAGTATGAGGAGAGGGGCAACCGAGGAAGAGTAAATGAGTAAAAGAGATGATGTGTGCTTTACCATGGGTCATATTGATCAGAATCTATCAGCGGTTCCTATAGTTGGTAAATGAGCAGGAATTGACCGGTAAGTATTTTTGTGGCCACGAATCAAAATTCAAAGTCCCAATTTGAATTTTAACTGATTGGGCATAGGAAAGGGGCTGCTTAGAGGGACAGATCACAGATGCTACGCTGGCTTGAATTCCGGGGAATGTTTTTTTCTGATTTAAAGGTGGCTTCCGTTTTTATTGTATAAGGTTTGGTTGTTTGGGGGGCGGTTCAGATTTCTGAGTTATCAGAGAAAAAACGGTTGGTAGGCTGCAGAGAAAAGATATGTGTCTTCAATGTAGATAGGGTTGGAATGTGGTTGAGAAAAGCAAAGACTGACCCGTTAGGTAGAGGGCAGGACCTCGTGTTGTATGATTCTGGGGATGAGTAGAGATGTCCTGAGAAAATTTGATGGGTTAAGGGGAAACTATGGTGGTGATGTTTTTAGACATGTGAATGGGATTGTGCCCAGATAATATTAGGTACTTACTGCAAGGATTACACAAAGCTTTGAGTATTCCAGGTAGGCCAGCATCTCATTTTTAACACACTCTGCTTGGATTGGGGCTGCTACCAAGGCACTGGGGTTTGGTTTATACTGAGGAATGAGCTAGGAGGCTCAGATTATAGATGTCGAGTTTTAGTGAGAAATACATGAGGCTGGATAACATTTTGCATTGAGTTTATTGGGGGGGCATACTTTATTGGTTATTCTGATACTTCTGAAGGTTGTTTTGTGGGACCTACGGGTGCCTTGAACAAAGTTAGGATTGCGGGTCACTTATTCATGCGATGGGCCCACAAGTAAGCTGAAATATTATGGGCTCTTGGTGGGAGAAGAGTAGAATGAGATGGGGCAGTTGATCCCATGCATGAGGCAATATGTTCAATGGAGAGGATGCCCAGATCTTCTAGTTGGCCATCTAGGAAAAAATTCTTATGGATACTTATTGGGTTTAGAACTACTGAAGAATATGAAAAGAGATGTTCAGCATTTTAAAACGTTGTGTTCTGGTATGCACATCAATTGGAAGGAACTATGGAAGGGAGCCAGGAAACCTAATTCGACAGAGAAGCAAAGACATAAAGCCAACAGAGAGACAAGGGGGTTGTGCTGAGCAGGGGATCAAGGTTTTGAAATAAATGGAAATGGTGCAGAAGGACCACGCATGTTTCAACAAGATGGAAAATGGCTCTCGTTTCTGTGGAATGCGTGTTACTTAATGCAGCTACGGCTTATGATTGCTACGGAGTTATGGGGTTGGACACATATGGGGGACAATGGTAAAGTACCTTTTTAAGGTTTTCTTGGGCGGCGGGAGGAAGGCAGGGGCATAAATACAGATGCTCAGTTGAACTCGTTACAGGGCGGGTGATTCCAGCCCTGCGGGGTTGAGTCTATGATCACTGACTAAGGTGTTTAGGTCAGGAGAGGTGTGACAGAGACTGCACGAGTGACTTCAGGACTGTGCAGAAACACGCAGATAAGGCTGAGTGCAATTGGATGTTCATGGGGATATTATTGGGGGATTGCATAGCCACAGTTCAACATCATCTGCCATATTTGTGAATTCACTAATCTTTGAGATAAGATTCTCATCCTTATTTTATCATCTATTCTAATTCTCATTTTCCTCTTCATTCCTCCTCACCCCCACTTTTTCTTTCCTCTGTGATTATTTGTATTTTCATTCCCCAGTAATAAATATTCCAGCTGCTCATCAGGTATTCACTGACTTGACATGCAGTGGGAGAAAATGCTGACTGGCGGGGATGAATGTGGAAGTGGGATGGAAGGGCAAGGAGGATGGAGTGGGAGAAAGGGGGAGAAAGCACAGTGGACAATAAGACAGAGGGCTGCAAATACTAAGGGAGAGACCAGGAGTGAGAACTACTTCAAGCCCTAATCACCAATGGCTATGGAACAGTAAAGGGAGAGTGCTACCTTCCACAAGATGCCGTGGACTTGAATGACAGTCCTTTCAACCAATGGCAAACTTTAATAAAACTACAGGAGAGGCAGTGGTTGAAGGGGCTGACCGAAAGTCCAGTCTCTCTATATTGGCACTTAGACGTATATACTCTTCAAATGATTGGTAACATGATGTCTCCCAGAAAGCTGCAATTGTCTGTATTGCGACCTAAAATAGAGATTGTGCCGCAATTCCCTAAACGCTGATACCATTCTTATGCAGTGACCATCTTTTGCAAACTCCTATTTAATGATTTTTCACGTTAAAGGGATTACCTGAGAACCAAATGCAGTTGCACCGGTTTCATAAATTGTCCGCATGAAGGTGGAGCGCAAACTTTCCAATGGTTCTGTAGTTGGACTGATCTTACGTCCATCTTTTCGGGTCAGCCGTTTTCTTATGTTTGTTATAATCGTTTATATTGTGTGTGGTAAATAATGTCGTCCAAACAGACATATTTTTACAAAGCGGTGTCTGTTTCACTGTTCAAGAAATTGTATATTGTCATTTCACTGGAGCCTTTTTCACTTCATCAATTTGCAGTTTTTTTGAGTTTTTACTCACCACATTTGCCGCACACTGTAGAAAAGATAAAAAAGAATGAACACATTCTTCAAAAATGTAAACGCACATGCATTTTTGGAGTTTTTTGCAGTACCTTTAGAGAAGAAAATATATTACAAGAATACACATTTGTAGCTCAGTGGTATAAGCTGTTATCCACAGTGTGTGATAGTCGCTTCAAGAACACTGTGCATGGATATTGTACTTCTGAATTTAAACGTTAATGCTACACATTTTGTATATTATTGTGTGGGTTTCTGTTGATACAGTACACCACAAAATGTGCTTTTATTTTACTAATGATTTCTAAAATAAAATATGAAATTATTTGAGCTTATGCTTCTGGTCTACCAGGGTCACCCTTTCAATGTGGCTGTCACGTCGCGTGATGCAATGAGGCAGCCACACAATGTGGTGATCAGCTTGAAAGTATGACAATATTTCTTATACTGTCAAGATGTCCACTATGTCACAACACTGTGTCGCACAACGTGACATCCATCTTGAAAGTATTAAATCATTATTTTCAATATTTTGAAGGTGGCCGTCACATCACCACATCACATTGCAAAACACAACGTGATGACCAACTTCAAAATATATGAAATAGACTCTCAAGATGATTGGTCACCTTGCTTTCAGCTTTGCCAATGGTGGATGATTTTTAAAGTATTTGAAAAGTCAATAACGGTGACCGTAAAGCATCAGTAAAGCAAGACCGATTGGTTTTGCCATTGCTTATTTAGTTCAACCATGCTTTTGCAAGAAAGGATTTGTTGCTGCTAGGTCACGGCCACCTTGCATGGCATTACAAGAAATGCCAATGAGGCGAAGCTTGAGATATATCCCGAGAAATTTCAGAATGTATTAAAACAAATGAAAGCTGCCTGGGAGCATGATTGTAAAGTGCCAGTTTAGAAGTGTTAGCTCAGCATCTTCACAAATTTCTTCTTCTAAGTCTTAATCTGCTTTTACAGTGTGTCTAGAGTTTTAGGATGCTACTCAACACAACACAAAATGTGTCAGAATCTTATCAAGCAGTTCTGCATTTTATTAGTCCACATATATAATTGCAAAGCAAAGCTATAAAAAATTAGATAATGCTATCAAGAGTGCACTATAGTAATAGCACCCGCGGTTATAAATCACTGGCTATACATCTTCCTCATTTTGTTTTCGGTCGAGCCCAGAGTCAGAGTGCATGAGATGCTCTGCGAGGCATGCTGTAATCCCTCTGTGTTTTTTTTAAAATAGTTGCTGGGTGTGCTTTTACAAAATCCATTGCTTTCATTGGTGAATAACGTACATTTGTCCCACCTTGTGGCTGTTTTGTTACCTCCCTGGCGACTTCCCCTGCTACATGGATCCTTTCACTATTGGCTATATGTTTAGTTTAGCACACTCCTTTCTTTTTAAATTTAGCCTCTGTTGCAACTGCAATGCACTTTGTCTAATCTCACCAGAGCAGTCCCAGTTTGAATCGCTCATTGGAGTCCTGTTCAGTTACAGATAAATAATGTTTCACCGATGCATTTCTCTGCACATGCTCCCCCTCTTGTTGTTCTCTTGCCCAGTGGACTTCTCTGTAATGCCTGCGCTCCATGATGCTGCGTGTTTCTGTGCAACCCATATTTGCATTGCCCTCTCCCGTCACATGTGGTTATATGCCCCCTCTTACCCATCTGCTTTTGTGCTCGTAGGCAGTCATTAGCCTTCATTCACAGCAAATGCTAGCACGGCTGCAGCCAATGGATGGGAGTTAGAAGCCGCCGTCGAGCCTGTATCCAGACTCCTAGTTTGCCCTGTAATCGGTAAGCCCTCGGCTTCGCTGCATTTCTGCACATAGAATAGAAGAAGGTTGGGCTGTGTCCATGATGTATTGCATCGGGTCTGCTTATTTGGTAGGGGTCCTGTCCTCTTTGCAGCCGGATTTAAAATGCATGGTCAATGCACAGCGTTTGGGAGGAGACTTGCTTCTGCAGAGAGATGGATCTCTGCTCATGGGGTTTTCCAGATTTTCATGGGGTATTCTCTGAGGACATAATGGCATAAAGTACAGGCAGGTCATATCCTCTGGCCGCTGTAGATTGTTTGCACTCCGTATTCTGAAGCTATCCATTGCCTACTGACTGTTGAGTACTCAAATGCATGCATCAACATCCCCCAACTCTGGTTCTTTTACTATTGCTTGTCCTTGACCACATACAGACCTCCGCCGCCTTATGTTTAGGTTTGTGTTACACATCCATTACACACCTGGGGTACAAGCACGCTTCTAGTTTAACTGTATTATTGAACTGGCTACTGAAAAGCACATGATGCTCACAAACATTTGAGAACTGAAGTTAGAATCGATTAGTGTCTGCAGCACTGAAGGGTGTGGCGTGCAATGGTAAGGTGATCTCTTGTTTCAGTGACAACTACATTACGCTGTATGTTTATTACATTGCCTGGGCTTCCCAGTAAACTTCAATATATCAGCTTGTACTACCTCTGAGGCTTTATTGTTAACACCAAATATCAAGGATAACTTTCTAGAAACAAATATCACCTGAATACTCAAGGAAATTATTTATATTCAAATGTATTATCTAGACCATAACCAAGGTGTTATGCTGGTGGCTGAACAAAGTAGAATCTTGGCGATGCAAAGCCAGCTTGGTTCTCTGGCCATCCGTGGTCCTATGAACCTGATGCAAGTAGGCTAGGATAGCACGCCAACCTGCAGGGTTCTACAAGAAAGGGAGATCTGGTCTCTCAAGGAGTCCTTGTTTCACATCAGTTGCCTAGAGCTTCTAACTGGCACCTTTGATACCAAGTGGCATGCCAGGAACTGCTTATACTTCACCATCCTTCTTCGGGACAGCATCTTAATGACCCCCTATATCGGCAAGCTAAAAGAAACCAAATGGAAATCGTCGCAGCTCCGGGACAAATATTTTTGGACCTATTCTATTTGACTATTTCACAGTGTTACTTCTTTTATGTTTCCTCAATACTGTTGCCAACTGGCACTCAGCAAATTGCAGTAACTCCAGTGACTGGATGCTTGATCCATGTGTTTTCCACTTGATTCAGTGATCTGCTTCCTTGCACCTAGAGGCCTGGGCAGCAGATACCTTTCTCAAAGGCTGGAATCTCTTTCAAGGATTTTCCTCCCTTTCACAATGATTCCTTGAGCCATAGTCCACGTTTGTCACTATCTGACTTACCTGGTCCTGCCTCACTTGGCTAGATAAACAACCATACTACAGTGTCGAATCCCACCAACCTGCAGGACCATCAGAGGAGTCCTAGTTACAATCGCAGGTGCGCAAGTTAGTTATTTTACAGCATGAGATGTAGTTATTTGAGATCACTATAACTGGTGAATTTCAGTTGTTTTGGTTGTTTAAAATGGTATATTTTAAATGTAAAGTTACATATTATTACAATTCCTAACTATAATGTCACTTTATGTTTGTGTGTATATATATATATATATTTTATTTATTTTTTTCACCAAAAGAAGAAATGCTCGTATTCCAGGATGTAAGTATCAAGAACTTTTTACTCCGATTTACAAACCGCTCTACACCATCGAATTTCCTTAAACAAACCAACGCGTTTCGACCACTCTGATCTTGCTCACGGTATATATATACATTCACAGAAAAAAACATAGGTTTCAGGGGTGTATAGTTAGCTGGCCATTTCACTCGTACAAAACCATAGAAATTCCTCCGTTATAGTTAGTTCTGCTAACTAAAACTCACGCGCCCGGAATGCACTGTTGATGATGTCACATATTGCATCATTCATGACATGGTCAGTGACATCACTGATGACATCATCCACGTGACAATCTGATACACTTCATCATACACTAGTTTAACCTTTCATCACTCACTGTACAATACAGAGTACCATATTTGAAACCATTGACTCTACTACTCTCTATTACTCTCTATCACTCACTCTCTACTACTGTACTACTCACTCTCTACTACTCACTCTCTACTACTCACTCCCTATTACTCACTCTCTACTACTCTCTCTTCTACTCTCTCTTCTACTCACTCTCTACTACTCACTCTACTACTCTCTACTACTCACTCTCTACTATTCACTCTCTACTACTCACTCTCTACTACTCGCTCTCAACTACTCTCTACTATTCTCTCTACTTCTCACTCTCTACTACTCACTCTCTACTACTCTCTACTACTCTCGCTCTACTACTCTCTCTGCTACTCACTCTCTACTACTCTCTAATACTCACTCTATACTACTCTCTACTACACTCTCTACTACTCTCTCTCTACTCCTCACTCTCTACTACTCACTCTCTACTACTCTCTCTACTACTACTCTACTAATCTCTACTACTCCCTCTCTACTACTCACTCTATTACTCACTCTCTACTACTCTCTCTCTACTACTCTCTACTACTCACTCTCTAGTTCACTCTACTACTCACTCTCTACTACTCTCTCTGTTACTCTCTCTCTGCTACTCTCTACTACTCACTCTCTACTACTCACTCTCACTCTCTACTACTCACTCTCACTCTCTACTACTCACTCTCTACTACTCACTCTACTACTCTCTACTACTCACTCTCTGCTACTCTCTACTACTCTCTACTACTCACTCTCTACTCTCTATTACTCACTCTCCACTCTCTACCTCTCTACCTCACTCTACCTCTCTCTCTACTACTCTCTACCTCTCTACCTCTACCTCTCTACCTCTACACCTCTACCTCTACACCTCTCTACACACGCACACATATGCACATATATATATGCATATATATGCATATGCATTTATATATATGTATGTGTATATATTTTTTTTTCAACCAATTCCCTCATAAAGGAAATACCGCACACCAAGGAAGTTTGTAAGTATAAAGATTTCAAGGGATTTATTCTTAGTGCAAGTAAAAACCAATATCCACCACCAACGCGTTTCAACCACAATTGGTCTTGCTCACAGTGTGTGAGTCCGTTTTCAGTGTTGTTTTTTATAGTTCTACCCATATTGACCATTTAGGAGGAATTATGGGAGACGTAGTTTATGTTCATTGTATCGTTAGTTTGCATGTAATATCGTTCTTTTGCATGTTACATTGTTACATTGTTACTGGATATGATTCCGTTCTTTTCAGTGGAATTGTGGTATCCTCATATTGTAGGTATTATTGATACAGTGTTTCCTCAAATGTATTATCAATTGATATTGGAAAGATGTCTGTTTCTTAATTAACACTTAGTGTGTGATGGTTGTACTTGATTGGTATCTATCGCATCATTGGAGCAGTGATTTATTCCGTGTATTGTTCTCCATAATTCAGTATTTGCTTAGTGCATATGAGGAACACTTGTGTATCTCATTCATTTTTCAACCAATTGCAGATACAAGTTTTCATTCTATTCCACGTGTTCTCATGTCCAGTATTGATTATTGCTGTAGTGCATCAGGATCACAAATGGCTATGTAGCTCCTCATCGCCATTAAGGCCAAAAGGGGCCTTTGTCTTGAATCGTATGATCATTTTCGACTCCAATCTGCGTAGTTTCATTGTCCTGTTCCCTCCTCGCTCATTTTTAGGCACTGTAGTCAGCCCAAAGTATCTTATGTTTTGTTTCATGGTTTCTTTATGGGTTTTCAAATGTTTTGCAATTGCATAGTTGGTATCTTCATTTTGCACAGCTCGTAGGTGTTCTAGGATTCTTTTTTTAAGCGGGCAAATGGTAATTCCTATATACCAAAGTCCGCAGCCGCAGACAATGACATATACTACACATGTAGATTCACAACTGATTCTTTCCGTGATGTTAAAAGTGTTGTCCATAAAATCCACTGTTTGTTTCATGTTCATGCCATGTTTACATGCCTTGCATGTATTGCAACGTACGAATCCTGTTTGTTTGGTCTCCAACCAGTTTTTCCCCTTCTGATTTGCTGTCATGTGGCTTTTTACCAATTTATCTTTCAGGGAGTGTGCTTTTCGATATGAGATGTTTGGTTGGTTACCAATTGTATGTCCAATGTACCGGTCCTTCTTCAAGAGATCCCAGTGTTTTCTTAGGATGTCTATGATTTGATAGTTTTCTTTGCTGTAAGTGAGTACTACTCGAATTGGGGCATTTTCCTCCTTATGTTCTTCCTTATATTTCAAAGTCTGTACTCTTGGGATAGCTCTTGCTCTCCTCTGACCCCGTTTTATATCTTTGTCATTGTATCCTCTCTGTTGGAATCTAATTTCTGTTTCTTCGAAGGTTTTTTCCATTTCTAGATCATCCAAGCAATTGCGTCTCATTCGTAAAAATTCCCCATAAGGGATACTTTTTTTCAGTTGAGGGGGATGGAAGCATTTTCCATGCAGAATACTGTTTGTCGCAGTTGGTTTTCTGTATAGTTTGGTCTTGATTTCGTTATTTTCTATGTATACAGTTACATCCAGGAATTGAATTTCTTGGTCGCTGATGTTGTGAGTAAATTGTAGGCCTACTTCATTGTTGTTCAAGATGGTCATGTACTCTTCAAATTCCTTCTGGCTGCCACTCCAGATAAGGAATAGGTCGTCGATATAACGCAACCACAGTTCCGTTTTGATGGTATGTATGTCATTTTCGTCTCTCCAAGCTATTAGTTTCTCCCACCAACCCATGGTAAGATTGGCGTAGCTTGGAGAGAATTAAACTCCCATTGCAGTTCCTCACTGGTGGGAGTATATCTGTCCATCGAATATAAAGATATTGTTACGAAGACAAAGCTTTATCATTTCTAAGAGCATTTTGGTATGTTTTTATTGTTGTATGTTGCGTTGTTTCAAAAAATATCCGACTGCTTGTAGTCCTATGTCATGATCAATGGAAGTATACAATGATACTACATCAATTGTGGCTAGATAGTAGCCTTCATGCCATCCCGTGTTGGAAAGGATTCTCAAGAAATCCCCTGTGTCTTTTATGTATGATGTTAGGTTCATTACTAGCGGTGCCAAGAAGAAGTCCACGTAGTCTGATACGTTTTCATATAATGAATTGCAGCTCGACATAATTGGCCTGGCTGGCGGGTTGATTAAAGTTTTGTGTATCTTCGGTAAGAAATACATTGTGGGCATCACAGGACTTTCATTCTTTAAAAATAGAGATTCTTCTGATGTGAGTAATCCCTCTTGTTGCCACTTTTTGATCCTAGACTTCAAATTTAGGGTTAGTTAATTTGTTGGATTATGAGTTAGTTTCATGTAGTTCTTAACATCATCTAACTGTCTCGTGGCCTCTTTAATGTAGTCGGTTTTGTTTTGAATGACTATGTTGCCCCCCTTGTCCGCAGGTTTGATTATGATCTTCTCATTATTCATGAGGGTGTCTATTGCTTGGCTTTCCATTTTGCTCAAATTTTCTTTTTTACTGTTATTATCCACTTTGATCAATGTCTCCAAATCACTGACCACTAGATCATGGAAAGTATCTATTCTGTTGCCCGGACTCAATGCGGGGCAAAATTTCGATTTGGGTTTGAAGTCAGTGGGTTCTCTTTCATTGGTACATATGTTCAGATTGTCCATAACTTGAGATTCCGTGATGTCTTCGTCATTGGTCATTAATCCGTGTGTTGTGACTAGGGCGAGTATGTCATTCATTGTGAGGTTATTTGTTTCAGATGTTTTCTTTCTTATGATTGATGTTTTGAGATTCGTAAATTTACTGAAAAATTTGGCGTGTTTCAACTTTCTTACGAATTTATAGATATCGATCCTGGTATCCACGTGATTGTAGTGTTGTTCGGGACAAAAATTCAGTCCTTTGTTGAGGACATTTTTTTCGTCAGAGATGTATGTGTATATATATACATACATATATAAACATATATATCATCTGCATATCTATGTAAATACAAATATAAATGCATGCATACATATACATATACGTATATGCATACATATGCATGCTATGTACATGAAAGTTTGAAAAACACTAATACAAGCAAAGCTAAAAAGCCATCTAATTACAAACAGAATTGCTTTAACTGAAACGAGGGCGAGACCTATTGCATTTTTAATGCTTGTTTACTTGGTTCCATCAAGAAGGCATTCAGATGTATCACACATTTGCCATAAATTCTGAATGGTCGCACTCTAGTTGCTCATTAAATCACTGTAGTAAAGCTACTGCTCACCAGGGAAGTCTGCTGCTGGTATTCAAAGTGCGTGTTTCAGTCTGCATGTCAGAATTTTTTAATGAAATAGAAGAGGATTTGACAAGTCAAAATGTGCCCTAATTTTTCTTTCTGCAGCATTAATCATACTTTCTATGGCAAAATGAACCCCCTCATTTTGTTCCTTTGCAGATTAAATGTTTTAAGTGTTAACACTTTATTCCAATCAAGATGGCTTCAGGTGTGCCATACTTTTGTCATAAGTATGACTGTTAGCGCTCTAGTTGTTATTTAGAACACTCTGGGACATTTTGTCATTGGGCTATACTTGGGATACATCTGGGTGATATTTGTGCTACATTTGGGCTCTTTTGTATCTGGTGGCCATCTTGGGAGACTTATTTGTTATGAAGTTTCCTAATTTCCTCATTTACTACAGTCTCCTCAGTAGGAAATACTTTCAGTTTTTTACTTTGATTCCATCAAGAAGGCATTCAGATGTGTCACACCTTTGCCATAAATTCGGAATGTTAGCACTCTAGTTGCTTATTAGATCACTGTAGTAAAGCTACCGCACTCCAGGGAAGTCTGCTGCTGGTATTCAAAGTGCATGTTTCAGTCAGCATGTCAGAATTTTTTTATGAAATAGAAGAGGATTTGAGAAGTCACTCAACATGTGCCCTAATTTTTCTTTCTGCAGCACTAATCATATTTTCTATGGCAAAATGAAACCCCTCATTTTGTTCCTTTTTAAATTAGGGTGCCAATTCCGATCCTGGAAAAACCGGGTACGAACCGTCGGACGGAGGGTTTTCTCCGTCCGACTCGTACCCGGTTGTAAAACTTTACAAACATGCAAGTACGATTCGCACGGAAACACTATTTCCGTACGATTCGTACAAAACACCAACCGAGGAAAATAAACATACAAATGACATCCGGAAAAGCGCCGACGTGACGTCGGGATGCATGCAGCCTGCGTTCCACGAACCAGGAAGTACGATTCGCACCGACGTCACCCCGCACGGAGAATATTTTCCGGGAGCCAAAAACTGCCGGGAAATCAGGACGACGCGCACAAGGAGCACCTGTACGCGACGGACAGACATGGACCCGAATCTACGTGTCATCCCGGCCCTCATAGCAGTCGACCTCCTCTACAGGTACCGACGCAGACGCCGCAGAAGGTCAGAACAACACCCAGAGGCAAAGGGGGGGGCAGGGGCAGGACACAAAACCCCCACCCAAGTCACACAGCACACATGCCCTGGACATACCTGACCTCCAGGCCCTGGTCACTTCGAGGGGGTGGGGGCGTGTCCAGCAACGCCAGCATCCGCCACAACGGAAGTGGGCGACGACGCGAACCAGCAACACAACAATACAGGTATGTACCGTACCCATGCCTTAAGAGCGTGGGTACGAGTCGTACCACGCCCACACCCACGTCACCCCAACAATGGCGGTACGGCCCGTACCCATGTGCCAAAGGCCTGGGTACGGGCCGCACAAGCATTCCACAGCGTGGGCACGGGTACGTACGGACCGTACCCCACCTGCGTATGTATGGAGTGTACCCCCACCCCAACAGTGTATGTACGGACCGTACCCCCACCCGCATATGTATGGAGCGTACCCCCACCCCAACAGTGTACGTACGGACCGTACCCCCACCCGCATATGTATGGAGCGTACCCCCACCCCAACAGTGTATGTACGGACCGTACCCCCACCCGCGTATGTATGGAGCGTACCCCCACCCCAACAGTGTATGTGCGGACCGTACCCCCACCCGCGTATGTATGGAGCGTACCCCCACCCCAACAGTGTATGTACGGACCGTACCCCCACCCGCGTATGTATGGAGCGTACCCCCACCCCAACAGTGTATGTACGGACCGTACCCCCACCCGTGTATTTACAGAGCGTACACGGCCAGACGCAGGAGGGGTGGGTGCAGAGTCCTCCCAGCAGTGCCCAGACGCAGGAGGGGTGGGTGCCTATCACTCCCAGCAGTGCCCAGACACAGGAGGGGTGGGTGTAGAGTCCTCCCAGCAGTGCCCAGACACAGGAGGGGTGGGTACAGAGTCCTCCCAGCAGTGCCCAGACACAGGAGGGGTGGGTGTAGAGTCCTCCCAGCAGTGCCCAGACACAGGAGGGGTGTGTGCAGAGTCCTCCCAGCAGTGCCCAGACGCAGGAGAGGTGGGTGCCTATCACTCCCAGCAGTGCCCAGACACAGGAGGGGTGTGTGCAGAGTCCTCCCAGCAGTGCCCAGACACAGGAGGGGTGGGTGTAGAGTCCTCCCAGCAGTGCCCAGACGCAGGAGGGGTGTGTGCAGAGTCCTCCCAGCAGTGCCCAGACACAGGAGGGGTGTGTGCAGAGTCCTCCCAGCAGTGCCCAGACGCAGGAGAGGTGGGTGCCTATCACTCCCAGCAGTGCCCAGACACAGGAGGGGTGTGTGCAGAGTCCTCCCAGCAGTGCCCAGACACAGGAGGGGTGGGTGTAGAGTCCTCCCAGCAGTGCCCAGACACAGGAGCGGTGGGTGTAGAGTCCTCCCAGCAGTGCCCAGACACAGGAGGGGTGGGTGTAGAGTCCTCCCAGCAGTGCCCAGACACAGGAGGGGTGGATGTAGAGTCCTCCCAGCAGTGCCCAGACACAGGAGGGGTGTGTGCAGAGTCCTCCCAGCAGTGCCCAGACGCAGGAGGGGTGGGTGCCTATCACTCCCAGGAGTGCCCAGACGCAGGAGGGGTGGGTGTAGTGTCCTCCCAGCAGTTCCCAGACGCAGGAGGGGTGGGTGCCTATCACTCCCAGCAGTGCCCAGACATAGGAGGGGTGTGTGCAGAATCCTCCCAGCAGTGCCCAGACATAGGAGGGGTGTGTGCAGAGTCCTCCCAGCAGTGCCCAGACATAGGAGGGGTGGGTGCCTATCACTCCCAGCAGTGCCCAGACACAGGAGGGGTGGGTGTAGAGTCCTCCCAGCAGTGCCCAGACACAGGAGGAGTGGGTGTAGAGTCCTCCCAGCAGTGCCCAGACACAGGAGGGGTTGGTGTAGAGTCTTCCCAGCAGTGCCCAGACACAGGAGGGGTGTGTGCAGAGTCCTCCCAGCAGTGCCCAGACACAGGAGGGGTGGGTGCATATCACTCCCAACAGTGCCCAGACACAGGAGGGGTGTGTGCAGAGTCCTCCCAGCAGTGCCCAGACACCGGAGGGTGGGTGTAGAGTCCTCCCAGCAGTGCCCAGACACAGGAGGGGTGGGTGTAGAGTCCTCCCAGCAGTGCCCAGACACAGGAGGGGTGTGTGCAGAGTCCTCCCAGCAGTGCCCAGACGCAGGAGGGGTGGGTGCTTTTCACTCCCAGCAGTGCCCAGACGCAGGAGGGGTGGGTGTAGTGTCCTCCCAGTAGTGCCCAGACGCAGGAGGGGTGGGTGCCTATCACTCCCACCAGTGCCCAGACATAGGAGGGGTGTGTGCAGAGTCCTCCCAGCAGTGCCCAGACATAGGAGGGGTGTGTGCAGAGTCCTCCCAGCAGTGCCCAGACATAGGAGGGGTGGGTGCCTATCACTCCCAGCAGTGCCCAGACACAGGAGGGGTGTGTGCAGAGTCCTCCCAGCAGTGCCCAGACATAGGAGGGGTGGGTGTAGAGTCCTCCCAGCAGTGCCCAGACACAGGAGGGGTGGGTGTACAGTCCTCCCAGCAGTGCCCAGACACAGGAGGGGTGGGTGTAGAGTCCTCCCAGCAGTGCCCAGACACAGGAGGGGTGGGTGTAGAGTCCTCCCAGCAGTGCCCAGACACAGGAGGGGTGGGTGTAGAGTCCTCCCAGCAGTGCCCAGACACAGGAGGGGTGGGTGCAGAGTCCTCCCAGCAGTGCCCAGACACATGAGGGGTGGGTGTAGAGTCCTCCCAGCAGTGTCCAGATGCAGGAGGGGTGGGTGTAGAGTCCTCCCAGCAGTGCCCAGACACAGGAGGGGTGGGTGTAGAGTCCTCCCAGCAGTGCCCAGACACAGGAGGGGTGTGTGCAGAGTCCTCCCAGCAGTGCCCAGACGCAGGAGGGGTGGGTGCCTATCACTCCCAGCAGTGCCCAGACACAGGAGGGGTGTGTGTAGAGTCCTCCCAGCAGTGCCCAGACACAGGAGGGGTGGGTGTAGAGTCCTCCCAGCAGTGCCCAGACACAGGAGGGGTGGGTGTAGAGTCCTCCCAGCAGTGCCCAGACACAGGAGGGGTGTGTGCAGAGTCCTCCCAGCAGTGCCCAGACGCAGGAGGGGTGGGTGCCTATCACTCCCAGCAGTGCCCAGACGCAGGAGGGGTGGGTGTAGTGTCCTCCCAGCAGTGCCCAGACGCAGGAGGGGTGGGTGTAGAGTCCTCCCAGCAGTGCCCAGACGCAGGAGGGGTGGGTGTAGAGTCCTCCCAGCAGTGCCCAGACACAGGAGGGGTGGGTGTAAAGTCCTCCCAGCAGTGCCCAGACACAGGAGGGGTGGGTGTAGAGTCCTTCCAGCAGTGCCCATGGAACGCAAAGGGTGGAGTACCCACAGATACAATGCCCACAAATGTCAGTCAGGTGCACAAAGACCCTGCAGTACATGTACCACATGTGTGCGAGGCTGGTAGTACACACATGCATAGCGCCTAAAAGAGAACATGTCCACATGAAGTCATGTCAACAGTCTACATACACTAGTACAGTGACCACCAAGGATGCCACGAATGATGCAGGTGGAGACATCGCTCAGCATGCATGTGCAAAGTTGAAGGAGTCCGTCACACACCCAGCTGATGTAGACCCAGCTCAGCACCACATATTTGAAACACCCTGCAGGGAAGATGTCAGGTTACACAGAGGAAGGAACACACCTTGGGACGATGTCACCATTCAGTAACTGCTTACATGAACAAAGTAATTTAGCCAACAGCTTGTGATGGCACACAGATACCAGGGTCCACCCTATGACCAGCACAAGACTACATTTCCCACACACCCAACACATTATCACCACCCCAAATCATGGAGCAGGTCCACCAACAGCAATACCAGATAAACAGTAGTGTTCCATGGAAAAAACAAATAGCTTTATTCAGCAGGATGTAAGTAATAATCATCATACATGTCAATATATACAAGGCCCATAGGGCAGTCCATGACTCAAATCCGGATGGGGGACACAGTGGGACGTGTGTCCCCTAGCTTGCCTGCACAGTCAGACTCCTTTGTCTTCCACAGGGGATGGCATCATTTGGGGGGGAAGGACCAGGCACCGCAGGGACAGGAGGGGCAGGGACGGACGACTCCAACACAGGGGGTGGGGCAGCGCTAAAGGTGGATTGGAGCACGGCACTGCACACTACTGCCAGGTCGCCCAGCGTCTCCCCTGCACCCGAAGGAACCACAGGCCCCAAGGAGGGGGAGGGTCACAGGGATGGGTCGCAGCGCTACCCGGGGAGGGTGTGGACAGGGGGGGGGACTCAACCACCCTGACCGGGGACTCCTTTGACCGCTTGCGGGGTGGTGTCACTGTGGGGCTCAGGGACAGAGCGGCCATGAAGGAGTCTTTGCTGGATTTGTGGCCAGGAGAGCTGAGGGGAGTGGATTTGGAGGGAGTGGATTTTGCAGATTGCGGACTCCCACTCTGGCTGCGTGTCTTACGTTTGCCCCCCGACCCCGTGGGTGTGCCTACTTCACCCTGTGTGCGCGTGCCAGGAGGTGTGCGCTTGTCCTTCCCTGCTGGTGTGGTGCCTGTGTCTGGTGGGGTGTGTGCATGCTGACGTCTGGGTGTACGTGGGACTGGCATGGGAGTGGGAAGTGTGGATGGGGCATGGGTAGGGGGTGGGACGAAGTGCTGCAGGAGACCCACTGCTGCAGTCAGTGTCGAGTCAATAGACCGCAGCAAGTTGCGTTGGTCAGCCTGCGGTGCTGAAATGCCCTCCAAGTATGCCTCCATGTTGTTGATCACGCGGCTGTGGCCATGGAGGACATTAAGCATCGCAGCCTGACCAACCTGCAACTGCCGCAGGATGTCCGCAGACTCGGCATTGGCGGCAGCAGTGGAGACAGGGGCAGGGGGTGCGGTGCCTGGCAGGAAGGAGACACGTGGTGACCTAGCACGCCGGGAAGGGACACGAGCAAGTGGGAGGCCGGTGATGGCAATGGAGGGGGCGGGGAGAGATGTTGTGCTGCTGTCAGCTGTTGGAGCAGCCTCCGCCCCCTCGGAGAGCTCAGCCTCGGACCAGTCAGCTTCATATTCTGTGGTGGCAGTGGACAGGTCCTCCGGCTCAATCCCCTCGGCCTCAGTTCCACTCGATGTGCCAGCTAAGATGTCACTGCTGGCACTGGTGCTCGGTCCCTCCGCACGGTCCGTGCCGGTGTCTCCATCCGTGTCCCCCGACGATGCTGTGGGCAAGGTGAATAAACAGGAATTAATCAGACACCTGTACACATATGTCACATGAGTCAAATCTACATAGATTACAGTGCATAGCCTGAAAAGAAAGATGAGTAACATCTACAATACAAGGTACATATATAGGCCCTGCAACACACAGTTGGTTCACCCACCATGCCACTGAGAAACTATGGAGAGCATGACACATTTGCAAATTACATGATATGGATTTGGACAGAGGAGCCAGGCTCTGGGGACAATCCAGCACTGCATCTGCACCACACAGCGTTGCCGTAACTAGGGATGAGCAGGGACCATCTCCATGAACTTGAGGCACATGCTGCAAAGGTAATACTTAAAGACATGCCCAACATGAATGGGTCACTGCACCTCGAGTGTATGTCCAGACAAACATCACACACTGGCCAGACCGAGCAATGAGATTTCAGGTGTCGACATGTAGGCCTTGCCCGCACCAACCACCCCCTACATGAGACAATTTGATGAGACACAGGAAGCACTTGCATCTCTTAGTCTGGGAGAAATACACATGGGCTGCAAGAAACCCATATTGGACCCAAAATACCCCATGTGCGCCTGTACAACGATCTCATTTACAAATGTCCATCATCAGATAATTGTAACAAGACACACAGGCACTGGCCACCATGAGTATGAACGAGGAAAATTAGGTCAGGCTGTACAGTGGACACTTGTAGAACTCGTTACGTAAATATACATGGTGCCAGGGGACAATGGCACAGAGCACATCCTATGCTGTAGACACTGAGAATGTCCACATATTGTGATGACACACCTGATACCTAGCAAAATATGCCCCAGGGGACAGTAGTGGCCACAATATTCCATGGTCCTGAATGGTAATGACTGCAACACAAGCCACCATCCCTGCACTCTGCATATCGCACACTCATGCACATCATGTCACAGGCCACAACATAGGACATGCTTGCTGTAAGGCATTACACTTCAGAGACATACTCCTATGTCTGTACTCAGCATCAGTGCCAATTGACATGGACCCCACAAGTACTGGACTGGACAGGGCACAGGCAAGGTCCCAAAACCTGTTACACACCAACCCCACACATGATGCTGCAAGCATTGGTCACGTGGATAAACTGCCAGTCCAGATGACCTTGTGAAAGAGTGACTACACACAGACCAGGGAACACATGGCAAGGAGGGGAAGGGAGGAAGGACAGCACCGCTATACTGTGGGTGACAGGACCTGCACCGCACATTTAAACACAGGCAGTGTATCCATGCAACTGTGCACTTACAAATGCTGGTGACACACAACAAACACACATGTACCTACCCCCTTCCTGCTGCTGCTTCTCCCGTAAGCGCCTGTCCATGTCAGGAAAGACCACCGCCAGCACACGCTTGTGGATGTGGGTTGGTTCTTAGGGCCCACAGGTGAGTCCCCCAGCAGGACCCGTGCGATCCTCCGCGTCCAGCACCGGATATCCTGCCAGCGTTTTCTCACCTGGGCCAGGCGCCGCTTGCGACCATCCGTCCTCCTCACGGCACTGACGGCGTCCCTCCAGATCTGCTCCTTGGCAGAGGCGCCTCCCTGTGGGGTTGAAAAAGTGAGACTACATCAATACACCTGCCACATGTCACAGAGACACACATTAGAACAATTTTGCTGGTTTCAACAAGGCATAGTATGCAGCCAAAGCATTGCACCTTTGTCATAGGGACATTTTTCTCTGTGTAAGGGCAAATGCACCACGTGCCATTGAAAGTACACAGGTGGCATGAGGGGTACGACACAATAAATGATCCAGACTCGCACTGTGCATCAGAGGTACACCAGGATTATGTGCAGCACCTCAAAGCAGTCACATGCCACAGGCCACTGACGCTACCTCAGCAGAGTACACAGACACACACAGGCACAGGACATTCACCTGCCATTGCCAACTGCAGATACAAACCTCACTCTGCACATGTGCCACTAGACTGGGGGGGCTCACAGGTGTGGGGCTGGCTCTGCACGTCAGACACACAGCACTGTTCCCTGCTCACATCAGATGGGCAGGGTATATCCATCCCTCATGCAGCTGGGGTGCTACACTCCACATATGCACCCACCCACATGACAGGGGACTTACACACACACCGATATCCAGGGTAAGAACACATCATGTGGACACTCTCAGCACAGGTACACTGAACAAACACACATCTGTGGGTACAGTCACCTGTCACACTGGGGTGACCACAGAATCACATGAGGACTGTAGAAGCAACATTCCCAGGAGGATTAGACAGGCAGAATGTGGCATGCACCATGCAGTGATTGTCACAGTAAACACAATGCAAGGGAGGACGGCAGACATGCACCACAGCATGCTCTGGCTGGGAGACATTAGGCATTCCCCCCCTGGGACCCACCCTACAGTACAATGCATGTGTCACACCTGGACACAATGCCAGAAGTCACAGTCACAAAAAAGGCCCACAGTCTGTGCTAGTGGACTCAGCACTCACCTGAAACCCTGGTCGGCCATACAGCATGGGGTACTGTGGGAGGATGACATCCAGCAATGCCACATTCTCCTCCAGGGTGAAAGGCTGGGCCCTCTCCACAGACCTTGACATGGTGCCAGGGAATCACGAGCAGCAGCAGTGTTGTGGAATCAAAAGATGTGCAGGCAAGTGCTCTCTCATGGGACCTGGCTGCCTTATATCTGCCTTGCTGGCCTGTTTCATGCACAGGAGTACAGAGTGATTGGTCACTCACATTTGCATCCTATGTTTCCTCCAATCCATTTAAACCTACCCCTGTGAGGGGGTTAGATTTTTTTAGAATTCAGCATGATGTCATTTCAACAACAACTTTGCAACAAAGTAGATTATTTCAAACCGACTTTTGCAGGCCACCTCATTCAACAAGTTCAAAGTTGAAACTCGGTCTCCATGGCAACCAGCATGCATCTCTGGCTTCATACTTGTCCCTCATGTGTCCCATATGTAATTTGGAGATTCACACACAGGTACGGTGCGTTCCGGGGCCCTAGGGCACCCCAAATGCATAGCAACGGGCCGTACAGGTGTGTGTACGGTCCGTATCACTATGGGTACGCATACGCGAGCAAACCCATAGTGATACGGACCGTACACACGCCTGTACGCTCACTATCACTATGGGTTTGCTCGCGTATGCGTACCCATAGTGATACGGACCGTACACATGCATGTACGCTCACTATCACTATGGGTGTGCTCGCGTATGCGTACCCATAGTGATACGGACCGTACACACGCGTGTACGCTCACTATCACTATGGGTGTGCTCGCGTATGCGTACCCATGGTGATACGGACCGTACACACGCGTGTACGCTCACTATCACTATGGGTGTGCTCGCGTATGCGTACCCATGGTGATACGGACCGTACACACGCGTGTACGCTCACTATCACTATGGGTAGGCCTACGGCAGCACTCCCATAGTGATAGGGAACGTACACACGCCCTCAGAGTGAATGTACGGTGCCTTTCACACATAACAGTGGTGACAGGCAGCACACAGAAGGGAATAGAGCTGACATACTTGTCCATGGATGGACATCAAGGCATTGTCTGTGCAGTACTACATGTGTGGGGCACAGGTGTGAAAGGCTGTGATGTGGCACATTACTCCTGAGTTGTGAAGGCAATAGATGTATGATGAGATGTGTACAGATGTTATGTGTGATGGTGCACTATGTGCCAGACATGCCCTTCACTCCTTTGACATGTGTGCATGTCGTACAGAACACTTGAGATAAGCGTCACTGGCATGGCACAGTCAACAACACACGCAAGTGTCCCCTGATGCCCGCTACAGGGGTTACCACACCTGACATGTGACTACCCACGTTGCACGATGTGACTATGTCATGTATGTGTGGTGTGTTCCCATTAGCTTGATGTTGGTGTTCCCTCAAATGCATCTGCAGTTGCTGCAACCAACATGTGTCTGTGTGTAGATGGCCATGGCACACTGTTACGCACACCAGGCCACATGTGGTATCGGATGTAAGGTGTGTATGTATGCATGGGACACGGAGTAGCGTAACAAGGACCTGTCTGCATACTCTCAATGTATGTGTGATCAGTCATGACATGTACACCTTCATGGCAAGGTGTGTGGGCTGTCCTAGTGTTATGTCATGTGACCTGTGGCTCTAGTGTTCCGCTAACTGTTACTGCAATCAACATCCTACATCTGCTGATATGTTGATGTATGTCACTCCTGTATTGCGTCTGGCTGTTCACTTACACTGGGACACAGCTAGACCCATGCCATGGGATGTGGAGGTTCACAATCCCCGTGTAGCTGGGTCTTGGTAGGAGTGTCACCTGGCAGCCATACGTGTCCAGGGCATGTAGCACATACCTGACTCCGTATGTAGCATATGTGTATTGACAGATTAACATGTGCTCAGTACATATAAATTGTTGTTGTAGTGCACTTTCTCTTCCTTGTCACTTCCAAATTACTGCAGAGCGCCGCCTCTTCCCCGACCAATTCCGGAATTGGCTGACATGCGGGAGAATGACTGTATACGCTGCTACCGCTTCCCCCAACCGTTGATTGAGGAGTTGACGGCAAGGCTGGCACCACACCTGCAACCACTGCACAGGTATCCTACGGCACTGACACCCAAGCTGAAGGTAATGGCAGACCTACATTTTTTTGCCACGGGTACCTTTCAATATACCATAGCTCATGTTGGTGGCATGTCCCAGACCATGTTCAGCCGTGTGCTGCATGATTTTTTAGAGGGCATGTTGCTTCACCTGGATGAGTTTATCCATTTCCCAACTCCTGAACAGTTGACAGGTGTCAAGCGTGGATTCTATGCCCTGGGAGAGATGCCCCATGTCATTGGGTCCATAGATGGGACACATGTGGCTTTGGTACCACCACAGGCACAGGAGGTAGCGTACAGGAATCGCAAGCACTACCACTCCATCAATGCCCTTGTGGTGTGTCTGTCCAACATGGTGATTTCACATGTCTGTGCTCGTTTTCCAGGATCAGCACACGATGCCTACATCATGAGGCGTAGCAGGGTGCCTGAAATGATGACGCAGCTGCGCAACGAACGAGCATGTGTTGTTGGTGGGTACACTCTGTCTGTCCTGTATTTTGCGTAGACTTCCTGCCCGACTGCTTCTCCTGTCCTACTTTAGTCCATGTGGTTTCCATGTAGGGGACGCTGGCTATCCCAACATGCCATGGCTGATCACGCCTCTCTGCAACCCCAGCACGCCGGCCCAGCTCCGCTACAACACCGCCCATGGCCGGACAAGGCGAGTGATAGAGAGGACATTTGGCCTCCTGAAGAGCCGATTCAGGTGCCTACACAAGACCGGCGGCGCCCTCCCATATGCCCCGGTGAAGGTCTGCAAAATCTTCATGGTCTGCTGCATGCTGCACAACATGGCAATTGAGAAAGCTGTGCCACTCATCCTGGATCAAGATGATCAGGACCATCCACCCGTGGAGGACGAAGGGCTTGGCAATGGGGCTAGTGATGTGGAGGATGTCGAGCCGCAAGAGGACATCCGGAATCGGCTCATACGCGACTTCTTTGCTTAGTGGTGAGTACCAGTGTCTGAGTGTGCACGCATTGGTCCTTGTGTGGCATGTGTTGCAATGTGTGTGTCCATCTGCATGTATGCCACGTGAGTCAGAGGTGTGTGTGGATGTGTCACTCGAGTGATGGTGCCAGTGATGAGTGTATTTCCGCAGTCATAATTGTGACCTAGCATGTTGTCATCCTTATATGTGTCGAGTACATGCACATGCAAGTGGATGAGCTTTTTGTGGCTGACTCTTGTGTGTCTCTCATCCCCAGGTACTTGCGCATGCCGTCTGCTGGTTGCATTGTTGTGGCACTGCTATTCCTCATGGACACGTCATCGTGTGCTGACTCAGCGTTACACACACGGACAAGTTTGGAAGTCTCCTTAGGGTAAGGGATGCATCAGGGGTGTATTGGGTGTGGCAGTTGTTTACGATGTGTGCACACTGCCCCTGTTGATGTTTGGTTCCTCTGCAGACATGTCGAATCACCATGGGACACATGACATGTAGCTGGATTCTCCTGAATAGATGGTCAGACTTGTTGACAGTCATCTGTAATGGGATAGTGGATTGTGATGAAGGCATCAATGTGTGTAACACTGCCCTCGGACACATACGGTTTGCATTGGCTTGACATGGTGTGGGACTTCCACATCAGAGGATCAATGGTGTATGGCAGCCTCTCCGTGAGCAGCAGGGGGTGTTTAGCTGTTACCCGACACTTGTGTGCCAGTTCCATGGATATCAAGCATTTGTGGTGCAGAAGGGGGGTGCCAGTGTTGGACCCACATGATACTCCACATGACCTGTGTATGTGTACTCCGAGTTGCCTCTGCATTCCGGAATACATGACTAATAAAGGTGTCCCTATGCCTCGAAGGTGCCTCTTTTCAGTCAATGCTGGTGTGTTGCCACGGTGCATACGGCATGTCTGGCATGGTTCTCAGTGATAGTGGCTATGTGTCTATGTGTAGAGTAGCAAGATGCAAGCTGTTTGTCTGGGATTAGACTCTGTATTGTGCATGATGTCCATTACTGTGTGGGTATTGTGACATGTGCCATCCCCATGCATCCAACGTTGGCCAGGCCACCATTCTCTGCATCCACCTGACTCAAGCTTGCAGGACATGGTTCTGCCACCTGTCTACACATACCTGGGTGCCCCCCAGGACACTCCACATGATCCCTGACCTCTGCGCATGACTGTTGCTGTACTCAATATGTCTGTCGGCACGGTTGTGCGGCCACCCCCTCAGCTGGTTGGGCCCATCACGGGTGTGTATGGTGCTCCATGTCTGTCTTGCCTAATACATTGTGACCCATGTGTGTCCTGTGCCAGACTCAGGCCCCAGGGTATGGATGGTTGAAGTCATATGAGAACTCAGGCATGGTTAGACTTTACAAGACACATGTAATGTAATAATGGAAAATGTAGGCATCATCTCTTGATCGTGTAAGTTTTTATTTGTGTTGGGGTACGTGTTGGGGGGGGGGGGGTATGACAAGAGGGGCTTTCCGGGTGTGTGGAATCCAAAGTTCACTGGGGGAGTTGGTATCCTTGCCATTGGAAATCATCAGAGTCCATGCCACAGTGTTTGTCAACATTGGTCAGACAGTGACCAGCAAGTCCATGTGGCAGAGAATGTAATTTGCTGATGTGCTGCTGTTGGGCCAGTGGGCCAGGTGCCAGGCCAGGTGTCCTGGGAGATGGTGCTGTTGCGCCGACCCTCACGGTCTTTTCCATGGACGACCCGCCCTCCTGCGGGAACCCTCAGAAGCAGGCCGTGACGATGCTTGGGATGCTCCGTCGGATGTGTCCTCCTCCTCCTGATCCCTCCCTGTGGGTGGTGATGTTCTTCGCCTGGTGGCACAGGGACGGTTGCCCATGTTGTCGGCTATCCGACGGAGTGAACGGTTAATTCCCGTGAGCACCGTCACGAGCTCAGCCTGTCTGTCCTCCATCCGTCCTTGGTGTCGCTGTTGACAGGCATGTTGCTCCGCATGTTGCTGGGCCTGCTGGGTCTTGATCCCCTCGAGGGTCCCCTTCATCTCGTTGAGGGTGGACACAACCTGGCTCATGCCCGTGGTGTCCTGCCGGTATGTGTCCAGGATGTTTCTTACATGGGAATATACCGGTTCCGCAGCCAACTGGTCAGGCTCGCGCCTCCGCCGTCCTCCACTCCCACCACCCCTGCCCACTTGTGCCTGGCCTGCCCTTGTGGGCACATCGGGTCTCCGGGACCCCTGAGGGGTGGCATTTGCGTTGTCGCCTGCCTCCTCCTGGGTGCCCGGTACACTGTGTCCCTCCTGGTCAGCCTGGCTGCATTGTGGTGGTGGGGCAGGGATCCTGGGTGTCTCCTGGGATGTGGCAGGAGTGGGGGTGGTGGTTGGCCCAGTTGTACCTGACGCAGGTGCTGCAGGTGGTTGGACACCAGAGGGGCCAGGTTGGTCGGGGTCGTCCACAGAGTGGTGAGAGTCGTCGCTGCCGGTGGGATCGTCATCCCGCAGAGACAGGTCCTGTGAGTCTTCCCCCCCAGTGTTGGGGGGTGATCCACGACGTTGACCTGTGTGTGAGAGAGACAATGTTATTTTTGTTCCATGCAACATCCATGTTTCATTTGTTTCAAAGTTGGCACTTTTCCTCTGGGTATTTGGATATGTCTTGCATTCCACTCACAGTGCACTTGTGCATGGGTATGTCCGTTGGCCACAGCTTTTGAGACTTTACCTATGTGTGACACAGTCTTACTTGCTGCGTCAATTGTGACTGCAGTCAGCAGTGGAGTGAGCAGGTGTGGCGAGCCATGCATTGGCGCCTTCCGTGTTGCACTGTACGTGGGCAAATGGAGTTGTTCCACACACTTATATAATGCAGGTAGCTGGCGTTGTGCTCGTGCACAGGTTGACACATGGCCCAGTGTTTTGCCATGGAGAAGAGAGGGGGATTCAGGCACTGGCCACCCTTGTTTAATGCACGCAGTCCACCTGCTGACGAGCAGACATTCCCACACCACCCAAGGCTGAATTGGTCTCCCTGTGTCTCCCTTTCTCACTCCCTCTCTGTCCCCCTCTCCCTCCCTCCCTGTGTCAGCCTCCTCCCTCTGTCCGTCTCCCTGTGTCTCCCTCCCTCTCTCTCCCTCTCTCCCTCCCTCTGTGTGTCACCCTCTGTCACCTCAGCCCAGCTTCCTAGGCACACACTGTTTGCAGATCTTTGAATGGCCCTTGGCTTGTTCATGTGAGTTTGTTTCTGATCTCCAGGCACCCATTGGGTGTAGTGTCTGTGTCTGCGCTGCTGCTGTGGTGGTGTGTGCTGCCACTCTTTCACAGTGTTGGCTGTTCATTAGCTGCTGTCATGTGCAAAAAGTGCCTTCACCCCCATGTCTTCATGCAAGGCGTCCGCCATTTGCAGGCAAGTCTTTCCTGTGTGGGGACACACTGTTTGTCTGGCTGTGACCTAGGCCATATGGGCAGAGGGCATTGTTGTCTGCTTCTGAGTTGCACTATGTGATTTTTGAGGCCCACACTCCCGCCATCCGGGTTACCGTGTCTTGTGTTGGTGTTGTCTGTTGCCTGTGACTTGGCATTGTCTAGCTGGGTGCATGGGGCATGGTGGCGCTAGTGGCATGTGCGTGTTTATGGAGTGTGGTTGAGTCATGCGATAGCTTTGGGGTGGTTGCGTGCATGATTGTGAGTTTGGTGGTGGATGACGTTCCCCCCATGTGAGGTGAGTTGTTTGTGTACTCACCAGGCTCTCGGAGTCCTTCTACTCCCTCCACTCCCACCAGCGGCAGCGTGGCCATCACCCTCTCCTCCCAGGGATGGTATTGTACGCGTCTGCGGGGCGGCCCTCCTCCAGTGGTGTTGGCCTGGTTGTGGTCGTCGGTCATTTTGCGGCGGACCGTCCTCCGCAGATCGTACCACCTGGATTGGCATTCATGCCTGGTCCTTCTGGTGGACCCAACAGCATTCACAGCATCGACAATCGTCTGCCACATGGCTGATTTTTCGGAAATGCTGGTCTGTCTGACCAATGTTCCAAAGAGGTGTGGCTCGACTCTGATGATTTCGTCGACAAGGACCTCCAACTCTCGGCTAGTGAACTTTGGATTCTTGTTAGTGGGCATGGTGAGGGGTGTGGGTGTGGATGGTTGTGGGGGGTGTGGGTGTGGATGGTTGTGGGTGTGTGGGTGTGGTTGTGCAGGTGTGTGTGTGAATGTGATGAGGGGGTGGTTGTGTGAAGGTGTGCAGGTGTAAGGTGTAGTGGAGGTTGTAGTATGGTGCAGTTGTTTCTCTGTGTGGTCTGGCAGCAGTGGGTCTGTTGCAAAGGATCATGGTTTGTGTGTGTTGGGCCTTTTTATTGGTCTATTGGTGGGTGTGGCTGTGTTTGAACTTTGGGTGGGTGTGTTATAAGGAGTGGTTGTATTTTGGGCCTCTGTTTGGGAGTTTGGCAGTTGCAGGTCAGTGAATAGGTTGTATTTGTGCTTGTTGGACATGTTTTGTGGCTTTGTGCGATTCGAATGGCGTCTTCTTGTGTTGTTTTGCTTTGTCCTGGTTGTGTACGTATGTTTTTAGCGTCTGTATGGTGCGTACATCGGCCATTTTGTTGTACAGTGCTGTCCTTGTCTCCGGCTTGGTACGACTCGTACATGCGCGATGTTGGGTGAGGGTGCTGGTGTTGGGGCCTGGGGTGCGCTCCGTACTTAGACTGGTGGGGTGTGTGTTCGCTCCGTAAATACACGGGTGGGGGTACGGTCCGTACATACACTGTTGGGGTGCGCTCCATACATACGCGGGTGGGGGTACGGTCCGTACATACACTGTTGGGGTGGGGGAATGCTCCATACATACGCGGGAGGGGGTACGGTCCGTACATACACTGTTGGGGTGGGGGTACGCTCCATACATACGCGGGTGGGGGTACGGTCCGTACATACACTGTTGGGGTGGGGGAACGCTCCATACATACGCGGGTGGGGGTACGGTCCGTACATACACTGTTGGGGTGGGGGTACGCTCCATACATACGCAGGTGGGGGTACGGTTCGTACATACACTGGTGTACATACACGGGTGGGGGTACAGTCCGTACATCCACTGTTGGAGTGGGGGTACGCTCCATACATACGCGGGTGGGGGTACGGTTCGTACATTCACTGGTGTACATACACGGGTGGGGGTACGGTCCATACATCCACTGTTGGGGTTGGGGTACGCTCCATACATACACGGGTGGGGGTACGGGCCGTACATACACTGTTGGGGTGGGGGTACACTCCATACATACGCGGGTGGGGGTACGGTCCATACATACACTGTTGGGGTGGGGGTACGCTCCATACATACGTGGGTGGGGATACGGTCCGTACATCCACTGTTGGGGTGGGGGTACGCTCCATACATACGCGGGTGGGGGTACGGTCCATACATACACTGTTGGGGTGGGGGTACGCTCCATACATACGCGATTGGTGGTACGGTTCGTACATACACTGGTGTACATACACGGGTGGGGGTACGGTCCGTACATCCACTGTTGGGGTGGGGGTACGCTCCATACATACGCGGGTGGGGGTACGGTCCGTACATCCACTGTTGGGGTGGGGGTACGCTCCATACATACACGGGTGGGGGTACGGGCCGTACGTACACGGGTGTATATACACGGGTGGGTGTACGGTCCGTACGTACGGGGGTGTACATGCACGGGTGGGGGTTTGGCGCGTACATACAAGGGCTGGGGGGATGGTTCGGCACGTACATACGGGGGCTGGGGGGGGTGATCGGCGCGTATGCGGGCACATGTCTCCATGGTTGCTATGGGAGTTCGGCGCGGACGGTGTTTTTTCCATACGGTTGTAACATCGGACGCACGGGATGGATCGTACTTGCGAGGTCGGACTTCACTTTTCACATTTGTACGGTAAATCGTCCGGGGACGTGTCGGACACATTTTCCGACCCGAGGACGTGTGGGGAATTATTCCCAATGCGATTCGTACGGACTTTTTCCCATGTGAATCGTACTTGGCAGTTTGTACGGCACTTGTACGTTTCGTACGGTAAAAAGACCGGATACGAGTCATACGGGGAAATTTTTTCCAGGATCCGAATCGGCACCTGTATGTTTTAAGAGTTCCAACTTTATTCCAATCAAGATGGCTTCAGGTGTGCCATACGTTTGTCATAAGTAGGACTGTTAGCGCTCTAGTTGTTCTTTAGAACACTCTTGGAAGCTGCAGTAGAACACAAAGGAATCAACTGACAGTCTCTGCCCTTGTTGGATGTACATGTTTTACTGAGAATGTCAGACTTCATTCTCACATGACTGAGAAAGATAATGTGAATTTACAGAAAATATGCTCTCAGGTTAGCTTATAGATCACCTTCCAAACCGCTGTGGGAAAAGCATGAGAAAATATTTTTCTCTCAAACATGATTCATGATATCCCAGCAGAAGGCTTTTTCACATGGTAAAATCACCTTAGAACACACCAGAATTCCTAAAATGAGTATGATACTCTCAACAAATGATTTATAATGTAACTAAAGTCTTAAAACCTTCTATTTACTGCAATGCTTTTTAATGAGGTGCTATCATGTATATTGGTCCCAAGATGGCTGCCAACACTTCTTGGATGAAGTGCTGACAGCCAATCAGATCTCACGATGAGATGTGTGGTTAGGCTCCGCCCAGATATATATGTGATTTTGATTTTGATTTTCTCAGGAACTACTGAACAGATTGACACCATTTAAACAAAAGGCATGAGTCTGAACTGAGGACCACCTCTTTGCCAAATTTGGTATAATTCCGTTCAGCAGTTCGGGCTGTAGCTGCGACTAAAGGTCCTGTGGGAAATTGCATGGGGAAAACATTTTTGGGACCCCCTTTTTTCTCGGCCCCCGCTGCATGAATCATCCCGAGACTTTCAGGATAGGAGCGGACCGGAGCTGGCCAAAAGTTTTGAAAAGTTTGCGAAGATTCGTCAATCGGCGCCAAAGTTATTGGGAATAGAATGTTGCGGATTTCCTATGGAAAATAGGTCCTAACTATAACTACCTACTGGCGACCGCCAGTAGGTAATATATATATATATATATATATATATATATATATATATATATATGATCTACTGGCAGTCGCCAGTAGATAGTCATAGTTAGGACCGTGTTTCCATAGGAAATCTGAAAATTCTATTTTGAATAACTTTGGCGCCGGTTGACGAATCCTCGCGAATTTTTCAAAATAGGTGGGGCGCTCCGCTCCGCTCCTACCCTGAAAGTCTCGGGGTGATTAGTCAAGCATGGGGAAAACGCATTTTCCCCATGCATTTTTCCATAGGACCTTTAGTCGAAGGTACAGCCCGAACGGCTGAACAGAATTACGTGAAATTTGGCAGAGAGGTAGCCATAAGGTCAAGGAAGTGCCATTTGCAGGTCTCGTGTAAATCTGTTCAGTATTTCCTGAGAAAATAGCATTTAAAACCATATCAATATCTATACGCGCGCAACCTGCCGTGCGCGAGCGCAATTCTGATTGGTTGTTAGATGTCAGTAAACATTCGAATCGGTCGGAATCAGGAAGTGGCGGCCGCCATTTTGTCTCTCGCAGTCTGAGGCAGTGAAAATCAAAGGTGGAGAACGTGAAAAGGGGGCAGGGTGGACAGTTCCTGACCCCCTAGCCTTTGTCAGGGGGTCACTGAAGGACCCCCAAGGGTGAAAAAAACATTTATTTTTTTGATGAAAAAGCGCGGGGTGCGCGCACGGTGCGCGCACGACACGCACAACGCTTCGTGGGCACTCGCGCGCACGGCGAAAAACCTGAAAAAAAAAAAAATTAATAAATACATAACTTAGCATTTAAAAAACCGTACAAATTCACTTAAAAAACCATAGGTTTCACACACGTTATAGTTAGGGATTAGCATTTAAAAAACCTTGCAAATTCACTTAAAAAACCATAGGTTTCACACATGTTATAGTTAGTTGGACATTTCCCTGGTAAAAAACCAATGAAATTCCCCCGTTATAGTTAGTGCAGGCAACTATAACTCACGCGTCCGCAATCCTCTGCTGATGATGTCAGATATTACATCACTGATTACATATGTGTCTTTCTGAAAAATAAATATTTGTAATATATGTATAGCTAAAGATTAATGGAAGAAGACATGGGTAAATAGGTGTCTAAATACAGTGATGTAATATATCATCAGCAGAGGATTGCGGTCGCGTGAGTTATAGTTGCCTGCACTAACTATAACGGGGGAATTTCATTGGTTTTTTACGAGGGAAATGTCCAGCTAACTATAACATGTGTGAAACCTATGGTTTTTTAAGTGAATTTGCAAGGTTTTTCAAATGCTAATTCCTAACTATAACGTGTGTGAAACCTATGGTTTTTAAAGTGAATATATATATATATATATATATATATATATATATATATTCACTGAAAAAAACATAGGTTTTACAGACGTTATAGTTAGGAATTAGCATTTAAAAAACCTTAGAAATTCAATGAAAAAACCATAGGTTTCAGGGACGTTATAGTTAGTTGGACATTTGACTTGTATAAAACCAGAGAAATTCACCCGTTATAGTTAGTTGAGCTAACTATAACTCGCGCGCCCGCAATGCACTGGTGATGACGTCACATATTACATCACTCATGACATGGTCAGTGACATTACTGATGACATCTCAAATTACATCACTGATGACATCACTCATGACATCATCCAGTGAATGTGTGTTTCTGTAAAGTTTTAATATTTTTCATCTATATCTATGCCAAGGTGTATTGAAGAAAGAGTGGATTATTTAGTAGGTGCGTGACTGACTGTATAAGTGAGTGATTGAAAATGTGTTACTGAATGTATGGGTTAGTGTCAGTCAGTCAATCTTTATTCGATGGTTAAAAAACATCATAAAAGCACATATATACAAACAGTTAAAAATACAATTAAATCACTATCAGAATCCTGACTGTTACTCCATGATTAAAACATTTCAATGAGATAATTACAATCAGAATATCTCTGTAGTTGCCCTTAATCGCACCGCAACTCTAATAAAGTTCATAATACTACATAGTGTCAGGGGATCAGCAGCTTTTTGCAAAAAAATTAGTGCATCTTTGGCATGTGCTAATTTGGTGCGCTTTAAAATTTCTACCAGAAATCTGCGCCTAGGCATTGAATAAAAAGGGCACAGGAGTACAAAATGAAGGGTGTCCTGCGGAGACCTGTTGTCGCAGCCGCAGGCACCCTTCTGCTCAATCGGAAATATAAAACCTGGTGGATCAGCCAGTAAATATGGTAAAAGATTGAGCCTAAAACGGGACATTAAAAATCTATCCTGGGCGTTGTGCATGAGATAAAGATACGGCTCCATTCCCTCTGAGTATTTTACCAAACTATAGGCTCTCACGGTACTTTTAATCCCTTCAGCCTCTGCTCTACCTGTAACTCTCTGGGCCCAAAATGATCTCTTGATCAACAACTTGTCTTGAGCTACAATCGTTGTTGGTTTTAAGAATAGATCCTTACGGCCAAGGTTTTCCAAGCTGATCAATACATATTTCAGCCATGGTATACTTATGCTTTTATCCCTTCCATGCAATCACTAATAATTTGTCTTCCTAAAGTCGCCTCAGGGTTTAACCAAATTTTCAGCCATGCTAAAATGGGTCTAAGTTTAACCAGATCTTCTAAATATGGCCTCCCTAGTTCGCTATGGGCTATTGCGGCTGGGGTACTCTGCGGAATCTTCAAAATTGAGCGTAAGATTTTGTTTTCCTCCCGCTGTAATTGCTGGATGTTTACAAAGCCCCACACTTCTGCACCATAAGTGGCCTTAGAGCAGCAAATGGAACCATAAAGATTCATTATTTGTTCAGGGGACCAACGACCCACTCTCCGCCCATAGCCTGCGATAGCACCCTTGGAGGATACCAATTTACAACAACGTTCCTCCACCAAGGGCTTAAATTGTAAAGAGCCATCGAATAGTAGACCCAGATACGAGAAAGACTGTACCTTTTCTAGTGTATGGCTTCCTATTTTATAAGAGAAGTTGGTACAGGGTTTATTGCCAGCTAACATCACGTATGATTTACCCAGATTAACCGACAGGTCTAAGGTTTTCATAAACTCTACAAATCCATCTATTAAGACCTGTAAGCTCTTGGGGGTGCGTGCAAGTAGGACCGCGTCATCCGCGTATAAAAGTACCGGGATAGGACGCGATCCTACGCTTGGGCAATCAGTTTTTAAATTGATCAAGAACTTCTCCAGATTATTAATATAGAGTGAGAATAAAAAGGGGGCCAGGATACAACCTTGCCTCATCCCACTGGTACATGGAAAGGATTCAGTCAGCCCCCCCTCCGTATTATAACATACCATTGCAGAGGTGTCCCTATGTAATTCCCTCAGGATGTTAATCAAGCCCAAATCTATCCCCAAATGTATCATCATAGCCCAGAGTTTGTCCCTGTTCACGTGATCGAAAGCGGCTGCCAAGTCCATGAACCCCAGGTAGATGGCTTCATTGCTGGCTTTAGTGTATTTCGCTACCAGCATGTATAGGTTCAGGCATTGGTCACTTGTAAATCTTCCTATTCTAAAGCCGTACTGGGTGTCCGAGATGATATTATTCTCCTCAGTCCACTCAGTGAGGCGATTCAGAATTACCCGACCCAAGATCTTAGCTGACACATCGATCAGTGAAATTGGTCGGTAACATTGTGGGTTGTCCCTGTTCCCCTTTTTAAAAATCGGGACAATTATAGCCGTGGACCAGGTACGAGGGAGGCCAAACCTACAGGCGGCATTTATCACTCTAGTGAGTATTGGGGCCCATAGCTCAACATTACTCAGGAACAGGTCCGGTGGTGTCCCATCAGGGCCAGGGGCCTTGTTTTTTGTCAGACCCTCAATTCCCACAGTGATTTCTTTTAAAGTAAAATCTATTTCCTGCCCCTGCTTTACTATCCCCCCCTCCTCTGGAACAAGTATTGTTTTATAATTATATAGACCCTTAAAGTGGGTGAGCCACTGATCCGGGAGAATATTTGTCCCAATCACTGGTACATTACTGTCCTGGAAACAAGGTTTGTTAATTATTCTCCAGAACTCGGTAATGTCTCTCCTTTCTGCAGCCTCCCTTAGATCAGGCCAGACTTCACCCTGGAGAGTTACTTTCCTTCTCTTGATCTCTTTCTTGTACATTAATCTACACTGGGCTACTTCTTGTTTGTCCCTTGGCCTTTTCTTAAGACTGCATTTAAGTTCCCTTAAGGCACGTGAACAGTCCTTGTCGAACCATCTGGGGCAATCAACTTTCCTTACTGGGGCACTTGATTTTAGAAGCCCGTCTACCAGGTTAGTTATTTGTCCGAATGCATCAAGTAACGGCAGCCCCTCCACTGTAGGGTCAAGGCACTAATTACTGAAAATGTTCCCCTTATCCATAAGGGATTTATAAAAATGTTCCCCATCTATTTTCGACCACCTGAACCGCCTCCCCTGATCTGTTAGTCTCTGGGAGGTACTACCCATCTGTTCCCTCTTATGCTGGGTTAAATAGGAAAGCTCCATTACCACGGGATTATGGTCGCTGAAGGGACTCCATTCAATCCCTACGGATCTAATCCTATGTTTTAGGAAACTCGATGATACAATATAGTCAATAAAAGACGAGCAACCTCGACCCTTAAAAGTAGGAGGGAGCATCCCGTCTTTGTCCAGAACCATCATGTTCATTGTATGCACCAAATCATGAGTGTCTAGAAATTTGGTGAAGGCCCTCCCTTCTTGCGTGTGGCCGAAATGTGGTCCATTCTTTTTTTTTTTTTTTTTTTTTTTTCGAAAACCTTTGACATTTCCATAAAAAACAAGTATGGGCCTACAACCCCCCAGGGCCGGCCGCTAAGCAATCAGAGTGATAACGACAAGTATAAACACAGGCAGCACTTCGGGGAGCAAAATCCTACTGCTAATACTATGAACAGCGTAAGTAGGGCACCAGGAGAAAAAGGTTTTCATTTTATGATGAAACAAGGCAGAAGGATCAGGTGACAAGCAATTTTAAAACAACGATCACGGATATGCAGAGTACTGAACGGTAGCGATTCATAGCAATCTATTAGGTCAACGGCGCAAACACAAGAACATCAGGATGGGAAAGAACATAATATACAGTTGCGCCCGCAATCCCCCGCCAGAACTCCCCAAGAACACCCCGGAAGTTGTAAACACATGGAACAGCAACAAGGCATAGCAGAAGGAGGTGTATCACGCTGATCCCAGAAAAAGAAAAACAAAAAGAATCAGAGAAGAAAAAGGAGGCCATGGAAAAAGAGATGAAAGAATACAGAATCCCCTCCCCCAACCCCCCACCCTGCACCTCTGCAGATGAGTACGCCCCCCCCCCCCAGCAGTGTGCCTGTCGCCCTGGAACCAGACCCGAAATATAGAAGAATAGGGAAAAGGAAGTAGGAAAAGACCCCCACCAGACGGGGGGTAGAGAAAGTATTTATAAACTGGAGGAGGGCCTTCATAACAGACCCCCGGCTTCTCCCTCCCGCACGGTAAGGTTCCCCTAAAGTGAACAAGGAACAGCACAAAAACAATCTTCTCAAACCACAATGGGGAGCGTTATGCACCTATTGTGCCAGTAGCCATGTCAGGAGAGCACGCCACTCCTAAGCCCGCCCGTCCACTAGGTGACCACCCCCGAGGGGTCAGCCTCATCCCTGACCACTCTGTGGAATTCTGCCCATGCCAACCCCTCGACCCAGCACCATACCCAATGTTCCTAGGCAGAGGAGTGTCCAACAACAACCGAGAAGCGACGCACACAGGTGGGGCGGAAGTCTCTGAGCATCAACACAGTCCGCCGCGTGAAGAAACAGGCTTCCCAGTGCTGCCCTAGGATCTGCACTGCACGCAAGGTTCAGGAAGGCAGAAGCAGCCAAAGCAGACATTAGTTGCTGGAGTTGTCCCTGGGTCGCAGGAGGGCATGTACGGGACGAGGCCACCACATCCCACTCAGGGCCAACGCTTCCGGGACAGATCAGGCCCTCAGATGATCGAACACACCGTAGCATACTGGCCGGAGCGTCCAGTCGTGTACTAACCTCAGGGGCGGCCGCCACAGCGTCCTCCTGCGCGCAGTGTAGGTAGTCTCTGTGTTCGTGTGGACAGGCGGGCCGCCACTGCCCCAACTCCGACGCCACACCCTCGAGCTTACTCCCCAAGATCACGAAACCATGAACCAAGGAGGAGTGAAGAGTACCAAGAGCCTCGAGGAGGTCGCCGTACCCCAGCTCAGCTCGCTGTGCTCTCGCCGCCACTCTCCCAAAAGTCGTACGCTCACAGGCCCGCTGCGGCCCAGCGGTCAGGATGGTAGGCTTCATAGCCCCAAGATGGCCGCCAAGTATGCCCGACCCTCACCGGGGCCGGGACCCCGGGACAAGCGCCGCGATGTCCACGTCGCGGGTGTTCGGGGTCCGGGGGCAGGCAAGAAAAACTATCCGTGGTCACGGGCAACAGTTGTCCCCACCACGGACCAGCTCCCGTAAAAATCCGGGGGCGGCCCGCAATGATCGGGGCAGGATACGGACGGCGGCCGGGCAGCTCACCAACAAGGCAGGGGCAGCCACCGGAGGATCTAAGGTTTGCACCCCCGGTCATGCACTCGGGCCGCTAAGCTGGGCAGTAGCAGTGACCACGCCGAAATGTAGGCTGAGTTTGGCACCGCTCCGGTGGACCGACTCCACCCAGTCACCACCGGCCGCTGTTGTCGCACTGCCACCCGGCCACGGCGTCCACTCGATGTCCCGGCTCCAGGGCCGCACAGGCCGCAAAGTTCCGATGCCGTTTTCTCCGGCAATATCGCAGCTAGAAACCTCGGAGTCACACCATCGGGAGCCCCTCTCCTTCATAAACACGACCACGTAGCACAGGGTAAGGATCTCATGCAGGATATCCGTGCGGGATGCGGAGGTTCACGGAGCCGGGAGTCTACGCTGCCGTCCCGGTCGCCATCTTGGCTCCTCCCATGTGGTCCATTCTTAATTGGGCAATGTGACCATTCAGCGTCAGTGGGAAGTAAGGCCGGGCAGAGATGGCAGTTAAAATCGCCCATGACTAGGATAGTGGGGGCTGGTACCCCCTTACTAGCTTCTATCTCTTGGGTTAGTCTGCAGTCCAAGTCCTGGAGGAATGTGTTATCTTCTCCTGAGATCCCCTTATTGTAAATGTTAAACACAATTAACCTTAGCCCTTTGTCCCTGTACCATACAGCCTGAAAAGTATCTGAGGACGAGGTCGGGCTTGTCCATACACCTTGAAGGTTTAGATCTACATATATGGACACGCCACCCCTAGCTCTGCCTGATCTTGATTTTTGGGCTGGAACGAAGAAACATTTATACCCTGGCATTTGAAAAATACTATTGTCAACCACCCAAGTCTCCTGTAGGCTAATTATCTGATACTGTTTTATGTGCCGCCGCCACTCACAGTTATTAAATTTATTCGCCAGTCCGGCTATGTTCCAGGAGATGAGTTGTAGGCCTTCTTCCGTTTTGTATTTGCCAGCTATACCGGCAGGGCTAGGTATTGTATTAAACAATCCTTCCCTTGTCCCTATGTGTCCTAATGCTAACCCGCTGCCCGATACTGTTTGCTCATTTCCCCTGTTCCTTATGTCACTCAGTGCTAGGGTTTCTCCCCCTCCTGGTGTAGTTGTATGTACTGGAATTTTGGCTGTGCTCTCCCCCCTACGTGGTATATCATCCTCCTCCAGAAGCCACGAGGCTGAGAGTGCATAGTTTTGTGGTGTCTCTGTTCCTCTCTCTTGTGGTTCCTCAAGGGTCGTGTTCTTCCCTTTTCTTCTTTGACAGGGATCTGCTGTGGATAAGATGCTATTAAGTCAATCATTCTCCTCTAGCGATGCCAGGGGACTAAACCTATTTCTCCAACTTGATGGTCCGGGGTTCCTCTTTCTGGGGCCATCACCAACGCGCCCTTGGGCCCTAAAGGGATTAGGTCTCTCCATAAGTCTCCCCGGTGATAAAGCATTGCGAGGTGCTGCATGCCTGGGATAAAAATATCCCAATGGCAATGATTTTATGTGGCTAGAATGATTAGATGTCCCACATGCCATAATATGTTCCACTACTCTCTTGTCCCTAAAATTAACTATAATACAATTGCCCACAATGTCCTTACATCTAGTGCCTACCCAATTCACCCTTCTGACATGTAAAATTTCTCCATTACCGTTTTTATTACTAGTCAGGGGTTTATTATTATGAAGCCAGTGTGTGACCTTGTTGTGTAAATTTAAATATGACTCGTTCTGGTCGCCCTTTAGTTCTGGTACACCTGCAAGAACTACTACATAGGGGCATGCTTCTGGTGGTAGATTAATTGTAGGCAGGACACTAGGCAATATCATAGGGACATCCGCATCGGGCTGCTTTGTTAATTGCACCTTTTCGATTTGTGGATGTTTTGTTAATTTCAGAGCAGGTAATATTTGCTCAGATGGACCCTGGCCAATCTGTGGTGCCCTTGTATTTAAAATGGTGGCTCTATCCTGTTGCACTGAAGAATTCGGTGCTTCAGGAGTCAACCTCCCTGGGGATTGACCAACATTCTGGTTAGCCATCTGTGGGCCTATAATGTTATCAGAGGTAACTGCGCTGCTATGCGACTCCACTGTATGTCCCAGGGTCCTACCTCTATTTTTAACCTCGTTCAAGGTTTTATCCAACCTACTAGTCAATGGTTTAATTTGGCTTATTATAAACGATTCAAGGTAATTTTGTAGGTCTACCACTATTTGTGTCGCCCATAAAGGTGGGACTAATGCCTGGGCCACCTTGTCTGCCCGCCCCTCCCTTGAACTACATCTTGTTTTACTTAAAGGGATACTGGATCTGCTTTTCCTCTCTTTCGGCTTTTTTGGGCACACAGTCCGTTTCCTGGTCCTTAAAGATGAATTTTCAAGGACCAATGTCCCTATATTTGACCCAGTGTCCGGCTGCGCACAGGGAAGATCTTGGTCCAAAATTTCTGGTGAACAAAACGGAGAGATAGTCACAGCTTCACTTTCTGGTCCTAACCTTAAAACAGGGGACTCCAGCGATGGAATTAGGGACAGACGTCTCTCTGTGCGCTCAATTTCGCATGATACTGCCCCGATGGCTTTCTGCAACATGCGATCAATAGCAGTTGGCTTTGGGGCTGGCGATAAGGTTATACCTTTTCCTGGTGATTGTGACTGTAGTCAAGCGCGTTTTAGCCTTGCTTGCCATGTTATTGAAGCAAGTAGTAAAACAGTCAGCCAGACAGTCAATGTCTTACGAATAGTTAAAGTGCCAGTTCAAAATGCCCAGTGTTACATATACAGCTCTGTATCCACAAACAATGTTTGAAACCTTTCCCTTACCTAGGTAACTGGCACGAGGGGGGGCCCGGCTCGGCTCTTCCGGTCCCTGACGGGCAAGGACGGGCACGCCCTTGGCCTGCGCTCTGCCCGGGCGCGGCCCGCGCGCGTCCCGCGCTGCGGGGGTGACAGAGCGCTTTTGAGCACGGTTTCGGCGGGATTCTCCTCCCTCCTGGGCGCGTGGCAGCCTGGGAGGTGTAGTTCGTGTTTCCCTGATGCTGGTGCTTCAAACCAGGTATGCACACTCGTCAGTTGTCCAGAAAGTAAAGGGCAGGATCAGCAGCTCAGGAGGGTGGCCCTACCCTGCCTCTTCGTGGCGTTGACGGGCGCGTCCCGCGCCGCGGGATATGTGCGGCGCTTATGTAGCCTGGGGTTGCGCCTCCCTCGCAGCTGGGAGTGTCGATGGAGACCACGCGTTGCACTCTGGGACCTGGAGTCCCACCAGAGTGGAGGAGTCGTCGGGAGATGGCTGCGTGGACCAGAAAGCAGCACTGGCAAGCTGCGCGATGGACCCAAAAGTCAGGCAGCAAACGCAGCCCCCCTGGCTGCAGGTGAGAGAGCCCACAACAAGTTCAGTATTATCAATACAGTTACTACTAAGTAAACAACGATTTTAGGAAGACGGCACAGGGTTAGGTGGAAGGCTATCCACAGAACCACGCAATGGGGCGCTGTTGGCTTCTACTTCTTCAGCCTTGTAGACGGGAACTGTATAAAACTACACGCTAGTTCCCTGTGGGCGAGGTCTTTGATTCATGGGTGTAATTCCGGGACCAGGGATGTGTTTTTTGGCTTTCAGGCTGTATGTAGTGATTTGTGGGCTCACTCAATAAAAAAAAAAAAAGAAAAATAACTCTATGTTGGTGTCGGTGTTCTCACCACTGAGCTTTAATTACATACAAATGTGTGTATGTCCAACATCAATACCAGCATCCGGGCTATCATTGCTCCACTTGACAGGACTACAAGGCCCACAATCCTCTAGGACGGCCATGCGAATACCTGCGTCCGTGCATACCAACTGTGTTCCAGTTTATATTATCAATGTAACTTGTGTGTATTATCCCGTAGCGAAAATAGTAATTTCATCTTCACAAGTCTGTATTTGTAGGAAAATGTATTAATGTCACGATAAATCAGCAGCACCAATTGTTACTGTGTAAAGGACACACATAACAAGGTTGGAGGAGACCGGTCAATGTAAATATGTTATGCCTCAAAAAAACCTCACCGCTTTTGCTTCAGTATTCTGGGCAAGGCATTTCTAGCTGAGGGCACACAGAACCAAGTGCTGGCAGTCGGAAAACTGCCCCGCTCCTCACTCCGGACTCCCTGCAGCTGTCCTCCGTGTTCCTTCTCCCGGCGTGCTATCTGGGGGCTCCTCACTCCGGACTCCCTGCAGCTGTCCTCCGTGTTCCTTCTCCCGGTGTGCTCTCTGGGGGCTCCTCACTCCGGACTCCCTGCAGCTGTCCTCCGTGTTCCTCCTCCTCAATGTGCTGACCTCAGAATGGAGTCTCAGCTCATAGTTTGCGAAGATTCATCAATCGGCGCCAAAGTTATTGGGAATAGAATGTTGCGGATTTCCTATGGCAAATAGGTCCTAACTATAACTACCTACTGGCGACCGCCAGTAGGTAATATATATATATATATATATATACATGCATATTACCTACTGGCGGTCGCCAGTAGGTAGTTATAGTTAGGACCCCTTTTCCATAGGAAAACCTCAACATTCTATTTTGAATAACTTTGGCGCCGGTCGATGAATCCTCGCGAATTTCTCAAAATAGGTGGGGCGCTACGCTCCGCTCCTACCCTGAAAGTCTCGGGGGGATTCATCAAGCGGGGGCTGAGATAAAAGGGGGGTCCCAAAACGCGTTTTTCCCATGCATTTTTCCATAGGACCTTTAGAACGAGCTACAGCCCGAACGGCTGAACAGAATTACTAGAAATTTGGCAGAGAGGTAGTCCCTAGGTCAAGGAAGTGCCTTTTGTAGGTTTGGTGTAAATCTGTTCAGTAGATTCTGAGAAAATAGCCTTTAAATCAATATATATATCTGAGCCCGCTTACGGTACGCTTACCGTACGCTTACCGTAAGCGTACGGTGGCGTGCGCGAGCGCGATTCTGATTGGCTCTTAGATCTTAGTAAACATTCGAATCGGCCGAAACCAGGAAGCGGCGTCCGCCATTTTGTCTCTCGCACTGAGTGTTGTTTATCAAACATGATGGCCAAAAACATGTTACGGGGCTGTGTTGACAACTCCCTCCCACATAGTCATGTTGAGGGAGTCCACAAACACCCCCCAAGAGCAAAAACGGTTTTATTTTTTTTTCGGCAATTTCGCCGAGTACGCTTACCGTACGCTTACCGTAAGCGTACGGTAAAAAAATAAAAATAAAAAAAACACTATCCACACTTACCCCACCCCCTGTGCTTTTGGTGGCCGTAGGCCACCAAATGTACAGGGCTTATTAATAGGTAAAAAAAACTAAATTTTGGCAACATGAAATTATAAAATAGAAATAAAAAAAACACTATCCACACTTACCCCACCCCCTGTGCTTTTGGTGGCCGTAGGCCACCAAATGTACAGGGCTTATTAATAGGTAAAAAAAACTAAATTTTGGCAACATGAAATTATAAAATCGAAATAAAAAAAACACTATCCACATTGACCCCACCCCCTGTGCTTTTGGTGGCCGAAGGCCACCAAATGTACAGGGCTTATTAAAGTTGATAAAAACCGTGCGTTAAGTGGGCGCGCACGCCTCGAATGGCGTAAAGTAACTTAGCATTTAAAAAACCGTACAAATTCACTGAAAAAACCATAGGTTTCACACACGTTATAGTTAGGAATTAGCATTTAAAAAACCTTGCAAATTCACTGAAAAAACCATAGGTTTCACACATGTTATAGTTAGCGGAAATTTTACTGATAAAAAACCTGTGAAATTGCCCCGTTATAGTTAGTGCTGGCAACTATAACTCACGCGACCGCAATCTTCTGCTGATGACATATGTGTCTTTATGAAAAAAAAATATTTGTAATATATGTATAGCTAAAAATGTATGGAAGAAGACATGGGCAAATAAGTGTCTAAATACAGTATTAGCATCAGCAGAGGATTGCGGTCGCGTGAGTTATAGTTGCCAGCACTAACTATAACGGGGCAATTTCACAGGTTTTTTATCAGTAAAATTTCCGCTGACTATAACATGTGTGAAACCTATGGTTTTTTCAGTGAATTTGCAAGGTTTTTTAAATGCTAATTCCTAACTATAACGTGTGTGAAACCTATGGTTTTTTCAGTGAATTTATAGATATAGATAGATATAGATATATATATATATATATATTCACTGAAAAAAACATAGGTTTTACAGACGTTATAGTTAGGAATTAGCATTTAAAAAACCTTAGAAATTCAATGAAAAAACCATAGGTTTCAGGGACGTTATAGTTAGTTGGACATTTGACTTGAATAAAACCAGAGAAATTCACCCGTTATAGTTAGTTGAGCTAACTATAACTTGCGCGCCCGCAATGCACTGGTGATGACGTCACATATTACATCACTCATGACATGGTCAGTGACATCACTGATGACATCTCAAATTACATCACTGATGACATCACTCATGACATCATCCAGTGAATGTGTGTCTCTGTAAAGTTTTAATATTTTTCATATATATCTATGCCAAGGTGTATTGAAGAAAGAGTGGATTATTTAGTAGGTGCGTGACTGACTGTATAAGTGAGTGATTGAAAATGTGTTACTGAATGTATGGGTTAGTGACTAAACTGTGTGAAAGTCTGTATTAGTGTCTCAGTTGGTGTATAAGCAGCTGCATGGGTTGGTGAGTAGCTACATGAGTGTCTATATGGGTTATTGATTTTTTGTCTGAGTATCTGTATAGGTGCCTGAGTGTCTGTATGAGTGGGTGGGGGTGGGGGTGACTATGTGCATAGATGTCTGAGTGGGTGATTCACTGGTTGTATGGATTCAAAAGTGCATCTGGGAAGGGCTGTATGGGTGATTTAGAGTGTGTATCGGTGTGTTGGTGAGTGAGTGAATGTATGTTTCAGTGGTATATTTGTGAGTAACTACATAAGTTTTAAGACAGTATATGGGAGTGTTGGAGTATATAAATGCCTATATGTGAGAGTAAGTTATTTGAAGAGTGGGTATATAAATGAGTGTCTGCTTATATCAGTGATTGTATAAGACAGTAAGTATGTGTTAGTATCTGCATAAATAAGTGATGTGGTGTGTGTATAAATAACGGAGTTGGTGTGTATAACTGTATACATGAGTAAATGGGTATGTGATAGATTCTTTACATGACTGACTAGGTGTGTGAGTAACTCTATGGATGAGTGGCGGAGTGTGACTGTATGTATAGGTGTATAAGTTCATATTATAGTACTGTATTGATGAATAACTGCATGTATAAGTGACTGGATGTGTGTAGGCCTAGGAAATAGTGGGTGGTATGTAGTATCTGGCATTCTTGTGTGTATGGTTTCAAAAATAGTACTCTGTATTTTAGAGTGCGTGTATCAAAACTTATATTAGGGCATGAGTATGTGCATCAGATTATCATGTGGATGATGTCATCAGTGATGTCATCAGTGATGTCATTTGAGATGTCATCAGTGATGTCATCAGTGATGTCACTGACCATGTCATGAGAGATGTAATATTTGACGTCATCATCACCAGTGCATTGCGGGCGCGCGAGTTATAGTTAGCTCAACTAACTACAACAGGCGAATTTCTCTGGTTTTATATGAGTCAAATGTCCAACTAACTATAACGTCCATGAAATCTATGTTTTTTCAGTGAATTTCTAAGGTTTTTTAAATGCTAATTCCTAAATATAACGTCTGTAAAACCTATGGTTTTTTCAGTGAATTTCAAAGGTTTTTTAAATGCTAATTCCTAACTATAACGTCTGTAAAACCGATGGTTTTTCAGAGTATTTCAAAGGTTTTTTAAATGCTAATTCCTAACTATAACGTCTGTAAAACCTATGTTTTTCTTTGTGAATTTCAAAGGTTTTTTAAATGTTAATTTCATATTTTAATATTTATAAAACCTATATTTTCCCTATTTTTTTTTTTATATATTTTGGAACTCGATTATCCTTTTTTGTTTTTATTTGAGAAATTATGTAATTTTTTATATCTTCAAAAAAAAGTATGTATATATATTTTATTTTGGGGAGAAAACTAGACTCCTGTAACGGTAGTGTACCAAGCTCCATCACCACGCAAATCTTATCTGCCATATTGCGAAACTCATTAAGGATGCGCATTTCGTATCCGACGGCTTCGTAGCACCGTGTCCCGCCTAGCATCATATACGTATAAGGTCGCGCCAGCTCCTAGTTTGGTATGCGACGGGTGCGCGGTACCAATATGTGCTACGTCATATACGTATAAGGTCGCGCCGGCTGCGCGTTCCGTATGCAACGAGTGCATGCTGCCAGGCCCTGTGTTACGTCATAGACCTATGGTATCGCGCCGGGTACGACATTCCCTCATTTATTTTTTTATGTCTCAAAACTATATCTAAATAAGTTTAAAGTGTATATGAGAGCAAGCGATAATCGAAAATATTTTCCACATTTTTATATTTCTAACTGTAATAAACGTATATTATGGTAAATATATTTTCTCAAAATCACGTCGGGTGCGGCCTCCTTGTGCGCTCGGTGCGCGATTGCCATGTGACCTTAAAAAAAAGCTTTTGATTGGTTCATAACATTTCCCATTGGAACAGTTGGAGGACCCCACCCATTTTAGTCATTCTCTTTACACCGTTTGATGAGAGACACCTCTTCTGCATACAGAGCCTTTTTGAAAGGTTTTTTGCTGTGTACACATATCTTATAGTACACACAACATGCAACGATCATCTTGATCAATAATCATGCTCTGTACAGTAGCCTTTCACGTGTGATAGCCATGCATCTGAAACGTTACATCCAAAAAACCAATGTGTGTTACACGATGTCCCTGGTGAGTGTGTGTGCACGCATTATTGTGCTGCCTTTCGGCCTGGGTATTGGTGGCTCAAAGGGGTATCATCAGCCACGGGCAGAGTGCACATTCGAGATCACATGTGACAAACAGTAAAGAGTAATGTGTAGATTTGTGTTGCAGTATGCTCTGTTGTCAGGCTTTACCAGTATAGTAGTGTGTCATATGTGAGACTTTCAGCTTCACGTTTGACATGCATTGCTTGACTGTAATGAGCGTTATCACTGTGTATGACTTAACCTCACTGCTGATCCTCCCTCCATCCGAGCATATTCACATGTGTGCGCTTCGCGATAGCAACACTTTCAATAATACCGCACACCATTGACATGCATGTCTGCGCATATCCACCAGCTTGACAACAACATGTGATGTTGTCCATTCAATGTTTTCGGACAGCATCTCATTAGCGATAGTTGCCGCCCTCCCGGTACATGCTACATTAATGGAAATTGCGGATTGTGCGACGTCAAAACTGCAACAGGGACACACACATAAGTACACTTCCTGCCCAGGCAGGAACTGAACAATGCCCAGGTCCCCGGAATAATTATTCACACCCCCACGCTGGCCTGGCGTACGCAAGCCCAGCCCATTTTGCGTACGTATAAATAGGATAACGACGACGCCACATGTCCCAGTTCTTCCACACTGCTTCAGGTGATATGGCCGCATCCACCTCACATATCACAATGCGCAATAAAAAAAAGGGACCCATGAGGTGTACATCATCCTGACAATCAAAACTACATCTGAATTGTGAACCCTGCTGGACGTCGTGTTTGGACACACACCAATGACAGTAGGTGAGCAGTGGTGTCTGGGTGCACAGGGGCTGCAATTGAGCGCGTTGCAGCGGGAGGGATGGGGTGCATCAGCCTGGGTGTACAGGTGCAAACAAGCGATGTTGCCGTGCGTAATGATGTGATCTCTGACCTCATTCAGTCACATCTCTGTCTCATTTTAAGGACTTGCTGGACCGTACTGTTGGCATGAGCCAGTGGGCAGTGCTGCCCTACAGACGCGTGGCGTTGGCATTTGGGGCACTGTAGTGAGCTGACTACTAAGTGTACATTCACACAGGCTTGCGCCACTGCATTGCACGCGCACATTATGCTTCTAGCAAGCGCTCTGTTCCTTTGTATGTGAACGTTGGCATAACATATTCTTATTTACCCTTGTGTATTCTCGTGCACTCCAACTCCTCTTTGAACCACGATTACAACTAACAGTTGGTAAATCGTACTTCAAGAAGGAAGGATGCACTCAACTGAATAATACAGCCAATTAGATGGTGATAAATTGGCGGAATAGCGCAACTGTGTATGTTTTGTATCTGCACAACGACGCGCTGGCCCGTGAGCAAGGAGCAGGAGCTCCAAAACACATTGGGCAAAGCCATGGAAATACTTGGTGATGTTGCCGGTTTTAGCTGTATAAAGATCACGCTGAGAAGCGGTATCTGCCTTCATTGTGTGCGTGTGCGTCCCTACTATTGTGGCAAACCTTTGGATGAAATATATATATATATATACATATATACATATATATATTCACTGAAAAAACCATAGGTTTCACACATGTTATAGTTAGCGGAAATTTTACTGATAAAAAACCAATGAAATTGCCCCGTTATAGTTAGTGCTGGCAACTATAACTCACGCGACTGCAATCCTCTGCTGATGCTAATACTGTATTTAGACACTTATTTGCCCATGTCTTCTTCCATACATTTTTAGCTATACATATATTACAAATATTTTTTTTTCATAAAGACACATATGTCATCAGCAGAAGATTGCGGTCGCGTGAGTTATAGTTGCCAGCACTAACTATAACGGGGCAATTTCATTGTTTTTTTATCAGTAAAATTTCCGCTAACTATAACATGTGTGAAACCTATGGTTTTTTCAGTGAATTTGCAAGGTTTTTTAAATGCTAATTCCTAACTATAACGTGTGTGAAACCTATGGTTTTTTCAGTGAATTTGTACGTTTTTTAAAATGCTAAGTTACTTTACGCCATTTGTGGCGTGCGCGCCCACTTAACGCAGTTCGTTCCGTGCGCGCACGGTGCGCTTCGCGCACCGCGCACCCACTTTACGCAGTTAGTGCCGTGCCCACGTTACGCTAGATGGGCCATGTATGCACGATGCGCTTCGCGCACCGTGCGCACATGGAGGACATATTATGCGCTTCCTTGTGATCGGTAATCTGTTGAATTTTTTTGGGGAATTTCTGAGCTTTAATAAGCCATGCACAAATGGTGGCCTGCGGCCACCATTTGCACACGGGGTGGAGAAAGTGTGGATTTTTTTTTTTTTTTAATTTTTGACCGTACGTGTACGGTAAGCGTACGGTAAGCGTAATCAGCGAAATTGCTGAAAAAAAAATAAAACCTTTTTTGCTCTTGGGGGATGTTTGGGGGCTCCCTCAACATGACTATGTGGGAGGGAGTTGTCAAAACAGCCCCGTAACATGTTTTTGGCCATCAGGTTTGATAAACAACACTCAGTGCGAGAGACAAAATGGCGGACGCCGCTTCCTGGTTTCGGCCGATTCGAATGTTTACTAAGATCTAAGAGCCAATCAGAATCGCGCTCGCGCACGCCACCGTACGCTTACGGTAAGCGTACGGTAAGCGTACCGTAAGCGGGCTCAGATATATATATTGATTTAAAGGCTATTTTCTCAGAATCTACTGAACAGATTTACACCAAACCTACAAAAGGCACTTCCTTGACCTAGGGACTACCTCTCTGCCAAATTTCTAGTAATTCTGTTCAGCCGTTCGGGCTGTAGCTCGTTCTAAAGGTCCTATGGAAAAATGCATGGGAAAAACGCGTTTTGGGACCCCCCTTTTATCTCAGCCCCCGCTTGACGAATCCCCCCGAGACTTTCAGGGTAGGAGCGGAGCGTAGCGCCCCACCTATTTTGAGAAATTCGCGAGGATTCGTCGACCGGCGCCAAAGTTATTCAAAATAGAATGTTGAGGTTTTCCTATGGAAACGTGGTCCTAACTATAACTACCTACTGGCGACCGCCAGTAGGTAATATATATATATATATATATATATATATATATATATATATATATATATATTCACTGAAAAAACCATAGGTTTCACACATGTTATAGTTAGCGAAAATTTTACTGATAAAAAACCAGTGAAATTCCCCCGTTATAGTTAGTGCAGGCAACTATAACTCACGCGACCGCAATCCTCTGCTGATGCTAATACTGTATTTAGACACTTATATGCCCATGTCTTCTTCCATACATTTTTAGCTATACATATATTACAAATATTTTTTTTTCATAAAGACACATATGTCATCAGCAGAAGATTGCGGTCGCGTGAGTTATAGTTGCCTGCACTAACTATAACGGGGGAATTTCACTGGTTTTTTATCAGTAAAATTTCCGCTAACTATAACATGTGTGAAACCTATGGTTTTTTCAGTGAATTTGCAAGGTTTTTTAAATGCTAATTCCTAACTATAACGTGTGTGAAACCTATGGTTTTTTCAGTGAATTTGTACGGTTTTTTAAATGCTAAGTTACTTTACGCCATTCGAGGCGTGCGCGCCCACTTAACGCAGTTCGTTCCGTGCACGGTTTTTATCAACTTTAATAAGCCCTGTACATTTGGTGGCCTTCGGCCACCAAAAGCACAGGGGGTGGGGTCAATGTGGATAGTGTTTTTTTTATTTCAATTTTATAATTTCATGTTGCCAAAATTTAGTTTTTTTTACCTATTAATAAGCCCTGTACATTTGGTGGCCTTCGGCCACCAAAAGCACCGGGGGTGGGGTAAGTGTGGATAGTGTTTTTTTTATTTTTATTTTTTTACCGTACGCTTACGGTAAGCGTACGGTAAGCGTACCCCGCGAAATTGCCGAAAAAAAAATAAAACCGTTTTTGCTCTTGGGGGGTGTTTGTGGACTCCCTCAACATGACTATGTGGGAGGGAGTTGTCAAAACAGCCCCGTAACATGTTTTTGGCCATCATGTTTGATAAACAACACTCAGTGCGAGAGACAAAATGGCGGCCGCCGCTTCCTGGTTTCGGCCGATTCGAATGTTTACTAAGATCTAAGAGCCAATCAGAATCGCGCTCGCGCACACCACCGTACGCTTACCGTAAGCGTACGGTAAGCGTACCGTAAGCGGGCTCAGATATATATATTGATTTAAAGGCTATTTTCTCAGAATCTACTGAACAGATTTACACCAAACCTACAATAGGCACTTCCTTGACCTAGGGACTACCTCTCTGCCAAATTTTGAGTAATTCTGTTCAGCCGTTCGGGCTGTAGCTCGTTCTAAAGGTCCTATGGAAAAATGCATGGGAAAAACGCGTTTTGGGACCCCCCTTTTATCTCAGCCCCCGCTTGACGGATCCCCCCGAGACTTTCAGGGTAGGAGCGGAGCGTAGCGCCCCACCTATTTTGAGAAATTCGCGAGGATTCGTCGACCGGCGCCAAAGTTATTCCAAATAGAATGTTGAGGTTTTCCTATGGAAACGTGGTCCTAACTATAACTACCTACTGGCGACCGCCAGTAGGTAATATATATCCATCAACCATGAAGAGAAATAGTATTTCAAAATGGGTGATGGCTACTAGTACAGACTTGGTCTGTGCACTGTTACTGCAAGCTTCACTTGGCTTGTTATAGGTGTTTTTTAACTGTGAAACCCACGTTTTAGTGCACAGAACACACTTCTAAGATATGCTGTACTTATGCCATCAAGGATGCTGTTTGGTGCGTAAGAGATTGACAGATGACCTTTGAGTTGAATAAGTTACTTGAGCACTTGTAGGCCCCTCTGCGAAATACTACATATAGTATGCACCCCTAAAGCAACTCATGTACATGTTTACAAAAGCAGAAACCTTCTCCGCAACCTAATCAGACAGCTACAGAAGTACATACATTCAGTCACTTACTAGAAACTACTTATGCATGCAGCAGACTCAAAGGTAGTTGCAGTCACACGTTCATAGCTCTCTATTTTGTTACTAAGGAACTGAAGTATTTGTGCAGCCACTTACATACACATTTAGACCGCCATAGAACTACTAAAATGTACAGTTACATACCAGCACATTTACTCAAACATCTTATGGCACTCATACAGGTGTACTGCTACACTCACTTACATCTGTAGGAAAGTACTGACACAACCTTCTGAACAATGCAGCGAAATAGTTTGGGAATCATGGGGGATGGCTACTAGTGCAGACCTGGTCTGTGTATTCTTAGGTCAAGCTTCATTTGGCATGTTATAGGTCTGTCTTAAGTCGTCTCAATACCACTTTGTAGTGCACATAATACACTTCAAAGATATGCTGTAGGTATGCAATAAAAGATGATGTTTTGTGCTGAAGCGATTGAGTAGTGTATTTTTTAGTTGAATAAGTTACTTGTGCACTTGCAGGCCTCTATGCCAAGTACTACATAAAGCATGCAATCCTTTAAACAATTGACATAGATGTTCACAATAACATAGAGCCTCTCTTTCAGTTACAGAGACAGCTACAGAAGCACTTTTACATTCACTAACTCACCAGAAACTATTTATGCATGCAGCAGACTCAAAGGTAGTTGCAGCGACACCTACATAGCTCTCTATTGTCTAACACAGGCACTGAAGTATTTGTGCAGCCACTTACATACACATGTATGTAGCCATAGAGGTATTATAGCAGGCAGTCACATACCAACACATTTACTTAAACATCTCAAGGCACTGATAGAGGTCTTCTCCCACACTCTCTGAGATATGTAGGTAAGTACTGGCACAACCTTTGCCACCATGTACAGAAATAGTCCTTCAAAATGGTTGATGGCTACTAGTGCAGACCCTGTCTGCGTTCTCACACTGCAAGCTTCCCTTTGCATGTTATAGGTCTTTCCCAAGTGTCAAATCTACTCAAAACCTCATTCAGCCAGCAACTGACCCACTCAGACACTCAGACATGCACTTAGACATCTTCTCAAACAGTCAGAGATACACTCATGCACCCAGTGAGACACTTATGCCGGTAGTCCCAGACCCACTCAGACAAACACACACACCCAGTCACACACCCATTGAGATACTCACGCACTGTATCACACACCCGCTGAGGCACTCTTGCACTCTCTCATGCACTCATTGTCAAAGGTTACAGGTAGGAAATTGAATTTTTTAAAACGTAGAAATTCACTAAAAAAACAAAGGTTAGAAGGACGTTTTGTTTAGGCTCACATTACACTCATGCAAAACCAGTAAAATTCAGCAGTTATAGTTACCTGAGCTAACTATAAATGATGTCCACGCAATGTACTGCTTATGACCTCACATATTATATCACTCATGACACGGTCAGTGACATCACTGATGACATTTGAAATGACATCACTGATTTCATCATCCACTGAGTGTGAGTGTTTTCTAAATGTTTCTGAGTAGTAAAGATATATATTAAGATACTACTAAACTTAAATAAGTATAGTTTGTGTGCTACTAAAGAGTAATACTATATGTAACACATATTATGTGAGTGGCTGTGTGACTGTGTGTATCCGTGTGTGAGTAGGTATCGGAGTGGCTCTATGGGTGTGTGAGTGGCTGTATGGTTGAGTGAGTAACTGTGTGTGTGACCGTGTGAGAGGGTGCATAAGGGGTGTATTGATGAGTACATGGGTGTTCGAGTGACTGTACGGATGACTGAGTGAATATGAGAGTGGCTGTATGGTTGAGTGTCTGCTTGTGTCAGTGACTGTATAGGTGAGTGAGAACATGTGTTAGTATCTGTATAAGTAACTGAGTAGATGTCTGAGTAGCTGTATGGGTGACTGACTCAGTGTGTGAGTGACTGTATGGGTGTATGAGTGGGTATGTTAGTGTCTGCATGCCTGTATGGCTGGATGCTTGAGGGGATTGTCTTTGTGAAAGAGTGGGTGCATTAGTGACTGTATGGGTGAGGTAGTGGTTATGTAAGTGGCTGCATGAGTGAGGGGATGTGTGAGTGGCTCTATGAATCAGTGAGTATGGTGCAAGGGGGCCTGCGTTGGCACTACACTGCTAATTGTAGCACCATTGCAGGGTGAAACACAAGGCTGCACCATATCATTGTGAATATCGTGCAGCCTTGCATTTCAGAAGTGGCGGAATGAGGCTTTAAGCCATAACAGCTCACTCCGCCACTTCCTTGTACATATCCCCCTAAGACTTTTCAGCAAAGGTGAAATACTTTTGGGGGCTTGGCCAAGTGGTCGGACATGGCGGACGTGCCTTAACATCGCTCCTGTAGCCCGCCGAATATCCTCCATTTATCCTGCCATCCTGTTGTAGCCGTATCCCTGCCGACCGTCCCCGAGACACGGTGAGGCAGTGGGGTACCTGTGGCACCTGCACCGGCTGCTTCATCCCGCCATAGAACTGCTGCGACCGCTGATAAGGCTGGGCCCGGGAGTGACTCGGGGAGTCCCTTGCCCCTGGCGTGGTGGCCCTGCGCTGCATGAGCTGTGGTGGACGCAAGCCTCGCTTGCCAGTAGGGGCCCATCCGGACATTGCCCTGACATCGGCGGGACCATCTCTCACCCCGAGGAGATGCTGTGACTCCTGGCCCGGGTGATTGGGTTGCCCATGGCCGAAGACAGACTGCGCCGCCATCTTGTGGGATGCCAATCCAGCCTCTGACTCCCAAGTATCGCTGTGGTGGGCACTGACGGTGTTGGCTGTCAGGTCGGACCACGGCAGCAGCATCGATGACTCTCCCCCCTGCCCTGGGGATATCCCTCCAGGCTCGCGGATTTGGCCTGGGCAGCCAGACGTGCAGTGATTAAAGGCGCGGTGAGGCCCAGACAAGCGGTCGCCCGCCCCCTTCCTTCCGCCTGCTGTGTGGCTCGTCAGGTGAGGCCTGCTGCCTCCCTGCCCACCCGTGTCGGCACTGGTCGCCCGATGGTTTGGGGGACTGGTTGAGAGCTTGAATCATCCTGTGTGGTGCCCCGGAGCTCGGCAGCCCCCCACGAGGCCTACTCCGGCTGCGACCCTGGTGTGGAGCCTGACAGAGAACCAAGATCTGCCTCTTTCCAGAGGTGTCCCTGTGAGCACTTTGGGTTCCTGCTCACCCCATATTTCGGTTGCCACAGTGCCATAGGGCCGACGCACCTTCCAGACCATCGCACTGCCCTGTGACCTGCATGGTGCATGGTGCGAGGCCTCCCCTTTGATCGGTCGACATAGTTGCCTGGCCTTTGGCAGTGCTCCTGGCTGATTCAGAGGGCTGTCCTGCCATCGGTGGTGTTGGCCTGGTTGCTGCTGGTGCGGTTGGAGCTGTGGACGCCCATTATGGGGCTACGGGGTCACCACCTGCGGAGGCGGGCGGGCTAGGTCCTGGTGCAGCTTGAGAGTGTCAGGCCCTCCCCCAGTGGCCGCTCCCAGCTGACCGGCGGTGTGTACGTGCGGTTGGGGCTGTGATCTGGTGACCTACTGACCGGCCACTCATCCTGGACCTTCATATTAGGCCGTCCCTCCCTGGCTTTGATCATAATGGCTACAGATAAGCCTACTGGAAGCGCATCCAAACAATCCACCATGGACAAGTACACTGGGGCCAATGCCCAGGTGCCTGGCCCAGAGACCCCCGTGACCACTATCCCTGACAAGGCCGCACTCTTGGTGGCTATTACGCAATCTAGGGAGGCACTGGAAGCCAAGATTGGCGCTGTGGGGTCAGATGTTATGCTCCTTCATCAAGATCTCTGCAATGTGGTCCATTGAATTACTGCAACAGTCGCTGACGCGCGTCCTCACGGCTAGAGTAGAGGACGCGGAGGGCCGAGCTCGGACGAACAACCTCCACTTTGTGGGGTTTCCTGAGGGCTGTGAAAGCAACAACGCCGTGGACTTTTTAACGATATGGTTAATGGAATGGCTCCCTGCTGACTCCTTGTCTTCATGCTTTATAATTGAATGGGCACATCGTGTCCTGAAGCAGAAGCCGCCTCTGGGGGCACGTCCCCGTCCTCTGATTGCCCCCTTCCTCAACTACAGGGACCAAGACATGATTGTCCAACAAGCTTGGCTCCAGGGAGTCCTCACCTATGCCTCTCAGCCCATCATGATTTTCCCGGACTATACTAAAGTGGTCCAGCAGCGCCGACTGTCGTTCCCCGATGATAATGCCCGTCTGCGTGGCCTGAAAATTCAATATTCCTTACTATTTCTGGCTCGTCTGCGAGTCTCCTACAAATAACAGACCTATTTCTTTGATTCACCAGACGAGGTCTTCCACTGGACAGATGAATCGGTCAAACAGAAGGTCAACGCCCCTCCCGGAATTGACTTTGATGCTTCATCAGTGGGCTTCAGCCGAGACCTGCTCAGGATCAACAGGAAACAGCAGCGCAGGTCACACTCGAGGCGAAGATCCCCAGCCCGCAGCAATTCTTGTAGACGTGCGATGGACGATCGACAATCTAATTCACCTCTATAAATGAACACTGTCAAACTATAGATATGACATATTTCCTTTGATGGCAACTCAAATCTGGGATACATAGCTCTGTACATTTTAGTGAGACTGACAACGCTTTAATGTACAATTCATATTCTATTGGGATCCATTGGCATTGGATAGGAACTGATCTCACCCCCTGTTGGGGGCAGGATGTTTGTCATACCGCGACAGATGCTTCAACGTTATTGAGGTAATGGGTGGGGTGGGGGAGGTGCCGGGTGTTTGGTGAATGTATGTTATTTTTCGGTGTCACAATAGTCAACTTCCTGCTTAGACTACGTGCGCAATACAATACCCACTTATTGCTCTCTTTGCATGCTATGTACCCAACATGACAAACGTTCAGGCGAGGCAATTAAATATTATTAGCTGCAATGTCTGGGACGTACTGGATAAGATTAAACTGGGGGCTATACTCCGTCAGGCTAGGCGATACAACACAGACATCCTGATGTTGCAGGAAACTCACCTGCTGGGTAATAAGATGCTCTACCTGGCGCGCTTTGGCTTTGTCCAGACATTCAGGTTTTACTAGGGGATCTTGTGGAGTGGTGATATTAATTCATCACAGAGTGCTATTTGTTCATAAACGGTCTTGTCTGACCCCCAGGGCAGGTATATTGTGGTGACTGGCACGCTGTACGGTGAACGTCTCACTCTAGTATGTGTGTATGCCCCCCTTCATTGTCCTTGACCCAGGGACCCTTTGGGAGGCTATGAAGCCAACACTGCGAGGGGTGGACATTGCTTTCTGCACTGCGCGGCGTTGACAGCGCCATGAGGAATTGGCCCGCACTGAGGCACAAATCTTAGACTTAGAATGCCGGAGCAGGGGGGCCAATGGCGGGACAGCTCATTGCCAACTCCCTATGGTGCAACAATTATACGCCAGCAACCTGCTGGATGAAGCCAAGGTGTACAGCCATGCCACACGTAGCTGCATATATTAGTGGGGCGACAAATCTAGCGCCCTTTTACGTCGCCTTTGCCAAGAGACGCTCCGACCTGTGACTCTTCCCTATATCCGGAGACCGACAGGTGAGGTGCTTACGGACCCTGCTCGCATCGCCACCAACTTCGCGGATTACTATACGGACATATACGCCCCACGGGAGACTCTCCCTGCGGCCATTATTGACCGTTTTTGGGCCGATTTGCCCTTGCAGTCCCTGCCAGACTCTGTGCGGGATTACCTAGATGCGCCGATTACAACAGAAGAGGCTCAGAGTGCCCTTGCTGATATGCACTCAGGTAAAGCACCAGGCCCAAACGGGTTTCCGTGTAAGTTTTACTAGAAATACTCATCCCAACTATCTACACGTTATTTGGCGGCTCTCCACGCTGCTGTGGAGGATGGACACTTCTTGGCTGACAGCCGTCATGCCGAAATTGTAGTCTTCTTAAAACCGGGCCGAACTCAGACCTGCATGCCTCAGATAGACCAATCTCCTTACTTAATGTAGAGGCCAAACTCCTGTCCAAAATCATCGCAAACCGCATTGACCCACACATTACAACACTAGACCATCTTGACCAGACGGGCTCTATGCCCAACTGCGCCACCCGACACAATATTTGTCGCACATACAGCGCTATTGTCTCCATGGATCGGCTGAATGAGCCAGCTGCGCTCCTTCTCACCGATATAGATAAGGCCTTCGATTCCCTCAGCTGGACCTATCTTTTTGCATCCTTGGACTGCCTAAACATTGGTCCTAGACTTCTTTAATACATTTGCCTCCTGTATACGGATATCACTGCCTCGGTCCGGATCGCTGACTCCACCTCGCTGCCGTTCTGCATTGGGAGAGGCATTAGACAGGGATGCCCTCTTCTCCCTAGCTGTTCGTACTCGGCATGGAGCCACTCACGGCATGGGTGCAAATGGATGCCCAGGGATATGGCTTTGAGTGGTTGCGCAAGGTTTCCGATTGAATAGCGCTCTACGCTGATGATGTTCTATTCTTTTTTACACACCCAAATAAATCCAGCCCACGTATGCTTCGAATAATGGAAATATATGGCCAAAACTCCGGTCTCTATATGAACGCTCGCAAGTCTTTCCTGTGGCCTCTGTGTGGGGGTGATCAGCTTGGGACTTGGACACAAGAGGTGACGGTGGTACCAGATGGCTTTAAGTACCTTGGGGGGTTCTTGTCATCGTCCCAACCTGGCTCCTCTGCTGCCTCAGATCAGACAACAGGTGGGCTCTTGGTCGCATTTGCCTCTGACACTGTTCAGCAGATCAGCCATTTTTAAAATGGTCTCACTACTTTGTCTACTCCAAAACCATCCTTACTCAGTACAACATACATGGGTCCGGCAATTAAACTCTGTCCTTAGTCACTTCCTTTGGGGTGGGGGCTCTGTGCGGGTCGCACTACGAACGTGCTTTCAATCCACGTATTGTGTGGGGTCTCACGAACCCAGATATCCAGGCTTATCATGCAGCGTCCCATCTCCTCATCTTAAACGAGTGGTGGTACGGTGATAGACGTGACCCTGCCTATGCGGTTGAGCGTTGGCTAATGGATTCTAAATCTTTACACACGATTCTACACTCTCGCGCAACACTCCATCCGTTACCGCCCACAACCTGGACTGTTTTTGTGATCTGTGACAAGTACTGCGCAGGACCGGGTGGTGGGGCGGACTCACTAAGGAGACTCCTCTTTGGGACAATGGCCACCTACTGCAATTGCTTGTACTCCCGGGCTTTGTGGGTTGGGACACTATTGGAATCTCAACGGTTGGTGTTGTTCTTCATAGTCAGACCCTTAAGTCTTTTCAACAGCTACAATCTGACTTTCAAATGCCACGATCCCAATTCTATAAATATCTTCAATTTTCGCCATGCGTTCTCCCCATACTTTGCGCCACACAACACCATTCCCGACTTTAACCCCTTTGAGGCCAAGGTGTTTTTAGGTAAGATGGGCGCTCACAGAATCACAGCACTATACCGCACTTTAGTCACTAATAGCCACAACACACTCCACTGGACCAGGGAGGCCTGGCAGGACTATTTGGGACCACTTGACGAAGACGACTGGGTTGAGGCTCTTGAATCCCTGTGCGGTCCGGCTATTGCTGCGCACCTCCAACTAACTTTACTCTCTACAGGCTTTGGCATGCTGGGATGATTGCGTTCCCCTTATGCCTGCGCTGCGACTCGGCTGAGGGCACCTTCCTCCACACGACATGGGACTGTACTGCGCTGTCGCGGTTTTGGCGTGGGGTGCTGTCCTCTTTCTCCAAGGTTTTGGGGTGGGATATTCCACCATCTCAGCGCTTAACTATGCTTCACATTACTGACGAGATTAGAGGTAATAGATACAAAAGGCACTTGCTATTTCTAGGGCTTACCCTGGCTAAGCGTGACATCGCCAAGGCTTGGAAGGCAACTTCCCCTTCCTCTATTGGGGCATGGAAACAGGGCCTTGATTTCTCCATGGGGCTGGAAATTCCGATTTTTAAAGCACGGGTGCCCCCAGAAACACCCGAAAATATGGAAGCGATGGGCTGATTATCGAGGTCTATATCTTGAACCTATCCCTCCGGCAATAGGTTCTGATGATCTGTCATGAAGATCGAAAGTTGGGTATGCTCACTTTGACCAATTGTATCTATACTAATTTATCATGATTGGAGTCAATTTCTGATAATGTTTACATGGACATTGAGACACTGCTGTTCTTTGTTTATAATGTTCACTTTAGTTTGATTCAGTCCTGTATATCCTCATTTTCTCAACGACTGTATTTGGAAAAAGTTGACATCTTTACTAATGCCATGTTACACATACGATGTATTGCCCTGGGTCTTTCTGGGCTCATTTTGCCTGTCAACAATAAAATCTGTTGTGAAAAAAAGGTGAAATACTTTTAATTTGAGAGCACAAACACTTCTCAAGAACAAACAAGTACCTGTACTTCCATTGTTTAATTACAAGCGCCAATTCTTACCGTCTACTAGGGACTGGCTTGTTGCAATGAGGGCTGGTGAGAAGATTCCGCTGGTAACTTAAGTTTTCAAAAACATGTGTCTTAGAGCAACAATGTTCGTGTGTTACAGACTCAGCTTGTTCATAGGTAAACCTGAGTGCGCTCAACTGAACCTTCTAGTCTATCTTTTAATACTGGGCCCGTGAGCCAGAGAACTTCATGTTGTTCAAACATACCATGGGAAAGAGCCTCTGGTTTAAAATTCTCTTGAACTTCACCTTTAATATCGAACATGTACATATCCCTAATCTCTAAATACTGAGCCTCAGTTTGGTGAACCAGTATTATGAGTGCTGCTAATTCACCGGGCAGTAAACTCACTCGCGGGAAATCTGCAGCATTTTGTGGTATTTTACCACATGTTTTTACCTACCCCATTCACTGCAAATTGGGTTAGAATGTGGAGAAACATTTGGCTTCCATTTTTACTGCACTCAAAGGGGCAGATTTACAAGCCCCTTGTGTCACTTTTGCGCCGCTGTTGCGTCACTTTTGTGATGCAGCGGCAGCATAAATATTGCGGCCCATTTACAACGTGATGCATCTAGGGAGATGCGCCACGTTGTAAAGCCCTGCTCCAGATTATACCTGCATATATGAATGCAGGGTGGGCATTCCCACGCAGGAAAGCCTTGTAGAAGTGATGCAGTGAAATCTACAAGATTTCACTGCACCACTTCTAGGACGCCACTGCATCAAACCCTTATGCCTGCTTGGAGCAGGCGCAAGGAGTACCACAGCACAGTAAGAATAGCCCTCCCATGCATTGCTGGAGTTGTGTCGTGCTTGCGACACAACTCCAGCAATGCGTGACTCATGAGCCAACAGATGCGTCAGGGACCCTGTTCAACCCTGGGAAACAGGTAACAGAGAACTACACCGCCCTTTGCGAGCTACTAGGACGATCGACCAGTTTGTCCCTTTAAAAGATATTAGGAAAAGAGGCAGACCCTCAGCTCCATGGTACACAGAGACATTAAGGGATCTTAAGCTGATCTGCAAAATGGCAGAAAGACAGAGGAGAAAGGATTACGCGGAAAATGATAAAGCTAGCTGGAGGCTTACTCTAATAAAATACAAAAGACAAATAGCAACTGCTAAAGCAGAATACTTTGCCTCCACTATTCTCAAATCTTCCAATAAATCTAGGGACATCTTCAGGATAGTTAGAGACATGACCCATCCTGACTGTATAAACAGTAAAATCCAACCCACCCAGGAGCTGTGCGATGGGCTGGCTCTCTCCTTCCAAGAAAAAATTAATAAGATCATGGAAGGCCTGAAAGATGTGACCCTTTCAGGTCTTTTAGACCAGGAAAAGGGGGAAACATCTAAGAATAACCTTAACCGGGATAACAATTCTAATCCAGCTATCCCCAAGCCCACCTTGGATGTATTTCAGATGCCCCCGGAAGAGGAGTTTACACCAGTGGCCCTAGGAATCTCCTCAGGGTCACCCTTGGATCCTATCCCTCATAAGATAGTGAAAGAGCTCTGAACAGAGATCTTTCCTATCCTACGTCAGCTGTGCTGCCAGTCCCTCATTAACGGAGTGGTGCCACCCAGCTGGAAGCAGGCAATCATTAATACGCTCCTGAAAAAACCCACACTGGACCCAAGTTGCCATAAGAACTATAGGCCAATTTCCCTCATACCATATCCAGTTAAGATCTTGGAATGTTTGGTAAGTAGGGCGCTGTCCTTCTTCCTGGAGACAAACAATAAATTGGAAGATGAGCAATTTGGGTTCAGGCCTGGTCACGGAACGGAGACAGCCTTGATGACTGTCTTAGATAACCTCAGAATGCCGGCGGACAGGGGACAATCTGCAACCTTAATATTGCTAGACCTGTCTGCTGCATTCGATATGGTCAATCACGCTATTCTCCTCTCGAGGCTGGAAACCCTGGGAATGAAAGGTGTGGCATTGAGATGGATGCACTCTTACCTATCTGACAGATGGCAAGCAGTAGCACTTCCACCGTATCAATCGGAGTTTGTAAAAAATGAACATGGGGACCTCAGGGGCCCTCAATCAGCCCCATTCTGTTCAATGCATATATGCGACCACTGTTGGAGATTGTAAAAACGCATAACATCAGTGTGGTCAACTACGCCGATGTCTCTGGACGGCGACCACACGGACTCCCAGGAAAGTTTTCACGCATGTATGTTTGAAATGGTGAAATGGCTGAGGGACAACTCGCTTCAATTCAATAGCGAGAAAACAGAAATTCTACACTGCAAGGTGGGTGGGATCCCTCGAGGACTACCAGATGATTTTTGGCCAGTAACCTCAGATGGCCCTCTGACACCAGTGAGCACAGTACGCAATCTCGGGGTCAGTTTTAATGAAAAGTTGACTCTGGAGTCCCATGTTAATAAACTGGTAGGAGGTTGTTATACTCTCATCCGAGGACTCCGGAAAGTGCTACCATTCTTGCCAGTTCAGGCAAGAACTACGGTTGTAAGGAGCATTATACTGAGCCGCCTGGATTACTGTAATGCGCTGCTCTTAGAGTCCCCAGGCTATCTGATCACTAGACTCCAGAATATCCAGGCAGCAGCAGCAAAGCTTGCTCTGACTCGAGCACGCCGCTCCTCGACGACACAAGCGCTGGCGGAGCTGCACTGGCTTCCAGTGACTCAAAGGATTCTGTTCAAATCCTTATGGATTGTGTTCAAGGCACTTCATGGACAGGGGCCTAAATTACTCCAAGACAGATTCCAAGGGTATAAACCTATACGCAACCTTCGCTCATCCTCTGCGAGTCTTGCTAAGATTCCTAGGATAAAGAAAGCAACCCTGGGGGAAGGAGCTATTGGCGTAGCTGCTGCCCGCCTTTGGAACCGTCTTCCTCTGGGAATTAGGAGTATACAGAACCTAATGATGTTCCGTAAGAGAGTCAAGACGTGGCTCTTCCCCAAAGTATGATCCTCTGATCTAGCCATGTAATCCTTCACATCAGCTTTCTCTCTCTATGTCTCAGTGCCAGGATGCCCGCAGGGTTGCAGTTCACTCTATAAGTGTTAAAATAATAATAATAATCCTTGCACCATCGTGCGCCGTATTTACGATACGGCACATCCATGGTGGTGCAAGGCTTTAACAGGCTGTAGCAGGGAAACTGATGCATCTCTACAGATGCATCAGTTTCTTGTAAATCTGCCACAAAGTTTGCAATTTCCCCGTTACCTACCCCATTTTTCCTGGCCACATTCCTCCATGTAACAGTTGTAGGAATTTGTGCAAAGAAAAAAGAGAGGGTGCAGTAATTTTCCACATTTCGGAACCCTGTCTCTGTTACCTACATTGGATTTACCCCAATACTTCTAAGAAGGGTGTTAGTGGTGTACATGTCATGAGGATATCAAGTGACTCTAGGGTACTGCTCATGTGCACTCGAGAAAATCAAACAAGAAACATAGTGTACTTTTAACCATATTACTGAATGCTTCACTCCCAATGGCAGAAATTCACAAGAGTCTGAAATCCCCCCCCCTTTGCAGTTTAGGGGCATATTTACAAGCCCCTTGCGCCTCCTTGCACGCCATTGCTTCACTTTTTTGATGCAACAGCTGCACAAACAATGAGGCCAATTTACAACATGACACATCTAGGGAGATGTGTCCCGTTGTAAAGCCCTGCGTCACATTATACCTCCGCCAGGTATAATGTATGCAGGGTGGGCGTTCCTACGCAAAAAGTCATGTAGAACTGACGCAGTAAAATTTACAATATTTCACTGCGTCACTCTACGCCTTCACTGCACCAAAATCCCTACGCCTGCTCACACCAGGCATAAGGAATGACGCAGAGCTTTTTGTATGGGACTCACATATCTGTTGTGGCACATTCCTGGAGTTGCATCACTTTCTTGAGCAACTCCAACAACGCGTCATTTTTGTGCCAACAGATGCGTCAGTATTTCTGATGCATCTGTTAATCCTTGGGCCATGTAAGTACAGCGTATGCATGGTGGCGCAAGGACATTTGGTACTGGCGCAAGGAAACTGACGCATCTATGCAGATGCGTCAGTTCCTTGTAAATATGCCCCTAAGAGTTTAAATACTTTGCAACATCTCTCTCATGCTGACAAGTATTTCTTGCAAGGAAGGAAGATTGAGTTACATTAGGAATTACATTCTCAATACTTTTAGACATTTACTTGAATTGTTTTTATATTTTTATGAAACAAGTGGCTGTGTTTATAGCCACCTAGATCGTTTCATTTGAAATGCAGTGTTCAGAGTGTAATTTTTTGTATTTTTACCAGGTTCAGTGATATATTTAAACTTAGATGGACATTTAACATGAGGATTAACAGATTGTTACAGTTCATAATCACAAAACACAAAAGTCAGCACAATCTTTGTTAGTGTTTTTGACTTAGCACCTGAAATAACAAGAGCTAATGTGTTTTTGTTTTTTTCCGGAACATTGATTCCTTACCCACCGACACTTATTTCAGCATTGCTTCTTTTCCTTGGTTTTCATGCGATTTTAGTACTTTGAAGCTCTGTCTTGAGCATAAGTTCTGCTCAATAAATCTTATTTCAATTTTAACAGCTATCACCATGGTAAAAATGTGGGTTTCTTATGTATGTGGTTTTACAGTTATTTAAGAAAGTAATCAGTAGCCCAGATATATTTTCATATATGTGGTTTGCCTAGGCTGGCAGCAAATGAGACACATCTTCTGTGGACTCTTGAATCTATCTGCCAGCCTTTTTAGATCTCACCTATCGGCGAATGATGGGAAAGGCTTATTGTGGGCTAAGCAAGAGCTGGCTGTGGTCTTGCAGTCCGCCTACTGGTTACAATTGGTTGCCTCTATTGTCACTCTCATGTGCTTCCTTATTATTCAATGGCTTTCCTTGTCTATCGCGTTCAACCTTGTGTTTGTCCCTCCCATGGAGCTAAGCCTCTTTACCACCCTTTTGGAAGGATGACTTGTATCCTTTTACTGCTCACTTTTAGGGACCTACTTTTTAGGTCGAGCCTGGGCAGCGCATGAGCTGCTCTGCAGGGCATGCTGTATTCAGGTATACACCTGGAGCTCCACCCACTATGCGCCCACATTTGTTATTCGCATTTGTATTTGTCCTTTGGAAACTGTAGCTTTTCATTGGTCAATAGGCTTAGTAGTCCCTCCTTAGTACTGCCTTGTCTCATTTTGTAACCTCCCATGAGGAAACCCCCTGTTACATTTGTTGTTACTCGGTAGGCTTTAATTACAGCCTCAGAGAACCATTTGCTTAAATATTTTTCTCCTGCCTGCTGTTGCAGGCAGGACACGATCTCCCTATCGCTTGATTTTTTTTTCTCATAGCACAGCATGCTATGATACAGTGGCAGCCGCACCATTGGTTTATTAGCAGCGCCGAACACGGTCGCATATTTTCTTTTACTATTCATTAACTTTTGTTTTTTTCATCTGCCCCATGCCGCACTTTCACTTTAATGGCGGCCATACCACTTTCTTTAGACTTGGCTTGCCTAAGGAAAGGGGCGCGGCTTCTATTGAGGCGAAAGTGCTGCATGGGCGCTTTTAGAAACAAGTCTCACATTTACAAGAGTTACGTTTGCAGTGCAATTGGTATCACATTTGCAAAAGTATGAGGTATTGGCATAGTAAATGACAATGCCTTTTATTTATGTGTTTTGAAAACCTGCAAGCGGTGCATAAACATGCACTTTGTACTTATGTCGTTGCTTGCGATAGGCAAGGCTGGCAGTAACTGCGCCTCTTTTACTGCCAGCCTTGCTTTTTGAAAGAAAGGACTATAAGTACAAAGAGCGTGTTCACGCACCTCTTGCGGGCTTTCAAAACACATATATCAAAGGCATTGTGATTTACAATGCCAATTGCTCAAACTCTTGCAAATGCAAGACCTATTGCATTGCAAATGCTTGTTATAATTTGGTGTAAATCCCTTCAGTAGTTTTGGAGTTATTTCAGAAAAAAGAAATATAGATATCTAGGGACACAAATCCTCCGCGGATCCAACAGATCTGATGCTGGAATCTGATTGGCTGCCAACACTTCGATCAGGAATTGTTAGCAGCCATTTTAGGACTCGGAATCAGTTGAATCCCCCCCAAAAAGTCAGAAAAATCAGAGAAGGTGACAAGGTAGGAATACTCTGCCCTTCTAGGCCTGGCGACGGGTTCCCACAGGGACCCCGCCATGGGACAAAAAGCATTATATTTTTTAAACATTTTGCTGTGAGTCTCTAAAAAAAACAAATGCAGTCTCCCACTCTTGCTTTTACTTAAGCCCCACATGGGCCAGGTGTCGGGGAAAATCGATTTTAGTATATTGGGGATGGGTCTCACACGGCTCCCCTCACCATGGGCAATTTCTGCCCCGAGGACCATCACCTCTCCGGGGCCAGGCTAAGGAAAATTGAAGGCAAAGGGCGGCCAAGGAAAATTAAAAGGGAAGGGCAGTCCCAGGGGCCATTTACGGCCTCGGGAACCGCCACCTCCCCGGGGCAAGGATAATGTATGCAAGGGGAGTGGGGACACATGAACCTCACTACTAGGCCCTTTTGGCCCTAGGAACCACCACCTCCCCGGGGCCAGGCTGATTTTCTTCAAGGGGGCGGGCCATTTTCGGCCCTGAGGACACCCGGGCTAGGCAGATTTTGTGAATGGGGAGGGGTGGCCGCGTGGACATCCTCCTGGGTTATTTTTGGCCCCGGGATCCACCACTTCCCCGTGGCCAGGCCGTGCAAATACAAAGTAGGGGGGCCCGATGCCTCCTCCTAGTGCCATGAAAGGACCTGGGGACCGCCAGGGCCGGCTCCCTATGCCCCACCCTCGGCACATAGATGATTGCTTTCACTTGGTGGCCGCTTTGACAGCTCCTGCCAAGCAAGAGCAAACAGTAAGAGTGCTCCCTGAAGGTAGGCGCTGGAAGAAAAGCAGATGAAAAAATTGCTCCTGCATGCAGGGAGCAGCATTTTCTGCTGCTCCCTGTGTGCATGAGCAATCCTGGCTCCAGCTGGAGGTGGTGAGCTGGCAGGGACAATGCGGGCATTCAAGCTCCCACCATTGCCCCCAACAGTGCACACTGGGTGCCCTGAGTGAGGCTTAGGACACTCAGCATGAAGTGGCCAGGCCCTGGGTTCCCTGAGGCCAATACCAACCCAGGAAGGGGGGCTGTATGGCCCTTCTCCCTTTTTAACAATTGGCTGGACCCGGGGATGAGGTTCCCATGGCCAAAGTTGGCCTGGGAGTGGGGGCTGCACGGCTCCCTCTACTTGCAGAAACTGTCCAGATCCTGGGTATGGGGTCACAAAGGCTGTAATTGGCCCAAGGAGGGGGGCTGCATGCTCCCCTCCCGGGTTGCCTACATTCGGGCAACCCTCTGCTGAGCACAGCCAAAAGCTGTGCGAGGCATGGAGGCCTGTGGGGGGTTGGCTGCTGGGCCTGGCTGCAATTAAGGACCTGCAGCTGGTCCACCTCTGCAGCGGGGTTAGGTGAATGGAGGCAACCCCAGCCACGCATGGGCAAAGGCTGTGCCTGTCATGGAGTTGGGTGCCTTTAGGGTGTTGGTGTTGATTAACGTAAGGTAATACTTCAAGTAAAAAAAAAAAAAAAACATAGAAATTCACTGGAAAAACCAAAGGTTACAGGGACGTTATAGTTAGGAAATAGAACTTATCTCAAGAAACTATAACTCGTTCCCTAATGTAACTATAACTCGCCCCCCTCGCCATGTACTGCTAATTACCCTACATATTACTTCAGCAATGACATTTTCTATGACACATTAATGATATAACTGCAACATTTACAATAAAATTATTGATGAGAAAACTGTGTATGGCGGGTGATATAGTTACCTTAACCTCTTCAGTGCCCATGACGAGATAGTCTCGTTATGGAACACGGTTGCTCTGTGCCCATGACGAGACTATCTCGTCATGAACCCCACCCACTAGTGCAACGCCCGGCACAGGAGGGGGAAAGGGCGTGGCACTGAAGGGGTTAAGGCATGAGTTATAGTTTACTGAGATAATTATAACTATAACTGTTACATTTCAATGGTTCTCTGCATGTAAAATCTGACCCTAGCTATAACGTCCCTCTAAACTTTGTTTTTAGTGAAAATATATATATATTTCCTACTTGGACGAGATCCGAGAATTCCCAGATAAAAATCCAGCGGCACACCAATGGACAGCACAATATTTTATTGCGTCACACAAACAGAACTTCACGTTTGACAAAGGCTTCGCCGAAATGCGTAGTTCTGTTTGTGTGACGCAATAAAATTCTTTATTGTGCTGTCCATTGGTGTGCCGCTGGATTTTTATCTGGGAATTCTCGGATCTCGTCCAAGTAGGAAAACGTGATTAGCAGAGCTGCGACCGCTGCTGGCACCGGCGTCGAGAGGAGGTAGAACGGTGATCTCGCAACGACCTTTTGGAATTATATATATATATATATATATATATATATATATATATTGAGAGAGAGGTAGACATAGATATAGAGAGATAGAGTCAGGGGTATGTACTATATGCACTTACCCTAACGATATTTTGGTTCTTCATATTTAGGCCTCAATATTTTAGCTCTTAATATTTTTTATCAATATTTTGACATGTTTGCCTTAATATATAGAGATTCATGTAACAAATTGTTGCTGGAGTTTGCCATAATTATGCAAAATACTGTAATATTGTGTTACTATACCATATTCGCTTGACTTTGGCCTAAGTACTGTATCTCAGTTAACCTATGATTAGGGCTCCCGGTTTTCCGTATTTATGGATTTATACATATAAATACAGACGGAAATCGATATTTCCTTTGTCTGTATTTATATTTATAAACGGTAAAATACGAGTAAATGTTGCCGCGCTAGTCTCCTGCCTCCCGATTCCTGCAAGCAAAAACCCGATGCCTCTGGGTTTCAGCTGACAGGGCAGTATTGTGTAACGTGCTAATTCTTCCAGCAATAGTCGGAGTGGCGATGCAGGGGCTCTAGAAGGGGTGAACAATCAACAAAGCCCCATTAACAAGCGAATGGTCTTTTAAAGACCTGTGAAGTGCTCGGGGGTGGCTGTGTGTAAGCTGTTTCAGCCGGGCTGCCACAAACGTGGGGGGGGGAGGTACGCACTGCCAGCAACCTGCCAGGCCAGTGCACAACTCTTGCATCACCCTCTCTCTGCCATTGCGCGCCATGCTTCTGAAAGGTAAGAAAACAAAGTGCATTTGCGTTTCAAATGCCAATATCAACGTCACGAATTGAGGTTTCTTGTAATAAATATCCTTGGATCTCGACAACCATATCAAAGAAAGGAAACAAGGACACGTCATTCGAGAGCAAGATTCGCCCGAGTTTAGGAATAGATTCTGGTACTAACGCGCCTGTGAGCTGTTTTTCAGTTCTAGGTTGGCAGAGGTGTGAAATATAGCTGAAAAAACATGCCAGCTACTGAGATGGTCTGACAGCAAAGTGATCTCACCCAGCAGCACATTACAAGTTGATTACCCCTCTGTTTACGTTTGAAAAATGCTAAGTAGACAGGCGCGTAATTGGCATGCAAAGTGTTGCTGAAAAGAACCCTATATTTTTATATTACTAAGAATATACTGTAATTGGGCGCTCACACTCGCCTGAAGGAAAAGCAATCACAAACCACAGAATCACGTCCCTATTCACTGATTGACACATGCAGGGCGGCCTTCTTGTTTACAAGATTGGGTTAGTCTACACGGTAACCAGCACACAGCTGCGAGGAGATGGTCCAAAGCTTACATTTTTTTATTTAAAAAACACCCTTCAAGTCCTCATCTTTCAATGTACGTTTGTGAATGTTATTTATGGTAAATCTGGTTCTAGCCAGTTTCCCAGAGTGCGTAATGCAGGAGGCAAACCAACTGTGCTGTCCTTCCTTAGCATAGATTGTATTTAGTGATTTGTTGTGTAGATGGTGTGCACAAATAAATACATCATAAAATGGTAATCCCAATATAGCTACTTAAAATGTGTTTATGTAGGGTGGAATTAAGTCAAGGCAAATGTCTGTAACGCTGGCTTAGTGGCACGTAATTCTGCAAACTTCGTTATGCTTGATATGCAAAATTCCAGAAACCTTGTAATTACATAATGAGGCATAATTACACAGATTTTTTTTTACACAGGAGCTTGGGAACAATGCGAACAAACTGAGCATCAGCGGCACTTGTGGTTTTGTGCTATATTTTTAGTATGAAACGCGCCCTTATGTACAACATGGGCAGGAGGGTGCATTTTGCGATAAAATAAAGTGCTAACTGGCACATGCATCAATGTCAAAATTTGCGATTCCTTATAAAGTTAGCGATTCCTTATTTGCGAGAAATAAGGAATCGCAAAAATCGATGCATCTTAAAAATTGCGAAATAATAGCGAATCCCAATAAATCGCAATCGCAGTTAGCGAGATCTCAAAGTGCGAACTCGCTATTTGCGAAATCGCAAATAGCAAAATCGCAAATAGAGGAGTTACACATTTGATGCATCTTGATTACATCACTACCAGGAAGTCAGCAGCCCAAGTCTCATTCAGTGCACAGTCATAGTGAGAGGAGGGAGCTGACTGCAGGAGCAGAACAGGAGTGAAATTGACATTTGGAACAACACCTGCCCCTTTCACAAAATGGATACAGCAACAGCAGAGATCAGCCAAACTACCAGGAAGAGGAAAAATACGTTTTCTAATAAGGAAATAGACACACTGATTAAGGGTGTGGTAAACAGCCATGACAAGCTGTTTCGAAAATTGTCATTGAAAGTGGCAGAGCAGGAAAAAAGAAAAATATGGATCCGGATCCAAAATAAAGTGAACACTGTTTGGGTCATACACCGTACCCTCAACGATTTAAAAAAAAGAGGGGTGAAGCTCTAACAGAATCTTTTGGTCATTCCGGTATCATCAGCAAATATTGAACGGGTTTTCAGTGGTCTTCACTTCATTAACAAACCAGAAAGAGCCTCAATGCCCTCAAAGTGTCTTGAAATGCACATGTGCTTATACTACAATGGCAAAGTTTTCAGCTGAATGTATTGTGTTGCCCAATAAACACCGGGCGCAGGTGTGCCTTGTCAATGTAAATAAATGTGGAAAAATACTAGCTGTAGTGTCGCCTTTTGCTTGTGGCAAAAATAAATATGGATAAATACTGAAAAAAAGCCCAAAAAATAAATATGGATAAATACAGACGGAAATGGCAAAAAAATAAATACCATAAAACCGGGAGCCCTACCTATGATCAGTGACTTTGCTTCTTATTAGTAAAACATTTTTGTAGGTGGGATTGGAGAGTGCAGCCTGTCAGATGGTGCGTTTGTAGCGTAGAGTGGAGTGATGTAGAGTGGAGTTGCATTCAGCCTGTCAGAGGGTGTGTTTGTGGCATAGAGTGGAGTGGTGTAGATTGGAGTTGCATACAGCCTGTCAGATGGTGTGTTTGAGGCGTGGAGTGGTGTAGAGTGGAGTTGCATACAGCCTGTCACATGGTGCGTTTGTGGCGTAGAGTGGAGTGGTGTAGAGTGGAGTTGCATTCAGCCTGTCAGAGGGTGTGTTTGTGGCATAGAGTGGAGTGGTGTAGAGTGGAGTTGCATACAGCCTGTCAGATGGTGTATTTGAGGCGTGGAGTGGTGTAGAGTGGAGTTGCATACAGCCTGTCAGATGGTGCGTTTAAGGTATAGAGTGGTGTAGAGTGGAGTTGCATCCAGCCTGTCAGAGGGTGAGTTTGTGGCATAGAGTGGAGTGGTGTAGAGTGGAGTTGCATACAGCCTGTCAGATGTTGCGTTTGAGGTGTAGAGTGGAGTTGCATTCAGCCTGTCAGAGGGTGTGTTTGAGGCGTAGAGTGGAGTGGAGTACAATGGAGTCGCACTCAGCCTGTAAGAGGTTGTGTTTGTGGCATAGAGTGGAGTGGAGTGGTATTGAGCGGAGTTGCATACAGCCTGTCAGATGGTGCTTTTGAGGCGTGGAGTGCTTTAGAGTGGAGTTGCATACAGCCTGTCAGATGGTGTGATTGTGGTGTAGAGTGGCATAGAGTGGAGTGGTGTAGAGTGGAGTTGTGTACCACCTGTCAGAGGGTGTGCTGCTGTACGTCTTCTACTTTAGATGGTGTCTTGAATTACCTTCTTTCGTAAGATCCGTGGATCGGGACTTGAGTTTTTCCAAATAGTCCTTGCGTAAGCGTATGAGCCTTTCTTTCGCAGTTGCTTGGTCTTTGCCCATTTCTGAAAAAAAGAAAAAAAAATCAACAAAATGAATGTGAATGAAATGTTGTAGTGTTTTGACTTCCTGCATGTGTAAATTGCTTACAAAAAAACAACAATAGTAATAAAGACAAAACGAATAAGAAGCAAGATGATGATAATCTTAACCTCTCCAAGGTCACTCCTATGCATGGACTTTCCCATAACTTATTTTTTTCATAGCCTCTGCTGCCATTGGAACATGTGCTGTTCTCGCCACAAGATGCTGATTTAATCATTAATCCCTGTACAATCTGAGTGTGCGCATCCTGTCACATTTTAAATCATAATAGTGGTTGGACATATAACGTGCTTTGCCCCTTATACAAATACCACTTATCGTACTACCAACTCAATAAACAGAAAAAATGCGTCTTTTATTTTATTTTCATGTAATAAGTTTTTATATGTGGTAGAGCAAGCACCGGAAGACGTTGTAAATGTTTGTAAAAGATGTAACACGTCAATTTTTTTTTTTAAACTAGAATACAAACCCACAAAAAAAATGATATTTTACAGCTCAAATGAAGGCAGGGAGGCCTTTAACTGAAATTGGGGCTCACTGTGGTAGAGAGAGGGGGCGTGTTTTTCCCGACTGACCCGCAACAACATCCTCAGCAGGCCATGCCTGGCTTGTGGTGGCAGATGTCTAGCAAGAACCTCTTGAACAGTTTCTTGAAAATCGTGAGAATAGGAAGGGATAACCTTTGACTCCTGTTGCCCACACTGAATCATTACTGGAAGGCGGGACCCAGACCTAATAAATGAAAACCACAAAACAACACACAGAAACAAGAATACATCTAACAAATACACAAATAATCAAAAATATTTTATTTTTAATTCATAAACCTTGTCCTAATGGATGCTCTCTTTTTGTCAGCACATTTCAGTGCTTCAATCAAGACCACCAATCACCATACTTGTGTCTCTTTGCTGTGTTACTTGCGCATCTCTTATGAACCAAGGATACAAATGTAGAGGCAGAGTTACCAATATGTCGTGCAGCAGGTCACCTTGCAGCGCTGTGTGACAGGAAAAGGGCTTGAATGCGCTGTATTTAACATAATACGGCACATTCCTGCCTTTTCCCAACACTGGCGCACAATGTGCTGCCTAGCGCCAACACAGGCACTCTTGCACCCTGGTACACTGGGTACCTACGATGTAATCAGGATTGTTTTGTGCAGAAACAAGGCCACCTTCCTGCACAAAAACAATCCCCTGAGGCATTTTCATTTTTCTATGTGTGCTGCAGAATGCAGCACACATAGAAACAGGAAAAAATGAGAAGAAATAAACACATTTTTTCTCATTACGCCTCATCTGAGGCGTAGCAGTTTTGGCACATTTCCAGGTCTACCACTTATGGTAAATCTGGGAAAAACTCGTTCCCTAAGGTAACTATAGCCCACGCCCTCGTGATGCACTGCTAATTACCCCACGTATTACATCTCTAATGACATAAATTATAATATCATTGCAACATTTGCAATTGAATTATTGACGAGAAATCTGTGCATGGCAGGGATGTGATTTATAGTTACTTGAGATAACTCTAACTGGTGAATTTCAGTGGTTTTCTTTGATTAAAACAGTATGTTTTAACAGGCATTTTCAACTAACTTTAATCTTAGTTTTCTTCAGTAAATTTACATATCTAATATATGAATATATATATACATCTGTGTGTTTATGCGGGCACACACAAACATACATGTTTAATACAAAAATGCACGGTAAAGGTCCACAATATAATGTCACACGTCACGAAGGTCAACGTGTGGTATTTATATGTGTCTAAACAGTATGCGCTGTAAAGACACACATGCCTTTAAAACCTGGACTTCATTTACGTTTCTATCCTATCATTATCAAAGATCGCATGCCGATCACAGATATTTTTGGGAAAAGTATTCAGAAGTAGACAAGAAACTGTTAGGAACTGGAGATGATGCTGGATTTAATTGGGTGTTCCCCTATTCTTTTTTGGACTTTTTTTTGGCAACAGTATCCTCCTAGGACTGAGCACGAGGCAAACTCTATCAAACAGGAAAGGCAAGTGCTATTTTATGGTTGAGACCTGAGTCGGGTAATAGTAACAAGAATTGTCTATTCCCTGCCACAGGTGAAAAACTGAGGGCAGTCGATTCCTGGGTCCTGATTACAACTCAGACTTAAGTGCCAGAGGTGGTTTTCTGTCACCTCACACGCAAAACCTAGGGGCGAAAACAAGCCCCTTGCGCAGCTGGTGCGTCACTTTCATATGGGGAAAAAGTGACGCACCGGCGGCGCAAGGGGCTTGTAAATAAGGCCCCTGGTTTTCAGAATTACTCAGGTAATTGCCGATATAGGAAATGCTGACAAGACAAACAACCCTCTTCTGTTCAGAGTGTGATTAATCAGGTCTCTGCAGCTGCATGCATTTAGGTAATTAATGGTATTTTAGGATTTTTTGTTTGTGTTTTTTTTTGTTGCATATTTATATAGCGCGAACTCGACCCGAAGGTATTGGAGCGCTTTACATGAGCACCGTATTTACATTACACATTCAGGCACGGGGAGATTAAGTGATTTTCCCAGAATCACAGGATGTGGACGCGACCTTGAGGCTCGAACCCTGGTTTCCAGCACCAAAGTCGGCAGTTTAGCCGATGGACCACATCTACCTTGTGTAAAGGTACTACGCAGAGAGTGCTGTGAACTGAAGATGTACGGATTAGTTAATGATTCCCTATACCAGTACTATGTACTTATGCAATTACATGTGGAACATGTGAGTGCAGACTCAATGCTCCGACAATTGAGGGCCATTCTGCTGAGAATACGGGCTATGCTGTTGTAGGTTGTATGTAATAATATTGTCAAAGTAAGTATAAACAGGGAAGTATATTGCTCAACCAGCATGTACTGAACATGATGATGACCAGCGGCAGTCAACATTGCGGATGGGATATTTTGGCAGGTCGATATTTCGACCACAGTATAGCACAAAGCACTCTATTGTGATGGATGATTTCTGAGAGGTTGGTACCTGCCCACTGTTATGTTATGTTAATTTCATTTCTTAAGCGCAACGGTTACCTTAGGGTGTCCTGGCGCTGATCACTGCCTATCGGTTGCTGAGGTGTATGGTGCCTATAGGGTGAAAAGCCAGGTTTTCAGACCCTTCATGAAAGAAAGGAGCTCGGTTGAGTTTCTAAGATGGAATGGAAGTTCGTTCCAGGCCCTTGCGGCACCTGTGATAAAACACTTGAGGCCACCAACCCAAATTCTGAGAACTATGAGTCAGTTCTGAGCAGAGGGCTGGATGCAAAAGACTTTGTAAAGATGTACCACACATTGAAATGTCAACAGTTCCCACAAGTTACCTGCCATGAGCGCTGGTATGGCTTTGTGAATCTCTTTAAGGAGGGTGCCAGTTTCTCTTTCCATCTGCTCTCTGTCTGCAGGAAAACAAATTCACATAGTCAATCACATGACCACCCTCAGTGAATCAGAAGTGAATTATGTCCTTCCAAAAATATGAATCATAATCCCTCTGTAGATGTCCATTGCTGTCTGTTGCTCACCCCTATCAAATATACCACTCTCTCCTGGATGGGAGCCCATCAACAGTAGGATGTGCATTGGATGAAGCCTTATTTGTACAATGTGGCATAGAATCAACCCTCACAGCAGAGTAGACAACCCTCCAAAGGAAACATATTTGGAAGGGCTCAGAGTTTAAAAAGCGACATACAACCATCAATTAACCGGCCAAAGAAATCTGCCATCAAAGGGTTGAATTTTATGGGGAATAAGCAGAAAAGTTGTAAAAAAAACTTAGCTAACGTCTACAGAGCTAATGCTAAACTGCCAAAATCGTATTGCTAGAGATAGGTTTAGAGTTCGGCGGACGGGTTACTCCTCATAACCGTGACGGATATTCCGCCCACTGTATTACAAATGCCATTGAATCGAATGCACTTGCAATACGGATGATAGGATATCCGTCACATTTGTGATGGAGGAACCCGTCTATCAAACTCTAAATCAGGCCATTAGTCATCACAATATGACAGAGTTTAGAAATAATAAAGAAACATAACAACCCTTCATAAAAATAACACTTAAAATAATAAAACATAAGTAACTATTTTTACTTGTTTAATGATTGAAAGACAGACACTCACAGGATTCCCACCCACATGGAGGTCAGAGGATGGTGGCCTGAGCACAGCAGCCCACCTCTGATTTCCTATTCCAAGAAGCATTGGCAATGTCCCTTGGTCTGACATATGAATAAATGACCTCTTCAGTCACCAATAACTCATCATGCACAAACTTCGTCACTCATCTTTTAATGCATCCACCTACTGACTCAGTTTTGCATTCACCCACTCACCTACCCACAGTAAAACACATTGACTCAACTAGCATATGCAAGATATAGTAAAAGAATAAAAAATAAAAAAAATACCAAGGTCTAATTGTGGCTGTCATATGCTTGCAATGAAACATAAGAACAAAAATTAAATATAGCATCAGGAGGCCATATTGAAATGGTATTGTGTATAGACAATATAATATCAATGAGATCCACCCATAACGGTTTATTGACTGTAATAGATGCTTTTCATAATACATTTCAGACCTACTTCCTTTGTCATAACTTTCATATTAAACACGTCAGACCAGTGTCATTTGGCTTAGCTATTTCCAATGAACCCAATCAAGTCTATTCCCTTGATCATTGGATTGTTAACATAACCAGCACAATCCTTATGTATGTATGTATGTAGTATTACTATAGTGCAAACGTAGTCAAAAAAAGCATTTGAGCACTGTACAGGGTCAAAGGCAAGCATAAAGTCAACACGAGTTAGCAGAGGTAGATAGTTATTGGATTTGTACTGCATTGTAATGTAGAGTTCTTTAAAAAGATAGGTCTTCAACTCTTTCCCCAATTGGAATAGTGTTGGGACAGTCCTTTTGAACAGGCGGGGTGTTGTTCCATAATTTGGGTCAGTAGAAGGAAAAGACCTGCTGCCTTGTTTTTTATTTTTTACTACTCTTAGTCTCCCCTCTGATCGTGGCCTGGCTGAGAGTGTGCTGAGAGACACGGGAGATGGTGAGCTTGTCCACAAGATAAGCAGGAGTGCTGGTCATAATGGCTTTGTAAATGATACAGCTGGTCTTGAAGAAGGTGCGGGCCATCAAAGGGAGTCAATTGAGTTCTAAGAGGATGAGGGTGATATGATTAAATTTCTTCCCGCCCTGGATGAGAAATACTTTGACGTGTAGGATACCCTTAAGGGGTGCCAGTGTAGAATGTGGTAGGCCATGGAGCCGGGCACACCATTCAGATGCAACTGTACAAGAGTCTAAACAACGGTTCTTGAGTTACTTTCTGAAATAAATAGTTACACTTTCCTTAGAAGACACCAAGGTCATGTCATTGAACCTGGATTGTAATATTTCTTGCTTGTTGTTCTTGGCAAATAACAGTAATTCTGTCTCGGCTGGATTGGGCTTCAGGTAGGTGTTGGACATCCAGGACTGGATGAGGTGCAAGCAGTGTTTGAGGCATGGGTTGTCTGGAGCAGAGGAGACTTTCAGGTAAGTTGTGTATCTAAGAGTAGAGCCCCAAGGGGCTCTATTTAGCGGTTGAACATGACAGGAGACAGTATGAAATTCTGGGGCACTCTGCAGGTTGCATGAATCTTTTGGGACCTTGAGATGCCCATATGAACAATCGGATGTTGATTGGAAAGGTAGAAAGAGAACCCATGAGGGATATTGCCAGTGAATCCCACTCAAGACTCGACGGTGTGCATAAGGGCAAAAGGGTCAACTGCATCAAAAGCAGCTGAGAGATCCAGCAAAATGAGCCCAGGGCCATCTTTCATTTGTGGTCAGGAGGGTATCATCTATGATTTGTAAGATGGTGGTCTCGATGCTGCAGCATGATCTGAAGCCAGATTTGTAGGAATGTTCATTATGGTTACCATCTTGGGGCTGAGCATAGACTGCTTTTTAAATGATATTGCCAATGAAGGGTATGTGAGTGATGGGCAAGTAGTTGGCAAGATCATCAGGGTTTAATGTGGGTTTCTTAATGAGTAGGACAAACTGGCCTGTCGTGAGAGCTTCTGGGACGATGTGTTTGATTGAGGGAAGCATTGACAAAGGTGAGTAGCCATGAAAGAGCTCCCCCAGGGAGAGCTCTAAAGAAGGATGAAGGTAAGATATCATCTTCATAGAACATGGCTTTGAGGGAGTTGAGTATGGCAGTGAGATGTGTGAGACAGGGCTTTGAAAGATCACTATTGTGGGATTTTACAAGAAGAGGTGGGTGCTAGAGGAGAAGCAGGCTTGATGTTGATCTGCTGTGGGATCTTCTTTATTTTCTCACTGAAGAAGAGTTTGATGGCATTGCACTCATCTGTGATGTATGGGATATGTGGGTCAGGCTGGGAGCTGATGCAGTGCTTGATTGTCTTGAAAAGTGTTCTGCTTGTGGTTTCATTAATGGTGTTGGTATAGTACTTTGCTCTGGTTCAAGTGATGAACTGACTTCAGTATCATGATGTGAGTGGGCTTTCTGTCCTTCCATTTTCTTCCCTGTCTGCAGATGGAGCGTTCATTGTCAGCAAGATCTTTAGAGTCTCAGGGTGCTGAAGGTTTTGATTTGCACGTGCTTCATTGGAGCCTGGATGTTCCATAGGTTTTCCAAAAAAGCCTTGAAGTGGTTTATAAGAGTGTTAGCACCTGAATTGTAGTTGCAGGGTGAAATATGAGGTCATGCATTTAGTTGATGTTGGAGAGGTCTTTGAAGGATTAAAAGGTTTGTTTCTCTCTTTTGTGGTGACCTTGATTATTTGTGGGATACTTAGTGTAGAGATAGGGATGGCATCGTGGTTGGTCCAGTCTAGAACTGTGGTGGTTTGCATTGGATTTCTGGTAATGTTGAAAAGATGAGGTCATGTATGTGGCTTTTGAAGTATGGTGGCTGGGTGATGTGCTGTAGCACACTGAGAGTGCCGATGAGGCTGAGGAGGGTGTCATTTTTTGTGTGCCTTTATTGTGTGGGAGTTTGTGGTCACCTAATAGGGTAGTGCAGGTGTGTTAGATGGAGGAGATCAGAGAATTCATCAAGCAAGTCCTTGTTTTGCCCTAAAGGCCTCTAGATGAGATGGAAGGCAGCTGTCAGAGTTGTAGGGAGTAGAACGTGGCAAGTCAGTAGCTCCATGGAGTTGACTGTACGAGCATATACTTGCCCACATGGTAACCATTGGGCATACCATTGTAACTAGCAAAAAAGGAATGGCAATTGATTGATTTATAATTTTATAAACTGCTCAAATGCCCTGAGGCGTCTTGGCGCTGCTGCTTTCACATAGACAAGAGAGGTAAATATAAAACCAGAAAAACTGCTCTAATGGCTAAAGAGCCAAGTCTTCAGAGACGTTTGGAAAGACAGAAGATCTGGGTAGATTCTTAAATTCATAGGAAGAGAGTTCCATAGTTTTGTGGTCCTCAAAACGAGATTCCTACCTCCCCATGATGCTTGTTTGACCTTAGGCAGTACTAAGTAATTGGCTTCCGAGTATCTGAGTTTTCTTGGTGGAATATACCAGAAAAATCTCTCACAAAGATATTGTGGACCTATGTTGTGCAGTGCCTTGAAGGTCATACAGAGAGCCTTTAATTCAGTCCTTTTTGCCATTGGAAGCCAGTGTAGTTTAATCAAGGCCTGCGAAACTGACTGATATTTGGGTATTCCTAAGAGTAGCCGAGCTGAGGCATTCTGTAACATCTGGAGTTTAAGGAGTTTTTTTTCCGGATGCCCCCATATAGGGCATTCCCACAATCCAATTTAGCTAAGACTAGGGTGGTAACCACCAATATTTGAAGGTCAGAGGGAATTAAGGGAAAGATCTGTCTAATTATTCTAAAGGTAAAGAATATTGATGAGGCTACAGCGTCAACCTGATCTTTGAAATTAAGTTTAACATTGAAGGGAATCCCCAAGTTCTTCACATTCCGAACTGGTGAGGGAGATACCCCCATATCTTGGGGCCAACACCTTGGTGACTAATAAGAGTTGTCTTTTCTAAGAAGAAGGACCTCTGTCTTCCCAGAATTGAGCTTTAGACAATTTGACCTTATCCAATGATCTAACAGAGTCATACAAGAGCTGAATTTTTAGCAGTATCCTCAGGATTACTTGAAAGTGTTGATGATTTCATTAATAATCCTGGTTAGTTGAATGCTTAAGATCTCTGGAACACGATGCACAATTTTTGGGGGACATGGATCTAATGGTGATCCAGATTTAGTGGATCCAATTAAATTTAAAACTTGCTCTACACTAAGCAAGGAGAACTTATCAAAGGTGGAAAGTGAGGATTGTGTTCTATTTGTTTGAGATACGGCTAATGTTTGATTGTTAGATATAAAAGTGTTGAAGACATCCCTTAGTTTCTTCTTTAAATAATTTGCAAGAGTATTGCAGAACATTTGGCTACAACTATTGCTGTGGGTCATAGGCATCTTTGCTAGATTTTTTACGGTATTAAATAGTTCTTTTACAGAATTGCCAGATTGGAGAATCTGATTGGGAAAATATTTAGTTCTTCCTCTACTATTAACTTTTTGATATTCTTCAATTGATTTGTATAGACCTCCCTATCTTGGGTATCATATTTGGATCTTCAAACTCACTCCAATCTTCTGCTTAGCTGTTCCTGGGCTCTTAAGCTCTTAGAGAACCAGAGTTTTGAAGTGGTTTTTCGGCGGTTGGTGTGACTTCTCCAGTGCAAGAGTGTCAATTGTCGTTTTAATCATGGCAGGGTAGTTCTGTATAGTAATGTCAATATTTGGTGTAAGACTAGAGCTAGATTCAGGTAAAGTTTCTGATAGAACTGAGCCAAGATCTAAGGAGCTGACCTTATGCCATGCCCTGCTCTTGGTAGCCTGAGGGTTTAAATTCTTCCTGGATTGGAGCCGTGGTAGATAGATCGTAAATATCACCACTATATGATCAGACTACACCAGTGGTAGACAGTCTATTATCTTAAGGTATGGATTATTAGAAAAAATACCATCCAGCAATTCAATGTACAGCACCCTATAAGAGCTTAACAAGGATTAGCAGTGTAAAAATCTTATGCCCCAGGGTTTGTCAGATGGGGTATCCAACAGCCAATCCCTTGCCTACTATGGTAATCTCTGAGGTTCCTTGTAGCAAACTATTGATCTATATGCTTTACAACAATGTAATGAAAATCAATCCTTAAAGGCCTATTGGCTTTGACATATGCTTTTCATAATAAATAAATCAGGCCTACGGCCACTGTTGTAACTTTATAATAAACAGTTTGGACATTGGCATGACATAACTTTTTCAACAAACCAGTCAGACCTATAACCTTTGTCATTGGCTTGTCATCATAACCAACTACGGCCGATTGTATTGAGAATACACTTTTGAACAAGGTATCCGTTAGGCATATAGTCATAATATTACATATATTCATGAAATTATGATTGGAAAAGCAATATACAACATTACCATGTATTACCACACTGCAAATCTTCTGCACCCAGGGTTTATCGAAGGGGTAACCAACACCAAACCCCCTTAACAATACAGTTGTCAATGAGATTCTTTGTAATAAAAGCTGTTTGCAAATTTTACCAGAGTGTAATAAGAATCCACTGTGAAAGGCATATTTCCTCGGGCTTACTTTATTGAGCAGAAGCTTTTTCACAAGGTATAACATGCATAAAAACACTCATTACGCACACTTTTTCTGCACTCAAAACCTTTAGAGAGGAATATCAACATTTGGGTGGAGCCCAGGCACCTCTATCAGTATTGCTTCTTAAAGCTCGTTTTATGGTGTTCACATAAGGTCTGGCGACAGCTGTGCTATCAATCCAGACCTAAAAAGGCGAAGAACATTTTGAGTAGCACTGGTGAATACTCAGACAGTATTAATCCAGATTCTTCCCCTAAAGAGCAGGAGTTTCAAGCTGCTATTTTTTTTGCTACGGCTAACCTCATGTTCAGATTGGATGGATACTAGCGGTGACGTTTTGTCTAATCAGAAACACTTTTGAAAATGGTCCTGATTTTTTGGTCATCCACATGAAATTTCAACAGACAAGCACAGGAAAATGCCGCTGAACTGCAGGCAAATTCCATCGATTGATTTGTCTTTCTGAGTGTGTGGTTCCCTTGGTCTTGTGCTTAACAAAAGTGCAAAAAAAAAGAAAAATAGCAGTAATATGGCCAATAATACAAGAATTGTACATTTAGAGGTACCTTCCCATTCAATAATAGTTAACAATTTTTAATGATGTTTACTTAAAACCATTCCAATGTCTACCTCAGCTAGAAAGTAAGTTAATTTACTTTAATATTTGTTTAGGGAAAATATCTGAACAAAAATATCATGGGACAAAATATTGTGTCAAGAATATCGAGGACAAAAATATTGTCAAGGCACATTTCTATAGGTAAGTAAAGTTTTGCTATATAGGAGGGTAGGAGCACCCTGCCTCACATCCCAGCACTCAGTTTTCCCCAATTCATCAAAGTAAATGCAGTGCATGTTTATACTTACTTCAGTAGTTGTCTTCATTGTTTTCACCCTTGTTAGTGCATCCTGTGCTGTGTAACTCTAATCACATGTTTCTGGATTCATTCCTTCATCAGTAGAGAGCAACACGTCGTTTTGTGGGTGTTAGAAATGCTGCCTAAAGTCTTCTCAGGTCTCTGTACCACTCACTTGGTGCAGGTAGGTGCATCAACACAAGCTCGTCAGTTCAGTAGCTCAAGGGAGCCTTTCCAAACAGAAGGAGGGTCTGATTTAGTCTAATGTACTCAGCCTCATACATTTCTGTAGCCCTTGCGAAAAAGCATGCACAGTAATCTGGAGCAGCCCTAGCCTGTCTGCATACAGCCGGCTTGCAGCACTCAGTCTTACTCGAGCAGTGATCACATAGTATTGGTAATAATGTTGCCAAATAATTTTCATTACAGGCACCCAAGTTAGAGGTAGAGAGGTGAGAGAGACAGTTGTAGGAGAAATACAAGTGAGACATGTGACAAATGGGTGTTGAGCAGGCTGATGAGAGAGTAGAGAGGTGAGAGGGACACATATTTGGAAACAGGAGTGAGATCACAAAAAGCACAGCTTTGAAATAGAAATGGGGAGGCCGGTGTGTGTGAGTCCAATTAGTAAGGGGTGGCATTGTTGAAAACTAAAACAGCGATATGATTAAGCATTCACTGAAGACATGAATTCTCTCTAGTTAAAGCATGTTTCTTGTCTTATGTTGACTAATGTCCGGACTCCATTTGATATTGTCATGTCTCCACGTGCTTTGCACGAGAAGAGTCCCACCTTTTCGCTAGTTGCTCTTGTAATCTGCCTAGTAACAGTCTATAAATAGCTCCTTTGTCCGTCTGGTGCATGTCCAGACTTGACCACATCTGTTATCAGTTAGTCCTTGTTTGACCATGTTTTCGCGGGCTTAGGAAATTGTTAACTCCGCCCATATAGTGATCCTGTATCGAAAATGTCCATAAATGGTAATGAATTTTGCTCTATGTTGTATCCACCCACTTATGAGCCCCTCTGTTGTGTATAAAAGGGGACCACGTACGCAAGTTCTGTGTGCTACTCTATGCAATACTGAAAAGTGTTGTGTAGGTTATAGGACCACCCTTAAGGGTTAATAAACTCTGTCTTTGTATTTGCAGTTTCCGTGCCAACTTCCTTCTAGCTTTTGTTACAGGAGAGCGAACCCTTGTATTCTGCTGGCCTAGCTGGGGCCTGTACTCATCAGCATAGGTGACAGACAGCTAGGAGAGTGTGAGTGGAGAGAAATTAGTGTATATATATATATATATATAGAGAGAGAGAGAGAGAGAGAGAGAGAGAGAGAGAGAGAAATGGAGAAATGGGAGGACAAGTGAAAGAGACAGAGGGGTGATAAAGGGCCAAGCATGTTAAAAAAGGGACATCTGAGAGTATAAGGGCCATACAAGTAACAAAGAGGTGATATGTTTGATTCATTCAGCATTCCGTCCATAATTTGTTGCCGTAGCATTTTTCGATTTAGAGGCATGGATCTCATGGGATTGAAGTGGTTAACTACGCGGACGACATTCAGCTGATGTTTTCCACGGATGGAGAGCACGCAGTCTCTCTGAGTTCCTTTCAGGCATGTATGAGGAAGGTTTCTGACTGGCTGAAGGCCAATTCTTTGCAGTTGAATGCTGGGAAAACGGAGCTATTGCATTGCTGCGCAGCTAAAATGTCTAAACATCTTTTGGGCGAGTTCCGGCTTACGCCGGAGGACGCCCCTATAGCTGCAGCTAGAACAGTTCGTAACCTGGGGGTTATGATGGACGAAGATCTTCAGCTGCAATCTCAGGCTAACCAAAACAATCAGTACTTGTATCGCCCTGATGAGAGCTCTTCGCCAAATTCTCCCACTACTCCCTAATGAGGCCAGGTCTCTGGTGGTCCAGAGTGTGATCCTGAGCAGAATGGACTACTGTAATTCCCTGTACTTGGGTGCTCCCCAATATATTGTACAGGGATTACAAAGAATACAGTCCATGGCAGCCAAACTGGCCCTCAGGAGACAGCGCGATTCATCTGTAACATTGGCACTGAGGGACCTCCACTGGTTGCCTGTCAGAGATAGAATCAGTTTTAAGTCGCTGGTCATGGTCTACAAAGCCCTACACTATATAGGCCCGTTACCATTACGCGAACGATTTTCCTGGTATGAACCAAAAAGACTTCTCCGGTCCACTAGCCAAAGCCTGGCATCTGTTGCCAGCGTAAAACTTGCTAGGATGGGAAGCAGGGCTTTTAGTACGGCAGCAGTCCGCCTCTGGAACAAGATTCCTCAAGATCTGCGCCAGGCCAAAACGCTTCTGGAAAGATCTTAAGACCTGGCTTTTTCACCAGGAATAGGTAGCATCGATCCTGTCTACTGGCTGTTCCGCTCTGCTTGCTTTATGCTATTACGGTCTCTCAGCGCCAGGATACCCGTAGGGTGGCAGTCGCGCTATACAAAAATTTATACAATACAATATACAATACCCAGACGTGGGTCCCTTGCTCGCTGTACCATTCCATTCAAGCTAGCCTGGCTGATGAGGGGTGTTATCCTGAAACTGGTCTCAGGATGCTTGTTTCCGGTCCAGGTAGGACTTGGTAGTTTGGGTTGGACTGTTCCCATAAGGAGCTGGGTCAAGACTGTTTTGCACATGGCTGGGTCCAAACTGGGGTGACGTAGTGAGCAAAAGAACAATGGATTAAACCCCGATCTTTTGCGTGGGGGTGAATTTTTGATTCATTCAACATTCTGTCCATCATTTGTTGCCGCAGCACTTTTCGCCTTAAGTGGGATGGATATGCCCAGACGTGGGTCCCTTGCTTGCTGTGCCACTAAATTCAAACTAGCCTGGCTGATGAGTGGCGTTACTCTCAAACCGGTCCCAGGATGCTTGTTTCCGGTCCAGGGAGGACCTGGCTTGGCAGTTTGGGCTGGACTCTTCCCATGAGGAGCAAGGTCAAGATTGATTTGCATATGGCTGTGTCCAAACTGGGGTGGGGCAGTGAGCAAAAAAATGATGAATGAAACCCAGGTCTCATGAGTGGGGTCAATGTTTGATTCATTCAGCATACCGTCCATCATTTGTTGCCACAACACGTTTCTCCTTAAGTGGGATGGATATGCCCAGACGTGGGTCCCTTGCTTGCTGTGCCACTATATTCAAACTAGCCTGGCTGATGAGTGGCGTTACTCTCAAACCGGTCCCAGGATGCTTGTTTCCAGTCCAAGGAGGACCTGGCTTGGCAGTTTGGGCTGGACTGTTCCCATGAGGAGCAAGGTGAAGAATGATTTGCATATGGCTTTTGTCCAAACTGGGGTGGCGCAGTGAGCAAAAAAAATAAATTATGAATTAAACCCAGGTCTCTTGAGTGGGGTGAATGTTTGGATTCATTCAGCATCCCGTCCATCATTTGTTGCCACAGCAGTTCGGTGCAACCTTTGGGCACGCTTTCTCCCATAAAAAGGACAAAAACGTGGGGGCGTGGTCGAGCAAGATGGCCGGACAGACGTAGTTTGTCTCTGCTCTTTTTTCTCGGCTCCCGGTCCACTCTCGGCTCCTGAATGGCTAACTGCGGACCCATGTCGCTTTTCTGGCCGGGAAACACAGTGCTGGCAAGCTGACTTCACGGGCATAAACTGAGCACCCCAGGTCCCTGCTTTTGCGGTCCTAGACTTCGAGGGAAGCCCTGCTCCAGCGTCCCGGCGCTCATCAAGATGGCAGACGCCACCCGGCAGGGGAAGGGCACCACAGCTCACCAGTAAGAGGCTCAACGAACTGTCGCGGCGCCGGGGTGGCGCGAATTGGGACCGGGGTGGCTGCTCCTTATCTCCACTACCACCGCGATAAGGCATGGGTGCTGCCAGCTTCACCAGCACCGACAATGGAAACGACCCTCGAGAGGAGTGAGCGGCTCTGCGGAACCCATCAGGTGCGTGAGTAGCAGGGGTGCGACCGGAGGACTATTGAAGGCCCTATATTCCGCGCCACAAACTGTGACCAAATTAGCCGGCCTCTCAACCCTCGGCAGCCATGCTCTTGAAGGAGAGAATGCCGCCACACTGGAGCCGGGAAAAGCTCCGTGTGGAGTGGCCGACCCCACGAGACCCGCCTGGTGCGTGGGGGGCGGGAGTGTGGTTGGGGTATGATGAATGTCCCATTAGCGGTGCAGGAATCCTGTACGAGTGCCTCCTGAAGAGAGAAGACTGCATACCCAGCATATGACCCATACCACGCGCCATGCCTGACTTTAATATGGCGGCCAGGCTCTGCCTCGTTTAACGTGATCACGGCCCCGGGCGCTAATTCTAGCACCCCACCAGCAAGCGCCTTCAAGCATTGTTAGGATGCCCATCCATGCGGCTTACCTCATGAGTGCCTACTAGGGATTCAACAGAGGGGGCAATTCCTCATTGAAGACACCGCCATGGCCACACCGCGTGGAGTCCCACCACAGCTTGAGTCCCACTATGTATGGAGGGACCCAAAGAGTGATACACATGGCCCCGCGACGGACACATAGGTGAGTGGTACTCAGAGCAATTCCACCTGAACGGTGAAAGGAGAAGACCTGGACGCAGGTTTCAGTGCATGTGGCACCCGACCCTCAGGTGACGACTTACCTATGAACAGGGTACCCCCTCCAATAGATCCCACACCTGGACACTATCTACTGCTCGTCCGGACCTGCCATTATGCCACCGAAGAAGGGGACAAGTAAAGCACAGAATAAAATGTCTGATTTCATCGCGCTACCTGACATGCGCCTAACACCTGAGCAAGACGCGGGAACAGACGCCATGGCTCTCACCAAAGACGATCTCCTCGCCACGCTACGGGACTTCAAGACAGAACTACGAAATGAACTGGGTCAAGATCTCAAGGGCTCGATTGAGCAACTGAAATCCGACCTTACGCTCACCTCCCTACAACAAGATGTAAATTCCGTGGGCACGAGAGTGGTGGATCTGGAAGCACACGCCCAGGACCTAGATAAGCACTCCGCCACTATGTGAGAGGACATCTGCACCCTTCAAGATCAACTACATCAGACACAACTCAAGGCTGAGGACCTCGAAAACAGAGCAAGGAGGGAGAATCTACGTATCCGAGACTTGGAGGAGGGAGCAGAGGGACCGGATCTCGAGGCCTTCCTGGGGGCTCTTTTTGATGAAGTTCTACACCCACGGGCCATCAAAATAAAGTTAGACAGAGTGCACCGAGTTGGGGGCCTAGCGCCACTTTCCCCTAGCTGCTACATGCGATGCCGTTATTCATGGAAAGATAAAGAATAGTGGAGAGGCCATAATACTGTTCTCTCTCGTCACAGGATAACGCTAAAACTTTGGACTTTTATATAGCTGTTACACTTTGACCTTCCTATCTTGTTTGGATCATTTTATAATAATCGCCCTGATGAAGTCTGTGACTTATACCACACAAGACAAAACACGTGTTGACGGCTATTTCTGTTTGGAAAAGTTGATCTGAAATAAAAGAAGATAAAAGAAGACCTATTCAATGTTGACTCATTAAGGACTCATGATTACTGTTGATTAAGCTTAGGATATATTCAGTTTATATGTTTAAATGGTGTAGAATTTCTATTCCATCTGGTACATGTTGGATGGCCGTTACCATATCCTTTGAGCTATTTAATATTTGAATTGTTTTACTATTACACAATTCTGCGCAATTGTTACCCAGCCATCTCTCTCGTGAATCATTGATATCATATAGTTCTTCGATATCTTCAGTAACACACCCCAGTCAAGTTTTGGCCAGGTATGCACACATCCCCAAAATTCTGGCAGAAAATGTTCTTTTGAGTAGTTGCCGAGAATAACCTCAGGTTTAGATTTATTAACTTTGAACCCACCCAGAGCTTGCAATGTGGAGAACATTTCAAACAATCTCTCTTGCACTTCCTTCTCGCACTCAAAATTAACATAATATTGTCGGCATATAATTACATTTTTGCCATCTGGGGAATAGATGCCTGGATAGGTCTTTCAATTGGGATAGCGTGAACAAGGTGTTCAATAAAAAAAGCAAACAGGACCAGAGAAAGAGAACAGCCCTGTTTAGCTTCCCGTTGGACTTTAAATGTGCCCACCTCAGTTGCATTTAGAATTAGTTTGACTTCTGCATTATAATACACCTTTTCAATAAACCCCGTGGTTTGGGATGCAAAGCCAGATCTCTCTTAAATACTTAGAAGTGTCTCCCAGGCCACAGGATCAAACACTTTTTCTACGTCCAGCAAACAATTGCTGCCGGGACCCTTTAAGCGGCAAACACAACTATTTTTCTTATGAACAATGATTCTTTTATATTCCAATTGACTGTGTTTATTAAACACACCATTTCGTAATTTTCTTAAAAAGTCGTTTTCAGTTCATAAATTGAATCAGTGGCATAACCAGTTCTCAGTGCTGGCCCTGTTCATATTTATACATAAACCCCAATACATTTTGGACCAAACGTCCTAATCGTTCACTTCGCTGAGACGGGAGCATGCTTCACTGCCGATGACATTAAGTTGAGAAATTTGAAGAATGGGAATTTATTCATTCTACAAAAACGAAGGACCTTTGGTCCGAAATACATAGCAGTGCATTCTGGAGACTTATTGTCTGAGGTCATATAGCGAATTTTGCATTGTGCATAATGGCTCTTAATAATAGTCATCAAAACAACCCAAGTGAATTCTATTGACAACCCCTGATTCATGGTCCTTCTTAGAAATGGGGAATTTGGGGATTCATAGGGAGTGAAAAGATACTTTGAGGCAAAGTTTCGAATAGTTTTCCTAGCACCTTGCTGATTTTTGAGAGTTCCAGCACGTCACTTATTAACCTACGTGATATTTGAGCAGACATGAAGAAGAAGCAGTGTAGCCTAAGGTATATATCTGCTGCCAATGGGCAGAGGCAATCATGTTGTAGCTTGGGAGATAGCTCAGCTCTGTGATGTCTTAGTCTGGACCTTCTATTTCATCAGGCAAATAGCTCATTAGTCTGAATCTAGAGAATATGGACCTGTGCAATGTGCGGGAAACATTGACACTTTGAGGACTCCTGTAGGCGGAAGGTGGCAAAGGAGGATGGCCTGGAGATGTAGGGGCCCCCTCTACCATACCTTGCAAGGATGCTGAAGATGCATTTTGGTCAACATGGGTCTTCCTGGGGCTACTCCTCGGTCCATGGGCTTGGTGAGGTGATCCTGGCCACAGGATTTGACGCCTCTTGAGGACTGCTAGTTTCCCGGTACAGGGGTTTCATCAGTTTTCTTGTTTTTGCAGTAATTTGCCTTCGTGGTGACCTAGCTGCACTCCAATTACCCTCTTGGGTTCAGCAGACTCGAGGCAACTTTTGAGCCTCAGGTTTTGGTCCCTTGGGCTGCACGACGGCGAGGGCAGCGATTTAGGAATCTGGGCTACCAACTTAGCCCAGCACGCTCCTTCAACTGTTGCGGCCCTTTGCTGTGAACAGGAAGTCAACCAACTGGGCTCAGTAGTTGATTTGTTCAAGAGCAGGACTTAGCAGGCACAGTCCCTCTTCCCTTGCTAGCCACCAGGTTCAGCAAGTGTAGTCCAGACAGCCAGTCCAGCCTTTCTTTGTCGTCTCCTTGTTGCAGCAAGGCAGTCCTTCAGTCCTCTTCTCCAGTCCAACAAGATCTAATTTCTAGCTTCAAAATGCCCTCAGGGTGGTCGCGGTCACTAGCCAATGGGCTGCCAGGTCCCCTACCTTCGGATGATAACTTCAGTGCTCTGTTCTGCTGTTAGACTTGGCATCTTTTGGGATGTTTCCCCAGTCTTTTTGCTTTCTGACCTCCCGGTTTTGACTGTTTTTGCTGGTTTAGTGTCTCTGCGCACTTTCTCACTGCTGTTCAGTGTTAAAGTGCAAGTGCTCCTGTTGTAAATTATGTTATGAATTAGTATTTCCATGATTGGCATATTTGATTTACTGGTGAGGTCCTAGTAAATTGCACTGAGAGTGCCAGGTCTGGTAAATCAAATGCTACTAGTGGGTTTGCAGCACTGGTTGTGCCACCCACAGAAGTAGCCCTGAAGAGGTAACTCAGACCTGCTACCACAGGGTCTGTGCACAGTTTGTAACTGCCATGTCGACCTGGCAAGTGCACCCACTTGCCAGGCCCCAACCTTCCCTTTTTCTACATGTCAGTCACCCCTGAGGTACCCCTGTGGGCAAGATGCTGTGTATGTTAGAGGTAGGACATGTACTGCTAAGTGTGACATGTCCTGGTGGTGAATTACAGTGTATTTCGTTTTTCACCATTACAAGGCTGCCTGTTCCCATAGGACAGAATGGGGAGTTTGTTTATAACATCGTATAAACCTAACTGGCCCTGGGAACAAGGTAGGAAAATAAAGTTTAGTATGCCTGAACTCAGAATGTTAAAATGCATCTTTTAGTGAGGGTGATTTTTACATTCTATGTTTGAAAATACCACTTTTAGAAAGTAGGTATTTTCTTGTCTAACCATCCAGTGTACCTTTGCTAGGTTTGTGTATTGCATGTCTGGCTTTTGGATGACAGGGGCAGCGGCTTCAGGAGTCTGATGGGTCAGGGCTAGGCTGAATAGATCTGGGGTGCATTTAGAGTAGTGGGAGGAGATTTCCTTGCACCTGAATGGGCCTGGTCTGCCTTGCACTATGACGACTCCAGTCCCTGCCAGGAAGCTGCACAAGTGAGGACAGAACTGGTTTTGGCTGTGTACAGACATTCTCTGCCTTCAGAGAACAAAGGATTTGGTGGTATAAATATTGGGCCCAGAACTTTAGAACTCTTTTGGACCAAGAAGACTGCCAAGAAGAAGAGCTGGAGAAGCTGTGAGGAGGAACTACCACTTTGCTGTGTGCTTTGCTCTATTGGCCTGCAATGGCTGATTCTGTCTTGGGCAGTGAAGGACTGAACTGAACTTTCTTCAATCCCTTTTTGTGAGTTTCTCCAAGGGCTTGAGGTAGAGCTAGCCCCCTGTTCACGAAGTATCAGGAACAGCAAATACTTCAAGTTCTTCTTCCCTCAGCACTGGGGACCGTGTGTTTTGTGCTGCAACAGAAGAAAAAGCAACCCAACACCGTCTAAGACTCCACCAACGACGACGCCGTGTCCTGAAGGCATCGCAGAGAGCTCTGCCGCACGACAACCCTGGTCTCACCGACGCCACCTGCTGACGCCACCACCAAGCCGCTGCTTGCATCGTGACCTGTGGGCACCGCCTTGCTTCACACCATCGCCCTGGTATCCCCGACGATGCCGCTTCACGCCGACATCAACGCCGCTGCTTGTCCCTTGGTTCGAGGGCACCGCTCTAAAATTACACGACGCACTGCTCATCCCGCACCGCAGCCTTGGCCTACTGACGCCAGAGCCATCGACTCCAGTTAGTCAGCCGACGACAATGCTTCAACAACACTGCCGCCGCTACTTGCACCGTGACCTGCCAGCACCGCGACGAGCACCACATCACTTCCACCGCAGCTCTGGTCTCACCAATGCCGTTGGACGACCGTCACTGAGCCGCTGCCTGCACCGCGACCTGAGGGCACCGCACAGCTGCACTTTGCACCGCAGCTTCCGACGGCTGCCGACGCCGGCGCTCCCGACTTCAACAGTGAGGAGTTTGATCCGCAACGCGTGTGACTGCAAGGGCCTGACGACTCCTGCACCGACCTCCAGAACCGACGCCTGGGGACGCCATGCTTTTGGCGCTCAACAAGAGGTTGCCGGCACCCTGCATTTCTAAAGGTACTCTCTGGCGGGGCTTCCCGACACCGTAGCTGGCCCGCTACTGTTTGGATTTGTTGTTCACGATGCCGTGATAGCCCCAGACAGAGTCACTGTGTAAGTGGAGAGGTGTGGTGCAGCGGCCCGGGCAGCTGACTTCGGAGCACAGGGGTCACGGTTCGGTCGCCGGCTCCGGCGGCAGATCAGCTCAGCACCATGTGACTCTGGGCAATAGTAGAAAAGGAATGAGCAGTTCCTGGGGGTACTGTCTAAGACAGGGGAATGGGGGGGAAGGGGAAGCACAGGTGTTTCTTCAAAATGCCCTCACACCCCAAGGGATGTCATGCTTCATCATATGGGCATTTGCCCCTCGTCTGGCCGGCGCTGCAATGCCTGACGGGCTCCCGAAACCGGGGCTCTTTGTCGGGGATCTTTTGAAGAAGCCGTATAGGTGCGTGTGGGTGTGAGGGCGGATAGGTGCATTTTGAAGAAACACCTGTGCTTCCCCTTCCCCCCCATTCCCCTGTCTTAGACAGTACCCCCAGGAACTGCTCATTCCTTTTCTACTGTTCCATTGGGGCCTATGAGCAGGACCTCACAAACTTCCCTCCACGTCCCTCCTTTTGACCACTCTGGGCAATAGCTCACTTAATCTCCACGATGGCCCCCAGCGCCTTGAAACCCATAAGGGTGAGTAGTTTGCGCTTTGCAAATAGAGGACTTTATTTATATTGACTTCAAGGCACTGTTTTTCAAGTCTATTTTCATAACTGAAAATTGTGAATTTTTATCGTTTTTGGTCTTGTCTTAAGTATATAAAAATATTGGATATTTTTCTAAACTGGTGTGGTGTCCTTTTGTAGTGCTTACACTGTGTTACTTTTGGCTATGTGCTATGTGCAAATGCTTTACACACTGCCTCCAAGATAAGCCTGACTGCTTGTGCCAAGCTAACAAGGGGGTAAGCAGGAGTTATTTTAGGAGTGTAACTCCCTTATCCTGACTAGGAAGAAGGGTCCCTACTTGGACAAAAGTACCTACCTCTGCCAACTAGAGACCCCCGTTTCTAAAATCTGCCCACTCTCAAGATGAAAGAATCCCTTTATCGGTGTATAAAGCTCCTTAGAACAACCAAGAAGTGTGGCCACCAAGGGGACTACATGTCCCTAAAAAACCCAGTTTGACAACTGGTTTCCCTTCCTCCATGTCCTGGGTGCTAGCCTGTCTACCTAAACAAGAACAGCCCCTTACAAAAGTGTTCATCAAATGCAGCTTCCCTTTTGAACCTCGCTTTTTGGGACAACACCTGTGTAGCACCTCTTCCCCCATGCAGGCCTTTAATGTATCCTTTCCTTGGAGCTGTTTGCATGTCTTCCCAGGGGGGCAGAAAGCTGTCTCTGGGGCAGACCCCATGTGCCACAGTGATTGGGCACAGGAGACTCAGGGTACCAAAGTGGCAACTGTGTAAAGGTTGCACAAAGCAACAAGTTACATTAATTTCGACTTGGACATCAAGTCTAGCTTAATGTAATGAGTTGTAACTCTGCACTTACCAATGAAGCTAGTAGCTTTTCCTCAGTAAAAATGACAATTGCAGGTTTTTAAAGTTGGAACATGCAAAAGTACATGTTCCACTTTCTAATAGACAACACCCTGCCTTAGGGCTCGTTAGGCCTCACTTAGGGATGACCTGTATATATTAAAAAGAGAGGATTGGGCTTTGCTATTGCTTTAAATGGCAAAGTTGAGTCAGAAGTTTAAAATTGCACTTCCAGTCGGCAGTGGCACACTGGAAGCCATGTTTTACCTCTGTCATACACAGGGTGGCACAATCAGTGCTTCAGTCCCTGAGGTGACCCTCTAACTTACAGGCCCTGAGTACCATAGACTAGCGGCTTACAAGTAAGTTAGTTTGTGCCAATTGGGTATACGCCAATCACCTATACACATTTCAAGGAAAAAGCATTGGAACTGAGGTCTGGTTAGCTGAGTCAAATAAACAGCAGCATCAGTTCAAAACTTTGGAGATGACCATAAAAAAGAGGCATTTCCTTACAATCTCCCACCAGTTAGGGGACCCTCAGGGCCTCCTAAAAGTTTGCCCACTTTACTAGTGTTATCGGCCAGTGCATTTCCTGTGTGACTCATCGCACTGCATCCTGTAAACTACCAGGCTGCATAGTATGTTTCAAAGTCAGGAAGGCCAAATCCTTGCTATTCAGAAGGCAGTTTCAGAAGCGCTAACGTAACCCTGCTGGACTTCCCTGCCCATACCAATCTGATGAACAACTAATCCAGTTACTTGAAGATCATTGCTGGGAAGAGGCACATCGAGCCCTGTACAGCATTCATGCACTTGGGCGGCATGCTCATTTTTAGGTCTCGCCTGAGCCAGCGCATGCGCTGCTCTGCAAGACATTTAGTATTGGGTTTTTCAAAGTGCTACCAGACGCTTTTGCTGGCCTCAAGCTTGCAGTTACACGCGCAGTTACGCGCGCAGCCGCCATCTGCCTCCCTTCCAGCTAGATCATTTTCACTTTGAAACTTTGTTTTAATTGTCGGCGCGCCATGCACGCTTCCAGTGTCCGCACTTGTGCTTGGTTTTTTTCTTTTCGCCTATCTCAATTCCTCCCCGTAGTCACTTTCACTTTGAAACTTTGTTTTAATTTTCGGCACGCCATGCACGCGTTCAGTTTCCGTGCTTGTTTTTTTCTTTTCGACGATCTCAATTCCTTCCCCGTAGCCAGTCTCCAACCATCTGTTTACTTCCATTCCTCTTCCTATAGTCCCTTCACTTCCATCTGCCGTGGCTCCCCCTCGTCTCTTTTCACATGTATTGCTCTCCCTTGTGCTTTTCTTTCCTTTTCTTTGTCCACTTCCATCCCACCCCCCGGTCACTCATCTAAACCCAATTCTTCTGTTATGTTTAATCCCATTCCATCTCGTGCGCTTGTGCTTGTTTTTTTCCGATCTCAATTCCTCCCCCGTAGCCACTTTCACTTTGAAACTTTGTTTTAATTTTCGGCGCGCCATGCACGCTTTCAGTTTCCGCGATTGTGTTTGTTTTTTTCTTTTCGCTGATCTCAATTCCTCCCCCGTAGCCTATCTCCAACCATCTGTGTACTTCCATTACTCTTCCTGTAGTCCCTTCACTTCCATCTGCCGTGGCTCCACCTCGTCTCTTTTCACATGTATTGCTCTCCCTTGTGCTTTTGTTTCCTTTTCTTTGTCCACTTCCATCCCACCCACCGGTCACTCATCTAAACCCAATTCTTCTGTTATGTTTAATCCCATTCCATCTCGCTCGCTTGTGCTCGTTTTTTTCTTTTCGCCGATGTCAATTCCTCCCCTGTAGCCACTTTCACTTTGAAACTTTGTTTTAATTTTCGGCACGCCATGTACGCTTTCAGTTTCCGCGCTTGTGCTTGTTTTTTCTTTTCGCCGATCTCAATTCCTCCACCGTAGCCCGTCTCCAACCATCTGTTTACTTCCATTCCTCTTCCTGTAGTCCCTTCAGTTCCATCTGCCGTGGCTCCCCCTCGTCTCTTTTCACATCTATTGCTCTCCCTTGTGCTTTTCTTTCCTTTTCTTTGTCCACTTCCATCCCACCCCCGGTCACTCATCTAAACCCAATTCTTCCGTTATTAATCCCATTCTATCACGCCAAAACTTCCCCTGTCTTCACCTTTACTCCAATTCCGTTCCCGTCAGACTAAATTCTCCCCTCATGCTGATCTAGCAGTCCTCTCTCCGCCATCTAGGCTTCAGTTCTATCGCCACCCTCGTGCACTGCCTGTACTTTCTCTCCCAGGAGTTGAGTTCCTTGAAGTAAGTGAGCGGTCATGTGGGCGCTATCTGCCAGCACCAAATATGCACACCAGGGGCTGTGGATTCTAAACACCACGGTGAAATGAAGTCCTCACAGCACACTTGTGAGCCTTCTGCCTGGTCCCGCGTGCACGAGCTGACCCGCCGCTGACTCACGTGCCGCACACTCCCTGACCCTCGGCCGGTCACGCTCTGAGCCGAGACGCGTGCCTTTATTCCCTCATTCTACCCGAGCTGCGCTGTCTTCACTGCCGGGTGATTGACGCTGTAAGGACTTCCCCACGGAGAATGCCTTTGAGGGCCCCAACCAATCATCGCCGCCTCTGGGGGTGTCTAGTTACACTGGGCTGTACACGCCGCTCAGCTACCTCGTTGTATTGGTGACCCTTCTTTAGTTCAAGACCTCTGTTTCTTAGCATGCACGAAGCACACACTAGTATTTCTTTATGCATTTTTTAAAGCACCTTTTGTAGATTTAGACAGTTTAAGTGCCAGGTCATTCATAACAATACATTATCCCATCTTGGCTTTGGGGACAGATGCTCCACTGTGGAGGTGCACGTGTGTTCTTTTACATCTAAACCAGCGCACGGTGTATATTTCTCAGCAATCCCCATACAGAAAAGGATACCTGCCCCGACTGCCTTCATTAATTAATTAATTAATTAATTCAATCCTTCATAGCACTGGACTACCGCAGTGTAAAAGGAAGGCGCTGCATGAAGGCAACAATCAGGGTGAAGGGTGCAATTCATTTGCGGTACAAGATAAATATTAGCTGCCATATTTGCTTGTAAGATAATCTTGTGTAAACATCAATTCAGGGTTGTCAAGTCGAGCAATGTTTTTCCCCGACAGTTACCACATTGGTTTACAAAAATGGTCAAATGTAACAAGAGAGTAGTCTTTTCACAAAAAATAAAAAAATAAAAATTATCGACACCATAGAGAGGATGTAACACCTTATTTTATGTGTGCATCAGCAAGTAGTCGATCACTACAACAGGCAGACTTATCAACAACTAATTTTTCATACTTTCTACCAAAACTAAATAGATTGTGCCCACACCTATGTAGCAGGTTAAAGAAGAGCTTTTGGGAAACTGCACTTAGCATCCATACATTTAACAGAGCAGACTAAGTTGGTGGTTTTATATTCTTCAATTGGAGACATGGCATTATAATATAATGTTTTGTTATACAAATACATTTAGTTAACTAAGGCAACCTGGAGAGTTGTTTCACATTCATTTCTAGCTTCATTCTTTAAAATAAGCAACACTGGCTACCAAAAATTGTTTTAATGAGTGTGATTCACGTTCCGATTGTAATTAGAATATTGACATTATATAGAATGTTAACACACATTACAGCTCCTCTTGGGAACAGTCCAGTCCAGACTGCCAAGCCAGGTCCTTATTGGACCGTAAACAAGCATCTTGGGACCGGTTGGCGTTTCGCCTCTCATCGGCCATGCTAGCTTGAATCCAGTGACACCGTGAGCAAGGGAACCGAGTCTCGCCTTTTGGACCTTATAAGTGTTTAGCCATGCAACAGTTGATGTTGTTGCACCAAGGATATGGTGCTGCATAACTAAATACTTTTAAGGTCCCAAAAGCGAGACCTATTGGCTATGCCAATGCTTGTTAGTAATGTGACCCTCCCCATTACAGATAGAGGGAGAGAGATTAAATGTCGGATCCAAAATTCAGCTGAGTTCCTCATCCCCTTCATAACGATTCCCTGTTGTATAGAAACACATCTGTGGACTCTAGTCCCAAATTTCTATATTCCTCTATTGATCCACCTTCCAGTCCATTCCCAGATCTGGCAGAGACTATATTTCCTATTTCAGCATACACCCCACTGGAAACTTGGTGGGTTGATTTTCATTTTAGTTTGTTCATAATCCTGTTATCTCATCATATTTATCCAGTTTATCCAGTGTGGCTGACGCAGACGTACAGGATATCCTAAGTCGTTTAATACGCCATCAAGATACATTAACGACACGTTGTGGTCTCTCACACTCTTGCACCCCAACTTTCTAGATTATGCCTCAGCTTGCTTGCTACCCTCTCAATTGTCAGTGGCAACAGAAGGGGAAGATGGTGGTGACCCTTCTGGGTACTTCTCTCCACAATCCAGTCATCAGAGATCATCCCCCCGGTCCGAACCCTTGAGCGAGTGCTGCAAAAAGAAACCAAATCCAGCGTACAGAATGTGGAGCAATGTTCATGTTTGCAACAACTCCATGGGGTAGTGCTAGTTGACAGCATCAGATGCTTCTTGATATCTTTGAAACAAAAACCGGACAGTGGATCAACTAAGCAGCAGGCACCAATTCCAAAAAATAGACCAAAATATATACTTTTTAACCAATAGGTCAAAGACTTTCTGTGTGCAAAACTCACAAAAGGCTCTTACTGACCAGAAGAGCCACCCTGTAACACAGGGTCAATAGAGCAAATGAACATATATTGTGGTTGCACCACTAATGATCAATGTACTTGAACAGTTCACAGTAGATCCATGAATTATTTAATTGTCCATCTTTATTGATATAATATCTTCTTCTTTTTAGGAAAAACACAGCCAACGCGTTTCGTTCTCAACAGAGAACTTCTTCAGGGCATTCTTAATATCCATGGAAGTTCCGATTGAAAACCTATGACCATGTTGTCTTTAGTCCAAAACGTATTGTCAGCACATTAAATTTCAGTCGGCTTCTATGTTGCAACCATAATGAGAGCCACATATGCTATTTTCCTGGTGTAGACCAAATCCAACAATCTATGTTGAACTGACGGCGGGACTTCACAACACGGGATATCGCTAACCGCTAGACTGTTATAACGATAGGTAATACCGTGACTATCATATCACATAGATTGTTGGATTTGGTCTACATCAGGAAAATAGCAATAATTTCAATGGAAAGCATCCTGTCTGTAAATGAGAGTGCGCTACCACTCAAGGCTTCAGTTACGTAAAAACATCGCCCGCCTCATGGCCATTAAGGCTCGGTGGGTCACGATCCATTGGATCTCTGTTTTAGGGGTAATACTGATGATTGCCTTCCTCTTCATGGCTGGCAGTGTCCCAACCTCCTCAACAGTTATGGGTGTCATGAATGTCTTGATAAGGATTATGGCCGAGAGAACTGTGGGGCTTGAACTTACAGCGATGACATAAGACAGTAATAAAAAGTCTAACTAAATTGTACTATGGAGCAAGCTTGCTGAAGGGAAAGTATCCTTATATTCTATCTGTTTTTGTTATGATAACCAGGGTGCTTGCAAATTCCTGCTATCGGTGCAGGATCCAATTTGTATGGTATTAACCCGTAGGAAAATCAGATATGCTGAGGTGACCCTATTGTCAATAACAGACTGAATGTATGAATTATTTGTAATGCATTCATGTATGAGCCTTACAGTGTTCTAGACACTAAATGGGAATAGGTAAATTATTTGTTAGAATTATGACTTATGGAAATCCTTTATATTACAGGAGCGATAAATAGTTGCTCTATTCAGTAATAGTTGCTCGCTTGTGGCACGCTTCAGCAGCATGTAGTCTTAGTAGTCTACAGCACCTACTGCTGTAGGATGAGTTTTGGAGAGGGAAGATAGTGCTTGTAATTTGATGTGCCCTTGCAGGTCTTACATCACAAGGTAAGTTGTCTCCTGTCACTTGGCCACAGAGAGGCTTCCAATCCCATCATGCTTTCTAGACTTATGGGTCCACCTGTCGGCTGGTTTATGTTTTTTGAGCATACACTGAGCTTTTGGCAGAAAGACTGTTGGGTGGCAACACTTTAAATTTTGTTACAAGAACAGCACAGCCCGGTAATATATGCTACAAAATATTTTTAAGCGTCCGTGTCATAGTCAATGATGTTTCGATCCCATCAGAGATATGGGATCATCATCAGGACTGGTAGAGCCCGAGGTAGAGCTGAAATTTGTAGAAAAAAGTAAGAAAAGAGGGACTAATATTTAGGGCTAAAGACCTCCATTCATAACTCGCATATGTAGCCAGAAGAACTATATGGAAAAAAATAAAAAAATAAAAAAAAATGGAAAATATGAAAAGTGTGTCAGAAGTGACTCAAAATTGGCCCAGAAGGCAAAAGAAACAGACAAAGTAAAGAATGGGGAAAAGGCTCACCAGATGTCAGTTAAATGGTGTCACAAATAATTGTCGAGCTCTGGAGGGTTAGAAAATGCTCAGTGCAGTGGGATGGAGAGAGTGAAACAAGGTACCTTACCTACTCTTACGTATGTATTATATCTATCCCTAGGTTAAAACAAATAATTACAGATTTGTGCTGTACCTTTCACATAATTGTAGTGGCACTTTTTCTGAGTGGCCTTGCGTGCTTCCCTGCCGTCTCACCCTCGCGAGTGCTTCTGCGAACTGTATAAGAACTTGTCCTCCAAAATCGTTTTTTTAGATTTGCTTGGTATTTAGGAATATATTTTGCAGCATCAGCACCTTAGGAGTGGTTCACCAAAGTATTGTGTTGTTATCCTGCTAAAAGTTTGGTCTAAATCATGCGGCTGCACTCTCCCCAGAGGCTGAGCTTCTGTACTACCATGTGGGAGACGAGATGCAGTGACCCAGAGGACTGTAGTATTCTCCTATTACTATCTATCTCTTATGATAACTTGCTCCTGGCTGCTCAGCATGTGTGAGTGTTCTGAGTGAAAGGTTTGGCGTGTGGGCTGTGTGTGTAATGCTTTGGTGATTGGATCAGAATGACAGTTGGATGGATGGGGCTGAGCAGCTAGCAGGCTGCTCCCGGTGGGAAGGACATACCCAAGTCCCAGCTGACGGAGAAATGCATAATGGATGAGTCAAGGAAGAGGCATTGCCCTAGAGTCACTATACTCTGCAAATCAGTTGGCCAGGACCGAATCTTTGAAGAGATCATCTGTGATGAATTCATGGCTGAATCATGCACATGGGAGTTTCTTTACAAGAGGCCTGTGCTGCCGGAGTGTCACTTTTTTTGAAGCTCCAGATGCGCAGACCTCTATATCATATCTATGAGGCGACGCAAAGCCACCGTGTGTGTCTTTGCATGGCCTCATAGATATGGAGTAAGGCAAGACAGCGCAAAGCACTGCGTTTTCGTTACTCTGTGTCAAAGAGGCATTCCAGGAGCGCGCGGCACGGCGATTCAAGATGGCCACCGGGTGAAGAGCTCCGACAGAACGAGCCGATTCGAGCGTGAAGGAAGCTCGTTATCGCGACGGAGCGTCGTTTCCAGGATGGATTTAGATGTGGGAGATGGCAGAGACTAACTTGGCAAGTTTTTAGACCGAAATGCGGTCTTTTTGACATTTTATTTGCTCAATTCTGCTCCCCTCAGACGGCGGCCGCCATTTTGTTTTTTATGCAGCGGTTTGTTTTCTTCTTTTGCTGCAATTGAGTCCCTTAGCCAGCTCCTTGATGTATTTCAACGACACTAAAGTAGAGGCTGCTTTTGTTTCTCACTATGCCATCTTTTTATACTGGTTTTTGTTCACTGTTGGACTATTTTAATGCCTTTATGGTATTCTAATTCCGAATTTTCCAACAACTATTGAAAGGGGATTTTGGTGTGCATCCCTCAAGTGACGTCCCCAGTTTACTTCAACATTACGACCTACTCCCCTACTATAGGGTCAATCTGGGGCTGCTGCTGTTGTTGCTGGTTCCTTTTTTTCGCCACTCTCCTTGACAATTCGCTCTTCTCTTCAGGTGTTTTTCCAGCACCCCATTTTTCGCCGCTATCCATCGCTGTGTTGTACTTTGGAATTGTCATTTTCTGTTCCTCTTTTTGTGCTACACTTCCTCTTACTACTGCTTCATCAACATTATTGCTGTTCTGCCGCACTCCTCCATTTGTTATTATCTGTCATTACTAGCTGTGACACCATCAATATGGATGTTGCACACTCAAATAAATCTCATGGAGGTCCCTCAAGGGGAAGGAAGGACACAAATAGTTCTTCTGTCAAGCGTACCAAAAAAGACCCGCCTTCCCCAACTAAGTCTCCGCTGCCTCTTACTCTTGAGGACATCATGGAAGAGTTACACCTTATCCGTCCTTTTATGACACACTGTTACCACATTTCAGAGGTTAGATGATAAGTGGTCTAGTTTGGATACAAGACTTTCTGATGTGGAGCAGAAGATCAGTGATGCTCAAGATGTTGTTGCTAAAGTTGACACTCTTACCAAAGAAGTTGGCCAGCTCAAGAGGGTCGCGGAAGATTTGGAAAATCGTAATAGGCGCAACAACCTGCGCATTTATGGTATTCCGGAAGGTTCGGAGGGGTCGGATATGATCCAATTCTTGAAATCTCAAGTTCTTCAAATTGTTGGCCTCCCAAAATCTTCAGACCAACATACCACATGCTCATCGTTTGGGACCTAAGAATACATCTTCTGCGTCTAAACCTCGAGGAATCATCGCATATTTCCTTCTATACTCGGATCTTATGTCGATTCTCCAGGCTGCTAAGCAACATTAGCAAATGATTTGGTCTGGTCACTAGGTCTTTTTTACTCAAGATGTCTCTAAACCTACTGCTTCTCGTCGAAAGGAATTTTTGGATCTTAGACCTGCATTGAGATCCATGAAGGCACGCTACGGTCTAATTCACCCTTGTTTTTTCAAAGTGACCTATAAGGACAGAACTTTTAGTTTTGAAGATCCAGCTGATCTGCGGAAGTTCATTCATACTCACAAAGGAGAACTCATGGAATTGAGCAAACCCTAATTGTTTTTTTTTTTAGTGTCTGACTATTGAGTCTTGTTCTAAGTTTATTCTAGTATATGTTGTATAGTTCTTGTGCTTCTTTTGCTCACTCCTTGTTTTTCCTTTTGTCTTGCAGGATTCCCCCATGTGGTGTTATTGTCAAGGTCACCCTTTGTTTCATCCTGCTGTATACAGTGTTCATCTCTTTCCGTCGCTGTTTCTTTCCCTAGATGTTTGGTAAGTTCCTTCATTTGTTCTATTTGATTGCCATAAGTTCTAGTCTTGTAATTTATAGTTTTTCGTTTTTCATTTTTTTCTCTTTTGTGGCAATCTGTTCTCTTAGGTGTCTCTTCTTAGTGCAGCTGTCTTGTTCTTTGTCGCCCCCCTCTCACATTAATGTTTTTTGTTCAACTGTTTCTCGTGGCTAAAGTCCATTGGCTTTTTGCCATCCTCCTCTGGATGTCTTCTGGGGGTCTCTGCACCCCCTTATCCTCCTCTTTATTCTTCCCTTTTTCCTCTCCCTTTCTTCACCCTTCCCCTGCCTTTTGCTCCTTTCCTCACTCCTTTTTATCCCTATCATTTCTATTTTTTTGGCAACATTTACACTATCTGACCTACTCCACATTTTATTCTTTTCTATTTCTGCTTATGGTACTTCATTGTTTTCTTTTTATATCTCTGTCACCTTATCCGTGGTGGTCACCTGCTTCAGTTTCTCTCTTTCTGGCTATCCCTTCTGTGTCACATTCATTCAACATCTATTTTCAGTTTTCTTCTCATTCTCCACTCTGTTTTAAATTCCATACCTCTTTCTGCTTATCCTTATTTTACCTCCAGAAATGAACGGTCTTCGTGTTATTTCCTGGAATGTTAAAGGTATTCGAAACCCTGTTAAAAAACAACGTGTTTTATCTCATTTCGCAAGGTTGAAATGTCATGTTGCACTGTTACAAGAAACTCACCTTAACTCTCAAGATTTGTCTTCACTGCGTAGACAATGGGTTGGGGAGGCGTTCTGTTCTCCGGCAGTAAACAGTAAAAACGGTGTTCTTATTTTGTTTCATAAGTCATTGTCTGTTCAGTTGCATAATGAGCTCCATGACACTTGTGGCAGGTGGTTATTTTTAGATGTTACTGTTAATTATACACAATTTTCCTTCTGTAATGTTTATGGTCCTAACGGTGTAGATTTATCCTTCTGGAGGGACATTTCTACGCTTCTTTCCTCTCATGCAAGTGATGATTTGATTGTGGGTGGTGACTGTAATCAACTCATGGACCCTTTTTAGATCGTAAATCACTCACCAGATATGTCCCTAATAAGATGCAAAAGTCCTTTTTTAAGGCCATCTCTTCTGCAGGTCTTATAGACTCATGGAGACTTTCTCATCCTGACACCTTAGAATTTTCTTTTTTTTCTCCAGTGCATTCATCACACTCCTGTATAGATTATATTTTTCTCACACAGCATGTCCTTCAATTTATGACTAACTCAGAAATAGGCTCTATTCTTATATCCGACCACGCCCCTGTTATTATTGACATGGATTTTCCCTCACCTACTCTCATCTCTAGGCGCTGGCGCTTCAATAATTTGCTCCTCCTAGATCCACAATTTACTGAGCAATTTACACTCTTTGCAGAGGATTTCTTTATAAACAATCTCCATTCTACTTCTCACTTTCATTTTATTTGGGATGCCTTCAAGGCTGCTGCTAGAGGTTTTATTAGTGATTTTGTTTCCCGGAAAAAGAAAACAGCCTTATCAAAGTCGGCACAAATTCTTAAGCAAATCAAAGACCTAGAGCATCTTTACTTTACCAATAATTCCTCAGAAACACTCTCTTCTCTCATCAAAGCAAAAATGCAATACAACAAACACTCTTGGGACTCTGCGTGTAATAATCTTCTCAATTTTCATGCCAAAATGTACGGGGGACGCAACAAGGCTGGCAAGTCTCTCGCTACTTACCTTAAAATTAAAAAACAAAAATCTAAAATAATAACCATTATTGATTCACATGGGAATCCTCAGTACACTGATGATAAAATTCTCGATTGTTTTGTTCAATATTATTCTTCACTTTATACTCCTGAATCCGTCCCCTCTCCCACTCAAATTGATTCCTTCTTTCAGTCTATTCCCAGGTCCTCGGATAGTTTTACGGATCTCTCTTTCCTGGACGCTCCCCTCTCAGAAAAAGAACTACTTAATGCTATTACTCTTCTTCCCAAAGATAAAACTCCTGGCCCAGATGTATTTACCGTCCGTTTCTATCTTCACTTTAAGGATATCCTGTTACCACATTTATTTTCTTTGATTACTTCCTTTGTTGCACAAGAAAAGTCCCAAGGTTCTTTCACACAGGCAATGTTATGTTTAATCACTAAAAAGGATAAAGATCCCTCCCTCTGTAAAAATTATCGACCTATTTCTTTAATTAACACTGACTGTAAAATTTATGCTAAGGTTTTGGCCTCTCGTATTAATAAAATTATTCCTGACCTCACCAACATTTATCAATCTGGGTTTTTTAAAGGCAGGTTCATTACTGATAATTCGAGAACTTTCCTTAACATTATTCACTTGGCCTCAAAGCTGGATTCCCCAGTCACTGCTATTACATTAGATGCTGAGAAAGCATTCGATAGAGTGTGCTGGGATTTTATGTTTGGTGCGTTGAGGTGGCATGGCTTTAGCCCTTCCATTATTCACTATATTCAATTATTATACTCTGCTCCCTCTACTTCTATCTGGGTTAATGGTTCTCAATCTCCTTATTTTTCTCTGCACATAGGCACCAGACAAGGTTGTCCTCTCTCTCCTCTTCTTTTTATTCTTGCGTTAGAACCCTTTCTGGAAAAAATCCGACGTTCATCATCGTATACTGGCTTCATATTTCACAACATTGATGTTAAGTTTACGGCTTATGCAGACGATATTTTGCTTTATATTTCTAACCCGTCCACCTCTTTACCTTCACTCTTTTCCTTGTTACAAGAATATTCTTTGGTTTCTGGATATAAACACAACATAGATAAATCTGAGGTTCTACCACTTAACAAATTTTGCCTTCCTCATATGTTTCAGGGTTCTGGCTTTGAATGGAATTCTGGTAATATTAAATGTTTAGGTATTCTTTATGCTAACACCATTAGAGAAACTGTTAAGCTTAATCCGAAGGATATAGTTAAAAAGCTCTCTTCCCTTGTAGATAGCTGGTCCCCCCTTTTCTTATCCTGGTGGGGGAGGCTAGCAACTATTAAAATTTCCCTTCCACTCTATGTTTTTAAAATAATAAAACGTATTTTTACAGCATTCTTATGGAATAAACGCAAAGCGAGGATTTCTCTCTCCCGTCTCCAACAACCCAAAGATTTGGGTGGAGTTTCCCTAACCTCACTCGATTTCACTCGGCTTTTACTTTAAAACAAATCTGGCCTTTTCTCTCTGATTTGTCTGACCCTCCCCTAACAGCTTGGAGCTCTATAGAACTTGCGCAACTTTCACCCTTCTCCTTTGTTACGGCTACCCGCTTATCACAACCCACGCAACGTTTTCTCACCCCTACCTTCAAGCATTCTAAAGCACTTGCTCTTTCAGTTTTTCGCTCTTCCCTCTCGCAGTCAGAGTTTCATTCCTCAATTCCAATTTGGTATAACAAATCCGTAAAGATTAATCATGGAGCACTTTTTTGGAAAGAATGGATTGATAAAGGCATTATTACTTACGATTGCTTACTTAGCAATAATACCTTGCTTGACTTCTCTGACATTCGTGCCTCCTTTCATCTTTCCAATGCACACTCCTCTCAGTATCCCTTGCTTAAAAATTCCTTAGCCTTCTTTATTTCTCAAAGTGCTTCTCTCTCTACTACCGGCACAACCCTTTTCCCATTGCCAGATTTCTCTATTCCTCTTAAAGCTTCTGCTATCTACAAATTACTTTCCCGTCCTCCTGTTGAAAGAATCAAATCTAAACTTGAACTTTCCTGGGAAAAGGATCTAGCTCAAGAGTTTCCCCTTCAGGTTTGGAATTCCTTGTGGTCTAAGTTGCGCACTGCTTCAAGTTCTGCTAGCACCACACAGACTTTGTACTTCTTTTACAATAAACTTTTTTTTACCCCTTCTGATTTATATAATTTTAAATTAATTGACTCTAAAAAAATGCTGGTCATGCTCTTATGCCAATAGTGATTTTTTTCATATGTTTTTTCACTGCCCGTTAGTTAAATCCCTTTGGTCCCGTACTTGGTCTAAATTAAATGAAATATTAGCTACTGACCACCCCTTTGAGATTGTTCATATCTTTCTGGGTGGTGCTGCACCTATATGGAATGTTCCTTGTAATATGCGTAAATTTATAGATTTGTATATAGCCATCTCTCTACAGATAATTACAACCAATTGGAAAAACACTTCAAAGATTTCATACAATGCATGGTGGAACCTATTATGCCACCACCATCGGCTGGACCGTGCTTTTGCCACCACTGTACCTCTTTTGATCAAACAAGATTTGTTATGGTTGCCGTTAACTAACTTTCTCTCTCAAATTGTCCCTTGAATAGCTTGTTTTTATATCTTTTTTCATTCATGACCAATATACAGCTTCTTTTTTTTTTATACATATACATTTATTAGTTCACGTTAATTACAAGATGTTTACTCTGTATATTGATTGCCTTTCTCCCTTCCTACCCCTTCCTTTTCTCTTTTCTCTCCTCTGCCCCTCCCTGCCCATTAATTAAAAAACTTTAAAAGCTTTTCCCCTAAGTATATTCCCTACTTCCCTTTTGGCACTTGTTAATATTGTAAGAATTCAATTTTATTCTTTTGTTTTGTTACACTGCCTTTGATTCTCTCTGTAATGATGTTTTACTTGGCTTATGATATTAAATAAAGCTTTCTAAACTTAAAAAAAAAGAGGCATTCCATGGATGTTGTGGTGGGTGTTCCCACTCAACATCCATGGATTTTGACACTGCCCCAGAGTTACAAAATGACGTAAACCTGGCGCAGTGCCAAAACCTTGCACCTCCCCAAAGCAGGTGTAACGAAGAAAAATGTTTTAATTTCTTGTAGTTTTTTCCTCCTTCCATGTTTGCTGCATTCTGCAGCACACACAGGAGGAAAACGCCTCCATTGATTGTTTTTGCGCAGGAAGGTGCACCTTCCTGCTGAAAAACAATCATTCCTACAATGCAGACGCCCTTGCACCATGGTACAAGGGTGCCTGCGTTGCCAAAACTGCATCAGCACAGTGGGATAAGACAGGAATGTGCTGCATTTCATAAATACAATGCATTCCTGCCCTTTCCTTTTGACGAGGGCAGTGCAGTAAAGTGACTTACTGAGCTGCTTTGCGTCAAAAACGTGTAAATAAGGCCCATTGTCTTTATCTAAGCCCTCCTCCCCAAGAAATTCTTATCTAGACTGCGTTTCATGCAAGTCAGGGGTTTGAGTAGAAGTGAACTTGTCTCTTCTGGTTATTTCAAAATATGCTCTCTTAAGGTTAAATGAAATAGAGAAAATGGATTTCCTGCCCATGTGTAGGAAGCCAGCCACGAAGTTGCCCAGTCCTCATAAAAGGAATAGACAACATTCCTTTAATCTGAAGTGCCCACCACCACACCCCCTTCTATAGGAACCTCCCCACCCTGACACTTGTTTTGCTGTTGGCTGTTTCTTAAAATGTATTTTAGGTCAGAGGAGGGCTATGCTCTAAATTAATTATTTGCCATATAACAAAGTATTTCTATGCCCTGGTTTTAATTGCTATTTTTTTATGCTCTGATTTTAATCGACTTTAGAATGACTTTTAACGTATGTGTTTACCTACCTTTTAACCATGTGTATTTTGCACTGCTTATCTTTTATGATCTATTTTGAAAAGCTCGAATAAAGATTATTTGATATATTGATATATAACGCACAGCAGCAGCGACAAACCAGATTACTTACAGAGAGTGGGATAAGTGCAAGCTTTCAGCAAGTAACTGACACATGACCTCTGTTGCTCCCTCCCACCGATACAAATGAAGCGGGAAACCTCTTCAACTGGCTCGAGCAGTACCTCTGGACGCAAGGGTGCGGGAGGGGCTGCGGCGCCCGCTGATGGCATGAAGGCATGCCGCAACAGCAGGCCAGAAGGCTGCCCTTTCAAGTTATAGCTGTCCATCCTCTCTGTTTAAGGATGCATCCTGAACTGTCGATTGTCAGGCCTTGGAACCACGTCTTCTAACGTTCGTCTACTAATTATGGATTATTTAAATCTACCTTTATAGCTGTGCGATAGTAAAAAGGGAGAATTTTGGAACTTGAAACTAGTTGTATTGTCCGGGGCAAAGGAGAAGTTGAAACGAGAAAGGTACAGAATTTACCAATCTACCTTACCAGTGTTCTAAGAAACACGAAGAAATGGTGCTCTTAACCTCAGCGGCGCTAATTCTGTGCAGTTCTTACACACTGAAGTACCATTTACCTCTGGGTTCACCTCTCATCCAGCTGCAGCTGCAATTGGCTAGAGGAGGGTGATTCACTGAAATACAAATGCCCTCCCAGTTCTAGGGGATACCTCATGCTAAGCCTTCACGAGGCCGGGTAACTCTCTAAATATGAATTGCTAATGTTTTTATTGCCTTTTTGGCAGAAACAGCCCTCCTCTGGTGTGGTATCGGGTACTCCCAGTTTTCAAGTGGCCCAGTACAGGAGTGATCAATTCCCATGCGCTCCAACAGATGTCACCACCTTCGCAGTGCACAGATATTATCAGTTTTCATACCGTGAGTGGTAGATGTAGTCAGTTTCACAGGTCCAGCGGACAGGTAGTACACACGTTCACATCCTTACTCCTACATCTGTGCAGTTTCACAAGCCCAGTGCCAAAGTGTCACAGCTGTTCTCATCTTTAGGATTATGTACGGCCAGTTTGATATGATCAAGAATACAGAGGACACTGATTGTTGTGCAAGATTTGGAACAGGCATGTGTCTAGGATATACCCCTGTGTACCCAGGGTCCCTAAAAACGACCCTAGCATGTCAGCTTATGGCTTACCGATGTACATGATGGCTTTGTTGTCGACCTGCGCCCTCTCACTCACGAAGATCTCGCGTGCCATGCTGTGCGTGTCTTTTAAAAGGGGGGCAGGCCAGTTAGCTTCAAGGAAAAACATTACGTCGCTGTCAAAATTGGCGGCAATATCTTTCCAGCAGAATATGCACGGCTCAGTGGCAGACTTAAGAAGGGCAATGCACAATGCTCTGAAGATGGACATTTTTGGCCCTGTAGTTTTCATGGCCTCACCCTCTTCATCAGTTGCTGTCGTACATTTCTTCCAGCTCCCTGTCTCTTGCACGTTCTAACTAGATGCAAGTGATATTATGACGTCATGGAATGTTGAGCGAGGAGCAGCGCGTGACAGCATTATACATTGTCTGGTTTCAAGAATTGTGATAAAACAGAATTGTGTTATGTTAGGGAAATATCCGTATGAATGTGTGTGAGTGGAATAGCAATAGGTTTTCTTGTGACACTCTGGCCTTAATTCTCAGGAGCATTGTAGTCTCCACAAGTGTTTTATCCCCAGAGAAACAGGTTTACCTTTTGCTTGTTAGAAGGGTAAGGTAGAGGGAAGTGCTACTTTATTGGCGAAACGAAAAAATTCTGTGTTAGGGTAGAGGTAAGCGTTGCCTACTGGAAAGACAGAATTCTTGTGTAAAAGAACAACGTATCTCTTTTGTTTAGCGAAACAGGCAATGGAGATGTATTTATGTTGTTACTAACAGATTTTGATTAACCCCTTCCATGCTGCGCAAATTCCGCCGCTGTGCTGACGGAATCTTGTGCGGGCGTGGTCATGACGGAACGGTTCCGTCATGAGCACAGTTCAACCGTGGCTCATGACGGAACCGTTCCGTCATGAGCACCGAAGGGGTTAAGGATAACTTAAGAGAAGTTTGACGATAAATTTTGTAAAGGAGGGGTCAGCAAGAGCAGGAGTAGTGGGAAAGGCTGACTACAGAAAGACCGTGCTGAGAGTGGTGAGCTGCGGAAAGACAAAGCTTTCACTGATTGGTGCGTTAGTGTGAGACGCGCTAGGATTGAAAAATTACAATGGTGACATAAACGCTCTGTATTGGTGTGTTAGTGTGAGTCGCTCTAGGATTGGTTAGAAAACTGAGAAGCAGAGAAAAGGTGAATTGCGGAACTTAATTGATTAAGAGTTTTGGAAAATATAATTAAGATGATGTATTACGATCCACCTGAAAAGGAGAAAATGTCATGGTATGGAAAAATCAAAAACCTATTCAAGAAAGATAAGCCGATTGTAACTAGAGATGGACAGATACTTCCTCCACCGAAAACGCCTGCATCCTTTAAGATGACAAAATATGGTTATCATACATGTATTTGGTTGGAAAATTGGGTAAAATATACCAAAGATGATGGTGTACTAGCATTTCCGGAGAATGGTTCATTTAGTCTGGCTGTACTACGAAATTTAAGAGATAGAATGATGAGATTGGAACCAAAGCCCAGACCTACCCAATTTGAGACTTTGACTGAATGGGAAGAAGAGATGTATGAACGAGAAAGGTATCGGAGTGGAAGAAGGTATAATTATGTGTTTGGTAGACATTATGGTCAAGAAAGCCATGATGACAGAATGAGAAGATGGCGTAATGCAAGCATGACTGATGGTATGTTTCCTCTGAGAAGTGCTGGAGATACGGGTGGTAGAAAATGTACGGAAAAAAGAAATAATACGGAGTCAGAAGGTTACAGATGTGGAGTGAGCTCATCTGAGGATGAAGTGCTGGAGGAAATTTTCTATAAAAAACCACCTCCATATCAACAGGATTCTGCGATGGTGACACCAAGTGCACCACCAAAGGAAACTGTAACAAATAAAAGTTTTGAACAGATGCCGAATAATTTTGGGGAAAATAATCCATTTAATGATTCAGAAATATCGCAGACGGTAAGATCTGATAATGAAAAGTCTGTTGAATTAGCTAGAACAACACAAGAATTAACTGAAAAGATTAAATAATTAACAAAGAATACGGAAGCAGTGACTGTGCCTGCAACTATGGGACCAGTGATACCAGTTTTTGATAAACAAAAAGATAATGAGCATTGTTTAACAGTCCTGTATAATTGCGGTATGCAAAAGGAGAAAGAATGGAGTAGTTCAGGAGAAAATGAATAGAAGGTTGCTGCAGGAATATCAGGAGTAAGTACACCAAAAAATGTGACTGTAAACCAGAGTCCATCAAGTAAGACACCTATGGCAACAGAATCAGTCACAGAAACCCCAGAGAAGATGGCAGATAAAATGATAATAGCGACAACCACTGTAGGACCAACATCTGAAGAATTAAGTGATTGGTTAAGGAGTTTGCAGAAAAAGGATACAGAACCACAACCTTTAGATGTAGCAAAATTAAAAATAACTTTAGAAGAATTAATTGTAGGAACCATTGCGACTGAAAAATTAAAAGCATACCAAGATAAGGAATTAATGTTTTTACAGAGTAGATTTTACTGAAAAGAACATTGAAAAAACATGAATACTACAGGAAGGTTAACCGAAATTAAAGAGTTAATTGCATTATTAAGAAAATGGGGTGATGTGGACCGATGGAAAAGTAGATGGTTTAGAAGGAGAGAGGAAACTACAGACAAGGCCTCTCTAGCTTTCCCAATGAGAGAAAAAGGGGGAACAACCTTTACAACGCAACTTTTACAACGCACTACACTTACAACGCATTTTTTACAACGCAACATCCACTACAACGCATTCCATTACATAGCATGACACTACAACGCATTTTTAAAAACTACCTTTACAACGCATTCCATTACATCGCATACTATCTTTACAACGCATACCATTACAACGCATAATATTACACTACACTATCCAACACTTACCCTACTGTTGCACCCCCTGGAGTTAGAATAGTAATTTTTACCCCTATACTATCCAACACTTACCCTACTGTTGCACCCCCTGGAGTTAGAATAGTAATTTTTACCCCTATACTATCCAACACTTACCCTACTGTTGCACCCCCTGGAGTTAGAATAGTAATTTTTACCCCTATACTATCCAACACTTACCCTACTGTTGCACCCCCTGCAGTTAGAATAGTAATTTTTACCCCTATACTATCCAACACTTACCCTACTGTTGCACCCCCTGGAGTTAGAATAGTAATTTTTACCCCTATACTATCCAACATTTACCCTACTGTTGCACCCCCTGGAGTTAGAATAGTAATTTTTACCCCTATACTATCCAACACTTACCCTACTGTTGCACCCCCTGGAGTTAGAATAGTAATTTTTACCCCTATACTATCCAACACTTACCCTACTGTTGCACCCCCTGGAGTTAGAATAGTAATTTTTACCCCTATACTATCCAACACTTACCCTACTGTTGCACCCCCTGGAGTTAGAATAGCAATTTTTACCCCTATACTATCCAACACTTACCCTACTGTTGCACCCCCTGGAGTTAGAATAGTAATTTTTACCCCTATACTATCCAACACTTACCCTACTGTTGCACCCCCTGGAGTTAGAATAGTAATTTTTACCCATATACTATCCAATACTTACCTTAAATGCAATTTAATATTATGCGTTGTAATGGTATGCATTGTAAAGGTAGTATGCGATGTAATGGAATGCGTTGTAAAGGTAGTTTTAAAAAATGCGTTGTAGTGTCATGCTATGTAATGGAATGCGTTGTAGTGGATGTTGCGTTGTAAAAAATGCGTTGTAAGTGCATGCGTTGTAAAAGTGTGCGTTGTAACGACATACATCCGAGAAAAAGAGCCAGTGGTAACAGAATGTCTCATGAGAGAAATTCCTGGAGGAGGACATGTACATGTTCCATGGACCAGACAGGATATTTTGTCATTTACAAATGATATTTCAAGGTTGAGATAAAAACCAGTTGAATGGTAATGTGGAAATATGGATTTCTATGATCAGTTATGTCCCCTATCTTGGACCCCAACGGTTCCATGTGCATGTTACAAGTACATGTATGTTCCCTCCAGTTCCAGTTATGAAGACGCAAACACATGTGCGTCCACCGCCAACATGTCCTCTTTCAGATCCGCCATGAATGGGCTGGATATTCGATTCCTAAGTACAAAAGGCCACCGACTTTATATGGCTCAGTTACTCTATTTTGCAGTTCAGGCGAGTAGGCCCTGATTCTGCCATCAAGCCTTTTCCTGCTTTCTGCCTCTGACAGCTCCAGTTTGAGCTCGCATCCGTATCCCTGAACTTTGTCCTACTCCTTGTGCGGCTAACGGTGCCTGACTCGGCCGGTCTGCTTGCCTGCCAAAAACTGTATTTCACCTTCAAGATTATCTGCTCCGCTCCCTATCCGATGCATTCCTGTCTAGTAGTTTAAGTAAACATTCTTCCAGCTACCGAGCAAAGGGCCCGGTTTCTCTGTCTTTATGCAAGTAATTCATAGCCCTGTCACTATGGAAGATTTCTGCCCTTGCATCTCATGTAGACATTTAGACGCTTGTACACGCACTCACAGTCAGTATAGAATAGGTTTTGTCCGAGAGTCCTTCCTTTGTGGATAACATAGTTCTTTAAACATAGGATGTTAGATATGATTTGGGATTAGGTTGACTTGACCCCCCAGACTTTTTGTCTCCATATGTAGAGTTAAATGTCAAGTCCCCTTCACCCCCTAGTTGTACGTCAATCACACGTCATGCTGCTGCGCGCGCATCTATGCCAAAGTATTTCTGCTGACATTGCGAAATCATCTCATAGATCCACCCATTTGTGACATCACACCTAAATGACGTTTTCTAGTTACACCCAGTTACACCCATTTTCGTTACGCATGTATGATTTTATCTCCACTATCAATTGTTACGCCTCCTGCATTTGTTTCACTGTAATGACCATTCTATAAAAGTGATTACTTGTCAATAATGTATTGTACTTCACTTCCTGAACCTCCGTGGTGATGGAACTTGGAGTCCACAATTCGAATTGTCCATTGGAATAAAGCCCATTCCGAACCTCTAATACCACGGATTTTGCCTCTTATTTTACTGAGCTATTTTTATTATTTTTCTGTATCAAATTAAGTCCCGGTAATTAAATTATTTACCACATGATTGGCGCCCGAATAGGGACACTTTCTCATCTCACGCGCCGGCGGTGCGTTGCAGGCCCGGTCTCCTGCCACAGCTGGACGGACAACAACGCGTACCAGCAGGATTTCCTGTATCTCCCTCCGGTCAAGCGGGGGCGACTGAGGCTGCGATCAACACCCAGACGAGGCGGTGAGAAGTGCGAAGTATCCCGACCAGAGCCTAGCTGAGAGAGCAAGATCCGAGGTATACAGAGGCCCACCAAGTTCCGAAGTTCCGAGGTTCCGATGTTCCGAAGTTTCCGAAGTTTTCGAGTCGAGTCCAGTCCGGTCCAGTCCAGTTCCGTTCCGAGGCCTTCCGTTCCGAGCTACCCGGTGAGTACCATTGCTGGGGAGGCGTTTTGACGTGCACATAGGTTGTGCCGGTCAAGACGGGTTTGGGTACACAAATCCGGTCTGCACTGTTTCAGCAGTGTATCTGTACTGTTTAGCAGTATATCTAGTATGTCAAATATATAATTCAGAATAATCCAGTTAATGCCGAGTATTATGTTTAGTGACTAGTTTTCTTAGATCGTCATCATCATTGTTGCTCATTTAAATGTTAAAAGTTAAATGTGTTAATACGTCCTGCATATTGTGGTGTGAATGACTGTTCATTATTGTGTTTATTGTATTAAGTTTGTTACTCGATTCTATGGATGAACAAGAATTAGCCAGGTCAGCCGTTCATTGGGTTGACAGTCCCGGAAAATATGGTGATGATACAGTAGCACACACGTTTTTGAACCTCACCCCAGATGAACAGCGTTTAGCTGGGATTTATATGATTCAACAACTCCTTATACTATATAAAAGCCAACACTCCGATCCTGCTCCCTTACCTGATATATTGACTGAATTACTCACGAATAGATGGAGAGGTTCAGGTACTAAGTTAATTAGAGAAATACTAGAATCCAGAAAGCAGTACATTCTTTTTGTATGCCCAGAACATGTCTCACTGCCCATCAAGGAAAGAACGACGTATTACATGGATAGACAGAATCCCTTACGAGAAGTGCACCCAATAAAAGGCGAGGACAATCAGTTTAAACGTGTATTTGTATATACGCCTATATCTAAAATAGAATTGTTAGAAATGAAGAAAGTGGTACCCAGTCATGACAAAGACCCAGCGGGTTTCCACCGAGAAATTAAAGACATGTTACTCATGGGAGAGTACACTTATCCCGACATTATGACAATATTAAAGGTATTAATGCCTGCTGGCATTTATGAAAAACTCAAGGAAAAAGATTGGGAGGTGGGAGATCAAAAGATAGATTGGACAGCATTAGAAAATGAAGAAAAGGCCCGAGGTCCAGGTTCAGGGCTTGGGGAAAAGACTAAAATGCTACCAGGTTTACTAGTACAGGTACTGCCACGTTTATTGACTACGAAAAAGGAAGACTGGGGTGCAATATCAGCATGTAAACAAAAGCAAGATGAAGACACTAGTGATTTCTATGCCCGATTCGAAAAATGTTTTGGTATAAATAGTGGCATAAAAGCAAGTAGCGAATCATATCCACATCTGTTTGTGACAAAATTAGTTGAAAATTCCTTGCCCCAAGTGAAGAATAGAGTATTGAAATTTGAAAGTACCTGGCAAGGTAACACCCCATCACAAATGTTACAAATGTTACAGTATCATCACAATAGAATTAGAGAGGAACAAGAACATGAACAAAGACGCATGAAAGACACAAAAATGAAAATGCTAGTCTCCCAGACAGTTCCAGCTGAAGGTCATAAAAAGGGTACGACACAGTCCGGTGATTCAGCAGGACCTGTAAAAGGGACATGCAACTATTGTAAACAGCCAGGTCATTACATACACGATTGCCCAGTCCTGAAGCGTAATATCGCCACAGGTATTACAAAAGAAAGACCACGGCCACCTAGACAGGATCAGAATGAACAAGGAGCCCCGCAGCATGCACAGTCCATGCCAGCTCCGCAACAGTCTATACAGTTTGTGCCAGCTGCACCATCGCTGCCTGTTGCTGCCACACAAACCACGACACGACAGCTGTACCAGACCGCACAGTACGACTATCCTGATTATCAACGATACGCATGAACTAGCCTAGAGAGGGAAGTTGACTTACCCCTTATCGAGGTCCCTGTAGACCAAGAAGGACCTTATGTACACAGTGAACTATTAGGCCAAGATAGAAAATTTTTACTTGATACAGGGGCAAGTCGAACAACCATAAAACGTAGTGAAGTTCCAGGGGCACCCCTCTCAGGCTCACAGAATATTTCCCTTGGTTTTTCAGGAAAACCTATTGTTAATGAAGTATCACAGCCTCTTCCACTTACGATTGGACCCTTGACACGAACTACAGATTTATTGCTTACCAAATCATGTCCAGAAAACTTGTTAGGTATAAAAACATTGAAAGCTCTAGGAGCTATAATATGTTGTTCTCCGGAAGGAGTAAGATTGTTTTTACGTGATTTCAAAGGTCACTATGTGTCTCGAGACATGGATCCCCGACTGCAGACTTTACCCACACATTTATGGGCACAAGGCCCTACTGATGTTGGTTGCATGAACATTACACCATATCGAGTCACACTAAAGGCAGGAGTGATACTACCACAAATGCGACAATACAAGTTACCACCAGATGCTGTAGTGGCTTTACTGCAAATCATTGACGAGCTTATTGCCCAAGGAGTGGTTGTGGAAACCGACTCCAATGTATGTAATTCCCCGATAATTCCGATTCTTAAACGAACTGATCCAAAGGCCCCGCCAGTATACCGATTAGTTATTGATCTGCGCGAATTAAACAAATGCATTGTGCCACAATTCCCTGTGGTCCCAGACATCTCGTCATTACTGACAGCCATTGATTCCAAAGCCACGTTCTTTACTGTAATTGATCTCAAGAATGCCTTTTTCAGCGTCCCAATAGATCCGGAAAGCCAATACCTGTTCGGATTCAGTTTAAATGGACGAAGTTTTAAATTCACACGCGCACCTCAAGGATTTACAGAAAGCCCCAGCATCTATAGCCAAGCACTGAAAATAGAACTTGACAGTATACACATGCCAGTCAACACTGCACTGCTTCAATATGTCGATGATCTGCTGATCACCGCCCGAAGCGAACCTGAATGTGAGAAAGCATCACTGACGGTTTTACAATTTCTAGCCGAAAAGGGGCACAAGGTGTCCCCCTCTAAGCTGCAATTCTGTGTCCAGCGAGTTGTTTACCTTGGACACTCGCTGTCCAAGGAGGGAAGGCAGCTTACACCCGACCGCATTCAGTTAATAGCTAACATGCCAATACCCAAGACACAAAAGGAGGTGCGGGCTTTTATAGGCCTCACTTCATATTGTAGGCAGTGGATCCCTCAATATGCATTTCTAGCAAAACCACTCATTCAGTTGACAACACAGGAGGCGGCCACATCGACTGTCCTCCCTTGGACTCAGGAACACACACAAGCTTTTGAATGCTTGAAGAAAGCTTTATGTCAAGCACCTGTTTTAGCAACACCATGTTACAGGAAACATTTTACACTCTTTGTTACAGAACGCGAAGGTACTGCTTTGTCAGTACTCACTCAGGAACAAGCAGGATCACGCAAACCATGTGCCTATTTCTCTAGTACATTAGATCCCGTAGCCCAGGCTTTGCCTGCGTGCCTGAAATCAGTGGCAGCAACAGCTTTAGCAATTAGACAAAGCGATGCCATAGTGTTAGGACATCCATTGACAGTACAAGTACCGCATGCAGTAGAGGTTCTTGTGAATCGAACGCAAACACAACATTTGACCATAGCAAGACTTACAGGGTACGAATTAACATTGTTTCAGCCACATATAGAAATCAGACGCTGTAACACATTGAATCCTGCCACACTTTTACCTGTAATCGGAACAGACCCACTAGCTCATGATTGTATTGAAGTCATTACAATCACGACGAAACCCAGACAAGACTTGACAGATGTCCCATTGTCAGATCCAGACCTGACGTTGTATGTAGACGGTTCATGTATGAGAACAAGTACAGGAGATTTAGTGGCCGCGTATGCAGTCACAACAGACACTGAAGTCATTGAAACAAACTGTATAAATACCTTGTCAGCTCAAGCCGCAGAGCTCACTGCTCTGACACAAGCCTGTATTCAAGCCACAAATAAGAAAGTCAACATATACACTGACTCACGTTATGCATTCGGAGTTGTACATGACTTCGGCGTGCTGTGGCGAGAGAGAGGTTATTTAACTTCTCACGGTGCCCACATTCAGCACGGTCCCCTCATTCACGCTTTATTAGATGCAATCCATCTACCCACTTCAATATCGATTATGAAATGCAAAGCTCATACGAAAGTTACTGATATCATTTCACAAGGCAATGATTTAGCTGACAGAACAGCTAAACAGACTGCTCAAACTCACACAACTGACATGACAAAGACAATAGTCCCGACACCAACACATTGCATGACGGTTAAGGATCCCGCTCTTGACGTAATTGACATACAGACACATGCTACACCAGACGAGATAAAGAAATGGACTGAATTAGGAGGGATCCAAACGGACCAGGGATGGATGACGAAGGAGAAATCTGTATGGTTTCTTCCTGACTCGATGGTCCAAGTTATCATAAATACAATACACAGTCCAGCGCATCTAGGAGAGAAAGCTATGCTAGACAGCATTCAACACATTTGGTTCAACAAACATTTACGAGCAGCAGCTAAGCAAAAAGTCCGTACCTGTATGATATGTTGTCAGTTTAATCCAGGTAAAAGCATCCCCGTAGAACAGGGTGGATTTCAGCCTCCTGATCACCCTTTTGAAGTCCTCCAGATGGATTATATCCAGATGGAACGATGTCGAGGATTCAAATATGTTCTCGTAGTTGTCTGCGCTCTTTCCCGTTGGACCGAAGCCTACCCAGTCTCAGATTACACTGCCCCGACTACTGCCAAACAGCTAGTTCGAGAATTCTTCCCACGGTACGGTTTACCACGTGTTGTCTACTCAGATAACGGCCAGCCGTTCTCATCCGAATTGATGAAACATGTTTCACTTTTGCTAGGATATCAATGGAAGTTTCATTGTGTCCGACACCCCGAGGCAGCAGGTCTCGTGGAACGACATAATCAAACTCTGAAAATCAGATTGTCCAAAATATGTAGAGAGAAAGGTGTCGATTGGATAGTAGCTTTACCAGTTGCACTCTATGAGAATGGTAGCACACTCTCGAACAGGGCTATCCCCTTATGAGGTGATCTTTGGCAGACCACCAAATATGTGGGGGACGCCTATACCCCGTAAAATAACTGATGTTGACTGTAATATGTTGACAGATTACCTGGCTTCCTTGATGTCTGCACTACAATCTTGTCGTTCACAGGTAGCTGCAGCCTTTCCCGACAACACTGAGGTGAAACCCCATGACGTAGTTCCCGGGGACCTAGTGCTGGTGAGGAACTTTGACCGGAAGACTCAGCTGGATCCTAGGTGGAAGTCGCCGCAACTAGTCTTGCTTACCACAAGGACAGCCGTGAAGATCGAAGGCCGGAAAGGCTGGGTGCATTCAAGTCATATCAAGAAATTTCATGGACTACCATCGGATGTAAATACCACACCTCGTGTGTCTTCACCTATTGACTCAAAGCTTCCTTTGGTTGAACTAACTGATAGGGACCAATACAAATTAAAACTGAGGTCTAATAAGTCAGACAATTTGATTGTTTAAGTCCTCTCCAAGGTGAAGCGGTTGAATTTGTCTCTGACATGTATCCCTTAGACCTGAATAGAGAAAAAAAACGAAAAATGTTGAAACGACATGCGTACTGTAAATCACTACGTAGTCATTGTACAGTGACGTTATTAATTTTGTTTTTCTTAAGTCTTATAATAATCACTGCAAGTATATTGTTGCACATATATCATCCTATTTCTAAACATGCTTACAATGTTACTGCTGAACATTCTTTTAGTGAATTACCCCCGCATGAGTTGTCTTATAGATTTGCGCTGCGCAATAACACTTTCATTAGTATGTTACATCATTCCCATCAGACTAGTAATGCTACCAATTGTTGGATATGCGGCCGACTCCCTCCCTATCAGAATTATAAGGGAGTTCTGCCTCTCTTTCCATATCCGTTTACACACAATGGCTCCTGTGGAGCATGGTTTAGTTTAATCAATTCCTTAGATTCAAACTCAGTAGTTTATCAAGACAATTGGGTATGGGGAAACCTGAACCTAGTATTACTCAAAGTCTGCTACCCTGACAAGGAGGGTCGTCCCAAAAGAACAGGAACTGACCTAGAAAATGAAGTATATGGATTAGGTAATTTTACACTTAATCTCATGATCCTGAATTTTGAATCCGAAGCTGCACCAATTTTGCCTGCCATGTCAGTGTTTCCAGTTAAGGGTAAATTGTGTGTAAGAAAGAATGGTTCCATACATATGGGCCATAGTAGATGCACTACTGTAATAGAATTCAGTGATCAAGGCAAGTCTTCATTTAGAGCTTCTCGCCATTCCTACTTCGTATGTGGTCAGACTGCATATATACGTCTGCCTCTAGATTGGGATGGTACCTGTTACATCGGATTCCTTTTGCCACCTGTTTTTCTAGCTCCTCCTGATTACCATAGAAATATTCATTTAGTACACAATAGAGAACGGAGAGATCTCCCAATTGTCGATTACACTGAGACGGCATGGGAAAAGTATGTAGATTTTAATAAAGGTCTCTTTCCCTATATAGGTACAGTTACCAATAGTAAGTTGATACGTAGATTAACTAGGACTCTTGAAGCCGTAGTGAATGAAACTATCTCCGCCTTAGGCAACTTGACAGAGGAGCAGTCTGCGATGAGGATTGTTGTCCTTCAAAATCGTCTTGTCCTTGACGTCATCCTGGCCGATAGGGGCGGAGCTTGTAGGGTCATCGGGTCAAGCTGCTGCGTATTCATTCCAGAAAATTCGCCATCTGTATATAAAGCTATAACTCGCCTTCATAAGATTGTGAGCCAGATACACCAGAATCCAGGCACTTGGACTTGGTCCGGGTGGTTTTGGAGCGTGTTGTCAGCCTGGGGATGGAGAGTTCTATCCTTTCTAGGTATTGGCCTTCTCATACTATTCAGTTGCTGCTTATGCCTGCAATGTGGACCAGCGATTTGTGGTCTATGTGCCACATCGTGTATTCCACATCAAGATTTTCACTCAAGATCCCGGAAGAAGAAAGAAGAACAAATGATGCTATATGAACAGATCAACGGATTAATGAAGATTGATATCTCTTAAGGGCAAGTAGGGGACAAGGATGGAATGTGGAAATATGGATTTCTATGATCAGTTATGTCCCCTATCTTGGACCCCAACGGTTCCATGTGCATGTTACAAGTACATGTATGTTCCCTCCAGTTCCAGTTATGAAGACGCAAACACATGTGCGTCCACCGCCAACATGTCCTCTTTCAGATCCGCCATGAATGGGCTGGATATTCGATTCCTAAGTACAAAAGGCCACCGACTTTATATGGCTCAGTTACTCTATTTTGCAGTTCAGACGAGTAGGCCCTGATTCTGCCATCAAGCCTTTTCCTGCTTTCTGCCTCTGACAGCTCCAGTTTGAGCTCGCATCTGTATCCCTGAACTTTGTCCTACTCCTTGTGCGGCTAACGGTGCCTGACTCGGCCGGTCTGCTTGCCTCCCAAAAACTGTATTTCACCTTCAAGATTATCTGCTCCGCTCCCTATCCGATGCATTCCTGTCTAGTAGTTTAAGTAAACATTCTTCCAGCTACCGAGCAAAGGGCCCGGTTTCTCTGTCTTTATGCAAGTAATTCATAGCCCTGTCACTATGGAAGATTTCTGCCCTTGCATCTCATGTAGACATTTAGACGCTTGTACACGCACTCACAGTCAGTATAGAATAGGTTTTGTCCGAGAGTCCTTCCTTTGTGGATAACATAGTTCTTTAAACATAGGATGTTAGATATGATTTGGGATTAGGTTGACTTGACCCCCCAGACTTTTTGTCTCCATATGTAGAGTTAAATGTCAAGTCCCCTTCACCCCCTAGTTGTACGTCAATCACACGTCATGCTGCTGCGCGCGCATCTATGCCAAAGTATTTCTGCTGACATTGCGAAATCATCTCATAGATCCACCCATTTGTGACATCACACCTAAATGACGTTTTCTAGTTACACCCAGTTACACCCATTTTCGTTACGCATGTATGATTTTATCTCCACTATCAATTGTTACGCCTCCTGCATTTGTTTCACTGTAATGACCATTCTATAAAAGTGATTACTTGTCAATAATGTATTGTACTTCACTTCCTGAACCTCCGTGGTGATGGAACTTGGAGTCCACAATTCGAATTGTCCATTGGAATAAAGCCCATTCCGAACCTCTAATACCACGGATTTTGCCTCTTATTTTACTGAGCTATTTTTATTATTTTTCTGTATCAAATTAAGTCCCGGTAATTAAATTATTTACCACAGTATAGACAGGTAGATAGGTTTGTCAAACTTTCAAAAGTATTATGGATAGATCTGAATGGTTTTTTTGACATGATTGTGCCTGCAGATTTATGCACAGAATGTAAGATCACTATAGAGTGGGTAACCCAAGAGTATCCTAGGGATCCTAAGACATGAGCCCCAGATCCAGAAGTAATTAAAAAATATGATCAGGTAATTAGGTTTCTGAAAATAAAGTACCTCTGAAAGAAACTGATTGGGTAAAAATTGACAGAACTCACCAGGAGGTTAAATAATCAGTGCATGCATATTACGAGAGGTTACTGTTGGCTTTTAAGCAATACAGTGCAGATGAGAAACTAAGTGGAAAGGATTTGAGCCATTTTGTTTACAGATTTGTCTACGGTTTAAGGCCTGTAGTTAGTGAAATGATTAAACAACATACGGTAGACTGGCAAAATAAAAAAATAGATGGAGTGTTGCGCCATGCAAAATATTTTAGTGGTGAAATTGAAGCCAAACAACGCAAGTTGAAGGAAAAGGCAATGTGGGCACAGGTTAAAGTAGCTGAGCGACAAGAAGCCCAGTTAATTGAACAAACTAGTGGAATAGGGCAAGCAAGACCAAAATCTAATATTGGAAAGGGAAAAGGGCAGATTAGCATAGATGAAGCTAAAAAGAAGTGGCCATGTCATAATTGCGGAAAGTTAGGACATTGGAAATCTGAGTGTAAATTGCCACTGAAAGCTAATGGTGATAATTCATCATTAAATCCACCGGTGCGGAATGAGGTGAGTTGCCAACCGCCGCGACAGCAGCAGGTTGTTACCCAACAGAGTCAGGTGCCAAAACCACCTTTTCCACAGAACCTAAATCCTCAAAGATACAGTAATGAGACAGGATTCTACAACGAAGAACAGGTAACAAAGCTACTGGGCGCTGGTGACATTTCGCAGTTGGCTGCAACGCGATGAAAGTGAGTCAGAGGAGAGTTATTGACGGTGCCTAGGAGAGGAAGAGGAGTGCGTACTTGGCACAACTCTAGAAGTAGACCAGACTGGACCTTTTGTGGATGGAAAGGTGAATGAAGTTAATGTTACTTTCCTAGTGGACACTGGTGCTACTCGTTCAACTGTTAGATCAGCTAAAGTAAAAAATCTTCCTCTGTCTGGTGAGACAATCCAAGTGGTTGGAGTTTCTAACAAACAGATAAAAGCCCATCTTACCGATCCTGTCAAGGGTAGTATAGGGAAATTTGCTGATATGCATCGCTTTGTAGTATGTGACACGAGTCCTGTAAATCTGTTAGGTAGGGACTTACTTTGCAAAATGAACTGCACCATCTTTTGTTCACCTGATGGTATAGCTTTTGAAACTCCAGACGATGATGTTCTTTATAGAATGACAATGGTTAACCTAGAACCAGAAATTACTGATGCATTTGTTGTATTTGATCCAGAGGGAATACCTCAGGAATTAAAAGAAACAGTGAAAACAAAAGTGTGGGATTTCACAGAAGAAGATGTTGGATTAATGAAAAGGGTAGATCCTGTGAAAATAACTGTAAAAGAAGGAGTAAGTTACCCAAATACTCCTCAGTACAAGTTGACACCAGAAATAGTTACAGGAGTAACGCCTGTAATAGACAGAATGATTGAACAAGGAATTCTAAGAGAGATAATGAGCAGTCAATGTAATTCACCGATCATGGGTTTGAAAAAGCCAAATGGGACATTTAGAATAGTGCAAGATTTGAGAAAGGTGAATAAAATTGTTGTTCCTTGCTGTCCCATTGTGCCAAACCCTTCAGTAATTCTATATCAGATTACCTATGATGCAGAATGGTACACAGCCATTGATTTGTGTCATGCTTTCTTTTCTATTCCATTGCACCCTGATAGCCAACAAATATTTGCGTTCCGGTTTGGCGAAAGTATTTTGCAATGGTGCCGTATCCCTCAAGGGTATACAGAAAGTCCTTCAATATTTAATCAGATATTAAAGAAATCACTGGAAGATTTAAAGATGCCAGAAAGTTCAGTCCAATATATCGATGATCTATTAGTAGCGAGAAGCCTGTGTTGTTGACACAGTTGAACTGTTGAATCATTTGGCAGATGGAGGACTTAAAGTATCACCATCAAAATTGCAGTTTTGTCAGAAATAATTACAATACTTAGGTCATAAGATTGAAAAAGGCCTGAGAAAAGTAACATTGGATAGAATTAAAATCATTAAAGGAATGAGAGCCCCAATGACACAGAGAGAAGTCAGAATGTTTCTTGGAATGGTGGGATACTGTCGCCAGTGGATTAGTAATTTTTCTTTGATTGCAAAACCATTGGTACGTTTGACAAAGAATGATGTGAGAGATCCAATTGAGCTGCATAAAGAAGAGATGAAATCTTTTAAACAATTGAGAGACAGTTTGTGTGAAGCACCGGCTCTTGGAATGCTTGATTATGAAGAAGAATTTGAGCTTTTTTGCAGTGGAAGAAATGGATGTGCTCTTTCCTTGTGAGTGCAGAGACATGGAAAATTGAGACGACCATTTGCCTATTTTTCAGCTGTATTAGATCCAGTAGCTGTAGCATTGCCTGGATGTTTGAAAGCAGTAGCTGCTACATGTAAGAGCTTGGAACAAAGTGAAGGAATTGTAATGGGATATCCTGTGAGAGTGTTTGTTCCACATGATGTGGCAATCCTTTTGACAAGAAGTAAAACACAGTTCATGACGCATAGTCGTCTAAATAAATATGAAAAGGTGATTTTAGGTGCTACAAATGTGAATGTTGTAAGATGCACTAATTTGAACCCATCGACATTACTTCCTGATGCTGTGAGTGCGGAAGTAAAAGATGATGTTGATCATGATTGTCTGGAAGTGCTTGATTTTTTCACCAAACCGCGTCCTGATATAAAGGACGTGCCTCTGAAAGAGTCTGACTATGTGATGTTTGTAGATGGGTCATTCTTAAGAACTGAAGAAGGAATGTTGAGTGCTGCATATGCTGTGTGCACTGTAGCATCTTGCTTGAAAGGAGTACGATCTGCTCAAGTTGCTGAGTTGTTTTTTTTTTTGCAGAGTTTTATATAGCACGAACGTGACCTGAATCCAATCAGGTATCAGGTCGCTTTACATAGCACCAGTTACGTTACATGAGGACACACATTCATGTTTGCATTGATTAGAGCATGCAAGTTGGGAAAGAAGTTGCGAGTCACTGTGGTGCATGACTTTGGGCAGATATGGTCCCAAAGAGGTTTCTTGACGTCGAGTGGAACTCCAATTAGAAACGCAGAAATAGTTGGCAAGTTATTTGAGGCGATACAGCTGCCTAAACAAATAGCTGTCATAAAATGTACAGCACTTAAGAAAGGAACAGATTATGTGTCAGCTGGTAATGAATTTGCAAATGACATAGCCAAATACTGTGCTCGAAATCTGACTTAATTGAATCGTAACAGGGAAAAGGAAATTATTTATGTCCCTTGCTTTTTACTAACACAGTAAGTACATGGGATGAGGTGAGACAGTTACAGGAAGCAGCAGAAGAAGAGGAGAAAAAACAATGGATAAAATCAGGATGCACACAATGGGAAGTGGACAGAGTTTGGGTTTACAGAGACGGAAGACCAGTAATGCCTGATAGCATGATCTCTACCATGGCATGGATGTACCATGGGTAGGCCCACATAGGAAGGGACGCCATGATTAGACTTTTCAAACAAACTTGGTATAATGCAAAATTCCGGCTTGTAGCTGAGAGCCTTTGCCAGAGATGTCTCATATGCCAGCAATTTAATCCAGAAAGGAAAACTGTGGTGAGCTTGGGAACTATAGGACGGGAGGGAGGTCCTTTCACTCATATGCAGCTTGATTTCATTGAAATGCCCTCCTGCAACAGGCTGGTTCCCAAACTTTAGAGTCCTGAGGACCCCCACTGAATAACAACTACTGGAAGCCAGGGACCCACAAGCAATTTGTACGATATAAATGTAAAAAATTAAAACAGTAATTGGCAAAAAATACACAAAACAGTACACACCAAGCAAATACTCAAATTACTAAAGCGTTTATTATTTTATATTGAAAAAATATGCAAAAATCAAAACGTTTCAATGGGACGGATGGTGCTGCATCTCGGCGACTAACTTTTCAATGTTTGGTTTTATTTCAGAAAGTTGAATCCTCAGGTCTGATTCTACGTTTTCCAAACGATTTCTATATTTATTTTTTAGATACATAAGATCGGAGAAAGCTTTTTCACATAAATATGTGGTTGGGAAAGGAAGTAAAACCTTAACCTCAATACAGAGATCTCGGCCTAAATCCATTGTTTCTTTTCTCCCCATGCCATTCCAATTTGAACCCAGCCATATGCAAATCAGTCCTGACCATGCGCCCAATGGGAACCGTCCAGCCCGAACTGCCAGGCCAGGTTCACCCTGGACTGGAAACAAGCATCCTAGGACCGGTTTCGGGGTTTCGCCCCTCATAAGCCAGGATGAAAGCTTGACAGCACATATAATTCACCCAAGGGCTTATCGAAAGTGGGCAAACGGACAGCAGCGTGAAAACCCTACTGCTGATCCTGGCTGCATCTATTTTTACTAACCCCGGGCGTAGCACTACGCTTCGCCCACGTAGTGTACGTAGCGCTGCCTGCTTCGCACTTTCCGAAGTAGGCGAAGCAGGGCAGCGCTACGCACACGCCGAGGGCGAAGCGTAGCTGCTTGCCACCCGCCACCCACCTCCCGCCTGCCCTCCTTTTAATAATATAAGCAATGACAAATAAATTAAAGTAAGTCGACTTACCCGTAAGCGCGGCGTCTCCGGGGCTCCCTCTTTCTGTTTCTAATTTCTTCTGGCAAATGCGCATGCGCGGACACCCGCGCATGCGCATTTCTCGCGAGAAATGCGCATGCGCGGGCGTCCGCGCATGCGCATTTGCCAGAAGAAATTAGAAACGAAGAAGAGGGAGCCCCGGAGACGCCGCGCTTACGGTAAGTCGCTTTACTTTAATTTATTTTATATTGCTGATATTATTTAAAAGAAGGGCGGGCGGGAGGTGGGTGGCACGTAGTGGGGCTACGCGAAGCGCGTAGTGTGCATAGATTTGGGCACACTACGTGCTGCTTCACGTAGCCCCACTACGCCCACTACGCCCACCCTTAATTTTTACCCGCCTGCCAAGTAACAGTAACTGACACTATAAACATTTGCCATACCCCCGCAGCAGCCATAGACCCAAAAGCAACATAATTCAGCCCTGATGCGCCATTTTCTTGCTGTAGGTGAGAAGCCATGCCAGCAATGACGCACTTTCATCTTCTTGAGATCAGACACTGATTTTGTGTAGTGTAGCGTATTAAGTTATTTTAAGTGCATTTGTGTACGCGTAAATTAGCAAAATACAAGCAATACAGATTAGTAAACCGGGTGACAGTTCTCCAGTCATAACATGAGGTACTTAATTCATTCATGGCAGACAAAGCACTTGGCATTAGTGGCAGGCTTTTGGTTTCTGCCTATTCAAGTATCAGCATTCAGGTTTTAATTTCATGAGCTATGAATGACAATTATTCAGGAATGGCAAATCTATCTCAGTGACTGAGTCACCCATAGTGAGCAAACTAAAAATACGCGCGCAGCCCCTTGAAATCATGGGTTCCATTTATCTAGTGATAGGGCGGGGAGGAGGTAGATTAACAAGACCCTCTTAAGTGTGTTTATTAAGACGCACTTATAGAAAAAGCAACTTGGATTTTTATAGCGTTGTTCACTTTCACTTTGATGAGGCTGATAACATAACAATGAAACTCCTTTTTAATGCGTGCGTTCGCTTTAAACTTGCGTATGTCATCAAGGCACAGTTGTGTATCCTGTGGGGGAAAGTACTTTAGTTTATGAAGGGAGGACAATCACGCTGCAACCGCTTTGGGTAAATGTGATTTTCAGAATGAGGTTTACACGCATAGATTGTATAATGTGCCATGAATAAACCGTGTTAAAATTAAATAATTTGGACTATACTTCTCGAGTGCAGCTACACTTTCCATGAAACTAACCCTGACGGCAGAAATGAACCTCACTGCCACTAGCATATAACAAGCTGATCGCTCATCACATGTTTAGAATCAGACATATCAAAAGATTGCTGCTAATTCCCCTTGTGTAGCCATAAAACACTCATGTGTTTCTCTTTGATTTCCAGGGTGAAGAGCCCTCCTGCCGGCCCGAGGTACCTATGCTGCTTAGCCTTGAAACAAGAGGCACAGCTGTACTCTGCATTCAGGGCAGAAAGTGGAGAGGGGACATTACGCCGCAAAACGCTCTGGGGCTGGTATAAACACAAGGGGACACGCACTGCTGTGTGAGCGCGACTCAAAGGCAGGCAGGCAGAATCAAATAATAAATTAAGGCCAATCATCCTTCAGCTTACACCTAAAGCTGAAGGGTGATTGGCCAGATTTTATTGTGGTCTTGCTGACATCGTGTTCCCTGCCAAGGTTGATGTGTTGGGGACTTGACCGCATGCCAGTAGATGAATGTATGAGAACCAAGGAAGAGACAAAGAATGAACCTGTCAATAGGACCCTTTCGCCTTGAAAAGATACATTTCTCTGGTCCCCACATGGGAATCGGAAGAACCAATACAAATTGTGAACTCTTGTGCCAAGTCACTATGCAGAACCAGTTTGCACTGGGAAGAGTGCAATGAACTATTGATAACCCCGAACTGTCCAATCAGAAGATTTGGTCTGCCCCTAAAGTTGCCATATTTTGTATGAAGTAAGGCAAGGAAAGGTATAATAACCCCTCATCAGTCATTACGGAATCGTCATTTGGGATATAGTTTTTGCAGTTGCTGTAGTGGCCATTGTGGTTACTGTTTGTTTGGGAAATCTTAGAAGGAGAGTTTTTGTTGGGTGGTTGTTCCTTTTTAGTTTTCGACTTTTCTATTTTTTCATTGATTTCTATGCTGCCAGTCTAGGTGTGGAATTGATCCATGCTGCGGATTGATGTATGGACATTGCTGAATTTCTGAACTTTATATATTCAGTGATATTGTGCTATATCCTGTATTTTACCTGATGGTTTGATCCTTGGTGAGGGTCAGACAGCCTGTCTGAGGGAGTCTTTACCTGAGAACGCGGATAACTCCTTATTTGATCTGAAGTGCTTCGTCGCCTGTTCATTGGTAAATAATTTATGGTGTTTTCCTAAATTTATGTTTAATGAAATTTCTAAATGCTTAATGGCTCTTTAATAAATGTAAAATTCAAATTATGAGCTGTAGTAAATAAATGCAAGACTAAAGGGATTGATTAATGATTTAGATAAACTAAATTGAAATAACAAGAAACGCGATTGTGGTTCTTAAATGAATCACTGAAGATATCACATGTTTTCCTAGACTTTAATCGTGTTTTAACTGGTTCTAATTCACCATCAACCAGTCCAACTAGTTGGTCCATCGACCAAACAGTGGAGTGCCTTGATGATAAAGTCAGGATTCTAAAAGTTGTATATAGAATGTGTATATAAAGTAGTAAGATAATTAATCCTGATAGATAATAAGGTACCCACATGTCCGGCAGCCCCTTCTCCTGTGATTCGAGTGAGTTTTGTGTAGATGTGAAGTGTGTTGGTGTTATGGACCCCACCAATGAATGCATGAATGAACCTTTGTGAGTAAGAATCTGTGACATAAGGAGAATATGTACATTTTTTCCTTTGCGCAGGATCAGCATTTGATGCATCTGCAGTGAAATATTATTTACTGGAATATTGCGAACTCCTCTTAAGACAATGGAATGTAAGGGGTGGTACCAGCCTTCTCCCTCCAAGATCCAATGTTTGTGTTCCAGATCTCCCTGTTTAATTTGGAATATTCTGCCAGTGGTATCTCATCTTCCACTGTCTGTGAATAAGACTGTTGGGCCACAGTTATCGATGTTTATTGTGCTCCGTTGAGATTTCATCCGGTGGTGTCTCTCAATTTTTAGGGATGAAGACTCCATGATGTAGCAAGGGTGTCATGGACTCTAATGCGAGCAAGGAAAATGGGCAAATCACCCCTGAGACTCAGTATTAAAAGACAGACATAAATGGGGTGCACTGGGCCCTCAGACTCCTGGACACGGGTGCCACTTCAGCTGCGGTACTAAATATACTTACGTCCTTGCTTCCTGGTCTTTGACTTCAGAATTCTAATGGTCTTCAGTGCTGGACTGGCCGTAGCGGGCACCGGGCGTTTTCCCAGTGTGCCACCACCATGGGGGGGGGGGGTTTTGGACTCCTGGGGGGCGTTTTTGTTACCAGAGGCCGGTTTTGGAGCATAGCTGCAATATTGACCCCCTGTAATAAAAGCAGCTGCAGTGTTTTAAATGTGGACGGTCCGACTCAATAACCAGGGCCGATTTGCATTCCCAATCTGGCCCTGCTGGTCTTTCCTCTTTTTCATTTTTCCATCTCTCTCTCCCCTCTTGTATCTTTCTCCCTTTTAGTTTCTCTCTCGTCCCTATCCATGTTGTCTTTCTTTTTACCATCTTTCTCACTCATCCTTATCTGCTGCCTTCCTTTCTAACATTTTCTTCTTTTCTCTTTACTTCTATTTACTCTCTCCTATTTTCTTCCTCAAATCCACTCTCAACTTTTCCCTGATCCTCTCTGGTCTTTTTTATCTATGCTCTGCCCTTCCCTCTCCTCAGCCTCCTTGTAATCTAGGCTGTCTGTATTTCATCTACCCATTCACTTCATATTTATTCTTGTCTTCACTTCTCTTTCCAGCTCCCTCACATCTCCTTCCACATATTCTATGTGACTTTCATATTGTTGGCCACAGTCTCCATTTCCTCCTTACCTCTTTCGCTTATCTCCCTGCTCTCTCTTGTGCTTATCTCCTTCTCTCACTATTCCCCATCCTTACTTCTGTTCACCTTTCCTTTTCTTTTCTCCCTTTTCCATTCCCAGTGCTCCCTTATTCTCGCCTTCTTTTTTCTTCTTCTGTCTTTTCATCTCACCTCCATAGCCCAACTTCTCTCTTTTTCTTTGCTATCTACATTTCTCTCTGGATGCAATGTGTCGGCATCTAACACGGTCTAACAGTTTTATTTTGCATTCTTATTATTATACTGTTCCAAAGTGTTCATCGTGATGTGTCCTGGATGTTACAAAATAACGTTAAAAAAAGAGAGTTCATCACTATTGGCTTTGCTGATGCTTTTGCTGCAATTCTAGAAGCACTGGAAAAGCCTATAAGGTCATTGAACCTTGGCAACGTGAGAACGATTGCCTTTGCCAGTGCTTGTCCCGCTCTGTCTCTACCCTTCCTTATTGTTCTCTTCTTTGTATTCTTTTCTTCAATTTTCTCACCCTCCTTTTCACCCCCGTTCCTTCTTCTTTTGTCATCTCTTCTTTATATCACATCTCACTGTAGGCCAGAGTGTAATTTCATACTTTTTTGCTGGGCATGTTTGGTCATCAGGCTCTCCTGTGAAAGAATCTGCGTCTGCAGCAAGGTTTCAGAAGTTGCACATGTGGCACAGGCCGGAAGAATTCAACCCAGGTGCTAGAGCTTGAGCTGACCTCCTTTGTAATGTGATTTCTGACTCTGTAGTCAACACAAGGCCCGTGTTTACAGCCACCGACTGCTTGGGCGCTGGTCTTGTAGTCGCGCTCCATTCGGTGTGTGCAAGTGCTTGTTTGGCCAGGTCTCGCACTTCATGAGGCTGACTCTTACACATCTCCTAGGGAAGAGTAAACATGAGACAGGCGTCAGGGAGGCAAACGCATAAGCAATTCCAGGGTCGGCAAGCTCCCTACCACTCTGGGCCCCGGTGCCACTACACCCATCTTCCGTACCGTGGATCATAGCTCTGCCCCTGACAATCCTCCAAGCTCGGTTCTAAAATATTGAGGAATCTGTAGTAATCACTCTGCAGACAGTTTACATGAAGCAGAGAAGTTTAATGTCAATCTGTCTCCACAGCTCCCAGGAACCAACTGGTCAGCCTGGAGATTCCAAGTATAACACTCCATCACCATTGCACTGACATCACAGTGACCATGGAGAAGCACATGCCAGTAATACAATTGTCAATATATATATAGGAGACTACTACAACATCTCCCTTCTCTCAAGAAATCATAAAACAAAAAAGAAACATAAAAACATCCACAAAATTACAACTAAAGATGACCATAAACACATAAACAATACCTCCCAAATGTAGAACAATAAATGAAAACAGCAAACTCAAAAAAACAACCCACAAAACCCCATAATTCAAAATTACACAAATGAGTGGAATTCTTGTCCTAAGGCTTTTCACCCACCAAGTTAAAACTACAGATCTAGACGATTGGGTGGAACACTTGTCCTATTGCTTCTTCGTGGAGGGACATATTTCATAAGCAACGACTCCTCCCCCACTTGTGGTTGAACTTGGCTCAAATCATCTGACCCTAAACCCAAACGTGTTACCACTTTCACTGGAACCTTATAAACTCTAGAAAGATTCCACCAATTTTTCCCATTCACTCTTATGGCAAAACGTGACACTGTATCTACTTTAACTGGTGAACCAAACTTAGATAAACCCTTGGGAATATGCAAAGGAGATTTAATCCTAACCCAATCCCCTGTCTTAATCCTAGGTTCAGAGTAAACTTCAGCATCTCTTTCAGATTCAGCAACAGGACCACGTACACCTTCCTTGTTACCACCACTTCCACACTTTTTGGACAACACTTCCCACTTTTTCATCCAAGCTGGGCACATATAGAATGAAGCCTCCCTCCCTCGCAATAAAGCGAAAGGACTAGATCCAGTTGATGGGTTGGGAGTCGTTCGATGAGCCCACAACATACTCTGGACCGCCTCCATGATGTCCACCTTACCCGAGACAGCCCACTGAATACATTCCACCAACACTCTGTTATTGAGCTCAATGAACCCATTGGCTTGAGGATGATATAACGCCACTCGTCGATGAGTAATACCTGACTGAGACAAAAAATCTGACATCTCTTTCGATGTAAATTGTACTCCATTGTCTGAAATTATTTCCTTAGGAAAACCTTCTCTACCAAAAAGAGCCTGAAGAAACTTAATAACTTCTCTAGAATTTGGATCCGTCATGAAATGTACATCCCACCACTTGCTGAAATAATCAGCTACCACCAGGGCGAACTTATATTTATTAGGCAAAATGGTGAATGGACCAACAAAATCTATAGCCAATTTTAACCAAGGACCATCAGGCCTCTCAATATGCTGTACCGGCGGTGATGATACTTTTATCACTTTGTCACTCGTACAGCAAGTCAAACACGTTTCCACAACATCATTTATCTGTTGATCCATGGAAGGCCACCAATAAACCGCCCTAATCCTTCTTTTTGTGTTGGTCTGACCCAAATGTCCTTCATGGCCATACTCAATTATACGATTCCTAATAGACACTGGAGGCACAAACTTGTCTCCTCGCATGATCATACCACCTTCCTCTACTGAAAGTTCATCAGCAAGCTTTGCAAAAGGATGAAGGTCAGGATCTAAATGTTTTTCTTTAGGCCACCCCAACACTATGAGTTCTTTTACTCTCTTGAGAAGATTATCGGACTCCATCCCACGAAACCAATCACTTTCAGAAAAAGTACCAAGACAACAAGCATCAACAGCTGCGATGATACACTCATCCGTTATGTCTACGTCACCTTCATCATTTTTTAGAGGTAAAGGTGATCTCGACAAATAGTCGGCCCTTGTGTTCTTGCCACCCGAAATATGTGCAACAAGAAAATTGTACTGCAACAATTTCGCACTCAACCTAGCAATCCTAGGCGTGTGGTCTTTTACTACCTTCCCTTCTAATATAGGATTTAACGGTTTATGATCCGTCAGTAGTCTAAACGTTTTTCCCCAGATGAAACACTTGAAACGTTCAACCGCCCAGCAACACGCCAACAGTTCACGTTCGATGACTGAATAGTTCTTTTCACTTGGTCTTAAAGCTTTGGACGCAAACCCCACAGTATACTCCTTCCCTTCTTTGATCTGAGATATCATGCCACCCAAACCATCCAGGCTAGCATCCACCGATACTGTGCACTGCAACAACGGATCAAACGGGGTAAGAATTTGACAAGTAGCCAATTCTTTTTTTACTTGCTCAAACTCAATCTGACACTCCGCACTCCAACAAAATACAGTCTTTTTCCTCAACAACTCGCTCATGTTGGCCGTCTTCCCTGCAAAGTTTGGAATAAACTTGGCATAAAACTCGCACATCCCCAAAAATGAGGATACCTGATCTCTAGATCCAGGACAAGGTGCATTGGATATTGCATCAATCAAACCTTCTCTAGGTACTATACCCTCGCCTGAAATACGATGCCCCAAATATTCTACTGACTGCACTCCAAACGTACACTTGAGCTTATTCGCTACTATCCCTTTGATTTCTAACTGTTTTAGAACCCTACACACATTCTCATCATGCTCAATCTTGTCTTTCCCGGCCACTAAAATATCGTCCTGAAACACTACTGTGTTTGGGACCCCATCCAATACTTTTTCCATAACCCGTTGAAAAACGGCCGCCGCCGAAGCCAATCCAAAGGGCATCCTTCGGAACTGAAAAGTCCCAACTGGGGACACAAAGGCAGTTAGATGTTTGGAGTTCTGATCTAGTTCAATCTGGTGATAAGCTGAAGCCAAATCTATCTTAGAAAACCATTTAGCTCCAGCGAACTTAGAAAGAATATCGTCAATGCGTGGAAGAGGATGAGAATCCACCCAAATCTCTCTGTTAAGGCTGCGCAAATCAATGCAGACCCTGAGACTGCCATTTTTCTTCCTGATCACGACCAAAGGACTCAACCACAAGGACGACTCAATAGGTTCGATTATCCCATTCTCACACATCCTTTTGAGCTCAAGAGAAAGATCATCTCTGATGCTAAACGGTACATTCCGTAACTTATGTTTAACAGGTAAGACACCCTCTTTCACTTTGATTGCATGCTTGAAACCTGTGATACATCCTAACTTATCACTGAAAACTTTAGGAAACTTACCCAACCAAGGACCCAACCCTAAATCTTTAGGCTCATCATGCACAATAGAAACTTGTTCCAAAGTCCCAGGTCTGAGCGTCATTCTGAACAACCCCTGATGGTACCACCCCAAAATGTTCAGTCCCTTTTTTGCTACATAGACTTTCCCTTGAATGCATTTGTCCTCGAAAACCAATGAAGCATCAAAAAACCCTTTCAAATCAATGCGTCTCCCTTCATACGAAACTGGGCTTCTGTCCGGTGGATTCAAAGGCTTATCTCCCCAAACTTCCTCAAAAAGTTCCTCTGTAATCATAGTCATTCTTGCCCCTGAGTCAACCAGTAATTTAAGACACTTACCATCAACCAAAATATCAACCACAGGATCAACACAATCTTCCAAATCATCCTTCACAACCACCACAAAATCTGTTAAAGAACTGATAACCTCATCACAACCATCTTGTCTCGTACCTTCTGCATAAACTACATTAACACTCCCACGTGAGATACACATTTTTGCGAAATGACCTGGTTTCTCACACTTACGACACATAGCATTCTTGGCTGGACGCACCCGTGCATCAGGAAAATGCGAGGGGAAACCAGACTTGTTAAACACGTTCCTCGCATAATTACTTTTCTTCCCTAATTTGCTTGACACAAACTTATTTTGAGGAAATCTAGCACCTCTCTGATCATTGCTGACTTTACTTTTATCGCTGCTTTCTCTCGAATCTTGTGACCCTTTGTCCTCATTATGTTCTTTTACCACACTCACTGTACTTTTCTCAGGTTTAAGTTCATTAGAAGATTTCTCAGACAATTCTATACTTTTCACAATACTAATTGTCTCTTCTAAAGAAGGATTCTTTAGTGTGAGCAATTTCTGTTGTACTTTCTTTTCACGGCAATGAACTACAATTTGATCACGTATTAACTGTGAACAAAAATGTTCGAATTCACATTCAGACGCTAATATGCGTAGTGCTGCTACATAAGAAACTATACTTTCTCCACTTCCTTGTTCCCTGGTAAAGAACTTATGCCTGGATACCACTAAACTGCTTTCCACATCAAACTGAATTTCTAACATTTTTAATGCTTGATCGTATTCATTTAAAACCTCTTCACCTACTACTACAGGTATCGGAGGTAGATGTTCAAGTACCGCTTGTCCTTCAAAACCTAGATTGTGTTCAAGAATAAATCTCTTCCTCTCAGCACTGAATCTCGAACCCCCAATTGCCCCAAGATACTTTTCAAAAGCTCTATGCCAAATTTTCCACTTAACTGGGGGATCTCCTGGAAGCTGTAAAAAAGGAGGAGGAGCTTGTACATTTTGCATGTTGCGCAAGAAATGAAATTGACCAGATTTACAAGTTTAAACAAGCTTATTCACTATACGACTTTAAATCAAATAAAAACCCATATACGACTTTAAATCAAATAACAACCCATAACCTTCATCCCCTCTTTTCCTCTTTTTTTAAAAATTCAAAACAGTTTGCAAAATTATAGATAGCTGAGATAAAATCAGTGTACTACACCATCAGGGTACTACACATTCAGACCTGGTTCTTCCCATCAATGTAAGAATGTCAAGGAAAAGAGATGAAGAAACGTATATTACCACGGATGTTCCAAACGTCCAGATATTGTGTTACCAACACTTTTCCCAAAACTGTTCTGGCACAGCAGATAGTCACTAAAAAAAATGCATAACTATGTGTACTTAACCACACCAGAACTTCAGTTACACATCCAACGTTGTACACTCTTCGAAGCAGAAATAGAAACTGCCGGTTCCTCTTAGACGGTGATGCTTGACGCTCGACGCAGTAAATAGATGCTACTGGTTCCTCTCAGGCGGTGACGCTTGACGCTCGACGCAGTACTCTCCTCGCTCCCTTGCGCATGTGCGGTCCGGGAACACTTTGTGCGTTCGTCAGGCGTTCGCTGAATCCTACCGTACGTTCCAGTACGTCATCACTCCTCTCTAGGCAGCAGCGGGACCGTGTCGATCAGTACAGCAGAATCCACTGACAGGAGCAAGGAAGGAAGCGTCGAACAGACTCACGCAGGACTGCACGGACCTTCCCGACGACTGCTGCCACAGATGGGAGGTCGAGTCAGCATCAGGTAAATGAAGGTAACGCGACCACCTCCTTTTATCACATTCACATTCACCTCCGTTTGTTTTATCCAGATTAGAGTCCGTTTAACTTCGGGAGACTGGTTAAACGTTGTCGTGCTTGCCACATACGTCGTCACCCTTGTTAAGGACCTCTATTGTATTTTCTAGTTGAAACGATGTCATCTACTTCTCGCCGTCTTGACGTTGATCGTGATCGTAGAAAATACGAAGTTAGAAACGTCTAACTTCACTAGGTACACCCAAGTACGCGTGGGTGGAGACAGAGACCAATCTCGTCGCCAATTTTGTAGTAATCACTCTGCAGACAATTTACATGAAGCAGAGAAGTTTAATGTCAATCTGTCTCCACAACTCCCAGGAACCAACTGGTCAGCCTGGAGATTCAAAGTATAACACTCCATCACCATGGCACTGACATCACAGTGACCATGGAGAAGCACATGCCAGTAATACAATTGTCAATATACATATAGGAGACTACTACAGAATCCTCTTACTATGAATCCCGTGTGAGCACTTCACTTCCCAGTAGGCCTAGCAGGCTCATTGAATTTGGAGTCACTTTTTTCCAGCAGGGGCTCTTGATTATTATACCAACTTTCACCACAACACTGTTTAATTTTTCTTTTTTGTTTGTTATCCCCACTCCATTGCCAATCTCTTCCCTGTGACCATTTCAGATATTTTCAAACATAACTGTACTTTCTGCTTCCAGTTTTGGTATTGTTATGTTACGGTTAGGAACTTAGGGGCAGATTTACTAAGATTTTGCGTCGGGGTAGCGTCACTTTTGAGGTGCAGCACCAATGCAAAACTATTTTAGAGATTTACTAAGCCACGCAAAGCCGCTTTGCATGGTTTTGAATACTTTAGAAAATAAAAAAATAACACAACTCAGTGCATAGCACCAGGGAGGCGTTCCCATCCACCTGTGGATTTTAGCGCATTCCCAGATTTACAATAAAAAAAAGCAAGGAAATCAAGATTCGCCATTTATTTTAAAAAGGTATAACTCAATAGATAATCAAAGTCAAGAGACAGACCTTCTCAAAACATATTTTATTGTTTAGCTCAACTCGGAGAAAACGGAAGTCCTCGTCCTCGGATCCACCCCCTCCGTATGGGACAACACCTGGTGGCCCACTGCCCTTGGCAACCCTCCCACACCCATGGACCACGCCCGCAACCTCGGCATCATACTCGACTCCTCCCTTATCATGAACCGACAGGTCAACGCCATATCTTCCATGTGCTTCAACACCCTGCGCATCCTCCGCAAGACCTTCAAAAGGATCCCCCCCGAATCCAGAAAGACCATCACCCACGCACTCATAACCAGCAGACTGGACTGCGGGAGCACAGTCTATGCCGGAATCAACAGATCTCTACTCCTCAAACTCCAAACCATCCAGAACGCTGCGGACAGACTCGTCCTCAGCATCCCACGACAATACCACATCACCCAGCACCTACGAGACCTCCACTGGCTCCCCGTTGAAAAGAGAGTGACCTTCAAGCTGCTCACTCACACCTACAAATCCCTCCACAACATCGGACCCCAGTACCTCAACGAAAGAATATCCTTCTACGCACCCAAGAGAAACCTGAGCTCTGCCGACCTTGACCTTGCCCTTGCCGAAATCCCATGCATCCGCAGAGCCAGAACGGGAGGAAGAGCCTTCTCCTACATCGCGGCCAAGACCTGGAACAAACTCCCAGGCATCAGACGTACCCCCACCCAGCAGGCTTCAGGAAGAGCCTCAAGACCTGGCTCTTTGGATGAGACGTTGCTTCTCGAATCACTCCCAGTGCCTTAAGACGCTCGCGGGTGAGTAGTGCGCTTCACAAATCCCTGATTGATAGTACATACTTATTTTTATTGTACAACTCTTTCAATTTTGTTTATCTTGGGCTCCCTATCAAGAAAAGCCAAGCTAGAAAACATACTCATACATTAAAACAATCATAGACAGTCATTCTAGAAAAAAACATCCAATCCATACATTAAAAACATTGTTCAGAGTCACATAAAGTCATTGTTATACATTGTGTATTAGACTAGACATCCGTTTGTATATATCGCAATAAATGTAGAATAACTCTTCATTAATTATTCAGTACATTTCCTTGCTGTTTTTTATTTGTTAATCTGAGCCTGGTTTTGTCTTCTCCTATTCGCTGTGCTCAGGGGCCCCCTTGTGACTAGATTTACATTCCCAGATTTACTAAAGGTAGTAAACCTGCAAATGCGTCAAAATGGTGCGCCTCCTTGAACCAGGCTTAACGAGGAGAAATATCCTAATTTCTCCTTGTTACTACCTCTTCTTATGCGTGCTGCTTCTCACAGCACGCATAGCAAAAGGAAAATGCATTTAAGGATTGTTTTTGTGCAGGAAGGTGAAATTTCCTGCACAAAATCAATCCTGCCTATAACACACTCACATCATGGTGCAGAATGCCTGCTTTGTTACTAGGCAGCACACAGTGCGCTGGCACTAGAAGACAGCATCTATCAACAGAGGCCTAGGACTTGGAAGGTATAATGTTTTCTTCTTAGCTGTGGATTAAATCCTATTACTTTAGGTATATGCTACTCCCCACTTTTTTGAAAAAAGGGGTAGTCATCCACTACGCTAGCCACCTTCAGTTATAAAATGAGATTTTTACCTGTGGCAATCCCCTAGAGAAACCTCAAGGTGCATGAATACACATAAACTACACCAAGTGTTATTTCAAATACAAGTAGTATAAGAAATATGAAAAAACGTGAAAGAAACGAGATGGCACCTCACGTGCGCAACAACAATTGAGCCTGCTGATTGGTACTCATCAGCTCTGCCCACTTTTATCATCATTGGTTACCATCACGTTCCAAAGAATAATTAAGAAAGTGTCCAAAAATAAACCAAAGCTGTTAAGGTACGTGGTGAAGGAATCACATACCAAAAACGACTGAATAGTGAAAATAAAAAGTTGAGAAGGATACACCCTCAATAGGTTCAAACTTTATTACTCCTTTGATGTGCACCCAAATCAACAATTAAAAAGGTTGCTTAATGTGCATACCATTACATTTTGGCACTATGTAATGGTATGCACATTAAGCAACCTTTTTAATTGTTGATTTGGGTGCACATCAAAGGAGTAATAAAGTTTGTACCGGAACTATCACAGATGGATTTAATGGGACATTTCAAGGCATTGTAAGTTACGATCTTTGTGTAAGGTCCCCTGAAACAGGGTCAGAGGTGCCCAGTGAAGACCGTCTCTGGAAGTTCGATGGATCCAAGGCGAGACGTCGTTCTGTTATTTCTATTCCGTGGGTCAGTAATGACTCTGCCCTGACTAAAAATGCATCCAGTGTACCCACAACTCCTTTTTGCTTATTCGTTATATTACCTTAAAACACTGGACCTCGCAAAAGCCGACTAAACAACCCCCACTGATGAACACAAATGTTGCGCAACAGTATGTGCACGCTACTACTTGTGACCACACCAGTGTCCAGATGTCAGGGGGGTGGCCCAGCCCAGCCTCCTCCGGGCTCTGACGGGCGCTGACGGGCCCGCAGCCACTTTGTAGCGCCTCCTGGCGCTAATTGAAGACATGTGCAGCCGGGTGCCGCAGTTGCAGGCGAGCTGGCCCTTGTGGTTCCCCCCTGGGGCCGGAACACCGCAGTGGAACTCAGGGCTCAGGCAGGGCACAGGAGGCAGTGTTGACGGCGGTGACAGGTGAGAGCGGGACCAATTTATCTAATCTACCTTAGAACCGGCCATTCCCTCCTGCAAACTTCTTAGCCAGCATGATCTCCCTTGCACCTTGATGCTTCAAGGTCGCATTATTAACTGAGCCTCACTCTATGAACCTTCTCAACATGTGAAGTAGCAGGAGACAAGCAACATAAAAGTGCAGCTCGGTTCTTGTTGAGAGACTTGCCGTGCGCTGTTGAAAATAACATATCATCCAAAAGCAACGATGGCCCTGACCCCTGATCTCAAACCATGCATGCTTCCAGGTGCTCTATATATCTCTGCATCATCCTGCTCGAGGGGATGAAAAAAGATTCAGAGGTGCTGATCCTCAAATCCTCCAAGATGGTAGCAGGGCCCACTTCCTTTATAGAGAGTCTCCCCCTCCCTGATGCCTCCAAAAAAACATAAAACCGAACTTTCCATGTGTTAAATGAGATTCTTCTGGCTTTGGGTGAATTCAGAGTGGCTCACACTTTGCTATGGCCAAAGAGGGATGCCTTGACCTCACATTAATCCAACCTTCACACTGTACTGCACTCTACATACTACTTACAGTTATAACCCTAAATTAGCAAGCTTTGGCCTACTAGGCATAGAATTCTCAGCTTCTTCTGTTCCACTCTTCAACTGGCACCACTGGCAGCTCCACTCCTGTTCACCAGACACCTAAAACACGGAGGGTCCAGTGTACGTGTACACAAATTTGTAATTCCAACAAAGTCGCTAATTGGAAATTGTAAAACAGTTTGTAATAATACAGGCGGATCTGAAAATTGGTAATATTCACAATTGAAATTAATATTCACACTCTCAAAACTGGAAAAACCTTAATTTTTACCTCTTGATTATTAACCTCTCCATTTTTCTCCTCTTCCAAGTACCATTTTCCTGACACATGCCCTCAAATCAAAGCTATTTTTTTGAGTGGACTTTTATTTGTATACATGTATATATTGCGTATGAGCTGTAGTATCTCTGGCCAATGTGGGAGGTGTGCTTCCTTGGATCCTCCCGTCATATGCTTCTGGTATTAGTATGTGCCATGTACCCTCCTTTCATGTCTGCTTTTCCCCTCACTGCACCTAACCTTTGGCACCTACTCCAAATCTCCTTCCTAAACCTTTTCTTTCTTTCTCCCAACAGCATCTCAGCTTATCTGTTGTGCATCCCTATTTTAGAACAATTGACAAAAATTGGATTTAAGTAATGCTGTATTAATACAAATGAAAAAAAGGTGCTCTCCCCTGATCCAACTCTTGTTTGCACAGGCTAGACTAGGAATAGAGGTCATGGGTTCTTTCATCCACATTAATGTCATAGTTCATGCTTAGAGTGTGTATCAGAATTGTACCAAGACCAAAAAAAAACAGCAATGGGTGTTATCAGCCATACTAACGTCAAAGATCTTTCTTAGAATGCGTATGGGAATTTTACCAAGACCGCGGAAAGAGGTCATGGGTTCTTTCAGCCAGACTAGAGTCACTGTTCATGCTTAGAATGCGTATCGGAATTGTACCAAGACCAGGGAATGAGGTCATCGACTCTGTTAGCCATAGTCACATCATAGTTCATTCTTAGAATGCGTATCGGAATTGTACCAACGTTGGGTAGCCTGGCAATAGATGTCTGTTGTTGTCCCACCTGGACTTTCTATTGTGCTGCAAACTGTGGGTGAATCGTTTTCGTTTGAAAAACATTACTCAATTCACATCCTGTATGGATTGCATGCTACCAACTCCTCCTTTACTGGCCCGACCATTCCAAAGAGTTTAGAAGCAAAAAGATGAGGTCACCTATTCGAAAGGCCCAAAAGTTGGATATTTTGTAATCTTCTTATCTCTGATCTTCCCCTGCTAAGAGAATGTTATGCCTATGAGCTGTGGAAATCTCTGATGTTTGCTCTTTCAAAGAAGATCTAGCCAGAATTGTAGCAGACCAGTGAGCTAGCGTTTAGGACGAGCCTATCATGCAACGCAAGCTGTTGGGTTATGGAAACATATTTTGGGCTTACCAAGACCATAGAGGGGCTTCCATTCTGCCCATTGCTTACCAGTGATTGGCTTTACTGTTAGTCTGATTTTGCTTTTTATCACTTGGATGTCTTTCCATGTTTCAGCATGTCCATCTTGTGTTCAATGCGTGCGCATGTCTACAAAATGATGCAGCAGCTGCATCGTGTTTTTTATTAGCTCAGCTGAGCAGCAGCTGCAGTACTTTACAGCAAGGCTAAAATCATTAGCAAAGCCAGTAGTGCTTCTAGACAGATCTAATGGTATGCAAATGCTTGTTTTTGGGCTGCAGATTACTCTACACCAGATGTTTCTCAGCCCTCCATCGTATCTGGGCACCACTACTTGCATTCCACCTTGACATCACACACCTAGAATCTTTTCCATAGAAACATTAAGTTCTTGCAAGTGACATCACAATGCCCTGGCACATCACTGAAAAACAAGGGTAATATGAGAGCTGCTTGGGTTGCCTCAATGCATAAGACATGGGCCACTCTGGCTGTATTTGAGCTTTGCACCTTACATAGGGTACCACACCCTAACCTCATCACCGTTCAGGATGAAGAGATGCTTCACTATAACACCATCCTGCTTCTTCTCTGCCTGGTACCTCAGAACACTGGCTGCCTGCAGTGTGACCAGGATCTGAAGACCATGTTCTTTCAGTTTCAAAGGGGCTTCATCCCTGCATTGATCAATGACAGCAGTTTGCAGGAGCGAGCCCTGGAGGTGGCAAAAGGCATGGAGACCACCTTCTTCTCAGACTATGCCAGCAAGGAATACGTTGGGCTAATTGGTAAGGGAAAACAGCTTGCAATTTATAATTTAAACTTGTGGAAGGGGTCCCAGTATGCACTGATACAGGTTAGTAATAGTAGACAGTAGATGGTTCAAACAGGCAGGCCTAGAGAGGTCTTAAGAAGCACCTTTACTCCACCCAAAGGTTTTCTGCCAACCAGCTGTCACAGAATATAGTCACCCACCCATCAATTCACAACTTTGTATATCAAGCTCCAGGGAGCAGTCTTGTCGTGAGTAGCCATACCACCCGACAGACCAATTAAACACACACATCAGAAATCGGATTAGATGGAGCACACATGTTTTGTTTTTCTTATAAATGGATGAAAAAACATTTCTAAAACAAAAAACTATTTAGTTTCCTGCATTTTTTCCACTAGATTATTTTCTTTTTTGTGAAAGGTGGGGCTATTCTTTCAACAGGACGTAACATTGAATCTAAACTAAAATGTCTTCCTAAATTTCAACCTACAATTTCAGTCTTTATCAAACTTCAGAAATAGGTGTGGATCTTTGTAAATTATCAATCACACTTGTTTTAAAACCATGAACAACTTCGTACATTATGAAAACTCCACCTACAGAAAACGGAAACTGCACATTTGTAAGTAACAAGTTGAAGAGTAAATAGTAATAGGCAATATCTAAAATAGAGTGGAAGTAGGAGGGGCACCTGGAGGGACATGCAAATAAAAAAACACACCCACAAAAGAGTAAGTTGCAATTCACTAAAGTTATACCCACATCTCTTCAGGTCCTACTACATCCCTGACAGATTCAAATCTACTCCAACTAATCCTGGAAGTAAATTGCATACCACACATGGCCACTCACAGAAAGCACAATAGAATAACATAACAATTCATGAAGGCAGTGAATGAAATTACCAGCAAAATGAGAAACATGAAAATAAAATGAAAAAGACAAATCATTTTTGGACGTTACATGCACTAGTACAAATCACATGTTAACATTTCTAAAGAAATAAAATGTCCTCCATTTTTTTTTTTACAAATGTCAACTACCTTTTGACATTAGAGACCCCATACACATCACATTGTAAAAATGGAAAGAATAACTGACCTGTCATTTTAAACATCAAGCACCAGAAAAGAGAGTGTTTGTGTCAATCTGGTGCCCTACAACCACGCTTGTCAATGCAAATAGCACAATAAATGCTTAAGGCTTTTCCTTATTTCAATTAAAATGATCCGAAGGGTTAATGATTGTGCGAAAAGATTTTGGGTATGCAGGTATGTTATGTTATGTTAATTTCTATTTATATAGCGCCAAATCACCACCAGGTCTCTAAGCGCTAAAAGAAGACCCTAAACTTAGAACCCAGCATGCCTCCTGGAGCTCGGTGTGTCTAGATGGGCTTATCCAAACGCCTAAGTGAACAGAATGGTCTTAAGTTTCCTCCTAAACGGAAGTAAGGCGACTTCCCTGCGCAAGCTATCCAGAAGCTTGTTCCAAAGCTGGGGAATCACAACTGAGAAAGCTCGCCCCCCAGAGTGTCTTTGTCAAAACGTGGGCATGCCAGCAGGCTTGCCTCAGATCGGAGGCATCGTCCTGGCACATATTTCTTAAAACGGTCTTCGATGTAGCTGTGTGCTGCTCCATGGAGTGTATCCCACAAAGGGTTATTCGAATGTCCAAACTGTTGACACTTGTGTACGTTCACATTCATTACTACCTGTCTGCTCCCAGGGTTCCCCACGCTTTCTTTCAATCTGGACATGATCCTTCAGAAAGAATTATTAGTATATCTAACCACTGCATGCAGTGACTTGGTCGGTGTACTTTCAGAAATAGGCTCCTATAGTGCATCTGGGTGCGTGCATGCATTCTTGCATGCCTATAGTGTAAAGTGCGCTACAGTTGTGGACGGTTAATGTACTGTGATGTAGTGTTCTTTAGAGATGAGTCTTCAACCCTTTCCTAAATGGAGCATCGTTTGGGCAGTCCTGATTGATACAGGGCTGTTGTCCCAGATCCTGGATACATAGACGGAAAAGGCCTGTTGTTTATTTTAATTTTTATTTTTTGCACTTCCTAGTCTGCAGTCTGATGGTATCCTGGCTCCGGGTGTGCCGAGGACCACCATAGGTGAGGAGCTTCCCTGCAAGTTAAAATGGGGCTGCTGGTTGTGATGGCTTTGTAAACAATGGAACTCGTTTTTAAGATGGTGCAGACTGACAAGGGGAGCTAATGGAGTTCCATCAGGGTGTGGGTGATGTGACCATATTTCCTCTGACTCTGGATGAGACGTGCTACGCAGGGCCGGACTGGGAACCCAAACCAGCCCTGACAAAGTGCTCGGCCGCCCCCCCCGGGGGTTTGGGGGTGCGGCCGAGCTCTTTGCCAGGGCCGGTTTTCGGCCTATTTTGTTACAGGGCCGATTTTGCATTTATGCTGCAAAATGCCCCCCAGGGGCCTAAAACCGGCCCCCACCCGTGCGGCGCACCGGGGAATTGCCCGGTGCCCGCTACGGCCAGTCCGGCCCTGGTGCTACGCCATGAAGGAAGCCCTTTAAGGTTTCCAAACATTCAGCATTGCACGTACTAATTCACCCATTTATCTATGAACTCATCCATCCATGCACTCACTCTCTCATCCATCCAATCTTTTATTCATTATCATATTCACCCATTCACCCACCTCATAACCACATCCACAAATGCATGAATCAATAAAGAATCAAATCCACAGGAGTGCTTCCTTTGTGAAGTGTTTGTATAAACAAAGGGATTTTGTTCTACACCTTGACTATAGGCTAGAAGAGCTCAAGATTACTTGTGAGTCAGTATTTGTGTTTCATTCACAAAAATGTCATCTATGTATGTAATATAGGAGAAGCCAGGAGTGGCAGCTACTACCCAAGTTTGCTGTTTTTGATCCTGGAACTACTCTTGCTCCCCATGGGCCGAGGGGTCATGAGGAACTATTCTTGCTACCTAAGGTCTAATGAGTCATGAAGGCAGCAGCAGGGGCAAAAAAGAACCAAACTTCCTGGAACAAGCACACCAGATGAACACAAGTACATAAACAGAGATATACTAAAACCCTCAACAACCTCTCCAAACTGGAAGCACTCCACTCCCTTATAACCACAACTAAATCCTCTTTCTACAAGACTATGATTAATGAAGTGAATGATAGAAACACAACTCTTGAATGCTGTCGGACACATCAGTCCAACGCAGAACTGCCAATTTCACACTTGGATGACAAATTCAAAGGCATCAATCATTTCTTCCCAGAACATAAAATTAGATTCCATATAACTAAACAGAACAGGCAGTCAATCTGCGTCCGAAAACCCATCTCTTATCCTAAAGTAAACAGATTTCAATCCACCCTAAAACACACAAGCATTTCCGACTGCCCCAAGACTACCTTCTACAAAGATCACGTCATTCCATCATTAATCAGGAAGACTTTTCAATGAGATGACCCTACCACCCTTTTCAACATTGTTCAGTTCTGTCGGTGAAGAAAACTTCCTTGTGGACGTCAAACTAGGACAGATCATCCAACCTCTACTGGACTCAGACTTCATTAACAACTGCACTATCATCCACTTATCTTTCATCAGACTGTCAATGAAAAAGTATTCTCCACTCAACTGCAGGATTAAATCCACAAGAATAATTTTCTATAATACAACCAATCTGGAAGCCAGCTGATGAGAGTCACTTTGTAGCTATACAGCCCTTGTAAAAATACATACATATTAAAAAATAAAATTGAAATTGAAACAGAAAGTGGGTAAAGGAGCAGGTTAGGACTAGGAGAAGGGAGAGAGAAAATGAAAGCACTCAGAAGGGAAGAGGAACAAGTTGGGGGAGAGCAAGCAAACATGTGCACCTTCTAGGAGTGTTGGATGATAAATAAAAAACAAGCACCCCCAAGTTAGCAGTGGACGGGTGCAACTCATCCAGTCGGAACACTATGAGACGGAAATGCTCAATGGTGGGACAAAGACAGGAATCATGAGGAAAGCCACTCAATCAAGAGCGGAGACCTGGGACAGGCAACAAAGTCATCCATTCATAAGCAAGGGACTCACCTAAACTGGAAGCCCTTCACAGTAACTCTATGTAGGACAGCATTGGGTAGGCAAACATAGCTTTTTTATGCAAAAGAGTAGGTTTCACCTCCTTGAGTTGCATTTGTACTTTATTGTGCTATTGGAAACCTCCTTGTTCACTTATTCTTCCATGCACCATGCTTTTCTGCATAAAAACCGTACAAGACATGAGTGTGAGGGCCTAACTTCACTCTTATAACAGCCCAAGGCCAAGCCCCTTAGTCTTCTGCGATTAGGCTTACACAAAAAACAGGTTTATCAATTGAGGCATAGATTTCCATCTTCAGAAGTCACAGAGGGCTAATGGGTGACGTCAGAGTCTTTATTTATATTATTTTATGGTTATACATATTTTTACTTTACCTTTTTACCTTACTGGGTGTTAGTATTTTTTAAACATTTTCTTAAACACAGTGACCTCCTAAAAAGCTATTGGAGCACCTCACCGTGGTCTTTTAATATATAGACAGCGGTTCAACCTTTGATCCTATTCTGGTGGTCCACAGACACATAAACCTCTAACCTTAATTCTATCCCAGTATTCCCAAACATTTTGAGCTAAATAATTGTATAAAGTTGGTTTCTCTCTCAAGGATTATAGTTTCATCAAGTAAAAAGAATACTTGAAGTCTAATGTATTGCCTTCCTAATGTATTTGATATATTTATTATTAAAAACCATTAAAGATGTGTTTAACAAAATAATCATAAGCATTGTGAACATGCTCTCTTTAAGTCCGACACTAATTGTTAGTTCAGGACAAAGCATATGTGAAGGTGCGAAAAGTCAATGTTCGGATTCCAAAACGCTCGCCCTGAACTAGCAATCAGCTTCTGACTAAAAATACTTTTGATTTGCTTATGATTTTCTAGAAAATCATATGCATCTGCACTTGTAAAGAGATAGTTGTCTAAGAGTTCAGTGGTCTCTGCATGTATAGACTGCCAAAAAGGCCCATCCAGGCTGCCTGTTCTCCCATCCAGCAGGCAGCGGCAGACTCCAAGCACCTACACTTCTTGTACTGGACAGGGGGCATATCTGCACTTTCCAGCAGCACCCACAGACACTTCCATGTAGGCAACATCTATTCTGGAATAGTAAGCATCTGGTGTTCTCGTTTCTATGCAATCACTGTCTTTTTCAGCTTTTGACATAAAGAATCAACATAACCTCCAGCTTTGCCCATACCAAGCTCACTTGCACCCTCTCTTGGTCCAACATCAATCCAATTACTCCTTCTGTCCCACCACTTCTGCTCAGGGCCCTAATTTCACATGATTACCAATTGATTTGTGAATGCAACATGGGTCTTATACCAGTGTGTTGTCACTCACATATTTAAACGCAGTTGCCGAGGAACTTTGATGTGTGTGTGTGCGTGCGTGCGTGTGTGTGTGTGTGTGTGTGCGTGTGTGTGCGTGTGCGTGTGTGCGTGCGCGCGTGTGTGTGTGTGTGTGTTAATGTTGAGTTAGAAATCGTAAAACTGGCTTGGGGATCCTTGGCTTGCAGTCGTGAATGAATGGGAACTGCAGAAGTCAACGGATTAAGAACCACTGCATTATGCTACTTCTACAGGTAACAGCAGGAACCATGGACATGTAGTGAACAAGGCATTTTAAGTCTTTTCTAAAGGAAATTTGCAAGGTTTGGTACCTAGATTGACTGGCAAGTCACCACCAAATAAGCCTGCCTTTCTTTATTCATTCTGGTTCCCTTAACAACATGCCTGTAGTTGCTTTTGCACTATGCAAGGTGTTTTATGTGGACAGACTTGCATTTCATCCATGCCTCTCTGGGTAACTATGCAGTTTGTTTAGGCTGGGGGACTAGCCGGGCTGTTTTGGATAAGGAGGTTTAAACATGGAGAGTGGGCGATGGACTTCAGTACGTAGATCCTGCCCACCTTTTGCATGGCTTGTTGTAATCTTCCTCTCTGTCTCATTCCACAGAGACCAATGACTTTGCAGATGTGGCAGAAGAGGCTAAGATGAAAACAAAAGCCCTTCAGAATAAGCCATCCTCAGGTGAGAACATACCCTTCATCTTCTCATCATTAATATTCTGGTCACACACAATCTTCTTCATCATGAGTCTTTTTTATGGGTTACCTCATGCTGGAGGTGTGGTCTACTCATTAAGATGTGAATTTTTTAACTGGTACACCTGATGAGTTCTAGTGACAGATTTACTACTTGTGTGATCCTAGGAGACTCACTTTTTCTGTGTATGGCTTGGTTCTCTTGTGTGGCAAAATTGGCAGAACCTAGAAATAGGCTAAATTGGAGTATCAGATTCTATGAAATGAAAGGGAGATTTTTACCCAGATGTAGTGATCGTGTGAAAGAAGAAGGATACTGCAATAAAAAATAATTCTGATTCGGTCAGTTTTAGAGACAGCTTTAGCTATCTGCTAGAGGCTGTGACAAAGCATACACACATATGCATATACCCATATATACAGAGAGGGTCAGCCCCCTTCAGACGTTGGTGGCTGGAAGCCTCATTCATGTTTTGGAACAGCCCACACTACAGCTTTTCACAGTTGTAAGTGTTGGTCAATGACATTTGCCCCTTAGCCTGTTTAAAGGCCAGTCTGTTGGTGGGATAGTTCTTTTATGTGATTTGGGAAAGGCGGGCACTGCATGGCAAGTGAGCCTTGTTCAAACCATAGCACTTCATGTGCTAAAGATGTTGTATGACCGAGGCATGCATGGCTAAACCATGCATGCCTCTACCACGCAGCCGAAACCACAAATACGTCTTAACCACGCATTCCTTTCCCACACAATTTTGTTGTAAATGCATGTTTGGTAAGGGGATATGCATGGACACAATCGCCACTACTTCTACCCGCCTCCCTAATATTCTATTCTCCTACCCCGCTCCCCTGCCCTTAGGCCTACATTGCCCCGCACTTTAAACTACCCCACCCCGCCCTTTAACTTAACCCAGCGCTGCCCTTAAAATTACCACTACACTATTTCCACTTCCCTGAGCCCTAGAAGCCCGCCCCTTTAAGAAAAACTGCCTGACCCCCCCAACCCTGAACCCTATATCTGACCTTCAACTTAAAAAAAACGCTTGACCCCGCCCAGAAGCTTACCCTCTTGCTGCCCTTAAAATTACCTCAACCCCCTCCCCCACCCTAAGCCCTAAAACCCTGCCCCTTTAAAAAAAATTGCTTGACCCCCCGATTGAAACCCTAAATTCGACCCCCAACCTTTGAAACAACTACCCCCAAAATGAAACTTACCCCGCCCTGCCGTTAAAATTGCCCCAAACCCCTCCTGCCCGCCTGAGCCCTAAAACCCTGCCCCCTTAAAATAAAACTGCCCGACCCCTCCACCTTGAACCCTAACACTGACCCCCAACCCTTAAAAACTACTCCCCACAAACCCAGCCCCAGCCCCACTTACCTGTCTGGAGCTTCCTGTTCAGACTCTTTCTCTTCCTCTCCCCGCCCATCCGGACACTAGACTGTGCTATCTGCCTTAACCATGCATATGAGTGGTTATTGTAAGATGTGGGGTTCAGGCAAGCATGGTTGCGCTCGCAAAGGAACGGCACACGTGGCTCTGCCACTTTGTTCCGGCCATTTCCACCTAAAGCAGGGATGCTTTCGTGGTTGTCGCAGACCTGTAGAGCACATTATCACCCAGTCTAGCCAAAACTAGTGTCTAGTGGTACTGATCGAAAAGCCAGATCTTCAGCCTCTTGCAGAATTCAAGAAGTGGGTAGGAAGCTCTTTTGTGTAGTGGCAAGTCGTTCCATACTTTAGGAGTGATGTAGGAGAATGCTCGACTGCCGGATCTGGTTTTTCATATGCGTGGGATATGTGCAAGTAGGAGTCTGTGTGAGTGAAGGGGTCTGGAATGTTTGTGAAAGCAGATGTGATTGTTGAGGTATGCTCTGCAAGTGGTATGCAGTGCCTTGAAAGTGTGGGCGAGTAGTTTGAATTGTGCTCCTTTGTGTATGGGGAGCTAGTGGAGCTGCTACCGATATGGTGTGATGTGAGCACAGGGTGTGAGGTTGACAGTGATTCTGGCTGCAGAGTTCTGAGTGGGCCTTCTGGTGAGTTTTTTGTTGATCCTGGCATAGAGCTTGTTCCAGTAGTCCAGCTTGCTTGTGACCAGGGTATGCGCAACAGTTTTGTGGGAGCTGATTGGGAGCAGAGCCATTTGAAAAACTGTTAGAAGCGAATTTGCAACCCGCCCTGATTTTATCATGAAATATTGGCTTCAGTGGGCCTTGGGTACCTGGCATTTATTGTTATTGTGAAGTATGAACCTTAGGCACACAAACTGCAAAGACTTTCTCATTGTCTCAAGCAGTGCTTACTGCTGCCTGCTTTATGAAACATTTGAAATATAATTCAAAGTACGCTTGCAATAAGGTGGAAAGAAAAAGTAATTCATTCACAAAACCAGAAATGTAACACAATCATGTTCAAGGTAACATCTCTATAAAGGTAAACAGTACCTTTGATCAGCGCTTAGAGACCTGTCAGTGATTTGGCGCTATATAAAAATAAACTAACATAACATAACAGTTGGGCAAAAGAGTTTGATGGATGGTTTGCTGGAATTAGACATTATACTACTGTGTTTTGTTATTCATAAGACTCCTCTGTAGATTATTGTACCAAGCAACCCTAGTGGATTACAGCTCCAGAATCAGGCGCGTGCACTCTAAGGCATTCTGTGGCAGTGGCTCCTTCTGTGTGTTGCTTTTCAGAAAGCATTTCCTGCCTGAGGCCACTGATGCTTGTTACTAGGCGCATTGACGTGTGTGCTGTGCTGCGTTGTGCCACTGATGTTCAGACCAGGCTATGGAGACTCACAGTGACCCCTTATATGTGTTGCTATACAGCAAACACTGACTTCTGTCTGTAAAAGGGTCAATTATTGATTCAACAGCTGTGCACTAGATGGGGTCATGTTTGTTGTGACAGGTATTATTGATCAGTATTGCAAGTAGCACAGCAATGCCAAGAGCATCAAGGTTTTGTGGCCTCACAGAGGGTTGTATGTTGGAACAGCGAGTTTCAGAACCATGACTACCCTAACAACGAGGTCGCAACCACGACCTTGTCTAAACCACGATTTCTTTTTACCACGCATTCCTTTACCATGATTTTTCATGTTAAAGGAATGCATGTTAAAAAAAAATGCTTTTCTACTACTACTCCGATCTCCCCAAACCCTCCTGCCCCATAAAAATAAATTTGCCCCACACCTATTAACAAACACTTTCATCCATTCCCCCTAAAAACGAATCCCTAACCCCTACCCCTAAAAACGAACTCAACCCCCTTATAACTAATTCCCACCCTTAAAAATAATCACGATCACCCACCTCCTAAAATCGTACTCAACCCCTTAATTTCTAATTCCCCCCACACCATATAAACAAACATAGCCCCATAAAAACGAATCCCAAGCCCCCACCCCCTAAAAACGAACTCAATCCCCATAAAACGAATTCCCCCAACCCTAAAAATAATCGCGATCACTCCCACCTCCTAATAACGAACTGTGACTCTGGTACTCGTTGTTCCGGAGTCGTTGTTCAGGACATTTCCCCTCACAGACCTCCCCCCCACAACCTGTTTTATCTTCACCATAACAGTCCTACTCTTTAGATGATCAATGAGCAAAAATCCCATTTATCACTAACTTCAGCCATTGGATCAAAATTACATGTTGTGCATTTACTTTAACATTATTTGAACTCTGTTGGGTATCTCACCCTGGAATCCAAACCTTCTCCGATCTATCAATTGCATTCTGAAACTTCAACTTTTATCATGCGTTTCCTTTCAAAGGCTAGCACTTTCAGTGGCCCAATAATTACTCTAGAGTGGTAGGGCAAAAAATACAGACAGATGAATGCCCACCAGGAAGTATATCTCTGCTCCGCACTCATGCATGATTCTTACAGGGGTGAAACCAGCCAACGACATCATCTATCTATTCGGATGCTTCACTCTCTAATGTCCACTAATGCCCATCACTAGGCCTGTTGGCGTTTGAGACCATTGACGGTCCTTGGTGCTTGGGGCCATTGCTGCTCTTGCAGACTGGAGCCAGAGATGATCATTCTCTCTTCTGCCTTTGGAGACATTACTGACTGGGCTGATGGCTTCACTGCAAAGAGTTACTGATCCACATTTACTGCCTGGGACCACTGATGTATATTACTGGCAGAGGCAACTGATGCCAGTACTCTCTGTGACCGCTGCGACATACAATGTTTTTGGATTTGGTGACTATACTGCCCAAGAACTGTGATATGTTTGGCCGTTGATTAATGTGTTAGCCAACAAAGAAACACATATATTTTGGAAATTGTTTGGCTTTTCCAAACCATGTTTTTAACATTAGTTTTTGAGGATGGAGGAAAGTAGAACAATCGCCACCGTGTACTTATGGTTCAGCATCACTTTCTATTAAAAATTATTTTTTTGATTTGCCTGTATATAACTTATGAACCCGTGCACAGATCCCCTATAAATTTGGCTGTCACTTGGTGTAGTCAGCTAAGGCCCAGCATAGCAATTTCTGTGCTGATCTGTGCCTGGGGAAAGGGGAAGGCAGGGGCTGAAAGAAAGTTGTGCTTTCGCACTTCAGTTCTCACAGGAAATTTTGTTCAAGTTTACAGCCAAAAGCACTGAATGGATTTACACCAAATTTGGCATGAAAGTAGAACTTTTCTGCTTGCTATGAATGAAACACCCATTTGCAAATTGCACTGAAAAAAGGTAATCAAGTAAGAGTTAAACATGGCGGTCATTGTGAGTCATTGAGTGCGTTGTGCGTGTCGCGTACTATAACAGGCAAATTCCAGTGGATTTCTGCAGTTGAGCCAGAACCATGCCTCCTTTACTCTCCTGCCTCTCTTCAGTCTTTGGAGACCCACAGGAGAAGGTACGAGTGATGATTAGCATTCCACTGCCTTTCTTGAATCACTGGAAATCTGGGTGTAGTAGGGGAAGACCAGAGAAGAGAGTCCTTCCCCAAGTAGTCAGAACAGTGAAAAAAACTACTTTCATTTTTTCACTGCTGTGAGTAAATAATTGGAATTTGGGTGTGGTATTCAGGTTAATGGCTTCCAATGGAGCCATACACATCTTAAAATGTAAGACAATGCACCATAAACACACTCTAATAGGTTGTTGTTTTGCTAAAGTTTGTTGAGTGCAGCAGGGGGATAATGATACGCAAGCCTCCTTCATAAGATCTCCCCTATAGACAGTAAATACTTCCTGTAATTTACTAGCATATATTTATGTTATATTATGTTATGTTACGTTGACTTGTAGAGCGCACTAATGACCCATGAGGGTATCTAGATACTTGAGCATGTCAGTGGGTGTTTGGTCCCCACGGAGTTAATCGAAGAGCCAGGTCTTCAGATTGTTGAAGAACTCAAGAAGTGAGGAGGAGACCCTAATGTGCTCAGGGAGATCATTACATGTTTTGGGTGTGATGTAGGGGAATGAAGGACCTCCTGCTCTGATTTTGAGAATGCGTGTGTGTGCAATTGAGCGTTGACATAGAGCGTTGGTCTTTGGCCCTCTGGTGAAAGTGTATGAGGCTGTAAAGGTATGTTTGTCCAATGTTGTGTAGGGCTTTGTATGGTTGAGTGAGGAGTTTGAATTGGAGCTCCTTGAGGTGCAGTGCGATGTGGGTGTGGCATGGGAGGTCTAGTTTGAGTCTAGTGGTGGTGTTCTGGATTTTTTGTAGGAGTTGCTTGGAGATTCCAACATAGAGTGCATTTCCGTAGTTGGGCCTGCTTGTGATGAGTGCTTGGGTGACGGTCCGTCTGGTGTTTTGTGGCAGCCGCTTGAAGATCTTATATAGTATGCGTAGGATGTGGAAGCCAGAGGGGCTCACTGCATTGACTTGTGTTGTCATGGGAAGTTTGTCATCTAGGATGATCCCCGGGTTTCTTGCATGGTTGGTGTGTGTTGGTATTGATCCTAGCTCCAACAGCCACCAGCTGGAGACTCATGGGGAGGTATTGTTTCTAAAGATCAGAACTTCTCTCTTATCGAAATTGAGCTTCAGGCAGGTTGATCTTACCTAGTCGACTACCATGGTCATGCAGTTCGTGAATTTGGATCTGGAGATTGTTCTCATATCCGTCAGGGAGTGGATAAGTTGGGTGTCATTGGCATATGAGATGATGGCGATGCCTTGAGATTGGATGATGTTGGCTAGTGGAGACATGTAGATGTTGAACAGGGTGGGGCTGAGGGAAGATCCATGGGGGACTCCGCTGAGCAGACTCTTGGCCTCCTATGTGAATGGTGACATTCTAATTTTTGGGGTTCTTCCCGTGAGGATGGACCAGATTCATTGGAGTTTGGCCCTTGGAAGCCTCTGTTGTGGAGTCTTCTGATCAGAGTGTTGTGAGAGACAGTGTTGAAGGCAACGGATAGGTATCCGTAGTCTAGGATGATCCTGATGTTGTCGGTGGCTGCAATGAGTGGTGTTTCAGTGCTGTAGTTCTTTCTAAAACCTGATTTGGGTGTTGTCCAGTAGTGGGTGAAGCTCGAGGTGGGCTGACTGTTGTTAGTTTATGGCCTCTCCCAGGACTTTGGATGGGTACGGGAGCAGGGATATTGGCCGGAAGGTGCACAGTTGTTTTTGGTCAGCTGATGTTTATGGATTGAGATATGCATTGTTTGGATAAAAAATAACAACCACAAAACAAGACATCACCATTCTGATTTCAGAGCAGTAATACCATCATATAGCAGTACTGCTATGACATCATGGTCCAATCTCAACGGCCTACACTGTGATGGAATTTGAGAACACAATTTATATTTTGTAATAAATAGGTGGTTGAATCAAGGAGGAAAGTGTTTTTATAATTTACCATCATTATAAATATTATCTTTGGCTTTATACTTGAATAGGATGGAGAATGACAGGCTCATCCAGGCTGTATTTTACCAGAAGGAAGAACAAGCATTCACAAGTATGTAATGGGTGAATGCAAGACTCAGTCAATGGTTGTATTACTGAATAGGTGAGAGGGTGCATAAATTAATGAATGGGTGAATGGCTGAATTCTTAGATGGATGAATGGACAAGTGGCTGAGTGCAGGGAAAGATGAACAGATTAGCAAATAACAGCATAGTTGAGTGTAGCGATGGATGGATGCATGGGAGTGTGAGAAGGTGGATGGAGGCCTTAGGTGGATGGGAAAGTTACTTAGTGTGAGCGCGGATGAATGAATGGTACTTGTGAGACATTGGGTTGTTGGTTGAGCGGGATAAATGCCCCAATCAGGCAACAACCACAATCCTTGTCAGGGTGATCCACAAAAGTCACTTAATTAACCTGTTCAAACTGTAAGAGGCAAACTGTAAAGTAATTATGCAGCACACTAACAGCAATAAAGTGACAACACAACATCAAAAAAGTCCTAAACCACTTTAGAAAAATATAGATAATTTTAATAAATAAAATTATTCCAGAAAGACAAGAATCCAATCAGTGGCACCGAAGATATTCACTTTTAGGTGAAAATAACACCTAGAAGCACAAAGCGCCGCTCATGGTCATCGGGGTAAGTAGAATGGGTGAAAGTCACCAGTTCAGGCCAACTGCGATGGAGCACAGGTCAGATACAGGGACCAGGTTAGACCCGCTTAAGAGTGACCTTCTGAGTCCGACTTGAAGAGTTCCGTTCACTGGGAAGGGGGTAGGGCATCTTGGACTGTTGTTGCTTTAGCACAAAGTACTGATGTTGTGTTGCTGGTTGCTGTGGACAGTCATTTTGGGCACAAAGAGCTGGTCTCACTGGTACTTCGTGTTGACGGTTGTCGCAGGCAGTAGAGTATTGGCATAAACGGGCATGTTAGCTGTCGTGAGGAGCCCAAACTTCAGGATTCGTACCTTTACCTTAGGAGGAGTAGACTCTGATACCAGCCAAGGGTCAAGGACCTGGGGAGGCACTCCAGCAGAGTCCAGCAGGGCTCAGGCAGGTCCAGTTGCAGCAGGTGAGATGGGCAGGTGCAGGGAGGTCTCTGGAGTTTGTTGTGTCCCTGTAGTTCACACAAGAGGTCAGCCATCTGACCCTTGGAGTCAGTCTGGTCAGCCTTGGATGAAGGCAAGCAGGTTCAATCTTCCTTCTCAGACAGCAAGACAGTCCTTCAAACAGCATGGTAGTCATCTGGCAGCAGGGCAGTCCTTGTTCTATAACTTCCAAAGGTCCAGGAGTGTTCTGAATGGTTTACACTGGAGGTCCAGTATTTATACCTGGTGCCAGCATTTGTGTAGGGGGACTCCCTGTCCTACCCCCACATCTGATTCTGGAAGGTTCTCTCCCTGTGACGGCTCCAAACTGTCTAGGGGTGACAAAATGTATGGCAGGCCTGCTGTAAGGTTACTTTGTGTGCAGGAGGTAAAGCCCTTTGAAGTGTAAGTGAGGTTGAGTACAGCCCCTCCCCAGTCATCCTGTCAGGATGGCCCATCCTCTTCTCACGTAAGCCCCCTTTGTCTTTCTGTCTGGAAGCAATACACTGACCTCAACAGCAGAGCCATTCACAGTCATGTGACAATATATGATGTTGCTTAGCATACCGTTACTCCGCAGGTATTTACTTCGAAGTTTTTACTTCGCAAATACCATTACTACGCATGATTTTAGTGTGCATGCTTTTACTTCGCAGATATATACAAATACATTAAAATTGCTTTTACTTCGCAGTTAATTATTACGCATTCCATTATAACGCGTTTTTGGTGCTTTAAAACAAAAAATTAATAGCAATAGTAACCTATCCCCTGGCACACACCCTGAACCCTAAAAATACCCCCTACACCCCAAAACCCTATCTCACCCTGACCCCTAAAAATATCCCAGTACCCCAAAACTTAAACGCACCCTGAACCCTAAAATTTCCCCCCACAACCCAAAACCCTAACCTACCCTGACCCATAAAAATACCCCAGCACCCCAAAACCTTAAATGCACCCTGAACCCTAAAAAAAACCCTACACCCCAAAACCCTAACCCACCCTGACCCCTAAAAATACCCCTGTTCCGCAAAACTTTAATTTGCACAGTAACTCCATTATGCGTAGTAAGTGCATGCTAAGTAATGGAACATGCTAAATAAATGCATGCTAAGTAAATGCATGCTAAGTAATGGCATCTGCGAACTAAAATATGCATAGTAATGGTAATACGAAGTAATGACCGCGTAGTAAAGGTAGAATACCGGCTCTGGACACTACCAGAAGGCACAAATGGGTGGGACAAGAAAATTCCAACTTTTTAAAAGTGGCATTTGAGAATTGTTTCTTAGAATCCGACTTACCAATTAAAGAGGTTTTTAAATTGCAATGAATTTGAGTGTAAACAGCATATCTCTATCTGATCCCAAGACAAAGTTATCACTTATTAAATGTAACACGGTAACTCAGGGATAGTCAATGGGAGATATAGGCCTTGCAACAGTAAAAAAACAACTTTAGGAGTTTTCCACTATTAGAACATGTAAAACGTAAACACACATATCTTACTTTTTAAATACACTACACCCTGTCCTATGAGCCTTTAGACCCTACCTTAGGAATGACTTTTAAGTATTTGCTTTATATGAAAACATGGTTACAAGCTTTCCTATGCTCGCATGACCTTCTACCATTGAGGGCTTGCAGCAGTTTTGGAGAAAAAGCCGCCACAGGTAAAGTGACGGTAGTAGCAACATGACTTCAAGACCACATTCATTAATTTAGTTACGCATTCTTATAGAGACCAATCGAAAGGTATCAGGATGCTGTACCGCAGAACAACAGACTGCAAAGAATCGTTACATATAATCAAAGTAGACAACCATGTAATTGGCAACAATTATGTACAGCTAAGCACCAAAACCACATCATGACACACCTGGAGGGAGATGAAACAGGACACAAGAGATAAAGATGTGTAAACTATGGTTTGTGCAGGATAGAATCATCATATCGAAGGGTAGTGCAGAGGTGAGCAAAAAAGATAATATCCATAGCTAGAGAGAACAAACAATACTCTAGATATAGTTCAAACAAAAACATATTAATTTTTTTTTTTTTACCATCTCTATTCACTCACCAGCGAGTTCTATGGTGTTCCAGAGAGGTCCACTTGCAGTAAGTAATTCCACCGCTTTGCCCCCAGAAAAGAGCTGCTATTACACAATGAAATGCAGAAATCAGTATGATAAAACATATTTCTGCATATTAATCTATATTCCACTGTGAGCTGTAAGGGATACCTTGTACTCCCCGGGTAATATTGTAACCGAGAATGGAGGCCAGGGTGCTGCTGGCAACCTGCAGAGAGACCATCCAAAAAGTAATATGGCACTATTGACAATCAAGCAGAGGCCTGTTGCTGTAGCTCAAGCAGAAGGGGAAGTAGTATCGTCCACAATATTCGTTCAAGTCTATAGATCCATCGTTAAGAGACACCTTTGTCACTTGACTATGACTACCGGTTCCTCAGATTAAACCTACGCAAGAAGTAGAAGTCTTGAACAACTTGGGAGAAAATACAGGCAGAAATCCCAACCCACATAGAAAGGAGAATATCAAGAGGGTTACAGACTTGGGGAAGTAAAACAATTAAACCACCAGAAAAGTATACCCATTCGGATGAGCGCTGTTCTCACTATCCACAGGACTAAGGCCAAAGCAGATGTTGAGACAGATACTTTGAAGATTGGAGGAAAATCAAGTAGAGTACCACATGAGTGACCTCTCTTCAGAGGAGAACTTTAGAAGGACAAGCCTGATAATGGGACATGGAACCTACTGGTAAAATGGAAGAAAGGGATGAGATAAAAAGATTTAAAAAAGAAAACACTTTAAAAAGAAACTTGTTTGGCCACTGAAAAGATACATGCTTCAAATAGTTGAGACATGGGGGATGGGGCTGCTATGCAGCCATTTAATATATTCAAGCAGAGACTCCTAATGGCCATACTAATGTGCAAGATCAGACATATACCACACTTAGACAAACAGGAAACAATGCCACATAAGTGGTATTCTAGACTCATTGGTCAAAAGCATGTGAAATAATATTAGAGGAGGAGGGATGGCCTCTGCTGTTTATCATAGATATTCCTAATGGGGAAGATGTTTTAGATGAAGCTTTTTCTCCAGTAGTGCCTAATGTACTTCTGTATAGATGAGTGGAGTAGGAAGCAAACCCTAAATCAGCAAAAATGGAACAGGTTGGGATAAAGAAGGTACTTTACCGATAATTATCATCAGGGATGAACTACAGATTGAGGCACAATATTCACTTAAGCTCAGACTAAGCAATATATTAAAAATACTAACTGAGCTCCAGTGATTGTTCCTTTGTTTCACTGTTTTTCAAAAACTGTATTTTTTCCAGTAGTTAAATCCACAGATTAGACTTGGATAATAGAAAGTTCAGCAGCTGTACCCGTTCCCATGCTGTACAGATTACAAATAAAATTGGACGCATGGCCAGTCTTGCACACAAAAAATATAGAACATCTTTTGGCATCACTAACTTTTTTTCAGCTAAAGTATAGTGCCAGAACTACAATACTTGACCACCTCTGCACCTTGGTGTCCCCAATTTGTGTTGATGTATATCCCACAAAAATATAAAAATAGTTCAGACGTGTTTGCCTCAAGAACAACAGAACTCTTATCAGAGGACTCAGGTGTAGGGCCACATTTTGATCTTAGCAGACTGGGTACTCCATCACAAAAGTGACAGATATCCCATCTGCAGAAATATAAATCCCATAGGATATAATGAGATTCATTTTTTGGTGGACAGGATATCTGTCACCGTTGTGACAGAGTAACTCGACCACCAAGATCTAAATCAGGCCTGTAGTAACTTTACAGAAACACACAGTCACTGAATGATACCATCAGTGATGTCAAAAGTGATGTCATTTGACATGTCATCAGTGATGTCACTGACCATGTCATGAATGATGTAATATGTGACGTCATCAGCAGTGCATTGCAGGGGCGCGAGTTATAGTTAGCTGAACTAACTGTAACGCCGGAATTTCTATGGTTTTATACAAGTGAAATGTCCAACTAACTATAACGTTCCTGAAACTTATGGTTTTTTCAGTGAATTTCTATGATTTTTTAAATGCTAATTTCTAACTATAACATACCTGAAACCTATGGTTTTTTCAGTGAATTTCAAAGGTTTTTTAAATGAAAATTTGTAAGTCTAATGTACCTTAATCCTATGTTTTTTTATTTTCTATATATATATATACATATATACATTTAAAAAAAATGTGAATAATTTTTAGTTAGGAAAACTATAGTCAATCTTTTAAAAAAAAACTATTATAGAGAAGTCGCGCACCCTTCGAGCACTCTACACGATGGCTGCGCGCATTCTGGTAGCCATTTTGAAAAGTCGTGCTGCGGTCGCGACTTCGGTGTAATTTGTAAAGTATGAAATAGCTTTACATTAATTATAAATAAAAGCTTTTCCTTTAAGTGTTTGTCTAAATGTATTAATAAAAGTATTTTTAAAGTATTATTTTCAATATAATTTCGACTAAAAATTATTCCATTATTATTGGATTCGGAGGTTAGGAGGGATGGCCATTTTGCTTGATCTGTTTTGCAAGATATTTTGGTCTAGTCAGGTGAACACCCTCGTCCGGGTGAGGTACGGCTTGGGAATTCTATTCAAAAGGTGCGGAATCCACAGGCAGAAGTATCCATCAGAAGAACAAGTTACTTACCTTCGGTAACGCTTTTTCTGGTGGATACAGTATCTGCCTGCGGATTCCTCACTGTCCCACCCGCCTCCCGGTTATCCACCTGTTTCTACCAAAAAGATGCTATTACTGTTTGGCATGAATGTTTTTAATATGTCTTAATCATGCGTATGTTTTAATAGTGAGAAATGCTTGATCTGTCGCTATTTCTTTATGCCTTTATTGGTTATGCATTTGTATATATATATATATATATATATATATATATATATATATATTACCTACTGGCGGTCGCCAGTAGGTAGTTATAGTTAGGACCGAGTTTCCATAGGAAATCTCAAAATTCTATTTTGAATAACTTTGGCGCCGATTGGCGAATCCTCGCGAAATTTTAATGGGGCGCTCCGTTCAGCTCCTACCCTGAAAGTCTCGGGGTGATTCGTCAAGCGGGGGCTGAGAAAAAGGGGGGATCCCAAAACACGTTTTCCCCATGGATTTTTCCATAGGGACTTTAGTGGCAGCTACAGCCCGAACGGCTGAACAGAATTATGTGAAATTTGGCAGAGAGGTAGCCATAAGGTCCATGAAGTGCCTTTTGCAGGTTTGGTGTAAATCTGTTCAGTTTTTCCAGAGAAAATAGCATTTAAATCAATATATATATCTATACGTGCGCAGCGTGCGCTCACTGAGCAAGCCCTGTGCGCGCACCCTGCCGTGCGCGAGCGCACTTCTGATTGGTTGTTAGATGTCAGTAAACATTCGAATCGGTGGAAATCAGGAAGCGGCGGGCGCCATTTTGTCTCTCGCAGTCTGAGGCAGTAAAAAACAAAGGGGGAGAACGTGTAAAGGGGGCAGAGTGGGGAGATATTGACCCACTAGGTATTGTCAGGGGGTCACAGTAGGACCTTGTAGGGCAAAAAAAAAGAATTATATTTTTTTTAAAAATATCGCCGAGTGCGCGCACCCAGCGCGCACCCGAAAAAAAACTTTAACAAAAAAAAGAAAAAAAAATCACAGTAAAGTGTTTAGATATTAGGTGGCTCTAAAATGAGCCCTTGTGTTCATTGAGTGTTTTTTTTTTGTAGTACCTACAAGTAAGTACCGATGCAGAGTCTTAAGTTCAAGAGGAAGACTCTGTTGCCTTCATCAGTGAAGTGTAGACCATCTCCTCTATAAATGCCTTGCATGTTGTAACGCAAGTTGTTGTGGTATATAGAACCCATACCATAGTCTCTGAGGAAAGCAGAAATAGATTTGTTGACGTGCTTCCTTGCTTTGTCAATCTGCGGACAAAATTGGTTGGACCAGTTCCACTTTTGCCTTTGGCATATATTAGAATATACAAAGGCAGTTTGTGGAAAAAGCACCATCAATTGCACAAAGGTGTCCTTCATAAGCATTTCCAGACCTACCCCAGTTAAAGTGCGTAGGTCATTTCCACCACAGTGCACAATAATAAGGTTAGGCTGTGGGAGATGTAGAAAGGTTTTCACCAAAGGCATTAATTGGTGCCACTTTAACCCTCTCTGACCAATCCATTTAATGTCTACATTTGGCAAAGCAAGGTCTCTCACCATACCTCTTTTTTCTGCATACTTTTCACTCCAGAAGACATAGCTGTGACCTACAATCCACACTGTGAACATTTTCCAAGGAGATCTGGATGCACTCAGGAGGTGTCTTTCAGTAGAATGGTAAAAAGAAATGAAAGACAGTTTGGAAATGGAGGCATACATATTTTTTTTATAAAAAAAAGAACTGATTGGCTGTTTCATACCATTCTAGAATAAAAACTAGGCTGTATGTGTAAATTTATAGAAGCATGTTTTGTATTGGTACAGAAAAATGTGTTACCAAAGAACAGTACTATGGATTTGCTGTTAGGTTTGAAAAGTCAAGCACTCCTGCTCTTTGGAAATGAAACATTGTGTGGCGAACTTCTGACCTAACTCCACACAGCAGTGTTCCATGAGCTGTTGCTATGGTAGCAGGCAGAAGTCAAGTTGGGGGAAGGGTACTAGGCAGAAGTCAAGTTGGGGGAAGGGTACTTTTGGAAAAGGGTTGGTTTTCAACCAATAGAAATGTGTGATTACATTTGAAAAAAAGGGGGAAGCACTGAGATTTGAAATTAACATGTATATGTGTGGAAAAAGAGAGGGAAAGTTTGCCATTATCTGGTTCTGCTGAGAGGAGAGAGGTGTACAGAACAGAGATCCTGGCTCTGATAATCTGCTGTTTGAGTGCCACATTTCTTTTACAATTAACTAAATTTAAAGGTGAGTTTAGAGTTTGAGAGGGGATGTATATGGTAAATTAAGAAATGAATAATAGAATTGGAATTCCTTTTGTTGAAGTTGTGTTTATTATTTTCTGTTTTGGGAGAAATTTAAATGTGAGGAACATGTAAAATAATATGGACTATGTTTTCACGAAAAATTAAGGTGTACTGGTAAAAATAAGGAATACTTTAAGGGTTTGAGGTTGCACTCAGTAATGCAAATACATTCAGCATCAGTGAGGCTGGTTGCCCTTGCTGGAGTGTAGTGAGTCACCCAGGTTACACATGCTGCTGGTCTCAGAAAGCTGTTTGGTATTGCTCTGGTGATTTTACATTTGCATTAGATGGAAAGGGGGAGGTATTTTTTTATGCAGAAGCAGACTCTTAGCACACAGCCAGCTGGTTATCCTGTGGAATCATGGATAGTATTCACAACCGAGTGGGGTTTGAGGTTTCAGTTAGTAATGCAAATACATTCAGCATCACTAAGGCTGGTTGCCCTTGCTGGAGTGTTGTCAGTCACCCAGGTTACACATGGTGCTGGTTTCAAAAAGCAGTTTGGACATGTGCTGTTTTCAGAATCTGAAAAGTGGATTCAAAATGTGTCAGTCTGTAAAAGTGTTTATCACTTGCCAAACAAAAGAGTAGTAAGTGTGCTTTCAAATTGGCAAAGAAATTTCGTTTTGTGACTAATATGAAAATATGACTCTGTGTGCAAATAGGAATTACAGGCAGAGATTTATTGCGTATTGCTCTGGTGATTTTACATTTGCATTAGATGTAAAGGGGGAGCCATTTTTTTGTATGCAGAAGCAGACTCTTAGCACACAGCCAGCTGCTTATCCTGTGGAATCATGCATAGTATTCACAACTGAGTGGGGTTTGAGATTTCAGTCAGTAATGCAAATACATTCAGCATCACTAAGGCTGGTTGCCCTTGCTGGAGTGTAGTCAGTCACCCAGGTTACACATGGTGCTGGTCTGAAAAAGCAGTTTGGACATGTGCTTTTATCAGAATCTGAAAAGTGGATTCATAATGTGTCAGTCTGTAAAAGTGTTTATCACTTGCCAAAAAAAAGAGTAGTAAGTGTGCTTTCAAATTGGCAAAGAAATTTTGTTTTGTGACTAATGTGAAAACATGACTCTGTGTGTAAATAGGAATTACAGGCAGAGATTTATTGCGTATTGCTCTGGTGATTTTACATTTGCATTAGATGGAAAGGGGGAGCCATTTTTTTGTGCAGAAGCAGACTCTTAGCACACAGCCAGCTGGTTATCCTCTGGAATCATGGATAGTATTCACAACCGAGTGGGGTTTGAGGTTTCAGTTAGTAATGCAAATACATTCAGCATCACTAAGGCTGGTTGCCCTTGCTGGAGTGTAGTCAGTCACCCAGGTTACACATGGTGCTGGTTTCAAAAAGCAGTTTGGACATGTGCTGTTTTCAGAATCTGAAAAGTGGATTCAAAATGTGTCAGTCTGTAAAAGTGTTTATCACTTGCCAAAAAAAAGAGTAGTAAGTGTGCTTTCAAATTGGCAAAGAAATTTCGTTTTGTGACTAATATGAAAACATGACTCTGTGTGCAAATAGGAATTACAGGCAGAGATTTATTGCGTATTGCTCTGGTGATTTTACATTTGCATTAGATGTAAAGGGGGAGCCATTTCTTTGTATGCAGAAGCAGACTCTTAGCACACAGCCAGCTGCTTATCCTGTGGAATCATGCATAGTATTCACAACCGAGTGGGGTTTGAGGTTTCAGTCAGTAATGCAAATACATTCAGCATCACTAAGGCTGGTTGCCCTTGCTGGAGTGTAGTCAGTCACCCAGGTTACACATGGTGCTGGTCTGAAAAAGCAGTTTGGACATGTGCTTTTATCAGAATCTGAAAAGTGGATTCAAAATGTGTCAGTCTGTAAAAGTACTTATCACTTGCCAAAAAAAAGAGTAGTAAGTGTGCTTTCAAATTGGCAAAGAAATTTCGTTTTCTGCCTAATATCTAACCATGACTCTGTGTGCAAAGAGGAATTACAGGCATAGATTTATTGCGTATTGCTTTGGTGAATTTACATTTGCATTAGATGTAAAGGGGGAGCCATTTTTTTGTGCAGAAGTAGACTCTTAGCACACACCCAGCTGCTTATCCTGTGGAATCATGCACAGTATTCACAACCGAGTGGGGTTTGAGGTTTCAGTCAGTAATGCAAATACATTCAGCATCACTAAGGCTGGTTGTCCTTGCTGGAGTGTAGTCAGTCACCCAGGTTACACATGGTGCTGGTCTGAAAAAGCAGTTTGGACATGTGCTTTTTTAAGAATCTGAAAAGTGGATTCAAAATGTGTCAGTCTGTAAAAGTACTTATCACTTGCCAAAAAAAAGAGTAGTAAGTGTGCTTTCAAATTGGCAAAGAAATTTTGTTTTGTGACTAATATGAAAACATGACTCTGTGTGCAAATAGGAATTACAGGCAGACATTTATTGCGTATTGCTTTGGTGAATTTACATTTGCATTAGATGTAAAGGGGGAGCCATTTTTTTGTGCAGAAGCAGAATCTTAGCACACAGCCAGCTGCTTATCCTGTGGAATCATGCATAGTAATGACAACCGAGTGGGGTTTGAGGTTTCAGTCAGTAATGCAAATACATTCAGCATCAGTAAGGCTGGTTGCCCTTGCTGGAGTGTAGTCAGTCACCCAGGTTACACATGTTGCTGGTCTCAGAAAGGTGTTTGGTATTGCTCTGGTGATTTTACATTTGCAATAGATGGAAAGGGGGAGCTATTTTTTTATGCAGAAGCAGACTCTTAGCACACACCCAGCTGCTTATCCTGTGGTATCATGCACAGTATTCACATCCGAGTGGGGTTTGAGGTTGCACTTAGTAATGCAAATATATTCAGCATCACTAACGCTGGTTGCCCTTGCTGGAGTGTAGTCAGTCACCCAGGTTACACATGTTGCTGGTCAGAGAAAGCTGTTTGGTATTGCTCTGGTGATTTTACATTTGCATTAGATGGAAAGGGGGTGTTATTTTTTTATGCAGAAGCAGACTCTTAGCACACAACCAGCTGCTTATCCTGTGGAATCAAGCACAGTATTCACAACTGAGTGGGGTTTGAGGTTGCAGTCAGTAATGCAAATACATTCAGCATCACTAAGGCTGGTTGCCCTTGCTGGAGTGTAGTCAGTCACCCAGGTTACACATGTTGCTGGTCTGAAAATGTTGTTTGGACATGTGCTTTTATCAGAATCTAAAAAGTGGATTCAAAATGTGTCAGACTGTAAAAGTGTTTATCACTTGCCAAAAAAAAGAGTAGTAAGTGTGCTTTCAAATTGGCAAAGAAATTGCGAATTCTGACTAATATGTAAACTTGACTCTGTGTACAAAGAGGAATTACAGGCAGAGATTTATTGCGTATTGCTCTGGTGATTTTACATTTGCATTAGATGGAAAGGGGGACCTATTTTTTTTGTGCAGAAGCAAACTCTTAGCACACACCAGCTGTTTATCCTGTGGAAACATGCACAGTATTCACAACTGAGTGGGGTTTGAGGTTTTAATCAGTAATGCAAATACATTCAGCATCACTAAGGCTGGTTGCCCTTGCTGGAGTGTAGTCAGTCACCCAGGTTACACATGTTGCTGGTCTGAAAAAGCTGTTTGGACATGTGCTGTTTTCAGAATCTGAAAAGTGGATTCATAATGTGTCAGACTGTAAAAGTACTTATCACTTGCCAAAAAAGTAGTAGAAAGTATGCTTTGCAATTGGCAAAGAAATTTCGTTTTTTGCCTAATTTCAAAGCATGACTCTGTGTGCATACAGGAATTGTTTTTAGATATTTAATTTGTGAAGGTGTTATTGTGATTTTCATTTATAGGAAAGGGGTTTATAGTATTTTAAGATTTCAAAAGATCATAAAAAATGTATTAATATATTTAAATAAAATAAAGGATTTTTTTTTTAGTTTTTTTCAGGTATTGCTGAAGAGCAGTGAACAAAATTTAAGATGCCTACAAAATCCAGACTAAAGAAAGACCACAAAAAAAACCTATATTTGAAGACAACTGGAGGACCTAAGTTAGTTGGAGATGCTCATGTTGGGAAAAAGAACAAATCTTCTGGTAAGCAGACAAAAGATTTTTTAAAGAACATCTTCAAAAAAAGGAAAAATGTACAAAATGTCTGTACTGGAAAGAATGTTTTCAATAGAAAAAAACAGGAAAAAATTGAGAATTTAGTTAATGCAAATATACCTTCTGCAACAATAAAGATTAACTTAAACAGAAAAACAGCGTTTAAAGAGATACGTAGAAAAATGTTTCAGAGAAGAGTTATGTCCAATTTGATAAAGGATGTGAAGAAATATAAGCAAAAGGCAAAATATTACAAGAGAAAAAAAGAAATTGAAGCCATTGGAGCAAAGGCATTAGAATTAAAAAGGAAACTATTCATTTTAATTTTGAATAGGATGCGTACATTAGATAAAATGGTTAATGTACTGAAATCACAAAGCAAAAGGAAAAGAGTAGTGAACAGAACAAACTTTTGTAAAGTGTTTTTAGGAAAATGGATGCATAGTTCAAGTAGTGAACCTTTTTTTAATGAAGAGAGTTATTTTCAAAGTAATAGTTTGCTGCATGCAGTTGACACCAGAGGTCGTGCTTATGAAGTGAAAAATGGTTGCATAATGGAGAAGGAGATAATGGTTCCAAGAGATGAGGTACAAGTGATGGCGGATGAGGCTATGGGGAGACGTCCTAAAGCCCCAGTGTACACTTGGAATTGTAGTAGTATTTGCACTGTGCGTCAGGAATCTATTGATAAATTTCGTGAGTTTCTAAGAGAATATAGTAAAAAAAAGTGTAAAACAGAAGATTAAGGTGCTTCAAAGTCTAGATCCATGCAGAGTGAGAGAGAATACTGGTTTGCAGGGTCATTCTCTGGCTTGTCTATCTAGAAAAGTGTGTAATAGTGTTTTCCATCATTTTAGGATGCTGGCTGTTCATCATACTGAAATGAGAAAGTTTGTGAGACGGTTGTATTTTGCTAAAAGTCCAGCAATAAAGTTAGATGAATTGAATAGGGCTCTGTTCCGTGGATCGGTATCAGATGTAGAGAAGGTTGTTGATGAAATTCAGTTTTGTTACTTTGGTCCTGAACAAAACAGTGCAGAAAAGGACACAGTAAATGAGGAAGAAGTGGAAGACAATGTAGAACCCTCTGTAAGTAAGACATTTAATGATCACATAACAAAATTTGAAAAAATCTCTAATGAAAGAACAAATATTACTTGTATTTGTTGCCGCAGAACTCATTATAGAAAACAAACTAGGAATGTTGATCTCTACAGAAAGAGTGAAAATGAAGATAATTATAAGTGGAAAGATTTTGCCACATATATATTTCTAGAAAATTGTTTTGAATTGGGTGAAGATCAGCGTATTTGTAAATACTGTTACAACAAGTTAGAGGAAAATAGAATGCCGACCAGAGCTGTACATAATAATTTAGAATTGGATGCTATTCCTGCTGAACTTTCTGAATTAAATACATATGAGTCTATACTTATTCAATGTGTTCATCCATTCCAGACCATAGTACGTATGGAGCCCAAAACTGGTAAATTACCTCCTTCAGATTTACTGAGAGGTTTAAAAGGTAGAGTGGTGTATTTGCCTTTGAATTTGAAAAAAAATATGGAAACTATTGATGCGGATACTTTGGAAACTGAACCATTAGTTATTCTGGTTAATGGTGTACCTACAAAGAATAAGAAGATTTGGCAGGAGCTGGTAGATGTACGGAAAGTACAAAGAGCAAATTTGTATTTGAAAAGGAATAACAAATGGTATGAATCAATTTATATAGAAGAAGAAGAAGAAGATTTACAAGAAGGCACAGAAACACCAACTGGATAAATTGAAAAAGTGGACAAGTCAAAGGAAGAAGAAATTTATGAACATTTTAGCATACATCCTCTTCATTCAAAAGAAGTTATGGGAGACAATATTGATCTGTTTCAGATGAAGAAAGCAAAAGGAACTCCCGTGAGTGTATGGGACGAGAGCTTGGAAGCTCGATGTTTTCCCCAGCTGTTTCCTAAAGGAAAAGGAGGACGATACAATGAACGTCCAGAACAGATTCCAGCTTCTGAGTATCGGACTACAAGACTATATGCTGAAGATCCCAGATTTCGACAAAGTATTCCTTATTTGTTCCATCTTTTATTTGAAAGCAACTTGTCTGCACTATCTTATGCAGTAAATCACATTTTAAAAAGTGGAGTACATTTACAAAATGTGTCTGCTAAGGATTTTATGGAGAAAGTGCAGCACCGAGATGATCATTTGGAAACACAACTGATCAATCTGATGGCTTGTCAGCGTGGGACAAATGAATATTGGTACCGACGCCATGGTGAATTAAAATGCATGTTACGAAATTTAGGAACACCAACATGGTTCCTTACCCTAAGCTGTGCTGAGTACGCTTGGGATGATTTACTGGATTTTCTACGAGAGGCAAATTCAAACATTAAAAACATAGAATACAAGACAGCAGGAGAACTGTGCTCATTGGATCCGGTTAATGTTTGCAGATATTTCAATCATAGATTTGAGGCTATGATGTCCTTCATCTGCAATAAAAAAAATCCACCTCTAGGAGAAGTAGTGGATTTCTTTTGGAGAAAAGAGTACCAGGCAAGAGGTGCTCCTCATATTCATATGCTGTTGTGGATCAAGGATGCCCCAAAGTTTGGAACAGATACTGATGAAGCAGTGTTATCTTACATTGAAGAATATGCAACATGTGCTATACCAAAAAGCACAGAAGAGAAAAAGTTAAAGGAGCAAGTTTTACGTTTCCAAAGTCATCGGTGTGGAAAATACTGTCGACGGAAATACAAGAGCAAAGATAAATACTACACTAAATGTCGATTTGGATTTCCTAGACCTGTTCTTTCAAATGGAAGAGTAAACAGTTTTATGTCATCTGTGAGACATACTATCACAAGAAAATCACCTAAGAATACCTACAACCTAAAAAGAAAAGAAGAATCAAAAAATATAAATGACTACAACCCAGTCATTTTATCCATGTGGAATGCTAACATGGATATACAGTATGTAGCTGACAATTCCATTGCTGTTGCTCGATATGTAACGTCTTACATTACTAAATCTGAAAAAACTGAATTGAAAGAAATGTGGGAAGAGATTTCTCACGAGAAGACTGTCAGTAAGAAGCTGTACAGTTTCAGTTTAAAGATGTTATCGCATCGAGAAATTGGATCCTACGAATGTTCAGATAGGTTATCATCTGCAAGTCTCTACTCGAAATCAAGAAGAATAATTTGGGCAAGTTTAGGCCTTGCAGCAATGAGAAATCGGGTACTGAAATCTGTTGGAGAAATTGAATATTTGGCCGAGAATGACCCAGAAAGTACAGATATTTTGAAATCAAACATGTTGGACACATATTATCCCAAGAGAAGTCAACATCTGGAGAACATGTGTCTCTATGAAGTGCTGCAGAACTACATTTATTCACGGAAAGCCGCAGAAGACATCAAAAATGGAAAATATAAAGTCATTGGTGAGGAAGGATGTTTGGTGAAGCAAACAAAAGGAAGTTTGATAAATCACCGGAAGCTGAGTTGCGACACTACTGACAAAAAGGAATTTTACTACTTGGCTCTTTTACAGCTGTTTAAACCATGGCGTTCAGAGGATGAACTACTGGGAGAATTTCAAAGCTATGAAGATTCATTTAATGCTTGCAAAGACAGCATACAATGCAATACATTCACAACTTATCTGCAAATGTTAAATGAAGAAATTGAACAGGAAACTACAATTGCAGCAGAAGTAGCTAGAGACAGTTCTCAGGACAGCCAAAGTTCAGGAACACTCAGTCAAGATCCCCTAGGACAACCAATCGTTGAAAATGAAGCATCAATAGCCATGAATGAAGTGGAAACGGCTATGAATCAAGCTCAAGAAGAATTTATAGACTTACAAAATTTGGAAAGACAACTGAACGAAGAGCAGCAACAAATTTATGAAGAGATCAGAAACAAAATTGATCACGGATTTCTACATGAAAAAAAAGAGTGCTCATGCACATCATTTCATCCAATCAGGATGTATGTAAGCGGACAAGCTGGAACTGGAAAAAGTTTCCTAATAAAAGTCATCAGAAGCTACCTACAGCAAAAAACGGATTCTACTTTGTCTTGTGTGGTTACTGCTCCAACTGGGTGAGCAGCATATAACATAAAAGGAATTACCTTACATCGTTTGCTAATGTTACCAGTGGAGCATGAGAACAAAATACAATACAACAAGCTAACTGGAGAAGCATGCTTGGAAGTTTCAAGAGTATTGAAGAAGATGCAAGTTCTCATTATTGATGAGGTGAGCATGGTATCAAACTTAATGCTTGCCTTTGTGCATTTAAGAATGCAGCAAATTCTAAGGACAGACTATGACATGTTATTTGGTGGAAAACATGTCATAGTTTTTGGGGATCTTCTACAGCTTACTCCAGTTAAAGGACAACCAGTGTTTAATACTGTGACACATGAAGACACAAAGAAGTCATTGGGAAGCATCGGTAATGCAAATATTTGGTCCTTCTTTGAGTACAAGGAACTTACTACTAATATGAGGCAAGCAAACGATGAAGAATATGGAAGTATTCTGAAAGATATCAGGATTGGACTACTCACAGAAGTTGGCAAAAAAGCATTACAGAGTCGGCTGCTATATAATTTATTTCCAAAGGAAGAAATAGTTGCAGAGAAGATATACAAGAACATTGCAGAAAAGAAAAGTGTCATCTGCTTAATGCCAACTCTACGTGAATGCTCAATATTCAATGAGGAGCTTTTAAAATTGGAAAAGGAAGATATCAGGAAATTGGAAGCAGTGGACAAAATTGAGGATGGAAGAATTACTATCACATTAACAGGCACACTGAAAAATAAACTGGATTCACTAGAGAAGAACATTTCCAAAACAGCTGGATTAGAAAAAGATCTATATGTTTGCATGAACTGTAGAGTATTTTTAAGGAGAAATTTGGATGTTGAAAAAGGTTTAGTTAATGGAGCTATGGGAAGAGTTGTGGGTTTTATTAATTATCAGAAAAAAGATGGAATTGAATGTTTAAAAATAAAATTTGATCAGATAGAAGAAGTTAAAGATATTTGTCGTTGTTCAGTTCGTTTCATGCTTGTGAAAGACTTATATGTACGTAGGAAGCAGTTTCCGTTTTCTCTAGCATATGCTGTAACTATTCACAAGTCTCAAGGATTGACTGTAGATTGTGCTTTTGTGAACATTGGTTCAACTGTGTTCAAAGAAGGTATGGCTTATGTAGCTTTGTCACGAGTGAAAACATTATCTGGTTTATTCATGATAGACTTTGATGACTCAAAAGTTAGTGCTGATACAAATTGTGTAAAGGAGTATAATAGATTAAGAAGAACCTATGCTCCTCATTTAGGTCAGTATCCTGTGTTGGAGAAACGTGTAGTTTCTCGTAAAAGGAGAAATGAGAATATCTGTAATGAAGATGTAGAGAGCAGGAAAAAAAAGAGAAGTGATGTAATTGCAAGCAAAAAGAAAAAGGAAAATGAAGAAGAGGTTGTAGGATGTCATTTTGAAAATAGCTCTGGTGTCAACTGCTACGCTAATGTAGTGCTGAATGTTGCATTTTATCTGGAAAGTGTGCAAGAGCAGATAATAGTAAATCAGGGAAAAAGATTCTGTTCTGAGTTGAGTCTCCTTTTTCAAAAGCTGAGTAATGATAAAACTCAAATAGAAAGTGCTACTGAAATTAGAAAACTTTTAGATGTATGTTCAGGACGAACACAGTTTTCTCAAAATGTACAGCAAGACGCACAGGAATTCTTGATGTTTTTTCTTCAGGTACTGGAAGAAGAAGGGGTTCCCATTGAAAATGTGTTTGGTCTCTCTTATAAATAGGAACATAGTTGTGAAAACTGTTATAATATATGTGGCTCTAATGTTGATTCTGAAAGGTTTATTTATTTAACATTGCCAGAAAGTAAAACAGTCACTTTTGCTAAATTAGTTAAAGATGCTAATCATAGCATGGAATGCAGTGAGTGTAAATCTGAAATGTTTTCAACGTTCATTTTAAAGGAATACGGACAATATGTAATTTTAATGATGTAACGATGTAAAGCTGATGGGTCAAAATTAGATACTTTAATAAAGAAGTTTACAGGACAGCAATTATCGATTTCAGGAAAAACTTTTGTAACAGTTGCAATAATTTTCCATGAAGGACCTACTGTTACTTCTGGACATTACACAGTTTATCTTAAATGTGAAAAAGGCTGGACACTGTGTAATGATTCAAAATTGATTTTCAAGCAACGTTTGCCTTTTGATTTAGCAAATTCCTATCTAATCTTCCTGAAACCAAAATTTTAGAGAGACTTGGCAAGATCTGTACAAAACAATTTTACCATTTTATTGGATTACCATTGGAATTTTCAAAAAAAATGATTTTACAAATTATCATTTGGCCTAATGGAAAGGTAACCAATTGCAATGTGGACTTTTTAAATTTTTAATGAAACTTTGGAAAAGCAAAAATTTAGACAAAATCGGTAACATCTGCACAATTTAAATTTTGGAATGTTATTGGATTGCCATTGGAAATTTATTCAAAAAAGATTTTTAAAATTACTATTTGGCCATGAGGAAAGGTAAACAATTGTATAGTGGACTTATTTAATTATTAATTAATCTTTCGGAAACCAAAATGTTACAGAGAATCGGTGAGATCTGTACAATTTAAACTTTGGAATTTTATTTGATTAACATTGGAAATTTAATCAAAAAAGAATTTTAAAATTACTATTTGGCCTAAAGGAAATGGAATCACATGTATTGTGGAGTTATTTGAGATAAAATATTTTTGGGATTATACTTCTGAAACAAAAATGTCAGACGGTATTTTAAAGAAATAAGTATTGATATTAGATGATATTTTTTAAGAATATTATGCATTTCTATAATGTTATGTTTAAGTTAAAAGAGATTCAGGGCTTTTTTAAAACAATCTTTGAGATTGTTATTTTTTTTTGCCCGCTGTTAAATGATGAATGCAATTGCTTTCACAATTTATAGTGAAATGCAATATATTCTGAAAACAGCAAAAAAAAGGCAAAAATTTTTTGGGGAAAATATGTAAATATGTGTACTGTATTATAAAATGTTTTATTAAATATTAATACTTTTTTCTTTTTTTTCAGATTGAGATAGAAAATTTTCAAAAACTTGAACCATTTTTAAAGCAATTAAAATTAAATTTAAATTACAAAATAATTTTTTGAGTGGGTATGGTAAGTCAAAAGTTTCATGGTCCCTTTTTTCCACTTCTCCACAATCACATTTTCAGTTTTTCATTGTAGTCTCTCAAGGACCTTGTAATGTGATAATTGATTTTTAGTTTTTAAAAAAAAAAAAAAACATTACGCGTACCGTACGCGTACGGTAAAAAAAAATTAAAAAAAGTTTAAAAAAAAATATAAAAAAAGTTAAAAGGTAAGGTTGGCTCTTAAAAGAGCCGTTGTGTTCATGCAGGGACAGAGGAAAGAAAGAATGGGAATATTAGTCGGTATGACAAATGTGCTGATCTATTAAATTGTTCACTAGGGCAACACTGGTCTCCCTATGACAAATTAGATCATGACAAGTGGCGCACCGAATTAAAACCCTCGCAAACCGATGGTTGGTTTCCAGAGGACGAGAAAAAGGAGATGCTCCCCCCACAGATGAAGGGCTCAGCTGACCTACCGAAGATGGACTCGGCCCTGCAGATGATGGACCAGGCTGAGCTGCTGTGGATGTGCTTGGTTGACTTACTGAAGGGTTACCTTCAGTATGTCGAGCATGTGTCCTACCGTGTACATCTTGAAGGTGTCTCAACATGGTGTGATTCCCGAAGGAATACTTCTTGTTGGGATTCCCTCTTGAAAGTACACGGCCACAAAGCTTACAAGTCACTTCTCTGCCTCAAGGTAGTGCTGCTAGCCTCACTCTCAGAAGAGTTCTGCTGTTCTGCCATCGTATCACAAAGACAACTCAGCTCCTTCTCCTAAGGGATCACAAGCAGAAATGAGGGGAATGGGTGTGGTGTAGCAGAGTTCTAGAACTGAAAGTAGTTTTAACCAATCAAAAGTTGTGTTTCATGATCACATGACCCACCGTGCGCGTACGTTACGCTTACGGAGCGCTTACGGTAAAAGTACGCATGCGCGTAAAAAAGACACGCGCACGCGTGCATGCGCAAAACAGGCACGCCCCTTCACTTCCGCGTAACATGCGCGTGCAGCGTACGCGTTGCGCGCTGCACGCGCGTGACGTACGTCTACGCAAATTGCGTAAATGAATGCAAACAGCGTAGAAATCTAACGTAATGAAAGCAATACGTGCGCTTACCGTACGCGCACGTTAAAAAAATATAAAAAAAAAAAAAAAGGGGAAAAAAAAACACTATATTATACTAATAAATCTTACCTGTTTAGTTTAAAAAAATGGTTAAAAAAAAATATATTGTAGAATTTTTCAAATTTAACCATAGTCTTTAAAAAAGGATAGAAAATTAAAATAAAAATATGTTAAAAAAATTGAAAAAAAAAAAAAAAAGAATCAGCATTTAAAAAACCTTGCAAATTCACTGAAAAAACCATGGGTTTCACACACGTTATAGTTAGGAATTAGCATTTAAAAAACCTTGCAAATTCACTGAAAAAACCATGGGTTTCACACACGTTATAGTTAGGAATTAGCATTTAAAAAACCTTGCAAATTCAATGAAAAAACCAAAGGTTTCACACATGTTATAGTTAGCTGGACATTTCACTCGTAAAAAACCAATGAAATTCCCCCGTTATAGTTAGTTCAGCTAACTATAACTCGCGCGCCCGCAATGCACTACTGATGACGTCACATATTACATCACTCATGACATGGTCACTGACATCACTCATGACATCACTGATGACATCTCAAATGACATCACTGATGACATCACTGATGACATCTTCCTTGTGATAGAGTGGCAGACCTCCTCTTCCCCTAATATATCCTTTGATACACACATTCAAAAATAGAGACTAAAATTTTTAAAACAATGGACATACCAATACCAGTTACAAGAACCTCTTAAGTAATTCTAAGAACCACATACACATCCACTCATTCACCAACAGTCCTATACAGTCACTCATACATGCACTCACTCATCATATGTACTCATACACCTATACATCCTGTTACACAATGCCACTCATCCATAGAGTTACTCACACATACTCACTCATGCTAATAAAGAAACAAACATACATTTATTAGCTTATACAGTTATACACACACCACCACACTTACTTCTACGGAAAATTACACATACCTAGTCTTATAAACAATCACTTATAGAAACACATACTTATTCATACAGGAACTCTTTCAATCTCTCACTCTCACATATACTCACTTATATACACCAATAGTCACATATACTAGTTTAATAGATATGTAGTTACTCATAAAGACACTATTGAGACAGTCATTAACTCACTAACACACCCATACACACACTCATCCACCCATACAGTCCTGCACACATGCTGTCTTCAACACATACAAAGAGTGACTCACTCATTCATGCACCTATGCACTACATAATACCCCCCACCGAACCATACAGACACTCAGACTGATACTCAAAAAAACAACTAATAACCTATATAGACACCCAAGAAGCTACTCACCAACCCATGCAGCCACTTATACACAAAGTGAGAGACTGATACAGATATTTTCATATTTAAACATTACTCAGTAAGCCATGTATTCAGTATGATACACTTAATCAGTCAGATACACAATAAGTTTTTCAAAAACAAAGCATCCATTTAGACACTTATATACCCATTTATTCTTTCATTGACCTTGAGATATACATATATTAAACATATTTAATTTTCAGAAATACACACATTCACTGGATGATGTCATCAGTGATGTCATCAGTGATGTCATTTGAGATGTCATCAGTGATGTCATGAGTGATGTCAGTGACCATGTCATGAGTGATGTAATATGTGACGTCATCAGTAGTGCATTGCGGGCGCGCGAGTTATAGTTAGCTGAACTAACTATAACGGGGGAATTTCATTGGTTTTTTACGAGTGAAATGTCCAGCTAACTATAACATGTGTGAAACCTTTGGTTTTTTCATTGAATATACATATACATATATTTAGTATACTATGTATACATGTGAAAATGTCTCGATCTGCCTGGTTGCCTTGGTGGCACGGAAAAAATGGGTGGAACTGCCGTCAGCATGAGGTCCTCTTATGGCTCCAATGAAATCATACGGTGTCACGAGCGGAGCCGTGCTATTATGACGTCCTCGTCGACGTGGGAGAGCTAGGAATGAATTTCCGTGGAATGCTGGTGCAGGGGATATTCACCTAAGTGTTCAGGCTAGTCCTTTGGGAGCACCTGTTTATGTTGCCACTCCAGAAACTGAAACCAGTGATCCGAGGGCAGAGGCCCTGCAGATGGCACACGAGGTGGGGTGCCCAGTCGTGTGCACCGACGGGGCAGCGAAGTGACAAGCACCACAACCCACAAAAAAGGTAACGAGGGCACTGAATAACACAGGATCTTCTCTTTGTATCTGGCAGGAACAACGAGGTTAAAATGCCCTAGTTCCAAAATGTAGAATTAGTGCTACAACGGTCTTCAAGACGACCTGCGATGCTGCTTCTGCCTCCCGTACCCGTGGAGGCGGCACATGGGTAATGCGGTACGGTCATACTGCGGTGGGACGCACACTCGTTGACCTCTCATGGCACTGCTCCACACTTCAGGGAGGACGCTTTCCATTAGCTGTGTTTTTTGATGACGTGTCGCGCCGGCCCCGAACAGGGGCCAGCTTCAATTGGTAAACAGCCATTACAACGACTTTTTTACTTCGCGATACCATTACAACGCATGCATTACCACGCATGTGTTATACATCGCAAAGTCATTACTACGCATTTTTTTAGAACGCATGGTCATTTACCACGCATGCCTTTACAACGAATTTCGTTGTAAACGTGTGTATGGTAAATGACCATGCGTTCTAAAAAACATGTAGAAGATCCACGTCATTGTAAGGAAACAGAGGCTGTTCCGTTTCCTCACAACAACGTGCACCGCACCTCAGAGACGACGTGAAGCAGGAACCACGAGGAGAGAGGAACCACGAGGAGTGAGAGGTAAGGGGGATTGGGCATGGTGTATGTGTAGTGTAGGGGTCGTGCCGGGGGTAGTGTTTTAGGGTTTAGGGTAGTGCAGTGGTGTTTGTGTGGTGTAGGGGGTCGTGCTGGGGTAAGTGTTTTAGGGTTTAGGGTAGTGGAGTGGAGTGGTGTTTGTGTAGTGTAGAGGGTTGTGCTGGGGGTAGTGTGTTTGGGTTTAGGGCAGTGCAGTGGTGTTTGGGTAGTGTAGGGAGATCGTGCTGGGGGTAATGTTTTAGGGTTTAGGGTAGTGCAGTGGTGTTTGTGTAGTGTAGCTTGTCGTGCTGGGGGTAGTGTTTTAGGGTTTAGGATAGTGCAGTGGTGTTTGTGTAGTGTGGGGGTCGTGTTATAGGGTAGTGCAGTGGTATTTGGGTAGTGTAGGGGTTCATGCTGGGGGTAGTGTTTTAGGGTTTAGGGTAGTACAGTGGTCTTTGGGTAGTGTAGGGGTTCATGCTGGGGGTAGTGGGTTAGGGTGTAGGGTAGTGCAGTGGTGTTTGTGTAGTGTAGGGGGTCATGCTGGGGGTAGTGTTTTAGGGTTTAGGTCAGTGCAGTGCTGTTTGGGTAGATCGACAACAATAGATCTCACCAAGCGTGCAGTGCATGCGCTGCGTCACTAGGGGAGACCTAAAAGCATTGCACCAAGATGGCTGCCAACACTTCCTGGATTGAAGTGTTGTAGGCCAATTAGAGCCAAGCTCGTGCTTGTGTAGTTAGGTCCCGCCCAGATATATAAACACATTTTTCCTTCAATATGTCAAAAACTACTGAACGGATTTACACCATTTGAAAAAAAGGTCTCTTTCTGAACCAAGGGCTACCTTTTTGCCAAATGTGTTGTAATTCCATTCAGCAGTTCAAGCTGTAGCTGTGTCTAAAGTTTCCTATGGGAATTAACATGGAGGAAACACGTATTTGGGACCCCTTTTTTTCTCGGCCCCCGCTAGGCAAATCACCCCAAAACTTTCAGGATAGAAGCTGACCGGAGCGCCCTCCAAGTTTTGAAAATTTCGAGAAGATTCGTCATCCAGCTCCAAGGTTGTTGGGAAAACAAAAAACGCTTTTCCTGGGTCCTAACTATAACTATCTACTGGCGAAATCTGAGCCTAACTATAACGTCCTTGTAACCTTTGGTTTTTAAAGTGAATTTCTAAGGTTTCTTAGTTACATTTCCTAACTGTAACCTGGAACCTTTGAGAGTGAGTATGTGAGCGAGTGCATGAGTTTCTCAGTCAGTGTGTGTGCGTGTCTCAATTGGTGTGTGTGTGAGTGAGTGTCTGAATGGATCTGTGGGTGGGTGTGAGAGTGTCTGAGTGGTATTGCGAGTGCCTCCATGTGTGTGTGAGTCAGTCTAACAGTAAGTATATGATTGTCTGATTGGGTCTGTAAGTGGGTGCATTAGTCTTTGAGTGGGTGCATGAGTGTCTGAGTAAGTGTCTCAGTAGGTCTGTGAGTAGGTGTGAGAGTGTCTTAGTGGGTTTGCAAGTACCTCCATGAGTGTGTGAGTCAATCTGTGAATGCATGAGTGTCTGAGTGGTCTGCAAGTGGGTATGTGTCAGGATACAGCTTCTTTCCTCAGGGTCTGCCATGAAGATACAATGGCCCACCTCTCGATAGCTTTAACTCTGCTTAAAATGTGACAGAGTATTGAAGTGAACAAGCGGGGGAAGAGAAAGAGGAAGGGAACAGCTGGGAAGGAGATCTGTAAAGGAAAATGTTAATAACAATACTGCCGAACTGAATCTTGTCAATAAAGGTTTTGTACTGCAAATTGTCAATTATTTATATACTAAATGAGACTGTTGTTATCACTAAGGTTCTGAGCGATATCACACTACTGTAGGATTGTATCTCATTCAGAATTAGTACTTCTCTGATTGCACAAAGTTCGTTACTCAGTAATAACACCTTTAATTCCTAGACTGCCTTTGTCTAGTTTGAAACTGCTTTGAATTACTTGAAAGTGCTCCAGCAACGTCACAAATATCAAGAAAACGAATCAAATATGTCTGTAACCACTCACCACAAAAAGCGCTAAAAAATGTGTGCCCAAAAGTAATATGAAACGTTCTCCAAAAAGCGCACGATAAATATATGCAAATGAGTAAACGATCGTAAACGCGATCGTAATACAGACTTCTAAACAATGAGCAATTCAACAATAAGCAATTTACTCCCCTACCTTCAGAGTACGACCTACTCTGTGAATTACTGAGAAGATTCTTTGAATCAGGGGAACTTCTCTGTGGGAGCCGGCAGGAACACACGTTGAATGTGCGTGTTGTTCTCAAGGATTGAAGAAACCGGCACGAACCTGCGCTGCATGAGCGAGACTCCAAAAGTGCAGCGGAAGCCAGAACTGGGACACTCCACCCAGAGGAAAGCCCACGGCAACTGCGGGAGCCGGCACAAGATCAGAGAAGATTTCCAAAGGAAGAAACAAGCCTCTGGTGAAATAAAATACCGGAGTTCGCGGGAAACGCCCTTTCTTCAACGAAGTCAGCAGAATAGTGAGCACCAGAGGAAGGGCGTGGCTGCTCACATAAACGTTACCACGCACTGCGTGTAACACTCAAGGACTGCTGGGAACTGTAGTATTCTACCAATAAATGCCCTAAAAAGAATGAAGAGCATTACAATGTACGGTATCAATGTTGTGGTTTCACAAGTATGACCATGTTAAATGCCTGCTGTCACATTCCAAATAAAAACATACTTCAATGCAAATGAGTGCAGGTTAACCACCAACGCCCTAATGAGATTGCAGCATGTGTTTTCCCACAAACAACCTTAGTGCACAATGGCACACACAAATGAGCAGAGACTGGGGCGGGCCCCAAACTGCGTGCCGCCCAGAGCTTGACAGTATTTGAGTGTCTGAGTGGCTGTCTGTAAGTGGGTGGCAGAGTGCCTGAGTGGGTTTCCAACTGCCTCCGTAAGTGTGTGATTCAGCCGTAAGTATGAGTGTCTGAGTGGATCTGTAAGTGGGTGCATGTGTCTCTAAGTGCATCTGTGAGGGGATGTGTGGGTCTGTGAGTGGGTCTGTGACTGAGTGCATGAATCTCTGAGTGGGTCTGTTAGTCAGTGCGTGAGTCTCTGAGTGGGTCTGTGAGTAGGTGTGTGAGTCTACAAGTGGGTATGTGAGTGTCTGACTGGGTCTGTGAGTGAGTGCATGAGTCCCTGAGTAGGTTTGTGAGTAAGTTTATGAGTGTCTCACGGGGTGTGTGAGTCTTTGAGTGGGTGTGTTTGCTTGAGTGCTCTCTGTTTTGCCCTCATCTGCTCTGTTTTGCCTTTTCTGCTTGTTTTTCTACCCTCTGTTTTGCCTTCGCTGCTCTCTGTTTGTCTTTCCTGCTCATTTTTCTGGCCTATGTTTTCCTTCTTATGAGCCCCGGGGACCACCACCTTCCCAGTTCTTTACTGATAAAAAGTAGGGAGGCCACAATAACCCGTTTTCATTGAACTCCAAGAGCTCCGGGGACCACTACCTTCCCGGGGTTTTATTTTTACTGAAGGAGGGGGGCTGCACTCTTTAAAGTGGGAGGGGGCCACATTGCCCCATCCGTGGGCCATTTTCGGGCCCGGAGACCCCATCCCTGGGGCCCGGCCTCTTAATTGTAGGTGCCCTGGAGCCCACCCAGGGCACCTAGTCACCACTGTTGGGGACTGTGGTGGGAGCTCCTGCGAAGTCAGAGCAAACAGTTATTATGTCCCTGGGGTGGGCACCCCGGGACATAGCAGAAGCTGCATGTATGGCCCGGGAGGGGGGCCGCGCAGCCCCCTACCAGCAATTTGTATTGTGTAGGGCCCCGGGGAGGTAGTAGTCGCCGGGGCTCAAGTGGGTCCGAGCGCCCCCCACAAATTATTATTATTGCCCTGGTGACCTGGTGGTTCCTAAGGATACTACAAGCTTAGGAAGGGGGTCCATGAGGCCACCCTCCTTTATTCAAAACAAAACCCCGGGAAAGTGGTGGTCCATGGGGCTTCTAAAAGCTCTGGAGGTGGTTCACGTGGCCCTTCTCCTTTATTCAAAATAAAGCCCTGGGGAAGTGGTGGTCCCAGGCCTCTAAGAGCCTTATGAGGGGGTCCGCACTCCCCCTTCCCTTTTTAAAAAAAAGATAAAATGCCCCTGTGACCTGGCCCATCTGGGGGCCCTTTTGAAAACAAGCTTGGGAGCCCTGTTTTTTTTTTTTTATTAATTTGGCTGTGATTTTCATGAATTTGTGGACAATTTGTTTTTAAACAAATGCTTATTTGCCCTACTGGGGTATTCCTACCCTGCCCCTTTTTATTTTTTGGGTCTCGGCTGAAACCGAGTCCCAATACGGCTGTCAGCAATTCCTGGTTGAAGTGTTGGTAGCCAATCAGAGCTCTGCAGGTCTCTGCACAAGCTCGTTATTATTTGTGAATTAGCCACAATCGCAGATATCCAAATTTGAATTTCCTTATATTTCTCAATGACTACTGAATACATTTACACCAAATAATTGAAAGCGTGATCTGGGACCCAAAAATCTACCTTTCTGCCAAATTCAGTGTAATTCTGTCCAGCGGTTCGGGCCATAGTCGTGTCTAAAGCTACTATGAGAATTAACATGGGAAACACACTTCTTTGACCCCCAATTTATCTTGGATCCCTCTTGATGGAAAACCCCAAAACTTTCCATACGCAACAATGGTTGATCGGGTAGTTCTTTTATATTTTTAGGAACTTTGGGTAACAAATAGAAAGTGAGGAGTCTGGGATCATCTGCTTTTAAAAATAGATACACCTGCAGTCCTCTTTCTTTCCAATCTTCTATGAGGTTACATCCTTGCCAAGTACCACGTATCAGGGGTTAGACATACGCATTTTAGTGTCTGCATCACTGCACTAAAATGCATTAGTCATGAATTCTAGCGCCCCTGAATCACCCCACGAGGTGTTCTCTTCGAGGAGCTGCATTTAAGAAGTGAGTGCACTCGCAGTGAGTGCACTGTGCTTCCCCAGAAGAGAGCATGCCCTATCTCATAAATACATTGGTGTCTCTCGCTTATTTACTTCTTTAATAAAACTTGACACAACAACATACTCTGTATGCTCTGCAAGAGCAGGAATGATTGTCATCAAGCCAAGCCCGGGCTCCGTGAGTGAAGGAATGTACCACATGATCTTCTACCAATCCCAACCCAGAAGACAGTGTAGATCTGGGGGAGGTGCCTTTAGCTGTCTGGCCTTGGGTTAGCATCTTGATGCTCAGTGTTGGGCCATTTCTTCCTGTGTATCATATTTAGAGCAAACTCAGACCGAAGCAATTGGAGCGCTGCTTTGAAAACAGATGCTCACTGAAGGCTGTATTTCATCTTGTACATTTTAAGCTGCATTGTTGGACATCAGATTAATTAGAAAGAAGCCACTCACAGATCACAAGCAGGAGTACCCGTAGCTCTTTTCCCAAAAAGCTTTATTCAAACTGGGGATTGTGTGCTCAGAATACCCCTCTCTGAAAAAAGGGTAGGTCATTTTTAGGGTGAGCATAGACAGTGCTTGTGCAGTATCTTCAAGACATGTTGTATATACCTTGTGAGCTTACCGTCCACCCATTGCTTTTCATTTGTTTCTTCCAGTGTCCTTTAAAAATACTTGCTTCCAAGTGGGTAATCTTTTCCATTTGTCCCTCCTTTTCATCTATTGTTCACTCTCAGGGAGCCTTCCACTTGTCCCACTTTAACAACCGTAAAAGGGACTACTTTTTCCTTTGCCCAAGAGCGCTCCACACGAGTGGTCAATGTTTTCAGTAGCTCCAAGCTTCGACTTCTGTTTCTGTAAACTGGGCTGTCATTTTTGTTATCTCCTCACATTTGCTGCACGCTGCCCCTTCTGCTCCTGATGCACCCGCTTGAGCCCAGAAAGGTTGCACGTTGCCTGGAAGATGGTCTCCTTGGGAGTCGGTAATGTTTGAGCTGACTGATACGCCGTTGCAGGGGCTGTGTTCTGCTTCTCATTACTTCCCTGCAAAAGCTGGGAGGGAGCCAGCGTGGCATTCCTGTGTGTTCAGACCACCGCCCAGTTCCTGACCTTTAAGCTTCAGACTAATGAACCCCCTCACCTACTCCTAACCATAAACCCAGTCTGCAGCCCACACAGGCCGGGTGAGTTCAGTATCGAGGCTCCAGTTGCGGTGACCTCACACTGCAGCTTCTTCTTAACTAACGTCCTCCCGTGCCGCGCACCATGAACCACACAGAATAAAAGAGAGGTTTTTGCAGCGCGAGCACTCCCTTCCCACCCTCAGGAACTAGGCCTGCACCACAGCTCTTGGCATGCAATCCATCACTCACAAAGCTAATTTTTCTTCTTTCTTCCTTACCACCCTGTATGTTATTGCGTAGCTGTAAAACGGGATAGTGAAAGGCATGTTTCAGTTGATTTATACAGTCTCAGATGAGGGCACCAACAGCAAAACTGTTCAGTGCAATTCAATAGCACAATTAGGATGTATTTAGCGTTTTTATGTGTAAATATGCCTGGAGGCAATGAAGGCCTGCGCTTTCCCCCAGGGCACCACTGAGGTTAAAAAAACTTGCCTTCCACAGAAGGGTGTGGTCTATGGTCGTCATGGCTATATGTGATTTGTATTTATGAGCATGGAGGGAATGAAATAGGCGGTGGCAGAGTGCGCTAAATACCCATAGACACATCGCACATAAATCACCATCTGTCTATAGGTAAGTGTCGCTTGGATATTACTGGGACGAGAGGGATGTTTAACCGGAGTCTACTTGATTTGCACTAAATATACCCGCACATGCTCAGATGTTTCTTTCCAGGATACTGCAAAAATGTCTTAATTTCCTTTTGCTTGTTCAAGATGTTTAAAACAATTATTTGAGTTTAAATGTTGAAGAACTTGCTTTGAGTGCAAAGACTTCTAGCCTTGTAAAAACAAGCATTGGAAATGCAATAGGTCTCGCATTTGTTGGAGCTGGAGCTATTGGCATTGTAAATGGCAATGTTTTGTACTTTGCAATAGGTCTTGTATTTGTTGGAGCTATTCACATTGTAAATGGAAATATTCTTTATTTATCCTTGGGGTTTTATATAGCGCGAACTTAACAGCCTCAGTTGTGAATTTCGATTCATCAAAGTTTTGTGAGCCCTGAAATTTGCACAAGTAAAGTGCTAACAGTATAAATATGGGCACTGTTTAACAAACAAAGCCACTGCAATACAAGAGCAAAGGTGACTGAGTGACGGCTTCTGGGTTGACGGAGTTGCTTACAGTCACTGCCCATTAAAGCTAGCTAGCCTGCTACTATGAGTTTATCAAATGTTTTATTATGTTATGTTATGCTATGTTATGCTATGCAATGCTATGTTTTGTTGTGTTTTGTTATGCTATGCTATGTTTTGTTTTGTTATGCTATGCTATGCTATGCTTTGTTTTGGTATGCTATGTTTTGGTATGCTATGCTATGGCTTGTTGTGTTTTGTTATGCTATGCTATGTTTTGTTGTATTTTGTTATGCTATGCTGTGTCTTGGTGTGTTTTGTTATGCTATGTTTTGTTGTGTTTTGATATGCTATGTTTTGTTTTGTTATGTTATGGTATGATTTGTTATGCTGTTTTGTTGTGTTTTGATATGCTATGTTTTGTTTTGTTATGCTATGCTATGCTTTGTTATGCTATGCTATGTTTGTTTTGTTATGCTATGCTATGTTTTGTTGTGTTTTGTAATGCTATGCTATGTTTTGTTTTGCTATGCTATGTTTTGTTGTGTTTTGCTATGATATGCTTTGTGTTATGCTGTGTTTTGTTATGCTATGTTTTGTTATGCTATGCTATGTTTTGTTGTGTTTTGTTATGCTATGCTATGTTTTGTTATGCTATTCTATGCTTTGTTATGCTAAGCTTTGTTATGCTATGCTATATTTTGTTATGCTGTGCTATGCTATGTTTTGTTTTGGTATGCTATGCTATATTTTGTTGTGTTTTGTTATGCTATGCTATGCTATGTTTTGTTATGCTATTCTATGTTTTGTTTTGTTATATTAAGCTATGCTATGCTTTGTTATGCTTTGCTATGTTTTGTTATACTATGTTTTGTTGTGTTTTGTTATGCTATGCTTTGTTATGCTATGCTATGTTTCGTTATGCTATGCTATGTTTTGTTATGCTATGCTATGTTTTGTTATGCTATGTTTTGTTTTGCTATGCTATTCTTTGTTATGCTATGTTTTGTTTTGTTAAGCTATGTTTGTTATGCTATGCTATGTTTTGTTGTCTTTTGTTATGCTATGCTTTTTTATGCTATGTGATGTTTTGTTGTTTTTTGTTATGTTATGCTATGTTGTGTTGCATTTTGTTATGCTATGCTATGTTTTGTTGTGTTTTGTTATGTTATTCTATGCTTTGTTATGCTATGTTTTGTTTTGTTATCCTATGCTATGCTATGTTTTGGTATGCTATGCTATGTTTTGTTATGTTATGCTATGCTATGTTTTGTTATGCTATGCTATGTTTTGTCATGATATACTATGCTATGTTTTGTTGTGTTATGCTATGCTATGTTGTGTTTTATTATTCAATGCTCTGTTTTGTTGTGTTTTCTTATGCTATGTTATGTTTTGTTGTGTTTTGCTATGCTATGTTTTGTTTTGTTATGCTATGTTTTGTTTTGTTATGCTATGTTTGTTATGCTATGCTATGTTTTGTTGTCTTTTGTTATGCTATGCTTTTTTATGCTATGTGATGTTTTGTTGTTTTTTGTTATGCTTTGCTATGTTGTGTTGCATTTTGTTATGCTATGCTATGTTTTGTTGTGTTTTGTTATGTTATTCTATGCTTTGTTATGCTATGTTTTGTTTTGTTATCCTATGCTATGCTAGGTTTTGGTATGCTATGCTATGTTTTGTTATGTTATGCTATGCTATGTTATGCTATGCTATGTTTTGTTATGATATACTATGCTATGTTTTGTTGTGTTATGCTATGCTATGTTGTGTTTTATTATGCAATGCTCTGTTTTGTTGTGTTTTCTTATGCTATGTTATGTTTTGTTGTGTTTTGCTATGCTATGTTTTGTTTTGTTATGCTATGTTTTGTTATGCAATGTTTTGTTATGCTGTGCTTTGTTATGCTATGTTTTGTTTTGCTATGCTATGCTATTCTATGTTTTGTTATGCTATGCTATGTTTTGTTATGCTATGCTATGTTGTGTTGTGTTATGCTGTGTTTTGTTATGCTATGTTTTGTTGTGTTTTGCTTTGCTATGCTGTGCTTTGTTTTGTTATGCTATGCTATGCTTTGTTTTGTTATGATATGCTATGTTTTGTTTTGTTATGCTATGCTATGTTTTGTTATGCTATGTTTTGTTTTGCTATGCTATGCTTTGTTATGCTATGCTATGCTTTGTTTTGTTATACTATGCTATGTTTTGCTATGGCATGCTATGTTTTGTTTTGCTATGCTATGCTATGTTTTGTTATGCTATGCTATGTTTTGTTGTGGTTTGTTATGCTATGCTATGTTCGGTTATGCTATGTTTTTTTGTTATGCTTTGCTATGCTTTGTTATACTATGCTATGCTATGTTTTGTTTTGTTATGCTATGTTTTGTTATGCTATGCTATGTTTTGTTGTGTTTTGTTATGCTATGCTATGTTTTGTTATGCTATGCTGTGTTTTTTGTGTTTTGCTATGCTATGCTTTGTTATGCTATGCTATATTTTGTCATGCTATGCTATGTTTTGTTGTGTTTTCTTATGCTATGCTATGCTTTGTTTTGTTATGCTATGCTATGTTTTGGTTTGTTATGCTATGCTATGCTATGTTTTGTTATGCTATGCTATGCCCTGTTTTGTTGTGTTTTGTTATGCTATGCTATGTTTTGTTGTGTTTTGCTATGCTATGTTTTGTTTTGCTATGCTATGCCGTTTTGTAATGCTATGTTTTGTTGTGTTTTGTTATGCTGTGTTTTGTTGTGTTTTGCTATGCTATGCTTTGTTTTGTTATGCTCTGCTATGTTTTGTGATGCTATACTATGTTTTGGTATGCTGTGCTATGCTTTATTTTGTTATGCCATGCTTTATTTTGTTTTGTTATGCTATTCTATGTTTTGTTGTGTTGTGTTATGCTATGCTGTGTTTTGTTATGCTATGCTATGTTTTGTTTTGCTATGCTATGCTTTGCTATGCTATGCTTTGTTTTGGTATGCTATGTTTTGTTATGCTATGCTATGTTTTGTTGTGTTTTGTTATGCTATGCTATGTTTTGTTATGCTATGCTTTGTTATGCTATGCTATGTTTTGTTGTGTTTTGTTATGCTATGCTATGTTTTGTTATGCTATGCTGTGTTTTTTGTGTTTTGCTATGCTATGCTTTGTTATGCTATGCTATGTTTTGTCATCCTATGCTATGTTTTGTTGTGTTTTCTTATGCTATGCTATGCTTTGTTTTTTATGCTATGCTATGTTTTGGTTTGTTATGCTATGCTATGCTATGTTTTGTTATGCTATGCTATGCCCTGTTTTGTTGTGTTTTGTTATGCTATGCTATGTTTTGTTGTGTTTTGCTATGCTATGCTATGTTTTGTTTTGCTATGCTATGCCGTTTTGTTATGCTATGTTTTGTTGTGTTTTGTTATGCTATGCTGTGTTTTGTTGTGTTTTGCTATGCTATGCTTTGTTTTGTTATGCTCTGCTATGTTTTGTGATGCTATGCTATGTTTTGGTATGCTATGCTATGCTTTGTTTTGTTATGCCATGCTTTATTTTGTTTTGTTATGCTATTCTATGTTTTGTTGTGTTTTGTTATGCTATGCTGTGTTTTGTTATGCTATGCTATGTTTTGTTTTGCTATGCTATGCTTTGCTATGCTATGCTTTGTTTTGTTATGCTATGTTTTGTTATGCTATGCTATGTTTTGTTGTGTTTTGTTATGCTATGCTATGTTTTGTTATGCTATGCTTTGTTATGCTATGTTTTGTTGTGCTTTGGTATGCTATGCTATGTTTTGTTTTGTTATGCTATGTTTTGTTATGCTATGCTATGTTTTGTTTTGTTATGCTATGCTATGATTTGTTATGTTATGTTGTGTTAGGCTAGGCTATGTTATGTTGTGTTAGGTTAGGCTAGGCTGTGTTATGCTGTGTTAGGCTAGGCTGTGTTATGTTGTGTTAGGCTAGGCTGTGTTATGCTGTGTTAGGCGAGGTTGTGTTGTGTTTTGTTTTGTTATGTTTTTGTTTTGTTATGTTATGGTTTGTTATGTTTTGTTATGTTATACTATCTTTTGTTATGTCATACTATGTTATGTTATCACGTGTTTATGCCACAGAGCAGAAAGGTAAGACATGTCACGTCACCAAACAATGCTTGCCTGCAACCCGAGCCTATTGTCGCATTGAGCTGCGCGTGCAGTCCGCATTCGGGTCTATCTGAGCCATCATTAATGCAAGGAGACATTCGCTATAACTTGAAAGCTCAGTTCATGTGCTCCATTGATTGCAACTAATAATTGCGAGTATTTAACATGCTGACAGAAGAGTACTTTTGTGATCTGGAATCCAAGCCAATACTCATCAGTGCACAACTGCATTTAGGTATGACAAAATGTAATTGCTGCCTCGGCAGGAAAACACAGAGTCTGCTGGGATCACCCTGTCCTCCCCGTGACCCTGGGCGCCTCTGAGCTTTGTGCCTGCTTTACAGCTGTCGTGAAGACTTTTCTTATCTGCTTGTTAAATAAACAAGCAGATAAGAAAAGTCTTCACGACAGCCGTGAAGCAGGCGAGCCAGTCCAGGTGGGCCGGAATAAAAAGCCAAAGGGAGGCAACCCAGAAAGCTCATTTCCAATGGCAGGCCACCATTTACCATAAACTGTGACGCCAGCCAATGGAAATGAGGGCCGGGGCTTAAAGCCCTTTTCTGAAAATCCTCTCCTACAAAATTTCTTGCGGAGGCAGAGTAGCGCCTTGCGCTGCAAAGTACACGAGACCTAAAAATGTCAAAAGCTTACAGAGGGGTTCTGAAAACACGCACAAGTTTGCCCTAACTGGGGTGGCAAAGTGAGTTCAATAATGATGATGGATTCAACCCAGATCTGTGACTGGGGGTGAGTGTTTGAAAAGTTTTAGCACTCCGTCCATCATCTCCTTGTGTTTGCTTTAAAAATAAAAAAGCATTAAGCCATGTTGAAACATGTATTAAATAAATTTGACAAAGACAAACGATCGCATGAGCAAGACCTATTGGCTTTGCCAATGCTTGTTATGAATACACTCTGCTTGGTATCCGTGTTCCTGCTCTCCATTCTGTGCCATCAAATCCTGTAAACATTATTGACAAAACTGATGACCGTGATCGAGTGGTGCGTATTCTGCTTGGTTGCCCCACATGCCAAACACAGGATGTGCTAGATGCTGGCAACAGACGACTACACAATAATCACAGCTGCCCTTCAAAGCAAGCCCAAAGGGTGATAGCAGTGATTTACAAATTAACAATTAAAATAAAGGAAGCATTAACAAAGACCATAAGTCTGCCTTTTTAATCAAAGTTGTTTTTTATTGATTTGTGAGTTTGTGCGTGTAAAGGGTTGCACTAATTTATTAAAGAGTGTGCGTAGATGGATAGAGATACAAGTTCATGACTGGATGGTTGAATGGATAGTTGAGTGATTGCAAATGTAGATGAGGTAGGCATGTGTGCGAGTGCATGGATGAATGAATGAAAGGATGGGTGAGTGTGAATGAGAGCTACTTAGTTAGACCAGTGGATGAATAGAAGAATGTATGGATCAAGGAACAGATACACGAGTGCATGGAGTAATTATTAAGTGCATAAACTGATAAATGGATGAATAAGATAATGAGACTGCAAATGGATGAACAAACAAGTAAATGAAAGAATGGATGAGTATATATCAGTAGGTGCATGGAGAGAAGTGCATGGATGAATAAATGGATAGTGAATGAATGACTGACTGACTGCATAATCCATCCATCATCTCCTTGTGTTTGCTTTGACTGCATAATGGTGTCTTGAGTTGCCACAGTTTGTGGTAGATGAAGCTGAAAGATTGGTAGGGCATGTAAGAGGGGCTAATCAGACCAAACAGACACATAACTAAAATAACATAGCAGGCTATTCAGAGGCTATAGATGTGCCTCCAACTTACTTTGGACCCATCTTCATCCATCTGTCGCATGAACTATTGCCCTGCAAAGTATCCTGTTTCAGGGGTTAGACTAATGCATTTTATGCTGCTGTCTGCATAGCTGCACTGAAATGCTAATTTTGCACATATTAATAGCACCCTATGTGCAACCTTGTGCTGTATCTCTGTGGGGTTACGTGAACTCAGTAGCCAGCACTTTATGTGTTGCCCCAGGCAGCAGTGGCAAGCTTGGCCTCGGTTGAGGAGAGGTGTATCATTGCCAAGGAAATCGGCCTGGGCCCAGGAGTCTACTTTACTTTCACTGAAGTCAGTAAGAGTTTCTCACATTGCCTATCGCTGGGATCATAATATTATTTGACACATGTTCATTCACACGGTGGCCTGTCGGCAACGCAAACCGCACAGATCAATTGTGACACGTGCAATTGTAATTAGTGTACACCAACTGTCGAAATACTAACAACACAAAATGCAGGGAAAGGGATGGATATTTAGAGGGCTGGATGGAGAAAAAGAGAGAACAGTGACAGGGTGATGCAAGCAATGTGATGAATGCAAAAGGAGAGAGTGAAAAGACTGTTAAAGAGGAAGAAGATGACATGTGACATTTGCATACAGAGGATTTCAGAAAGATGTTGGGAGACAAGTGTCAGAGTAATAGACTACAGGTGAAAGGGGCGTGAAGGGGAGAACAGGATTATTTGAGGCATTTTGAAGGCAACTTCCACTTCCACAGACTTACCAATATTTAATTCACAATCTAATTTTCTCAGACTTGAAACATCAAGATCATTGTTTTTACTTATGGATCTGATACTGCTAACACGTATTGGCAACACCAACAGGTCTGGCTTATTTTAGCCCTATTTTCATTTTGTGATGTGCCTGGATGCAGTAACCAATAATTCACAGAGAGGCACTCAGATACTTGTTTTCATTTATCTGTGAGAAAGTGTCGCTTGAAGTGTCACACATTTGACATTAGAATGTCGTTAATACTCCAACTGCAACAGTAGAAATGCCACACATAAGCAGTCTGACAACTTGGCAGCTATAAGGCCATAAAACTGTGTATCTACTTCGGAGTACTGACATTTGCTAGATTTCTTATAGCAGTCTTAATCCAACAACTGCCTATGAGCCAGTGGCAGCTTCTCCGCTAAGGCGGTGGAGCCTCCCCTCACTGCTTTTCAGCAGTGTAAAAAAAGGAAAAATAAAATGATAATAACTCGATGTTATTATCATTTTATTTTTCACGGCTCATGCAGTATTGCGGGCGGGGCTGGGCTGGGCTGCTCTGCTCACAGAACAAGGGGAGGATTGGTGGGCACTCTGTAAGTGCTCATGACGGTTTGGTCAAGCACACTTAGCATGTTCTCCAACCAGGTTGTATTACAACCTGGTGCTACGCAAACAAATGATGGACAGAATGCTGAATAAATCATACATTCACCCCCAGTCAAGAGATCTGGCTTAAATCCATTGTTCATTTGCTCACCATGCCACCCCAGTTTAGACCCTGCCATATGCAAATCAGTCTTGACCCTGCGCCTCATGGGAACAGTGCAGACCGAACTGCCAAGCCAGGTCCTTCCTGGACCGGAAACAACTTGCTCACTGTGCCACTGGATTCAAGCTAGCCTGGCTGATGAAGGGCGAAATACCCCGAAACCGGTCCCAGGATGCTTGTTTCCAGTCCAGAGAGGACTTGGCTTGGTAGTTCGGTCTGGATCGTTCCCATGAGGCACAGGGTCAAGACTGATTTGCATATGGCTGGGTCCAAACTGGGGTGGTGCAGTGGGCAAAAGAACAATGGATTTAACCCAGATCTCTTGACTGGGGGAGAATGTTTGAATCATTCAGCATTCCGTCCATCATTTGTTGCAGTTACACTTTTTGCCCTAAGTGGGATGGGTATACCCAGACTTGGGTCCCTTGCTCACTGTGCCACTGGATTCAAGCTAGCCTGGCTGATGAAGGGTGACATACCCCGAAACCAGTCCCATGATGCTTGTTTCCTGTCCAGAGTGGACCTGGCTGCTGCAGAAAGCACGCATAGAAAGAGGAAAATACTATTAATGATTGTTTTTGTGCAGGAAGGGACACCTTCCTGCACAAAACAATCATCCCCGCAGCGAAGGGACCCTTGCAAAATGTCGCAACGGTACCTGCGCTGGTGCTGTAGTGGAGGCCGCGTTTTAGATAGATACATTGCTACGTTAGCATAAGCGCCTTCGATGTTAGAAACGCCATCGTGCCGCGTTTGCTGCTTTCTGCACACGACACTGCAGGTACATGTTATTATTTGAAAACTGCTTGCTTGCCTTTTCTTCACATGAGAACTGTCTGTTGTTCACATCCCTAGACGTGCACTGTGACCTTGGTCTGAACATTGTGTGTAGAAACAGTCTGAGCCACAAAACAATGTATGTTTTTGAGTTCAGGTTGATCGGCCCACGCTCTAGCCATAAAACGCACACAGCTGCAAATATCTGAAAGCTGAGAGCCTTTAATATTGCAG